>NW_027556098.1:83610438-84810438 GCF_003287225.1 Phascolarctos cinereus | reverse complement strand
TCTTTTTGAAAATCTGGGTTCAGAGCTGTGCTTCTGACAGAAACTAATGTGACCATGAACACAACACTTAATCTCACGGTGCTCAAAGCAATTTTCAGAGGCTATGTAGGTTTTAACTGGAGAAGGAAATGGCAAACCACTCCAGTATCTTTGCCAAGAAAACCCCAAATGGGGTCATGAAGAGTAGGACATGACTGAAAATGACACAAACAACAAAAATAGGTTTCAAGCAAAAATGCATCAATGGAAGAAGCTTCCACACCTAAAGTCCTCATAGGGAAGACATCAGAAATCCAGCCCTAAATTTTTAAAAAGTAAAAATGCAAATCCATGATCTATGGAACAAAATGGGAAAATCACTAAAACAAAATCAAAGATGTGGGTTATCAGGTGAAAATCAATGCTTTTTAACTGGTATTTTAAAGTGTTGCTCATGTTCATTACTCTAACCTTTTCAGTTCTTTCATCATTTAAATAATTTTAGTTGTAGTCTACATGTAAAATGAAAAATTCTTTCATTATTCTCCATTAGAAATATTTCAAGACACCAACCTAGAAGGATGTTGCTCAATATTATTTCTAGCTTGCTCAATATTATTTGGTAATGTAAATCTTCTAATAAGGAAATACTTAAAATTCAACTCAACATTTATTTAGCACCTGCTATGTGCAAGACTTCATAATCTAAAAGAATACAAAACACTGCTCAGAATGGAAATGCAGGCAACATAACCCACATATTATGGTTGAGGGAACAAATTCAGAATTTGAACAAGACAGAAAACATTCTGCTTTTAAATAAAGAACAAAGAGGACCCCAACAGAGGAAGTCATAGGTAGTTCAAGTAGTTTTGGGAAAGTTCTGTAGTGTCCAGGAGAGGAAAGGGTAACTCAGTCAATGAACCAAGGCTTATTAAATGCCTATTCCATAAGATGCATGGTGATAGGCACCAGGGATACTGAAGACAGAAAATAAGGAGTCTCTGCCTTCAGAGAGTTCACATTTTATTGGAGGAAACAACATGGATGTAGGTAAGCGTATAAAAGATATAAACAAAATAAATATAAAGTAATTTGCTGAAGAGGAAATACCGGAGGCTGGGGGAAATTAGGAAAGGCTTCCCTTAAGAGACGGTGCTTGAGCCAACTTTTGAAGAAAATTAAGAGTTTGAAGTGGCACCTCAGAGGAGGGAATGTTGTTGGGAATGATGATGATGATAATAACAACCACCACCTGGGCTTAGTGATCAATGTAGATCATGCAAGGAAAAGACAAAAACTGATGCATCACTTCAACCTGTAAAAATTTAACACCTGACACGACCTGGTGACCAGCATTTTAAATCAGAAGCTCACCTTCTGAATACACACCTCAAAATAGAGGTATAAATGTCCTAGAGATAAACAGAGGTTAAAAAAATAGCCTAGAAAATTTATTCAATAAATCATCCTGGAACTGGACTGTTGCAAAATGAACCATTGCCCACAATCACCCAAACACCTACTGACCCATAAAACTCATGAATGATGCTTTTAACAGAAGTCACCATACCAAATTCTGGCACCACCAAGCTACATGGAGTTGCTGGAATAAACAAAAGATGTAGGGGATCCTTCTCCAGCAACTTGAGTCAACAACACTCCATCCTTTTCCCTTGTCCCTCTGCTATGTATGACAAAGATCACTGAATGGGAAAACTAAAGGGAAGTGTCCAAATGAGGCCAGGGAGGAATATTTTCTGCAAAAGAAATGTCAGAGTAAGCATATAATTCTAGGAATACCCCCATGGAG
Organism: Phascolarctos cinereus; assembly: GCF_003287225.1. NCBI lineage: Eukaryota > Metazoa > Chordata > Mammalia > Diprotodontia > Phascolarctidae > Phascolarctos > Phascolarctos cinereus. The sequence continues at coordinate 84,808,646 of NW_027556098.1, read as the reverse complement.
ACAGAGAGAGTGAGCAATAAAAAATTAAGAAGTGTGTGGGAGGTTTATTGGAGAGGAAGGATAGTGCTAGAGCAGCATGAAAATTCAGGATTAAACATGAATCCAAAATTTCTAGTTCTCCTTTCCACCCGCCAGTTGCAAATGTCACATGATCATTATGAAATCTATTCAAGATGTGTTTCTTAGGCACTTGCCTATTTCTCATCTCATTATAGTGTTTTCCCACTAGTCAAATACCAGGTTTTGAGTCAGACTGAGCATGGCAAAAGTTCCTGATGCAACTCATTCACTCTAGCAAAGATGCTTTCCTGGGTCTTAGTGCTTTTGTCACAACCAAGAAAATACCGAAAAACCTTCTAATTGATAGGGAAAAGTCTAAAATGAGAAGTAACCCCCCAACATCCTTAGTTCAGTGCAAAGCAGCTAACTGGTGGCTTTCTTTTGTCTCAGATTATTACACATTCTTTAATAATCTACCCCTCCACTCATCTTACCCAAATTAAGCAAAAAATATATTTCAAAAATTTTCTGTAAATACGAAACCACATGTTCCATTTGCCTTAGGGTTTATTTCTGAGTCATAATGAACCCTCGGCATTGACTGGTCTCTTTTTTTCCTTTTCTCGCATATATAAGCATGTATCTCAACTCCCATGTAAATTATCTACAGCCAATTGCTAGGGGAAAAAAATAAGCCACTATCCCATCTAAACTATACCTAAACAGAAATCCCCTTCTATAACATGTAGTTTCATATTTATAGAAAATTTTGAAAATATATCTTGAAGGGTAATGAAGTGGAATTCCCCTCCCCACAGAATTAATGGCTGCCAGGTCAGAAATACACAGTAATTTCAAGTGCTTCAGCCCACATGTCCCAAGAGGTGAATTCCAGGACTCTGAAAACCTACTAACCATCCCCCCCCCCCGCCTCTTATCACAAAAGACAGCACGGCAACTGGGACAGAGACCCTAGATGGGGACATGACAGAGACAGACATGTGCTTACCTATGTGACCAAGGAGTGGATGACATCTGGATAATGCTGAGTTCCTAGCCCCGGACTTACAGAGGCACAGGCCGAATCACCACAAGGCAGCCATGAAGAAGGGAACCACGGGGCCTGGAGTAAGAATGGTCTCTCTAGCAATAAAGAGTTCAGGGATCTGCCTCTCTAACCAGAGAAAGGGGACTCTTCTTATACAGTGGAACCTTGGAATCCAGTCTCCTCACCAAAGAAGAGAAAATTCCATAACTAGACCTGGGGGTGGCCTCACTAGGAACCCCATAGAAGGAGAATTTCCAAGTAATGTGCTTCCTGGAAGAAGAAGATTCCATGTGGCCCCTGATTCTGGAAAGGACCAATACCAGAGAAATGAAGTACAGACAATGCACTCCAGTTACAGTAAGCTATATGAATTGTGAGTCCAAAAGAAAGGGATTTCCCTATCTAGAAACCCCAAATGTATTTCTTGTCACAGGAAACTCCAAACCACAGAGCAGTACAATTAGCCTGGAGGGGTTTAGGAACTTGGGGACTTAGTGTAGGAAGGGCAGAGGAGGGACTTATTTCATCTATAAAATGGGGATGATAATAGCACCAATCTCCTAGGGTTTTTTGCATGCAGCTAATTTGAGATAATACTTGTAAAGCATTTTGCAAACCTTAAAGCATTTTATAAATGCTAGCTATCACTATCATTATTATAACTACTACTACTGCTGCTGCTACTAGTACTACTATTCCTGGGGACAGAAGAAAATTCTATCCATTGTTTATGGGCTTGTCTGAGTCTTGTGTGTATTCTACATTTTCTTTGTTGTTGTTCAGTCTTTTCAGCTCAGTCTTTTGCCATCCATTTGGGGTTTTCTTGGCAAAGATACTAGAGTAGTTTGTCTAATTTCCTTCTCCACTTCATTTTACAGATGAGGAAACTGTGTGTCTAAGGCCAAATTTGAACTCAGGTCTTCCTGACTCCAGGCCAGGCACTTGATTCATTGAGCCACCAAGGCCCACTCTAAATTTTCTATGGAATGGAATTAAGACTGGAGGGTTGGGGAAGGTGACAGGAAGGGAAGAATAGATCTATCCTTCCTATAATTGGTACTTATAAGCAGGAATAACCTTAGGAGCCCTTATAACTTGTGAAACCTCTAAGATTTCTTCTGTTACTGTTACCTCTCACCCAATTACATATTTCCATTGCAGTATCCTGTAGTTAAATCCCGTAGTTGAAACACCAAAGAGATTAGAGTGCTATCAGAGAACAAGAGGATAGGGATGAAGAGGAGGGAAGGAAAAATCCCGTGGCCTTCCTCCTATAGACATCTTGATGTTAGGAAATGCAAGAAGGCAAGGGGGGGAGTGGGAACAGCTAAAACACAGAAGGGAACACCAATCTGTTGGGTTTCAGGGTACCTAGGATAAAAGGAAAACCTCTCAGGGAGGCAGGAATGATGGGAAGAGGAAAGATGAGGTGACTACCCATTTCCCAGATCCAGGGCTTTTAGGATGACAAGCACCATAATGAAATGACATGACAGGTCTCAATTTATGCAGAGATTGGTCTTTAAATGGCCTCTTCCCCTCTCCTTTTGAGGTTCTGAACTCTAGTTTCCACATACTAACTCTCATTTTGGGTATACTAGATCCCACCAGTGTGTCTGCTTTAAAGTTAGACTTGGATCTCTGGTTTTTCTCCTTTTTAATAATGTGTGTTTGTAGAGAACAGCTCACTTGCTGAAAGCATGCTCTCACCCAATGCTTCATAAAGCTTATCTACTAGCCCTTACCAAGAAATCACAAACATGACGTGGGATGTGAGATCATCCTTTTCCAGAAAGTCAGCGAGTGCCCTTAGCCAAACACACCTGACTCTTTGCAAATCTCTGCATCATCATTGGCATAAGTGCACTGAGCTTAACTTTTTACAACCACAAAATTGTGAAATATTTGAACTGAGTTGGACCTTAGTGGCCATCTAGGTCCCTTTATTTTATAGACTGAAGTATAGGGAAATCAAATGATTGGCCTGAGGGGTCAAACAAACCATGACAGAGCTTGGACTACAACCATAAGTTCCATATGATACCATTAAGTATGTGATGGATGCCAAACCTCGTTTCCTAACACAAAAGTGTATTCAGATGTAATGGCACATAGAAAGCAGGGAGCTGGACCTGAAGTCAGAGTGACCTAGGTGGGAATCTATCCTCAAACTTCCTAGCTGTGCGATCCTGGGTAAGTCACTTAAAACCAGTCAACCTCAGCTTCCTCATAGGTAAAACAAAGATAATGCTATCTCCAGCATCTATCTCAGAGGCTCGTTGTGAGGATCAAATGAGATAATATATGTAAGGAATTTTGCAAATTTTAAAGTAAATCGAGTAATATTCCAATTCTATAATTCATATCCCATACTGCACTTTTATTTTCACCATACATTTTAAAAGCTAGTGTCCTTACAGAAAAAGGACAATTTAGTATTTTTCCTTTTGCTAAATCTAGACATGATTACACAATCAGTAGTTGCTTTTCAAAAAGGGCTCATTTTTAAGATTAAAAAAAATTTTGGTGGTACCAGCAGTGGTCACTAACTGAGAAGATTCAGAATGACCAAAAAAAGCAAAACTGGGAATTCAACTACAGTTTTAAGTGATATTGGAGCTTGTTAATCATAAAGAATAGTACCATTTTCAATTAACTTTATGCTAATTGCATCAAGCCCTAGCATACTGCAGTACCTCCTGGAAGAAATCTGTTACCATTCAAAGCAGTTTGGCTTAACCATCCACAGAAGAAAGACTAAGTGGATAAACGTGTATTGCCAATGTTGCAACATACATTTGTACTTATCCATTGACGTGTGTGTGTGTATATGCACACAAACAAAAAATGTTTGTGTGTGTAAGACTGAATAACAAACAACACTACAATTAGCACTACAATTCTTTTGAACTTAATTCAAAATTAACAAGGGTATTAGAAAAATATAAAACCAAGTATCATGAGAAACTTGAAGGTGAAAAAACTGATCTGACGCTAGGGCAGGGGAGAGAATGCCAGGGATCCAAATGGGGATGAGGATGTCCTACACAGAAATGCAATGCACCCCTCTAATTCCTGTTCCTAGAAATATCACATAGTACCATCTGAAGCTTCTAGAAACCTCTTCTATGAAAGCTCCACCTAATAATCTGACATTAGGGAGAATGTGTCAGCCTGATCAGCACCAGGATTCCAACCCGTAAATTTCTCTACAATTTCTCCCAGCTGCAGTATGGGTGATGTCTTTTGATTCATGTGTAAATCGGATTTAAGTGAGGCAAAGTTGCACAAAGTCATTGGCCTCACTCTAATTCTCCAGAGTCACAGTCCAGTGACAGGACAGAGTCAAGATGACTGGTGATGGCTCGAGATACAATGGATGACCTTGGCATCTCTGATGTCTAACCAAGCTCTAAGCACTCCACAGAGCCTGCTTCAGCTGCCTTCATGGCCAATGGAACAAATTGTTCTCATCTGCCAATTCCATCAGGGAAAGTCTTCACGTGCTTGGGGCAGACACCCTCCCCAACTCACCAACAAGTTTGAAACCCCTCAGTTACCCTCAACCTGGTTTAGCCTGGCTGTCAAAACGATTTCCTGGCATGTGGCTTCGATGAATGCTACAGCTTCTTGGAGCCACAGGTGAGAGTTAGGTGGAACAGATGGACATCAAAGGTTAAAAGCAGCTTTGAAAAGGGCTCAGCAGCCTTCACACCATAGGTGCTAGTCTTCCCTGAACACACCCCCACACCCCACCCAAGTGCAATACGAAAATACTAAGATTAATGTCCCCAAACTCATAGATTATGCAAGTAGGCAAGAGAATGATGACCTTTTGTTGCATGTTCCAAAACCCACAAATGCATCATGAAAGTAATGGATATAAACCAGACAACTGTTAGTTTTCTTTCCTATTTCATTCATTTCTGGTTGACTTGATTTTCCCCTTTTCAATTAGTTTTGTTTACGCCTACCACCTTTTCTGGAGGATTTCATTTTATGCCCTTAAGCTGGTGACTTGAACAAGCAGGTCTCTCCAATGTCATTTCACATGATTTTGACATCAAACCTTACATTGTCAGTCTTCCTTATTCCAGACCACTCATGACTGGGAAATTAGGTTATGCATTAAATCTAGATGGCAGAATTAGTTTTCCCTGCTAAGAGTTCACTGCGGCCCAACTCTAAACTTCACGAATATGCCCATTCAAAATCTTTCCAGCATATTAGCTCTTGTTCTGTATAATCAGTCCACAAGTATTCATTCAGCACCTACTATGTTCTAGGCACTATGTTATACAGAATAATGTAACAAGTACCATGTACTATTCTGCAGCAACAGCTACTTTATTTGGCATTTATTAATCTTTTCAGGGCCTCATCCCTTTATTTGTGATTTCCAATGGCAATAAATTCTACAAATGGTGCTCTAATGATGATTTACTCAAAAAAAATCGCTTTCATTATTATTATGCATTTTGAAAAATGTGCCTGAAGCTGTGCTCTCACCAAACAGCCTTAATACATATCATATCATATGTCACAATATCATAATACATGTAAGCTTCACATTTATTATCTTCTAGAGATATTTAATAATTTTACTCACATTGTAATTCCAAAGGCCACTTGTAAATATGGCGTCATTATCCCTTAGGTTGTCCACAGCCAATGATGAAGCATTCAATGAAAACTTAAATATACCCCCAATTTCAAAGAATGTATTTACTTGCTTATACTGTCTCAAGAAGAAACAAAGGCTTTAGAAAACTAGCGCTTACTCTCTGATAACCTATGTTAGTAAAGTATTATGCCCCGGTCTCTCTAAAAATCATCTAGAAAAATTTGTACAACTACTGAGGTCTTTTCAGACCATCTCCTCTTAAGCATTATTATCTATAGGAGGAAGAAATTATAAGAAAGTAAATCTCTTCATCAGATTGGAAGTTATAGAAGATGACTATAAAACTTTCAACTCTGAAATTCTGGGTATTTGTTTGTTTCCAATGCCATGGGCCAGAAGATTCACCCAAAGAGGTAAAGGAGGGAGAATGGAGTTAGGGAAGAAGAAAAACATAAAGTAGTACCCTCATGAATAAAGATCAAGAAAAATGTACCAAGATCAAATAATCTTGGTTTTTGCTAAATTTTCTATCTTCTCCAAACCTAGCCAAGAAGTTCTTAATATATTACATATAGGGGTGGAGAAAGAAGGAGAGAATGAGGGAGAATGGCAACCCAACTACTTTTAAAAGACTGGTGGTATAAGGTCAGATGTTCATTGTACACATTAACAAGCAAACTGAACCAATAAAATTAACTGGAAATTTTATTTTACTTTTTGGTTGACTTTTCTGTTTAAAAAACTTTATTTTTTGTTTCTTCTTTTTTCTTTTTCAAAGTACAATTAATGCCTTTTCTTTTTTTGCAACGTAATCACCCACCAAACACCCTTCAAACAAAGGACAGTCAAGCAAAACCACTGGTTTGCCCTCCAATGTCCCTTTTTAGCTTTCAGAAGGGCACAGTAGCTCTCTCAAGTTTTAAAACGTAATTCTGATTTTTCAATACACCCACTTGCCTATCGCTCCAGTTAGAATTTTCAGAAAGAGAAATCTCTCTCTCATTGGGGAAAGGCCAATTTAACTCAGCACCATTAAAAATGAAACTTTACCAACAGCATCTACTGCCAAGATGGCTGCCTGAACAAAACGGAGACCAGCCAGCTCCCCACATAACAACTCCAACAAAACCCTAAACTCACACAAGACCAAATAATGACCAAGAACCCAAGGAGAGGCTACAGTAAGTTACTTATTCACTCTAGAACTAGAAGAAGGAAAAAAGGTAGGGAGTGTACAGCATGAAGCTCACAGGCGATAAGGGACCTCTAAAGAAAGCCAGAAACAGCACAGGGTAGCCTCCTTAGCACAGCCAGAGGCAGGACACATGTGGCCTGAAAGCTCTGTGTCCAGAGGCAGCAAGAATAGTGGGCTCCCATGAGAAAATCCCAAGATGGTCAGAAAGTCCCAGAGTAGTAATGGACAGCAATCAGAACCTAGGGTTCTGAGGTACCTAACAACTTGATCTTGAGATGCCAATGAAGGCCCTGAAGATGTAGCACTGTGAACCTAAATTACAGAGGGGACCTAACACCAGGAGGCAAAAATAAGCACAAGAACCCAGGGGACCCAACATGAGTCCAAGCACAGTTAAACACATCACACAAAAGTATATATAGAACCTTACCCTAGCATAAAACCCCAGTTCAAAAACTAATGGTGAAAAGTTAAGTAAGTCAAAGAATATACTGTAACAAAAATTATTATAAATCTGGGGATCCTTCAAAAAAGGAGAGGGTAATTCTGTAATAATTATAAGCAGTGACTCAAAAAAAATGGATTTTCCACAAGGAATATGTAAATACTTGGAAGAAATGAACCAAGAGATTAATAAATGAAATAAAACTCTAAAATAAATGAAATAAAAAGAAAAAAGAAATGAAATTTTTTAAATTAACAATTTTTTAATTTAAAAAATGAAATTTAAAATTTTCTTAAAAAGCAAAAAGGAAAAAAGGAAAAGGAAAAAAAGGGAAAAAGTATCAAATCTTATTTAAGAAAGGGACTCCTTGAAAATCTGTAACCCAAAGTTTTAAAAACATATGTTTAAAAAAAATTGTTTTCACATGCAACTGGGAAATAAGAATATAGGAAATGGGGTATAGAAATCTATCCTTCCCTACAGGAAAATAGAAGGGGGAGGGGATAAGAGAAGTGGGAGAGAGATAGAAGGGAAGGCAGATTAGGGGAAGGGGTATACAGAATGCATGCCATCTTGGGATGGGGGGAGGGATGAGATGGGGAAAAAATTTGGGACTCAAAATCTTATGGAAGTGAATGTTGAAAATTAAAAATAAATATTTTTTTAAAAAGACTTTTTTTTAAAAAAGGGACTCCCTGAAAACTAGAATAGACCAAACAAAAATTAATGGCTCCATAAAAGAGCAAAAAAAATTTGAACAAAAAATTGAAAAAAATAAAAGAAAATGTAAAATATTTTACATTAAAAAATAACCAGACCAAGCAAACCAATGAGAAATAATTTAAAAATTATTGGAGTCTCTGAAATCTATGACTAAAACAAAAAATCCTGGATACTCTACTTCAAGAACTCATAACTCAAAACTACTCAGCTTTATTAGGACCAGAAAAAGTAACAAAATAATCTACTGATCACCTCTTGAAAAGTACCCTGAAAAGTCCCAAGAATGTCAAAATAAAAATACAGGACTTCCATGTCAAATAAAAAATACTTCAAGCATTCAGGGAAAAAAAAAAAAGTAGTTCCAGCACAAAAGAACTACAGTCAGTATCACATAAGACCTGGTAGCTTCTACAAAAAACTAAAGGAAAGCTTGGAATATAATGTTCTAAAAAGCAAAAGATATAGACTTGCAAACAACAATAACTTACTTACCCTGCAAAACCAAGTATAATCCTGAATGTAGGGGAAAGGGGAAAAACTGATCTTTAAAGGAATAGAGCATGAATTTCTGATGGAAATGACCAGAGCAGAATAGGAACTTAGATATACAAACAAAGGAGTTCAGAAAAACTCAGAAAGATAAATTTATTTGAAGACCTATGATGAAGCATGTTACCTACTCTCCTAACAGAAAAGTGATGGACGCAAAGTATAGAAACATACATTTCTGGACACGGGCTCTATGTGGATTCATTTTGCTTGACTATACTTATTTGCTTGACTATACTTATACTTATCTCAAAGGATTTTTTTTCCTTCTCTTCCCTTCTTGAAGTTTTTGATGGGAGGGAGGTGGCAGGGGTGGGAGGATGCCAGCTTAGCAAAAGCAATGCCAAAAGAAAAAAAGGCTATTATAACTTTTTTTTTAATTCACAGAAGAACCCACATTACAAAAATATTTATAGCAGCTCTTTTTGTGGTAACAAAGAATTGAAAACTAGGGATGCCTACTAACTGAGGAATGGATAAACAAGTTGTGATATCCAGTTGTGATAGAATACTATTGTACAACAGGAAATGATGAAGGGGATGGTTTCTGGAAAAACCTGGGGAAATTTATACGAACTAATACAGAGTGAAGTGAGCAGAATTAGGAGAACATCTTATACAATTAAAAAAAAATATTGCAGTGACAATCAACTGTGAAAGACCTAGCATCAGTGCAATGACCACGGCAATTCCTGAGGACTCATGATGAAAAATTCTATCTACCTCTCAACAGAGAACTGATGGGATGGGCTCAGTTAGCAGGCTGAAGCATATTTTTTTTAAATCTTTTTTTTCTTGCTTTTTTTCAGAATATAGCTAATGTGGAAATATATTTTGTACAACTTTATCTGTAAAATAGATATCATATTTCTTGGCTTTTCAATTGGTCAGGGAGAGGCAGAAGGAGGTAAAGAATTTAGAACTGCAAATAAAAATAGTTTTAAAAAAAGAAAGCATTCTTTTAAAAATAAATCTCAAAAATGAACAGAAGAGAACAGAAGGAAGTTTAGAAAGAAAACAGATAAGCAGGACAGTTTTGGAAATAAACTATAGAATTTACTATATGCTTTTCTTTTAAAAAGGGGTATGAAATGGAGAGTCACAGTTTCATACAGAATCTTCTTTCATATTCTTCTGTGTATATGGTAATACTCTTTTTTTGGTGTCTTAAGTTCAGAATATTTTTTAAACCTTCCCCAAAAAAGGGATGAAACGACAGTAAGATTTCCTTTCCCCCTTCCTTGGTTAAAAAAAAAAGACAAGGAACATACATTTAGATATAAAAGGGAAAATAAGGCTATAGTGCATTAAATTAATAATGTGATTTAGATACAGCAGTTTAATGTCTATTCCATTAATGTTACCAAATAATGAAGTAGATGAGGGAGAGAAAAAACATTGCATATAAAAATCAGATATAAAATCCATAAACAAATGCTGCACAAAAGATACAAAAACCCCTACATATAGAAGACATATATCTCTAAGCTAAGGAAGGCAAATCAGCTCAGCAGAGGAGAGTGTATTCACTAGTTTACTCTTGAGGGAGGTACCCTCCTTTCAAATGTTGAGGAGAGGGGTTCAGGCCAATCCAAAGAACTGTCATGGAAAATGAACTCTAGAGCACCAACACAGTGAGTCCAAAGAAATAATAAATTAAAACCTGTCCCAGTCACTTCAGGAAAAGCATTACAATACAGTGATGTTTACCAGGTTCCATTTAATATAAAGCAACTTTACCATTAGTGTGACCTTAGGAAAATCACTTAACCTCTTAACCACTTTACCTGGGACTTGGAATTTTCATCCCTAAGATAAGGGGGTTAGACTAGAAAGGGTGCTTTTTTGTTCTACAATCTAGGATCCTCATGTGACTATGAATTGTTTTGATTTCTCCATTGGAAAACTGCCTGTTCATATCTTTGACCATTTATCAATCATCCACAGTAAACAGAAGTTTGTACAGAATAATTTTGTGTGTGTGTGTGTGTGTGTGTGTGTGTGTGTGTGTATGCCTATTTGTGTCTAACGGTAGCCATCTCTGGGGGAATGGGAAGGAAAAAAAAAGAAAAAATTTACATACCTTTATTATATATTTAAAAGGAATTGCAGGTTGTACATAACTGATTTGCAGTTTCACATGCAAGTACATTTTTATTATACTCTTATGGAAATGCTTGTTTTATTTCATAAATTATAAACAAAATAAATAAATGTGAAAAAAGAATAAAATAAAATCTATGGTCCTCTATGACAGACTCAATCCAGGCTCTTCAGAGAGCTATTTTCTAAAACACATTGGAATTCAGGGCATAATCATCTAGATATATAAAAGATGGCTCCAGCTCTCCTGAGTTCATGCATTGACTCCATAAAGATGATTCCCAGATTTACACGTATGTGTGTGTCTGTATAGATAGATCTCCGACCCCTGAGCGCCAATGTGCTATTGACAGCTCAAACTCAACAGGTCATAAACAGAACTCAATACCTTCCATAAAACAACTCATTTTTCCAAATATCTTTATCTCTATTAAGGGTATCAGGTGTCACAATGGATAGAGAACTCGACATTGAGTCAGGAAGACTGAAATTCAAGTCCTACATCAGACATTTGCCCTCAGTTTCCTCACCTGTAAAACAGGGAAAATAATAACACCTACCTCCCAGGGTTGTCATGAGGATAAAATAAGGTAATATTTGTCAAGTACTTTGCAAACCGTAAAGTGCTATATAAATGTTATTATTATTATTGTTTACCATCCTTCAAGTCACCTAGGTTTGTAATCTTGAGGTCATTGACTTCCCTTACTAAATCTTGCCATTTCTGCCTCCATAACACCTATCGCCTCAAAATCATCCTTTTTTTCCTTTCATACAGCCACCACCCTAGTTCAGGCCCTCATCATCTCTCACTTATACTAATGCTATGGCTTCCTAATCAGCTCTCTGCCTCAGGTGTGTCTCCATGCCAATCCATCCTTCACACCTGCCAAAGTGATATCCCAAAAGTGACTGTGTCAGTCCCTTGCTCAATCAACGCCAGGGTCTCTTTATTACCACTATGACTAAATACAAACACCTGTGTTTGGAATTTAACTCCATTTACAACCTAGCTCTAACCTACCTTTTCAGCCTTATTATGGTCACACAGGAGTAGGTGACAGATGCAGGTAATTTTTCCTACCTCCAAGTCATCACTATCCACTATGGTTACACTGCCTTGAGGAATTAATACAAGTGATAAGTCTTTAGGATGTGGTGACTGTGGTAAAAAGGAGGAGATAGAAGGCAAAGGAGGAAGAAAAACAGAAGTTGAATTAAAGGGGACCCAAAAGTGATCCAGCTGATGGGGAGAAAGGCTATAAATTGAAGTCCCTTAAATATAATTACAGAAAGAGATCTTAAGTCTGGATACAAAAAGTAATGAGAAGCTATGGGTTGTTTTAAGCAGCAGGCAAAAAAAAAATTCTAACTGACATTTAGAATATGAAAAGTAGGAGCCTACAGTAAGGAAAATGCAAAGAAAATTCCAATCATTCATATCTTTAGTAAAAACAGTCCTCACTCGCAAATAATCCTCTTCACCTTTCACCTCTGCCTATCAATGACACATGCCTTCACCTCTCCCTGACTTTACAGGGTCCTAGGCTAGCCGAAAGAGCTATGGCAGAACCTTAAAGGAAGAAGAAAGAAAGAGACCTCTTCTAGATGCCGAAGCGCAACAAAGACCCCAGAGGGTTTAGCGGTTATAAACCTGTGCCAGCAGGCCAACAAAAGCTTCATCCTTCATGCTATTTTTTAAACCACTCCTTCTTCTTGGGGCCACACCAGTCTGTGTCAGAGGTGAAAAGACCTCAAGAGCAGTGGTAGCTCCAGATAGCCCTGACCAGGGGGTCCAGGGAGGGAGGCCAATAACCTCATCAGGATTATTGGCAAGAAAAGGCTGCCTTTCCACCCCCCACAGTTCAACTGACCTGCCTTCCTGATCAAGGAAACACTTGTTACAGAAACCTAAATCCTAAGAACTGATCAAAAGCACCTCCTCAGAGGCTTTCTTATGTTTTACACAATCTCAGCTGAGGTCAAAAGAATGAACCCCCGAGCTCCCAGAAACTCACTCTACCTAGGGGATACTTGTATCAGTATTAGTTATCTTCATAAATTCTTCATCAGAAGACTATCTATTTAAAGTCTGACCAAGAAGACAGGTAAACATTTCAAACGTTTTACAGCTTCCTATGCTTGGAGGATATGGCGAAAAGGCCATCAGGGGCTTGATTAGACTTCAACCTGACTTGTAAATCCCACTGGAGATGCTCATGAGGAAGACCTACTGGCTTGTCGAATGGAGCTCAAGTAATCAGAGGTTATTAGCTTGTGAGAGGGTTAAGTCAAATCAACCACGGTGATGGAGACAGGTTTTTTATATATACACATAAAAGAAATAGCTTACAGAAGCTATGTCATGTTTTTCAAGACAGGATCGTTTTAGAAACACCTAGTGGCATTCTAAGGAATATCAATTAATTAAAAGGGCATTTGAGAGAATAATACTCCTCAGAACAGTGGCTCTCCACTATTATCTTGTCACTGCTTCGACAGGTCTACTTGCTTTTCATCAGTCATGCTGCATCATAATATGAGGCTGCTTCTACCAGACCTACTCCCCTTTTGTAATTATTTTCAGAGATACAATGTGCTCACCAGCACACTGAGAAAATCAGAGCAAATCAATGATGCATTTCTCTACTTCATTTCAAAAACAGACAATTAAAGGCTAATTATTCTTGGAGATATTCACTGCCTCATTTTGTTCTGTAAAAACTGTGGTTTATTTTTTTAGGGGAAAGATGGTTTTCTATGAATAATATTTACAACTAACCCTACCTTGAAACATTCAAGAAGATCTTAATTTTTTAAAAAAAGTTTTATGGATGTTCTTTGTCTTTGTTTTTGCACCAAAGTCATTCCCCAGATACTCAAATATGCTGAACTCAGAATAAGGCAAGTTGGGGGATAGATTTCAAGTCAGAGGACCTGGTTTCCAATCACAACTCAAATGCTTACTGCTTAAGTGATCATAAGCAAGTTACTTAATCTCAGTGGGCCTTCGTTTTCTTAGATATCTACTTTTTTAAAGTACAGCTTATTCTGAGACTGGGATGGTTAGTCACAGGTGAAATAAGAAGTCCATAGTTCAATACACTGACAGTTCTGTATCGTTAGCTTTTATTTCCTACACTTCCAAATTGGCGGTGAATTTGTTCTCATCTGCTTTGGAAAAGATTTTGAACTCTCTTGCTAATATAATTCTAAGGCAAGCCTGGCATAATGGATGATGAGTTAGCCCCAAAAGCAGGATGAAGCCAGGAAGACCTAGGTTCAGGTCACACTGACACAAACAGGCTGTGTGACCCCAGGCAAAGTCATTCTTCATTTCAGGGCTTTAAAAAAAGACTCAGGATGCAAAACTGCAAAAAGGATGCTGATCTGCCTTGGTGGAGGGAGTTTCCTCACCCAGGAGTTCTTTATACCAGTGAAATCACAAGTCGGGTTCCCAGACTATATATTGCTATACGGAAAGCAGTAAAGTTGGGGCAGCTAGGTGGCGCAGTGGATAGAGCACTAGCCCTGGATTCAGGAGGACCTGAGTTCAAATAAGACATATAACACTAGCTATGTGAACCTGGGCAGGTCACTTAACCCCATTGCCTACCGTGCCAAAAAAAAAAAAAAGGCAGTAAAGTGGCCAAAAGACAGAATTCAAGATCTGGAGTAAGGAAGACCTGAGATCTAATTCTGGCCAAGACATTTATTAGCTTTGTGTCTGTGGGCAAGTCACTTAACTTCAAACTTCCTTCTCAGGCTATTTCTGTTGTGCTCCATTTTTATCCGATGGTTTTCTTTTGTTACTTCCTTTCCTTTTCTTTCTCACTGTCATGTTATTACTGATAACTTCCTTTAAGATTGTCTATAAAGTCAAAGTCTCCAAAAGAGAAAAAAAGTTAACTCTTGTTTTCATTCTGCGATACTGGTGCCTGAGCCTCAAGAACAAGGAACTAAGTAAAATTGTAAATGCTTTTTCTAATGTTGCTTTGTGTGGATTTTTTTTTGGTTGTTTGTTTTAAAAATAAGGCAGAGAACAACTCCTACACTTGGGGGAAGTCTTGGATTCAAAATGTTATTTTTAAGGAGGACTGTACCTTTAGGTTGGTTTTATGTATAGGTAGCCACCTACAAGCTAGCCTTTAAGGGGTGCTGGAATATGTGAAAATGTCTCTCTATCGTGTGCCCATGTAGTCTCCAAGTCTTTTCATCATGGTCTCCAGAATCATAAAATTTTAGTGTTGAAAGGAATAACATAGACCAATCCCCTCACTTTCTGGATGAGGGTACTGGGTCCTAAAGAGGGCTAGCAACTTAAGCAAAGTCTCACAATTAGGTCAAGAAAGAACTGGGACCAGCACCCCAATCTCCTGACTTGCAGGCGGGATTATTTCCACTACAACTGGCACCGTACTCGGAGAGCATCAGGCCACACTCCACGAACTGGTAGTGACAAAACTAGTAAGTGGTGACTTGTCAGATATGGACCTTTTCTTACTTCTGTACCATCAGTGACAAACTCAAGTACATATAGAAAAAACTGAAAAGTATGAAAACAGTCATATGAGGAGCTGGTCACGTTCAGTTGGGAGGGAGGGCAGGGGACAAGGTTAGACAACACAGAAGATTATAGGATTAAGAGCTGGAAGAGACCTTAGTAGAGATCATCTAAATCACAGAACCTCAAAGATCGTCACTACAATGCCAATGACCAACCTCAGAGGATAAATGAACTTGGTACCTACTTCCTGATGAAGAGAGGATGGAGTCAAGATGCAGAATGAGATGTGTATTTCCAGACATAGTGTGAGAATTTGTTTTGCTTGACTGTGCATATTTATAAAGGTTTTGGTTTTTTTTTTTATAGGGAGAGGATAAATGCTTGTTAGTTGAAAAAAGGAAAATAAAGTTACATTAAAAAAAAAGAAATTCCCCCAGAAGTCATTTATTCCAACCTGAATCTAACCAACAATGACCTCTGTAACATCCCCAACAAGTCATAATCTAGCTCCCCTTTGAAGACCTCCAATAAAGAGGAATCCATGACCTCCAGAGGCAGCCCATTCCACTTTTTTTTTTTTTGCAATTGGGGTTAAGTGACTTGCCCAGGGTCACACAGCTAGTCAAGTGTTTGGTCTGAGGCCGGATTTGAACTCAGGTCCTCCTGACTTCAGGGCCGGTGCTCTATCCACTGCACCACCTCGTTGCCCCCATTCCACTTTTAAAGGATATGTTCAACATGAGAAAGTTATATCAGGCTAAAATCTACCTCTCGGCAACTTCGACTCAGTGGTACTGGTTATGCCCTCTAAAGTTAAGAAGAATAAGCCTGCTCCCTTTTCTACATAGCAGCCCTTCAGAAACCTGAAAGTAGCTTTCATATTCTTCCCTATTCCAAGTGTGCTTTTTATCTAGGCTTCAATGGATTCTTTTATGACATAGCTTCCAGTCTTCTTACCTAATTGCCCTCCTCTAGACAAACTCATTTATCAATATCCTTTTGAATCTGCAGCATCAGGACTGAACACAATACTCTAAGACAGGGTCTGACAGGAAAGGGCAGTAGAAATGTCGTCTCCCTCATCCTGGAGGCTAAATTTCCACTAATGCAGATTAATTTTAATTGATTTTATCTTGACAAGAAATAACTGGTCATTGATTTGAGCAGTCATTTCCAAGACAGCCATCTGTGTGGAAGTCTAATTATCAACTTATTATAGCAAAGATAAAAACCAATACCAAATTAGAAGATGATGAAAACAATTTGAAGTACAATTAAAACAGCTCCAACCTGATTGGTTAGTGACCATTAAAAAAAGAGAAACAAAACAGAGAAAAGATACTGATGCTGTGTAACTATTTCCTTTTTTAAGAAAGTTGGCCAATCACAACAAGGAGGCTCAAAAGCCTAGAAATCACGGAAGACAGAAAACCATTGTTTTCCTTACTAGGTGGAGACACATGGCATTTAAGAGTAACACTGATTTAGAATAAAAAACCCAACTGCCAAACCTAACACACAAAGATGGTAGAATATTATATTACGAATAACATCACACTCAAAAAAGAGATGAATTGTAGAAGGAAAAGGGTCCAGTGAAAGATTCAATTAAATCTTAAGACTATTTAAAGATGAAAGGTGGAATATAACAAACATGAAAAATGGAAAAGATCTACCAGGATTTTTACAACAAATTTTTTCACCACCAAAGAAATGGAGCCACCACACTTGGGCTCCAATATCACAGTTGCAGATGGGCTGCATGAAGAAGTAAGCATAGCAGGTGGACTAGACCAAATGTACACACTTGCTGGAGCCAACATAATTCTGAGAGCACTAAATGATCAATTCTCAAGTTATCTGAAAGCAGGAAGACTAGAAAATGCTTAGAAAACATTACAGGCATTATTTTAAAGCAATTTTAAAAAGAGCAACAAGCACCAACCCACATGCCTACTTTCCCATCTTAAAAAAAAAAAAAACAAACTTTATGAGAATAATCTGGACATATCAAGGACAACCTTGGTGACAAAACTGAATAGGAAAATTGGGTATGCCATACTGCCTCTCTCATACCAAT
Organism: Phascolarctos cinereus; assembly: GCF_003287225.1. NCBI lineage: Eukaryota > Metazoa > Chordata > Mammalia > Diprotodontia > Phascolarctidae > Phascolarctos > Phascolarctos cinereus. The sequence goes on along the minus strand of NW_027556098.1, from coordinate 84,791,372 downwards.
GTAATATTTATGGTCTATCCACAAGAGTATCAAAATGCATTGACAGGATTCATGAAAAATAATTAAACAAGATCATAAAAATATTTACATTTGTACTTTTTATTTTTCAAAGTAATTTCATAGATACTATTTCATGAAAGTATCACCTCTCAACAGCATGTCTTTTTTTCCAGTGGTGGGAGGGGAGAGACAGAGAGACAGAGATCAGGAGGGAGAAGGGAGGGAGAGAAATAAGTATCTTTTTAAAAATTCTTTAGGTTTAGAGAAAGAGATTCTGGTTTAATAGCAAAAAGGCTACCAAATGTTATGAGAAATGCAGGCAGCAAAAGGTGTGTTAATGAAAGAAAGGTTTAAAAACTTACCCAAATGATACCTAGACCTGAGTTGACTATATTACCTTTATATCCACAAAATAATAAAATGGATTTTGCATTAACACATCAAAAACTGTTTTAAATCAGAGCTCGGGGTCTGAAGTCAGCAAGTCCTGAGTCCAACTTCAGCCTCAGGTGCTTACTAGCTATGTCACCCTGGGCAAGACACTTAACCTCTGTTTGCCTCAGTTTCCTCATTTTACAGGTTGTTGTGAGGATCAAATGAGATAATTAATAGTAGTAAAGCGCCTAGCACACAGAAGGTACTTAACAATGCTTATTCCTTTCCCCTTCCCCATTTTATATAGATACATAGAATCTGTGCTTTCATTAAAGGACTCACTTTTAAACAAAATATTGTCTCCACTGATACAGATTGCAACCCTTCCATGCCTTCTTATCCTGTGTGACATTTCTCCATGTAGTACCACATTTCTCTTCAAAAATAAATGGCAACTGGGGCAGCTAGATGGTGCAGTGGATAAAGCACCAGCCCACAAATCAGGAGGATCTGAGTTCAAATCTGGCCGCAGACCAAACACTTGACACTTACGAGCTGTGTGACCTTGAGCAAGTCACTTAACCCCAATTGCCTAAAAAAATAAATAAATAAATGGCAACCCACTTTCAAAAATAAATATCATTCTTAATCATCTGAAGGGGGTGGTATACAACTAATTTTCACAGCAAAGAACAAACTGTTGCACCCAAACAATAAAAGTATTCAATACAACTATACTCATCTATAGCCCACTATTGAAAACTATATAAAACCACTTTCCAAATATTAAATGCTTTATTTCCAATAAAATTCGATGGAGTGCCAGTATAAAATCATCTTCAATTTCTGGGATTTTTTTTTCCAACTACAAATTAATCTCTAGTCTTTCATTTTAGAGTTAAAACTAACTATAAAAATGGTGTTAGTCTGTAAAAGCATGAAATAAAATCAATGGCTTATCAATATATCAAGGTAATAAGTGTATCTCAGGTGTTTCCTTTTTTTTTCCCCACTGCAACGAAGATTTCATCAGTATATGGTGCTTCTTGGGAAGAACTTCCTCTATCAATGCAGGTTAATAATAATAATAATAGCTAGCATTTATATAGCACCTACTGTGTGCTAGGCACTGTGCGAAGTGCGTTACAAATATTACCTCATTTGATCTTGACAATAACACTAGGAGATGGATGCTATTATAAACCCCATTTTATAGATGAGGAAACTGAGGCAGAGAAAGGTTAAGTGACTTGTCAAGGGTCACACAGCTAGCCATGTGTCTGAGGCTAGATTTGAACTCAGGATATCTTGACTTCAGGTCCAGCATTCTTTCCAATGCATGATGTAGCTGCTTACGATTAAACAGCTGGCTAGTCTTAAGAGAGTTGTGCATTAAGAGGTTTAGTGCCCTGCTTAGAGTCACACAGCCAAAATGCAGTAGGGGCAGAATTTGAACCCAAGTCTTCCTAACTCCAAGGTCAGCCCTCTATCCAACATGGATCTCTGTCTTCACCTGTTGCATAAGATTATTCTAATCAACTTTCAGTAGCAATTAGATATGTCTACACACCATCAATCTGAATGTGATGTAAAAAACAGCTGATGGGAAGAAAGCACCATAATCATCTAATTAAAATCATTACGGTCATCTGAAGAGCTCTTTGGGATGCTTGCCTGCTCTGGACCACCACAGTAACTCCCACTCACAAAAGTGTAGTAACAAATTGGCGCCCCATTAGCTCCATTTCTGACAGCCTGTGAATTCCTGTCCTCGAATTTTAAACTCCATTCTTCATTTGAAGACAGGGTCACTGGGTCAAGGCCCAATGAAATCATGAAACTGATACATCTATTTACAAGAAACTTAAAAAATTGTGTTTTCCCTCTAACAATTCCAAAGAACTATCTAAAAAGTGAAAAATTCAAACTAGTTATTTAGTAACACAATAGATTTGAATATAACTTCTTAAAAGATTGTATTTTTGTAACAGTAAATTCAAATTGATGACATGGAGACACGGTCAATTCTACTAAAAGCTGATTAGGAAATTCTCATGCTACAGGTGAAAGCAAAAATGTCTGTTTTCAAGCACATAAGCATGGTCACTTCCCTTATCATTTCCTTCAAATATATTACACAAAAGCAATAGAGAAAATCAAATATGCTTAAGATTCTCTCTACCTCAAGCAGTCCTAATACGATCACACCTATTGTCTTACAGAGCACATTTTTCGGTAGTACCTGGCTTCCTAAAAGGATCTGAGAGACTTACACGTGCCTTAATGTCTTCTTTCATATTCCTCATATATCATAAGCCACACAAATCAATATCAATTAAAAATGCACATGCCAATAATATCTTTATCTGGAAATCCCCCTACTTACTTGTTCATCACCCATTCCAGTCCAATCTATCCCCCAAAGTTCAACTGAAGTCCAATCTTCCCTATAGATCTTTTCCTTCCCCTACCAGCCCAAGTGATGTTTCTCTTCTCAGAGCTTCTACAGTTTGTCTATAATAGATAATAGAGCATTTAATTACTGTTCTTTATTACTTGTAATGGTTTCATGTTTATGTCTCATCTCCCTGAATAAATGATAAATACCTTCAAGGCACAGAATGGGGCTTACATTCCTTTTCTCATTCTTGACAGATCCCAAACAAAAACTCCATTCATAATGATAACACACTGGATTTGAAGGAATGCTTAGGAAACACTTATTATTGAATGGCATTAGAAGATTCTTTTCTCATTCCCCATTCTGTGGTCTTGTAGATCTGGTTAAGTCCTTAAGGACTCTAATTACTTTTGCTTTGAGTACCATAATAAAATTATAACTGAACTCGGTTCTTGCCTAGCAGATGTCAGAATCCAGCAAAATGTGTCTTACTGGCATGCAACATGCCCTATATCTGTGGAACAGGAAGCATCATGACATTTAGAAAGTATTTGATATCTCGATCCACAGTCATAAAATGATATTTCACTGTCATCTGGGCCTATAATGTAGCCAATACACAGCACAAAATCACATGCTAACTCCCTATTAGTGTGAATGAACACCCAGAAGAGGCTGTTCATTAGATTGTGCCCTCAAGGGCAGGGATTGTCTTCTGCCTCTCTTTGTATCCCCAGGACTTAGCACAGTGCCTGGCACATAGTGCAAGCTTAATAAGTGTTTACTGACTTACTGACTGTATTCAAATTGTACTATTAAAAGTTACATAATCAGGTAAGGTTATATGCCAATGGAAAGACTTCCCAGTAGGAAGTCAAACAACGCAACCACTTCAGGGGACTCATTATTCTATTCAGGAGCTAGCTACATAACAATAGGAATACGAAGGGTGGGTTTTGTTTTTCAGCATCCCTTTTATAGTATGAAACTGCAGAGGGATTCCATACCCCTCCCCCCAGTAGATTTCATAGGGTCTGTAAACTTGGATAGGAAAAATAATACATCTTTATTTCAATATAATTGGTTTCCTTTGTAAAGCTATATATTTTATTTCATGCATTTAAAAACATTATTCTGAGAAGGGGCCCATAGTTTCACCAGACTGTCCAAAGGGTACATGGCACAGAAAAGGTTAAGAACTGTGCCATCCCCCACCAAAAAAAAAAAAAAGTATGTCAAAGAAAGTTGCTCTCTCCAACTAACATTCACTATAATTTAAGCTAACTCAGGTTTCATTACACTCAACACAATTACTGGACCACATTTCCAATTCTACTCCAACCACCATTCTTCCACCAAAATAATACTGGGCCTCAGACACGAAAAGAAGGTGGCCATAAGTAGCAAAAAACGGACCCTATTTTTAAAAAAAATCAAAACCCTCCCACCCCTGGTTTCTGATTTAGTCAGTATGAGTCAAAGAAGCAGGGTAGATATCCAAAGATCCTATACCCAAAAAAAAACACTTGGCCAGCTAGTAAAGGGTGAGCTCATAACAGAACAACTTTTGGAGTCACTCTAGATCTTTTAATGTCAGGAATTCAATTCAAGAAGAGACAGGCTCCAAGAAACTTGGGAGGGCCGATTCTAAAAATGTTCCTTCAGGTTTGATGACCCTCTCAGGGAACCCTCAAGTGCACTCCTGAGTACTTTAATTCCGACCTCCAGTCAACCTAGAACAGGCAGTAAGGGGCAGGTCAAGGTCACAGAATTACAAACTCTTTTGCTTTGTCTTATCAAATGTTTTGTCAATAAACATCAAGCACAGTGGGATCTTTTATTTACTGTACTTTTTGTCACCTGGATTATAAAGATCTGATCTACTGCAGGAAAATATTTTATGAAAATCTGTCTACTCCTCATACCTTGCTCGAAGATGTCCTTTTTATTGCTGTGGCTTATTCCTATACTTTGGAGATGAGCATATAGGCATATGGGGTGGTAGTTACTGATTATTTTCTTGATGAGCTTTTTTTTTTTTTGGTGAGGAATTAGAAACAATGGAAATTAAAGGGAGCCAAATTTTAGTGTTTTTCTAAGAAAAATATTTTCTTATAGCTAGAACTGTCCAGGGTTTCCAAGGTCAGTCAACTGGTTTTCTTCTTTAAATCTTTAACCATTCCTTTTCTTTTTCCACTGACTCCATATAAGAGGAGAAGGAGGAAGAAAAGGAGGAAGAGGAGAAGAAGGAGGCATGATGGCAGTGGGTGGTGGTAGTAATAGCTAGCATACACATGATCTCCATGGGATTATTTTGTGCTTAAATTAAAACATGATTATCTTGTGTTCTTCACTTGAGAACCCCCTCTACATGTCCTTTGACCACTTGTCTACTGGAGAATGGCTCTTACTCTTATAAATCTGTGCCAGTTTCTTATACATTTTTGTGGATGTGAAACTTTCATCAGAAACGTCTTATGTCAGTTCTAGAGAGGAAGAGATTTAAAGGAAAATGTCAACAAGGAAAAGAAAGAACCAAAAGAACACTGCACATACCCTGGATATAACCATGTGATTTTTTTTATATTCTTTTTTTTTTGTAGGCAGTTGGGGTTAAGTGACTTGCCCAGGGTCACACAGCTAGTGTCAAGTGTTTAGTCTTGAGGCCAGATTTGAACTCAGGTCCTACTCACTTCAGGACCGGTGCTCTATCCACTGCGCCACACCTAGCTGCCCCCAACCATGTGATTTTTAAAAATGATAACAGCAACAACGCTTATGCTTCAGAGTCAAAAGGGACTTTGAGATCACCAGGTTCAACTCCCTCATTTCACTTATGAAGAAACTAAGGCCCTGAGAAGTTAAATGATTTGTTTCCAAGTCACACAGTGACAGAGCCAATCTGACTCCAAAGCCACTGTTCTTTTCCTTCTACCACGATGCCTCCTTAATATACACAGACAAGGTTAAAGAAGATCACAAAATCAATGTTGATGTGGGTACAGTTAATCAATAAATCAATAAATATTTATTAAATGATGGTACTGCAGGCCCAGCAATGTGCAAACGACTGAGGAGACACAGACAAAAAGGAAAAGATAGAACATGTTAAATTTAATACACATCTCTTTTAGTTGGAGCTAGCTAACAATCACCTGAAGTTTGTGGACACATACATGATCATTTAGCATCTCTAAACAAACAGTGAGAAGTATTTCTTTCTTTTTCCTGTTCTCTGTTATTATTTTAGTTAGCTGGCATACAGATAGGTAAGAATTTGAATTCTAGCCATACAGCTACAGATGGGTCACAATAACAAGTTTAAGTACAGCAGCTGGACTAGACCAAGTATACACTCCTTGCTGGAAGATTATCAATCAATTCTCATACTACCTGAAAGGGGGAAGGATAGAAAATACTCGGAAAAAATGAGAGTTTTCAGACACATGCGTGATCATTTAACATCTCTTGGGGTTTTGGTGGGGTTTTTTATGTTTTTATTTGTATGCCTAAATGTATACTTGTCAATGAAAATTAAAATGTACATACACATATTAAAACCTAACCAATATTCTCCTCTTTTTAGACCTTTAAGCCTATTTCCTATCATTCTAGAGACAGGAAAGGGGCTTAAATAAGTATTTCCCTCTTAAAAATCTACCTCTCCCTGTCTCATCAAGCTCCTATCAGATACCTGAACAGTCATAAGACACTCACATCCTTTATGAGTTTCAGGTTATTTAAAGTTAATAATCTGAGTTTCCTGAAGGTTTCCTCATGGTCTCCTTTTTAACATATATTAGCCATCTCTACCTTTTTCCTATCTTCTATCTTTTTCCTCTGATAAAGTTCTACAGTAGTACTCCTCCTGACTTGTAAGTGACCCTTGATTCCCAAAGGCTCTGATACTGAAATGCAAGCTCAGGTAGGTCTGAACTCTATGCTAAGAAGGCTTCAGGCTAAGAGAGGAAGCTAGGTGGTGAGGTGGATAGATAGCTGGGCCTGGGGTCCAGAAGAAGACCTGAGTTCAAATGTGGCCTCTGACAGAAAATTGTTAATACATATATATACATACATATATATATATACACACATATATATACATATATATATATACATATATATATACATATATATGTGTATATATGTATATATATATATATACATATATATGTGTATATATGTATATATATATATATACATATATATGTGTATATATGTATATATATATATATATATATATATATATATTATATATATATATATAATATATATGTATATATATAATTTCACAACAGGGTCTTGATACCTCAGACCACCTCCTTCCCCTTTTCTCCAAAAAGTGTAAGAACCTTTTTCTTGGGTATCCAGTTTTGGAAATGCATTGTGCTCTGCAATCATGGGACAGGGTGGCAGGTCTGCTACCATATTACCTCAATTAAAGACATTTTATTCCTCCATAATGAATGATTTATTTCTGGACTTGATACCTCTGAAACTGACTAGCTCGGTAAATCTGGGCAAACCATTTAACATCTGTTACCTCAATTTCCTCATCTGTAAGATAGGGAAAATAAAAGCACCCATTTCACTGGATTGTAGTGATAATAAAATGACATCATATACTTAATTACTTTGTAAATCTTAAAGTGCTATTATCATTATTATTATTATTATATTTTCAAATGCTAGCTACATCTCTTATCAGCTTCATCTACATATTGTAGGTATGCTCCCAATTCTCACTGAAAAAAAAAATCTAGTTCCAGACCTAAGACGAGCCCCTAGAGAAAATTACTTGATGTGTTCTTCCCAAGACGAAAACAAATCACTAATAATGAAATATGGAATATGTTCTCCTAATCATGTATCATCTAACAGTTATGATTCAAAACCATTATTTTCCCAGTTTGTTCAAGAGCTCACTCACATGGGACAGAATAGAAAACCTAATTAAACTCAGATTCTCTGGAGATAATGAAATCCCTGTCCCTATGGGACATTTTAAACAAAGGCTGGATAACCCTTTATCAGACACATGGAAGAGAATTCAGGTTCTGGTATGGTTGGGGTACATGGCTACCGAGCTCCCTTCAAATTCTGAGATTCTGTGACTCTATTTCTGAGTTTCCTCTGAGAGATAGCTTCATTGTATTTTAAAAGACTGTTTGAACCAAATCAATGAAGCTTAATTACTCAGCACTAAATGTAAATAAAGTACTTAAAATATTAATTAATTTCCTAAACCTCTTTTATTCTTAGACTCATTCCATTAGAACACAAATTTGCCAAGTCAGTACATCAAGATGATCACTTAGAAGATGGGAGCAGAATCCCCAAAAGGAAAATTAGTGTAGCTTCTTTCAGCACGCCCATCTTTTCCCTGCTAAAAAAATAAAATATATTGTTTAATCCAGTATTGTGAACCAATGTTGTCTACAAGACACAACTCCCAAAGAGGTTGGTTTTATTTTATGTGAAAATTCATTAGATTTTAAAGACATAGGTTTCTCTCTCTCTTTTTTTTCTTTAAGGCACAGTTCCCCCTTCCTTCCTCCTCCACCCATTTCAGTAAAACTTTCTTGATTACTATCACCATAAATTCATACGCTAGAAAATTCTCATAGGGACATTTTCAGATAATGAATGATTTGAGCCTCACCCTTCCTCCTCCTCCTCTTTGTTCATATTTTTATCAAGCACAGACTAACTGGAAAGCTTTCTACTTCAGTTCTCCTTTGGAACCTGCATCTCAAGAGTTTGACAGACTGCCATCTTTCCACCCTTTCCCCAGCTGTTAGGTCTGAAAAACTAATCTGACCCCTATAACTAGCAACACAGAATTCTATAACAGCATCTCACTTAATAAAGAGTAAAACCACCCAACTTCAGTAGCTTTTCTAAAAGCAAAATTCTACCATTAAGATCTTTGAGAAGTTTTATTAATTGGGATGGGGGGGGAAGATGGGAATAAAAAGAAGTCCAACCTCTAATTTTATCAGTGTGTGAAATTCCCAGTATGGAAACTCTTTCCATTTATACAGATTAACAATTTGTCTGCAATTTAAAATCTTCCAACAGTTACCTAGGGCACTGAGGAGATAAGTGACATCATCCCCCAGCAGGTACTTGTCAGAAAATGACTTGAGCCAGCATCTATGGCCAGCTCTTTATCTATAACACCATGATGCCTCTTATGTTAATAATATAATAAAAAAACTGAAAAAGGTTTGCTTTCACTGCATATTACCATCTCAATAAAAAGGTGCTTACATTAAATAGACCACTGTATAAAGCTATAAAGGCTTATCTGGCACCCCTGGGAACAAATCCTATTTATTGAGTCCTAATGGATATGGTACTAATGCCTTATAGATAAAAGTGATGGTCTTTTTTAAAGAAGGAAAAAGCATTAATGAAGCATTTAAATATACAGAAGATTGCAGAAAGTTCACAACATAACACACCACAACAAGAGCTATCGGTACTGCTATGGCAAATTTGATGTCTACTTTTCTAAAATATAAGCTGCAAGGGGACAGCTAGGTGGCGCAGTGGATAGAGCACCGGCCCTGGATTCAGGAGGACCTGAGTTCAAATACGGCCTCAGACACATAACACTTACTAGCTGTGTGACCCTGGGCAAGTCACTTAACCCCACTGCCTAACCCAAAAAAAAAAACCCAAAAAAACCCTAAAATATAAGCTGCACATGGCAGATTCATGTTTTGCTATAGCATCTTCTTTTTCTCTATTCCTCTGCATATGGAAATGTTGATTTTTGTTGATGACTCAAGTTCATAATAAAAAATATTTTTTAAAAAGATGCATTATTGGCAAAATTGGGAATGTGAATCCAAGGCCAATGTTTGGACAGCTTGCAGGAGGGGAAATGATGGATGGAGGGATAACTTTATAAAAAAAAAAAGATATACAAGAAGGTAGGAATCAGAAAGTCACCCCCCTGTGCCCATGATGGGGCTATATTTAAGCACTAGAGAAAAAAAAATCTGCTAAAGATTGGCAACAGAGGTATACCAAATGCTGCTGCCCCTGAATACTTGCTAATGACTCACAGAGACTTGGATTGTGACTGAAGGGAAAAAACAGTATCCAAGATAAGAGGGCTTTCCCATTATTCTTGGCAGGAAGAAAAGAACTGCAAAGACAGGTCTCAGTAATGAAATAAAGCATTTGTGTGAAACAAATCAATTGGGAAGGCAAGAGGTTTTCATTTTAAGGGGAAAAACTATGTTTAAAACACTTTAAGGATTATTCAAATTTTAACCCTAAGTTTTCCATGAGGACAGAGACCAGAAAATATGAGATTCAAGCCATAAAAGTATTCCAAGGGCAATACTAGGGATAGTTTCAATGAGAAGTTTAGTCCACGAGTAACAGTGTTTCCTTACTAATTTATTATTTTGTATTATTTCAAAAATAGTTAAAAATAAAAAGAAAACCTTCCATATTGTATGGGGGAAGGGGGTGACTTGTCATTAATGATTAATTACCCCTCTGTAGTTGTGAATACTTTAAATAAAGGTAGTTGATTATATTAATTGTCTAACATTTTATTGAAGTTCTTTTCAAGCTGGTAAAGTTAAAGGTTAATGATAAGGAATAATATACATGTTCAATTGCACAGATGACATTAAATAACATCATAAATTAAATTATCAGAATTATGACTATATTAAGAGTTACTAGAAATGTTAATACTTACTTCTCAGGTGGATAGTGAGTAAAGACATTTAATTCTCCGTTTAAAAGGAAGTGAGGGCTCATTGAGGGAATAAAAGTATAAGAACTGAGCATACAGAAAGGGTTTCACAAATGCTTGTTAACTTGACTTGTAACGACTTGTAACGAAATACAAGTATAACCCACTCAAGTCAAAGTTAACCTCAGCTATGGGAAGCATGCTGAAAAGCAGATTAACTACATAACACTAATTATTCCAATTTTCAAGAACAGAGCAAATATGAAAGCTGCTCTACATGGAATGGTGCAAACGTTGGTCTGTCTTTCTTTCATGAAGGAGTTAAATGAAACAAATTGATGGAAAGTCACCATGACATCCTCTTATGTAATTTCCCTACTTCTCAACCACAACTCAGATGAATTGCTAAGATAATTTTCATCAAAGCTCATCTTATGGTTTCTACTCATTCACTCAGGATGAAGGTAGACATGTAAGGTTTTTATACACATTGCTCTAGTGTTCTTAATAGAAGGCCACTGAGAAAGAGCTGGCCTTTGTTGATGACCTAAGCATAGCACACACTTTTGGTACATTTCCCATACCTCCTAACATCCCTCGAGTATTCATCTTTAACTTAAAAAACCCATCTTTTATAACACTATGACACGTAAATCACTCCCCAAAAAACCCCCCAACACTTCAAGTTATTTGTGTTTTCTTTTTTTCCCCATAGTTATTTTTACACTAAACCAGCCACATCTTCTTATTAATCTCCACTGTAATTAAACAGCATGTTTATGTAGTCTGTTGGCGAGAGAGAGAGAGAGAGAGAGAGAGAGAGAGAGAGAGAGAGCGAGAGCGCGCACGCACACACACGTGCCAGGGCATGCTGGGGCAGACAGGTGGGGAGGGTTAACAGTCCACACCAGTGGAAGAGAGCAAGGTTAATTTTGACCCAAAAAGGACCTACAGGATCCCAGAACTGAAAGGCATCAAAGATGACCTTGGACCTGAAAAACCCTTTACCGATATCCCTGAAAAGTGATCATTCAGCTTCTACTCCAAGACCTCCAGTAATAGAAAACTCCTGAAGTAAGGAGCCCATCCCACTTTTGGACAGCTCTTATTCCCAAAAAAAGTTTTCCATAAAAGGAGTCAAAATTGACCTCTCCATAATTTCCATCCAATATTGATCCTGGTTCTTCCTTCAATGACCAAGAAAACATCAAGTCCTTCAACCAATACTTATTAAGTGCCTACTTTATGCAGTAGACTAAGGAAGATACAAAGTTTGAAGGAGATGTAATTCTATCACAGAATTTACAGCCTAGTAGGATAATCAAAATGAATGTACATAACTATAATACACAATATTGCAGAGCAAATTTGGTAGAGTTGCAAAAAAAAAAAAAGCATGATGTGAGGTCAAAGCAAAAAGTTTATTGCTGAGGGTAGAAATCTGGGAAAGTTTCATGGAGGAGGTGGCCACTGAACTGAGCTTTTAAAGGATGGCAAAGGGAGGTGGGATGACGCTCCATGCATACGTGTAACAACGTTAAAGGGGAAAAGTAGGAGTGTTTCAGGGCTACCCATTACTTCAGTTTGGCTGAACCATAGAATTCATGGAAAGGATAATAAGAGATAAGGCTAAAAAAGTTGGATGGCATCAAACTGTAAAGAGACTTTGAAACCATTCAAAGGTGTTAGTTGTTGAGTGAGAAGAGAAGTGACTGGATCAGATCTATTCACATTAAGAACAATTTATCTGGCTGTAATATGAAGGACAGACTGAATAAGGGAGGAATTAATGGGAGAGAATGGAAGCATTAAATAACAAACAAGCTGCTCAAGGGCGAGAAAGTTGACAGGTCTAGTAGACAGTCTAAATATGATCAGCAATTAATGCACAGTTAGAGCTTAATTGGGTTACTTGTCCCCCAAAAATGTATGTATTAATGAGGGCCTTATCCTTCACGATAAAGAGTATACACATTTTCAAGTTCAGATCCTGAGCTTTGATGATCTGCCATTTTGTAAAAATACTGAATAAAAACAGAGGCTTGGACTAGAAAAAGCAGCACTAGTACAATTCATACACACTTATGAAATCCAAGCAATTTATGTTTCATGTACAAGTATAAGTGACTGAGATGAAGGGAGGACGACTCATCACAAACAAAAGGCTGTATTTGTCAAAGGATGGATAATGGAGGCCCCAGTAAATCTGCTAACAATTTTTCTTCCTCTATGTATGTTAGCCAAAGTCTGGCCTACAAGCCTAGATTTTAACACCTGCACATTATGTTAACCAAAATGCTTCTCAGTATTTCTTGAACAGTCAGTGAGCCCAGATATTATCTGTGAGAAAAGGTTCACAGCAAGCTTCGCCATGGTTTGGAAGACAGCCACTGCAGGTGTACGGCTGAACAGAGTGCTAATTGTGGAGTGAATATAATTATTCACACAGCATAGAAGGTATATCTTCAGAGAATTTTCGGGGGGGGGGTTGGGCATGGGGGGGAGGCAGTCTGAGTTTTCAGCTCTCTAAACAAACTACGGGAACTCATTTCTTTTTTACTTAATTCTACAAAACAAAGCTTTTAAAGAAATGTAAAAACTGATTACAGAGGATCCCAACATTGAAAACCTCTTCACTGTTTGTTGTTGGGTTTTGTTGCTGGACTAGTTTTACCAGTTCCTGGGTCCTTCAACAGATGCCAAGCTGATTTTACTATCACACAGTGCCTTGTTCAAAAGAGCCCCTCAATAAAAATTTAAGTTGAATCTCACCTCCCACTTTCTTCCCCATTCATTGTCACTACTTTAAAGCATTTGATTTGGTCACCAATTCCCAAATCCATCCATTACCTCTGAAATATCATGAGCTCATCTCACTGGTAATTTTTCACCACCATGGTCACTGGTTTTAAATAGTTACACGTTTCACTGACACATACAACCATTTGCAGTGTATTCTCAGAAGAAAAAAAAAAAAAGACAAACCTTTCTACACCAAAGGGCAAAAGATAAAAACTGCAGGCAAACTAGATAAATGTTTTAGAAACTCTTTTCAAATTGTTATATGGAAAAACTGGAAGTAGTCTGATAAAAACTAGATATGGACTGACACTTTATACCATATACCAACATAAGCTCCAAATGGGGACATGACTTAGACATAAAGAAGCATATAAACAAATTAGAGGGGCAAGGAAGAAATTACATATCAGATCTATGGATAGAAGAGTTCATGACCACAAGCCACAGAGAAGATCATAGAAGATAAAATGGACAATTTAGTTACAAAAAACTAAAAGGGTTTTTAATGAAAATTATTATAAATCTCGTTGCAAAATTACCAGAGGAATAATTTTTAATTACTTTGGAATTATAATCTGGGCTGAGTTAAAAAAAAAATCTTTGTTTCCTCAACAAATAGGAAAGCGGTGCCTTAGACCAGAATAAAAAGGTGTCAGTCATCTTCCCTGAAAGAAGTACGTTTAAACCAACTTAGTAATAGAATCATTTTGCTCTCAGTACATACAGGACATGAGCAAACCATCTGGTCATCATACTGGAAAAGATCAAGACATAACAAAAGTTAAAATGTATAGCCTACTTATGATTTCAGATAAATCAGCTGTACTAGGACTTTGACAGGTGAAAAGAATGTTCATTTAAATATGAAGTAACTCAAATGACCTCATCTTGAAAGTTACTATGGAAAAATGAGGGGGGGAGCATGTTACTTCTGAGCAGTCTCTGATTCATTGGTCAGAAAAATTATTCTACCATCCTACACAACACCACCCCCACCACACCATTCCCACTGATAAATACATGCAGATTCACTCTGATTTCTGCACATCTTTTTCTTTAACCTAAATCGAGTGAAATTTTTTTCCCCAAAAAAAACAAAAGCACCCTGGCAGTTAAGAGTTCAGGACATTTCTGACTACAAGAAAAAGAGGAAGAGTATAGTCTAATACAAAGAAGTTATAATTAGCATCAGAGGAAAAGACAGTTGGAGAACAGCAGACTCTGTGGTAAGAGCAAGATGGGGATTATTTAAGACAGCTGAAATGCTCTACACAATTCCTGCCCCCCCCCCAGAATAATGTATGCACATGATCTGCACAGAGTTAGCAAAATAAATGGGGCATATGGTGCTTGCTGACTCCAATATATGTTTTCTCCAATAAAAGTTGCACCAGCAAACACCCCACTCATATTGTGGTATGTAGATAACTTGCATGTGTACAAATTTCACCCAAATTACAGTCTAAAATATCTCTTTTGATCAAAGAAACTCTTTAGCAGAAGCCAACTGCCTTTTTCCTTTGTTTTTACATATTTAAAGCAAGATCTCATGAATTTGTACCAACCAAGAGAATGTCCATCTGAACTAGTGAAGGGTAAATTAAAGAATATTCTTAAAGAAATACAGTTTTAGTCATTTCAAGTTCACAAAGTAACCAAACACAGAATCATAAAAGGGTGGATTTGGGAGTTGGTAACCAAGTCAAATATTTGAAAAGTAGTGAAAATGAATGGGAAGAAAGTGGGAGATGAGAGTCAACAAATTTTTTTATTAAAGGCTTTTCATGGAAAAAAAAAATACTTGAAAGAGTTTTCCAA
Source organism: Phascolarctos cinereus (assembly GCF_003287225.1). Taxonomy (NCBI): domain Eukaryota; kingdom Metazoa; phylum Chordata; class Mammalia; order Diprotodontia; family Phascolarctidae; genus Phascolarctos; species Phascolarctos cinereus. Next base: position 84,776,253 of record NW_027556098.1, on the reverse strand, counting down.
AAGATCATTGAGTTCAAACTTATTTTACAGACAGCCCAGATCAGTTCTAAGAACACTAAGTATTTGGAAGAATGTTCGTTATTTAGAAATCTCACTAGTCAGATAGATTCAAATATCAAGGAGACAATGGGCAGTGAATATCTCTACCTGGTGAAAAGTCTCTATCACTTAAACATCGTACTACATTTTCTCTAAAACTGGGTCAGAATCAACACAATTACAAATGTGTCTGGGAGAAGGGAAAGGGGAAGAGAATAATGACCAGATAGTTTGCTGACGTTCTGTGGGAGCAAAGTCATTCTATTCCTAATTTGGTTTTAGCATAGTTCTTTCAGGGGAAATGATTGACATCTTTTTATTCTATTCTAAGGCACAGCTTTCCTATTAGTTGAGGGAGCAAAGTTTGTGCACAAATTCATTAACGCGTTTCATCTTTTTTACACTATGAATTTACCTAGCAAACCCTGGCTTTATAGTTATCCTACAAAGGTAAAATTCAGTTCACCTCCCATCCAAATCATCACAACTTCAGAATTACGAGAGTCTGAAAATGAGGTTTTAAACAAAAACCTGAGATCCAGATCAGCTTTCAGAATACTAAGTATTTAAAAGAATAATTGTTATTCAGCAGAATCACTAGTCAAGCAGATAAACATATCCCATAGACACTGAGCAGTGAATATTTCTGAAAGTCTCTCTTATTACTTTAAAATCCTGCTATATTTTCTCTCAAAATCATTGGGGGAGGGAAAAGAGGAAGACAAAAGAGTAAGGCATTATATAATTCAAAATGGCCCTTCAAAGTTAAAATAATTCTCCCCTCCCCTTCCTTTGCCTGAAACACTCCACTTCATTTGTCTTATTTCCTCTCTTCTCTTAGTTATTTGTGTACATATTTTTCTACTATTAAACTGTAAAGTCCTCAAGAGCCAGGTCTGTCTTGTATATATATTTGTAACCCCATTATCTAGCACAGTGGCTTATATATAGTAGGCACTTAAAATGTTTGAATGAGCAAATAAAAATTAGTAAAAACCATTTACGTTTGACTTTGAAAAGAAGAAACACAGAATTAGTTACAAACACTCAGACGTTTATAGACATTCAGATTCTTCCTTGTTCCCAATCCTCTCTCAAGTTGGTGGAGAGCCTTACACTCGGCCCTGGAAGTTCACAAAAGGGAAAGAAGTTCACAAACGGACAGTGGTAGACCCCAAGTCCAAAGGGGAGCTTGGCATAGGAAGTAGAAAGGCTCCCTAGGATTCTGGCTCTTTCTGACAGATACTAGGGTGGGACCCTGAGTAAGCTCTCAGGTCCCCCCCAGCAATGCTCTAAAACTATAAATTGCAGAGCCCTTGCACACTTCCATCGGTAGAGGAAAATTCATTACCAGAAATTGCCTAGAACACCAAATTCACAGCACCCAAAAAAAAAAAAAGAAAAACAAAAAAAATCCTCAAAACAACAATTCACTCACAGATAAGTGAATGGTGACTAATAGAATTTATTGTACTATAAAATTACAAATTATAATTAGAGATTTATTTGGACACTCTCCTCAACCCAAGTGGAATAGTACAGTGGAATGGTACAGTGCTGGATTTTTGGAGCTAGAAGACCAGATTTGCTCCTTACCACCTTAGTGACTTTGGTCAAGTCACTCCATCTCTCCTGGCTTCAACATCCTCACTTGTTGAATAAGGAAATTAGACACTGAATGAACCTTGCTTCCAGCTCTAAATCCTAGGAGGCAACTTGAAATTCAGTGAGTCAATGCCACATGCATTATTCATTCTCCGCTTTGCATCGGTTGCTTGGCCCGTTTTTACTCCACAAAACAAGATGCTCTCCCCTGTCCAGCTTCCTTATGTGTGTCATCTTCCCCTACTAGATTGTAAGATCCTGGAAGGCAAAGACTTTCTGTTATTTGTATCCCCAGTGCTTAGCATAGTGCCTAGCACATAGCATGCACTTAATGAATGTTTACTGAATTATAAGTGCCCACTACGTGATAGGCACTGTGCCATGCGCTGTGGATACAAAGACAAAAGGAGAAAATAAATGAGTTGGGAAGGATAGTCATTCAGGTTGTGAACAAGTCTGTAGAGATTTCCCTGCATCCCAGGTCCCTGGGCCATTCGTTTTCGATTAGGGAAGTAGGAAGTGGGAATGACCTATACCTCACATCAGCTAAGGAAATGGAGCTGAAAAAAAAAAACCTACAAGAAACAAAAGAATGGGAGGCACTTATTTTTAGAAGAAAGTTGATGAAGGGAAGAAAGAATGGTAAAACACACTGAACTGAGGGTAAAAGCAATGAAGGTAACCCTCCAGCTAGCATATTATCTTCCTGCTTTTCATCCAAGGAGAAAGGACAATAAGGTTAAAGAAACCTTTTTTATTTTCAGAGAGGAAAAAACAACAGCTGAGTTCCCTAAACACACATCTTACCACTTTTCTCCCTCCCTGACCACCAAAATCATGGTTCAACACAAGCCGAATTTCTCAAAGCTCACACATGCTCTGGCTTCCATTTTCTCTCCAAAACAAACCATAAACAGCACCATGAACGTAGGAGCACATGGAAAGAGTTCTCCAACCTCAAAATCATTAATACTATTTTCCATACTTATACGACAACTTTCTTGGAAGCACTGAAAAAAGCTCCAACAGACATTATCTAATGCTAGGCAGGTCAATTAGCTAGCCATGCATTCTTGCTTTCCTCTACTCCCTCACTTCTTCCCCACAAGACTTTCGGATTCTCTAAGTCATTCTAGATACATAAGGAACTGATCAAATTCCTTAGCTGAGGTAGCTCAGCTGCTAAGACTTCCACAGACGGTGAGGCAGCACCCTACGATTCCTGGGGACAGCAGAAGGCATGTCATAAACATTTAAATCTGAGCCCATGATAAACGTTCCCATTTGGAAATGCAGCTATATCTCAAAATGCTTGCCAAAATCCAAATCCCAACTCCCTTTCAAAAACTATTGACAAATTGTCTGTATTATTAACAATATCCAAATAATATTAATAACAACATCCCAAAACAACAGATGAAAAAACAAAGGCAATAACCAAAAATTAGACCAAGTCTTGGGGTCTTTTTAAATAAAGGACTGAATTATGTACATTTGACAAAGATAACTTACTTAGAAAACCCTAGGGAATCAGCAGAGACTAATCAAAAGGATTAATAATTTCAATAAAGTATCAGGAAATAATGATTCAAAGTGAAATTGTTTTAAACAAAGGAAAAAAAGTATTTAAATGTGACTGGTAACTCAGCCAAAGTACCTAATGGATTTAGCAATACCTTCTTGCTCCATGTGACTCAATATTATACTAGTTAATATCTTTAAACAAATTCATAAAATCATAAAATGCATAAATATACAAAACACATAAAATCTGTACCACACACACACACAAAAAAAAACACAGTGTTGATTGCTGTGTGGTTTATCCTTCATTCTCCAAGAAGACCATGACATCAGGAAGTTGATGCCATGACTTGCAAGTGAACTGGATTTAAGTGAGGAGGGCTGTGCAAAGTCACCAGCCTCACTTTTTCCTCCAGAATCATCTGGGTCCAGTTGCCATATATAGATCAGGACAACTGGAGATGGCCCAGGATGCAGATTGATTACTAATACATGGCACAGCAATAACTTCTGTGCTTATCACATGAGTGGGTCACCCATGAATACTTGGCTTACGTGAGGATGACTGGGCCACAACATCCACTGGTAGATGGAGAACCCACATTAATGAGATCACATAGATGACTTAGCTGGACTCTGTTTCATTACAAACTCATTTACACAGTACTCAGCTTATGAAGCACTCTTCTCACTACAACCATGTGAGGTAGATTACAAGTATTTTACAGATGATGAATCAGAGACTCAGAGGTAAAATGACTTAAAGAAAAAGGCCAAACAGAGGCATTCACAGCAGGTTTCTAAAAACTTTTCTGGCTAGATCAATGACAGATAAATACAGCTTTTAGTTCAATAATGTAAATAATATTGCAGAGGAACCTTAAATACTATTTTAAATACTTAGAGAATAACATTTTTCATATACTTAAAAAGCATTCAATAGCCTATGAAAATAATTGATATGATAATTATTTTATTTATCTAATTAAATCAGACTTCTTAAATAAAATTATTGAGAGAAAGTTTGGTGTGTGTGTAAAGGACAGGGAGCCAGCCTTTAAAGCCAAGGAGATATGAACTCAAGTACTGGCTCCTGACACAAAGTGACTGTGTGACCCTGGAAAAGTCACCTACCCTCTCTCAGTGCCCCAGGAACTCTCCACAAAAGAAATACTTGTCCTCTGAAGGCCCAGTGCCTAGTTAAAGAAATAAGATACCTATGCATAAAATACAGATGCGCTTAATGGTGATGGCAAGTAATCTAAAATTAAATACAAAAAAAAAAAGAACAGAAAAATAAACACCGTGGGAGTTCTTTGAATGGGGAGAGCAGTGAAGACCCCCCCAAAAAAAGCCTCAATGAAAAGAGTCAAGCTTCAGCAAGACTATCAGGTACAAGATGGATAACTAAAATAGGGTGAACAGTATCCCATGAGGGAGCAAGGGCCTTAAGTTGGGAATAAGCCCAACACATTAGGCATCAGTCTACCTGGAGGAGCGAGGAGTTAAAACAGAAATTAGTGGTGGCTACGAGCTGGAAAGGTAGGTCTGGCCTTTATCCTTCAGGTAATAGGTGGGAAGCCTCCTGAGCAGACCCATGGCATGAAAAATGCTGATTTCTGAAGGTTAATTTGTCAGCATTGCCTAGGATACATTGTACCGGAAAGGGACTGGACAAAGAGAGACAGACCCGTAGCTATAATTCAGCCAGGAGGTGATGAGCGTATGAATCAGGAAGGTACCGGTGAGATTGAAGAGGAAGCAATAGATGCAAGGGCACCTTTCATTTAAACACTTTGGGTAGAGTACGTACAGACTCCTGGGGGAGGGGATGGGGATGGGAGAAAGCAGAACCTTTTACTTCAGTTTTTGTAAACACATTTGATGAATTTCTTCCCACTCTGTTATTCTATGCCAAAATTAAATAACTGATACTGAAGCTTTTCACATATAATTAATTGCCACTGCATTTCTAGAACCCTTCTTACCCAACAGAACACCTTCTTGTCTAAAATATTATTTTATCTGCAAAAGTCCTTCTGATGCAAAGTGAGGAAACATCATGGTCACACAACTACTTATTGACAGAACCAGATCTAGGAACCCAAGTGGCCTAACCCTTCCCGCTGTGGCTCCTTTCACAAGACCACTATAACACCATACCACCGCGCCAAATAGCCGTCAGCACTTCATCTACTCCAACCCACACCTAACCACAGAAGACAAAACAATTCAGAAAATCTCAAGAGAGTAAAATACATTAATAAAATGAATGAGAAGTATGAAAAAAAAAAGCAATCCTTACATAAAAATATCTAATACAACCAGAATGGTTAATCTAAATATTTATTTAAAAAATAGTTTCTTTCAAAAATAGAACTCTAAAAAAATCTGCAAAATATAATAAAAATTAACTATGAGACTCAAATATTTTAATCATTCCTTACAAAAACAGGAATTTTAAAATCAGAAAAATTTAGACAAGCTCTAGAAGGTCTCTTTCATTCCTAAATCTTATGAGCCTTTTATACCAATAAACCTTTTACCTGTGAGGCGTAGTTATGATCCTTTCAAAATTCACTATTTTAATGCCAACGATCAAGAGTATGTGTATTTAGTTCCTCTTATTTAATATTTTACAAAGGTCACCTCCTTCATTAAATATCAAGTAGAATTTCTGGCAGCTGCAGTTTCTGAAAAGCTTGTAACATTGCTATAAAACGCCATGAATTTCGGTCTCCCTCCCTTTCACTCACCCCCCAAAAGAAAGAGAAAACAAAACAGAAAAAAAAAAATCAATGCCCCAAATACTCAAAAATTTATTTTGAAACCAGAGCATATAAAAATAAAATATGTGATAAATGCATTTTTCTTTCACCAATAATAACAATGAGAATTATAAAAAATAAGAACATATACAATAATTAAATAGGAAAAGGGTGGGAAGTCAGCAAGGGTAGTTTCCTAGAATACAATGAATACAACATTTACTATCTGAAACCTCCAATGAATGAATTCCCCCTCCTAACATTTATTATTTATTATAATTAGCAATTACATGTAAATGAACAACAATAATGGCTTGGTGAAACTATTTGATCTTTCCTTTTTAATTCAAATCATTTGCTGACATAATATTAAATAAATTATGCTCTATAAAAAATTAAACATTCCAACATTCAGATCATCCATAAAAGAATATATTCATTTCCATTTAACTTAAAAATATTTATTTAATATCTATTACGTGCTTAGAATATAATACCATACCAAACCCAGAGACATCTAATCTTCTATGGACTTCAACTGCCATATCAATTTGCTGCCCAATGACGGATACTCAGATTAGATTCTCAAATGAATCTGTGATCTAATTGATTTGGGAGCTCCAAGTTACAGTCTATCCGTGCCTGACTGTCCCATATGTGTCCCGTGTGTGCCCTCCCAAAAGTCAGCCATGATGGGTTCATCTTGCTGGAAGCCTTCCTTGATTGCAAGAGGGTACCAGTGCAGTGCTCCACCTATCTACCTGTCATTGATGTCTCTGGCCATCTCATCTTTTCTTTCTGTCATATAATTCTCTGATTATATTCTTTGGAGTTCCTCATTGGTTGATGTTGCAGACTGCTCAAATGTACTAAAAGCCTTTCTACTACCTTCTGTGTGATGTTCCCGTTTAGTTCATCAGCGGAAGTGGAGATTCAGGTCTCACTGCCACACAGCAACACTAGAACGATGCTTTGTACTAAAAAGAAGGGCCTCTGTTGTTACGGGAAGCTCTAGAGGTTGGTAAAGTGCTTTGCAATTTCCCAAAAGGAACCCATCCTTCTTTTCAACAATGAACCCAACTCACTGCCCATCCATATTGTTAGTCCTATAATACATACATACATACTGTTGTAGGGTGTCTATCTAGATTCGTGTTGCAATCTACACAATAGGCATCTTCTTCCATCTGGGTTTTCCTGTGGAGATGGATGGGCCAAATTTCTTGGAGTGATTACAAAACTCTTCCGTGAGGATCTGTGATGTCTTGGGGCTTGATGCAATTAACACAATATCATCTGCAAATGGGAGCATCTGGAGGGCTCACCATCCACAGGGAATACCTCCTCAACATCTACTCTGTAGTTAGTGCCTCCATTATAGTAACATTATTTTGGTAAACATACATCTCCTTGTTTTATGCCTCACCCGATATTTATCATTAGAGGTTTACTTGCGGTTTAACTGTCATGTCTTTGTGACCCCATTCTGGTGTTTTTTTTGGCAAAGATACTGGAGTGATTCACAATTTCCTTCTCCAGCTCATTTTATAGATGAGGAAACTGAAGCAAGCAGAGTTAAATTACTTGCCCAGGGTCACACAGCTAGTTAATATCTGAGGCCAGATTTGAACTCATGAAGATACTGATGTTTTCTTGGTCACCTTTTTTCAGAATCAACAAGATCCAAGATTTTTAGAATCTTCCCCCCATTCAGGTACTTCCTCAATGCTCTCACACACACACACACACACACACACACACACACACACACACACACACACATATATATGTGTATATATACATATATAAATGTGTGTATACATCTTCCCAAACATCTTTCCAAGGCTCCCCCTCCTTCCACCTCTCAGCTAAAAACTTTGCTTCATATTTTACAAAAAAAAAAAGAGGCCATTTGCTAAGAGCTCCCTCTTCTCTCTTCCCTTCCACATCCCACATCACCCAGATGCCTTCTGTCACTATCTCCTCCTTCACACCTGTCTTACAAAAAGAGACAGCCCTTCTCCTTGCCATGGCAAACCCCTTTACCTGAAGAAGTGATTCCATTCCATCCTGTCTTTACATCAGATCGCACCACCATCATCTTCATTCTTTCACTTACCTTCAATCTCTCCCTGCCTACTTCCCTAAAGCCTACAATTATACCCATGTCTCCATCATCAAAAAATCCTCACTCCATCCATCCCTGCAAATCTTCCCATCTCTCTCCTCCCTTTTATAGATAAACTCATTGAGAAGGCCATCTACAACAGGTGATTCCACTCCCTTTCTTCTCACTCTCTTATTAACTCTCTACATCTGGATTCTGACTCATCATTCAACTGAAACTGTTCTCTCCAAAGTTACTAATAATCTCTTAATTGTCAATAGCTGTTTCCCATTCCTCGAATGTTCTCCCTCCCATCTTTGCCTCCTATAAGTCTCAGCTAAAATCTCACCTTATATAGGATGTCTTTCTTGATATCCTTAATTCTAGTATTTTCCTCTGTTGATTATTTCTAATTTAGCCCATATACAACTGGTCTGTACATAGCTGTTTGCATGTTGTCTCCCACTTTAGACTGTGAGCTCCTTAAGAGGAGGGACTATTTTTTACCCTTCTTTATATACCCAGCACTTAGCATAGTAATAGGCATATAGTAGACACTCAATAAATGTTTAATGACTGACTGATTGTTGCATGTACTGCCATCTCTACTTCTTCTGTAAGCAACTCAGAGGCTGTGATATCAGAGTCTAAGTACAGTGGTTTCATTATCCTTAATGGATAAAATAGTTTGTTACAATAATTTTTGCAATTCTTTTCCATTTTTTTTTCTGTTTGCAGTCCTCTTTCAGTTTTCATCCTTCAACGTCCTCTGTATGATGTGGTTTCATTAGATACCTTGCAAAGGTTTCTTTACACTGGTTTTATCCTCCACTGCTACACTCTGCTTTATGAGATGATACTGCCCATAATCATCCATCATCCTTCTTCATAAAATTTTGCAAATGGATTTCTATTCTAACCTGTTGTTGCCCTTGGTGTCCATCTTGCTCTATTTTACAAGTCAAATATTTGCTGACTCAGGTGCCTCCTGGACTCTTTTGGTCATCTTCTTATGGTAATTAGTTTATACTGGTTTAACTTCTGAAAGAAATTATAGTCTGTTGAAATTAATGTCTGTTGTCCATTATCCAGTTTAAAAATTTACAACAGCTTACTTAAATAATTCAGGGAGAAATCTAAATTGTAGGTCACATATTTATGTAAGCACTATTCTTACTTCTTTGTTTATAATAATACATATTGGCCTTCTCATTTATTTTTCCTGAATTATATTTTTCCATATATTTTTTCCCATGTCCAGCTTTTCATTGAAGTCATCAAGCATCAGAATATATATTGATTTGATTTGGAGGGTTGTAATAAGTTCTTCATAAAATTCCTCTACTACTTCACCCTCAGCAACCAATATTGGTACATAGCTGCAATTATTCACTAAGTAATCTTGCAAATAACTCATCATTAGGACTACAATATGTGATGACCAAATATACCATAAAACAATATTTCCTGTAGCTTTGGAAAATATAATAAAGCCTATGCTACCAATTCCTTTCTTTGTCTGTGAGCTATCCTACTTAACTGCCACTTCCTCATTTCTTCTAATTTAATTTATAGCAAGAAGGACAAGATTAATACAATTTAGTTCCTCTAACCACACATCCACTCACTGGTCATTGGACAAGGATCTTCATATTTAGAGAACTGACGATCAAAGTTCATCAATGTCTACAAACTGTGGGATACCTAGCACTCTCTGCCTCCTTTACTCTCATTTCGCCACTGTCACTACAGAAAAACGGAAGGTGGCCACAGAGGAATGAGAACCATTTTTTAATTTTTCCCTGTTTCATGGGTTGTTGCTGCCAAAAAAAGTTTCATCAACAGATGGTCAGCCTAATGGTGACATATCTCTCGGTGATCTGCAAAGTTTGTCTTTGAAAAACAGACTCTGTCTATTCCCGGGGACATATTGAAAGCTTTTCTTGCATGATAGAAGAGGCTGTGCAATGAACAAGACGCTTCATCTCTTGACTCCTGGCATTTTCTCTGGCTGTACCTCACGCCTGGAATGCTCTCCCTCCTCTGTTCCACTTACTGACTTCCTTTCAGTTACAACTAAAATCCCATTTTTTACTGAAAGCCTGCCCCAACCCCTCTTAATCCTAGTTGCTTTCCTTCTGTTGATTATTTATTTATCCTGCACGTAGCTTACTTTGTATATATTTGTTTGCATGTTGTCTCTCCAGTTAGATTGTAAGCTCTTTGAGGGCAGGGACTATCTTTTGCCTCTTTGTATCCCAGGCACTTAGCACCAGTACCTCTATCACAAAGGAGGTGTTTAATAAATATTTGCTGATTAATGCATTGCCAGCATTGTAGAACATGCCCAAGTTTGAACTTTCCTGCAAAGCCAAATAGAAGGAGCAGAGGTTCCGGGATGGTCAATTCCATGTTACAATGTGGTAAGCAGAAAGGACTTTTGTGGAGGAAATGATAGATGACATAGTTGTATGTTACACAAATATTGTATTATATGCCCATGTTGTCAATTGTCTAGTATAGTATTTTATCAATATAAACATGCTCCCAAAGAGGAAATCTTTGAGCAAAACTGGATTAAAAGCCACTTAATAAGGGCCCCCATTTTAAAGCTGAGGAAATGAAGGTCCAGAGGGTTGTATTTACTTAAAATCACATTTCTGGGTAGTGGCATAGCCCAGAACTTGCCCTTTCCATGATAACCAATTACCAAAAATGCTACCAGAAATTATTTCTGAATATCTTGTCTTACTCAAAAGAATGGTTCTATTCAGGTGCCAGAAGTTTTTTTACTTAGTATTTCCTCCATGATAAGCTCCTCCTTTAAACTAAGAACGTGAAGGGGAGGGGATCTATGGCCTCCATTTCAAAGGGCCCAGAGGAAAAGTGCAGGTTTGCACAAGTGTAAATGTCTACCAGACCCACTGTTTGAATTTATAACTTGTATTTTCAATAAAAATACAGGGACAGATAGGAGTTTAAAACTTCTGCTACTTTTTTACTTACAAATTACAGCTATAAGTTGTTTTCCCCACCCATTTTTAGAACCTGGATCTGTTCTTTTGTTTCAATTAATTTATTTAACAAATAGTAGGGCTTAAGGGACAGTTTTAGCATAACTACTAGTAGAATAATCCTTCCTTCCTTCCTTCTGGTAAACAGTACAGCAAGTTTTACTGATGTTGATAAAATATTTACTTCAGGTTGATTTTATTCTGCTTATTTCACAGGAATGTAAAGAGCACTTTAAAAATCAAGTCCATATTAGCAAGTATTATATAAACCCACATATGTCCTGGAAAAGACATTCATTTCATTCCATTATCTTTACCTTCTCTGAATTTCTTAAAAACCGTTAGCTAAATCTTACTCACTAGTAGAAAGATAATAGGATTTTCTCCTCCTTTACCTGAACTGAGGCTGGGGAAAATTCTACTAGCTCAAACCCATTTTTGAGTTAGAAAACTAAAGAGAAATAAAACATGTTTCCTGTATTACAATCTATGAACTCAGAAAGGTTGTGTTCATATAGGTAACTCTGAAAAAGGCTAAACTGAAATACTGCAGACAAACTATACTTTAATAATTAATAATAATAACTAACACTTATATAATGTTTTAAGGTTTCCAAAGCACTTACAAATATTATCTCATTTGAGCCTCACAATAACCATGCTATTATCCCCATTTTACAGATGAGGAAACTGAGGCTGAGAGGTTAAGTGGCTTGCCCAGAGTCACATGGCTAGTAGGTTACTGAGGTAACTACATTACCCAGCAATGATTTTTCTCCAGCACAAATTCTAAAGAAAAAAAAAATGTGACACATGCTTTATTATTTCTGTGACAGATTTTAAAAATACATTCTATCCATTACTCCTAATACTGGAAAAATATCTAGTGAATGCAAATAATTGGGTAAAGCAAAGTTTGCCAAATTTACAAGCTAAACAGTTCCCTGGATCCTAAAACTTAGCCCTTGAAAGGATTTTACCTCCTCCTCAACAAGCCCATAGAGGTGAAGTGACGTGCTCATGGTAGTAAGCACAAGGTAGTAAGGTCCAACCTAGCTTATCCTTCCACCTCCTTCACTATATACCAGGGCTGGCTAAAGTTAAAATCCAGATAGCAGCCTTAACTCTTTGGCACAGGAAAATACTTCATACGTTAAGCTACACTTCTTATCCCAAAAAGGCATTATTTATTCCACTTCATTACAAAGTCTCAAAGACGTCATAAACTCCTTTATTACCTCCTCTATTTAACAAAATCCATCCACAGCATAGTGTTTACTCTGTGCTGCAAACTTGGAAAGAACCATTTCCTGTTATTGGAGACACTGCATTTTCTCCCATGCAAAAATACATCAGCCTGAATGAACTATACACTTGGCATGTGTTTTTTGGATTGAAATACTTACAATGTGGTTAAAACTCTCCAAAAGCCCTACTCAAATGAATAATCTTACAGAACTTTGCAGCCTAAAAAAAGGAAAGGAGGGGGCTGGAAGCTTGGGGGGTGGGTTGTTTCAGTAACCAATTATAGTCATTTTCAAATACTTGACCATATTGGGAAGTAATAATCCCCAGAAGAGGTCATCTGAAAGAAAACCTGTTAGTTGAAAAAACAGGAAAGAAAGAAAGAAAGAGAGAAAGAAAGGGAGAGAGAGAGAGAGAGAGAGAGAGAGAGAGAGAGAGAGAGAGAGAGAGAGAGAGAGAGAGAGAGAGAGATGAGAGAAGGTGAAAAAAAAAAAGGAAGAACTAACTTATGGAATTGGTACTACAATTCAGCCCTACCTGGTAAGCTTTTTGACTTTATACACTGAATTGTTACACACCACCCTCATAACTGAAATGTGCACTACCCTCAAACAGACTGGTCTGATGTGGAAGCCAACCTCCCTAACACTACTGCTTACCACTATGGCTTATTCCCTGGATGCCATCAATCAACTGACACATATATTAACAGCCTACTGTGTGCTAGATGTTGAGTTTACGGATACAAATAAAACAATCCTCACTTTCAACAAGCTTACATCATATTGGGAAACGTCTGTAGGAGCAAAAACCAAAAGTATCATAATGGCTTGAGAAATCCTCAGGTCAAGTGTTCATGAGATCATAGTATCTAAAGTTGAAAGGATATATCACCTTATCCAATCCACTCATTTTAAAGATGAGGAAACTGAAGCCCAGAGAGGTTGATCAACTTATCTAACGTCACACAGAAACAAAGAGCTGGGATGAGCTACTAAGGAAAGAACCTTCGCAAAGCACTAAAAAACTACACAAAGGGTATTTTCAAACTGACCCCATGTTGGGTGACAGAATTCACCAACAGCGAAGAGCCATGATAATATTTTTTTCAAAGTCTTAATTTATACATGTATTCAATGCCATGGATCTAAACATGTTTACATCCTTCAAAATGTATTCACTTGCCAATCGGATTTCTTACATATGGTGTATTTAAAATTCATAATGATAATACTTTTTTCCTTTATCTTTTTCTCAAGGAACCCACAGGACTCTCTGACATATCCAAATTAGTATCAAGTTCAAATCTAGGGCTACTGCCAATCCTGTTGTTAGACTGAAAGGCAGTAAGGGCCTAGCACCAAATTAGTGCAATAACAGGAGGCATTCTATGAAAATACTGCATTCAAATGTCATCAGCCTGCTAATCTTTTTAAGATACACAGTGATGCTCATTTTTCATCATTTTCATGTGGATTTTTGACTTGCTAAAAGTCAGAGGGCTAAAACCTATGAGGTCTTTTTTTTAAGATATACAATTTATGCACTTTATTAAATAAAATACAAACACAGACCACAAGATTCCATTATTTTAAATCATCAATATCAAAACAGTTAATAATAATGAGTAATAACTTAGTATTAATAATGTGTAATCTAGGTCATAGCTCTCTTTCCCTGAGTCATCAGACTTGCACCACATCCTGTAACTGCCTATCAGCAGCTTCAATGTGGAGTGAATCCATTATAGATGATGCTGACACTAACCAGAAAGGAGCTTGCCTTTCATTACTCTAATCTCTCCTTACTATAACATTTCCAAGACTGAGACACATCGCTCTGAGAGGAGTAAGAAGGTCTAGTTTCTATTTTTACAGAATTTATTCCTAGTTTAATTGCCTGAGTTCTTAGGGAGAAAAATGTTCCTTCTTATTATTACTATTTTTTTTTTTTTGCTAAATGATTTCAGTTGGTTATTTCCCCTGGCCATTATTACAGTATGGCATTCAATAAGAAAATACAGCCTGGACACGCCACCACACCCCACTCCTTTTGCTTCTCCTTTAGGGTATTCTAATTCAAGTGAAGTAACATTTATTAAAAGCCTACCTAATAAGTGCACAGCACTATAGTGGACTTCCAGGAAAATACTAAATTTAGGCAAAGCATCTATCCCTGCCCCCCATCAGCTTTAGTAATGGAAGCTGGTGATGGAAAGAAGCAGAACGGGACCAGATTTAGAGAAGGGAAAACACAAAATTAGATTTCTCCTGCATAGCATAAAATATGGGAAGTGTTATATACATCTTGGCCCCAGAAGAAATAGACACCACAATCAGAAACTTTATATTTTATAAGCCCCAGCTGCCAAAGATGAAGGAAAAGAAACTTGTGTGGCAATAGACAGCATGCTAGACCTAAAAATCAGGAAAATTTGAGTTTGAATCCTGCCTCAGACACCCTGGACAAATTAATCTATCTTCTCTCACCTTAATTTCTTCATCTGTAAAATATGGATAATAATAGAAACTATCTCACAGGGTTGCTGTAAGGCTCACCTGAATTAATTAAAGTGCTTTGCAATCACAATATAAATGTTAGCTAGCATTTTATAACTCCCAAGTTACAGATACAAAACTGATGACCTGTTCATGGTGATAAATTATTTTTCCCATTCCTACCTCACCACCGACAATATATTTTTGAGACACACCAAAATAGTATCATTGATTTCCTTAATAAAATTTCATTGAATACAGAAGACTAGGATCTTGGCTAGACTCTGTCACCATAAAATAACCCTGGGCAAACCACCTTGACGCAGAGGGTCTTCAGCTCCCTCTTCTGTAAAATGAGGAGAGTAGAATAAATCCAACGTTCTTTTTTTTCTATTTTATTTTCAGTTCTGAATTCTCTCCTTCCCACCCATCCCCAACCCATTTAGAAGGCAGGAAAAACAAAACGCATTACAAATATGTAGAGTCAAGCAAAACAAATTCCCACATTAGCTGTGTTCCGAAAATAAAGAAGAGAAGAAAAGAGAAGAGGGGAGGGGAAGGAAGAGAGAAGAGCAGAAACTTCAGTCTTCCCTCTAAGTCCATTTGCTCTCTCTCTCTATCTGAAGGTAGGCAGTATGTTATGTCATGAGTCCTTTGGATTCATGGTTTGTTGTCACATTTTAGACCAGATAATCTTAAGCTGGGATCCACAAGTTTTTTTTTTAATGTTTTGGTAATTATTTCAATATAGTTGGTTTCCTTTATAATCCTATTTTTATTTTATTCATTTAAAAACATATTTTGAGAAAGCTTCACCAGACTGCCAAAGGTATCATCCATGACACACAAAATAAGAACACTGGCTACACAATTTCCAAGGTCCCTTCCAGCTGTTGGGCTATGACTCTAAGTAGGTATCTAGCTCCAAAACACTTATAAAAGAGCACCTACTGAGCTCCAATAATTCACAGACATCAGAAATTAAGTCTCTGGTACCATAATCATATTCATGGTCATCATGAAGCTATAGAAAGGAATCCTCAACTCTAGGTGATCTCTAAAGCCCCTTTTAAGCTCTAAAATTTCTTATCTTATTTACCAAAAATTGATTTATGGGGCATCTAGGCTCACTGCACCTAGAGTCAAGAAGACTTCTCTTCATGAGTTCAAATCCAGCCTCAGATACTTATTAGCTGTGTGATCCTGGGCAACTTAACCCTGTTTGCCTCAGTTTCCTCATCTGTAAAATGAGCTGGAGAAGGGAATGACAAACCACTCTAGTATCTTTGCCAAGAAAATCCCAAATAGGGTCATGGAGAGTTGGACACAACTGAAAAACAACTGAACACTTGGGGGTACCTGAGTCCCTACCCAAATGCCAAGAGGGCAACTGTCCATTGATTCCCCCATTCCCCAAATGATCCAGCCCTAGACTTTGGTCCCATATATCCTAAGCCTTTCCTTTTATAGATAAGTAAACTGAGGCTCAGAGAACTGAAATGACTTTACCTGCTTGACTCCTCCCTGTGTATTTCCCATAGGCATATCAAATTCTACATGTCCAAAATAATATTCATTATCGTTCTCCTTAAACTCACCTCTTCTCCTAACTTCACTAGCTCCTTCAACCTCCCAGCATCACAGCCTAAGAATCACTGTGGGCTCTTCATTTTCACTCATTCCCAACACTAATGAGTTCCTGAGTCTTGGCTGGCCACGTTTCTCACATTTGTCCCCTTCTCTCTACTAAAACCACAATCACCCTAGTTCAGGCCATCATGACCTCTTGCCCACCCTACGGCAATAGCCTACCAACATATCTTGTCTACCTCTTGTTTGTACTAGTTGTTTGTATATTGTTCTCCCCACCAGACTGTAAACTCCTTAAAATCGGGGACTGTCCTTTTTTTTACCTTCCTTTGCATCTCCAATGCTCAGTGTAGTGCCTGGCACATAACAGGAAAATATCTGTTGACTGACTCAATATTTAGTTTCCCTGTATCCAGTCTTTCTCCTTCTCCATTCTCCATCCTCCATGCTAATCTCAAATGTCTAAACCACAGGTCTGGTCATGTCACTCCCTTACTCACTTCCACTGCCCACTAAGATCAAATACAAACTCTTCCACAACCTGGCTCCAGCCTAATCATGGATGACTCCCCTTCATTCATTCTATACTCCAGCCAGACTAGTCTACTTGCTATCCCACATACATGGTATTCCTTTGCCCAGGATGGCATGCTTGCCCTTCACACGTCTGCCTCTTGGAACTCCTGGGTCAGCTCAAATGATAACTCCTTCAAGAGGTCCTTCCTGATTCCCTCCATCATTAACGGCCCCACTATACAACAAAATTACTTTGCATTCTATTTCTTTAACATCCTGTATTTACTTATCTGTGAACATGTTTTATCTGCCCAAGAGAACACAAGCTCCTTGAGAACAGAGACTGTCTTGCTTTTGTACTGGCACCCCAGATTAGGGCACCGTGCTGGACATCCACATGGAACATCGTAAACGATGACCGATTTAATCCTCATAATTACCTAGTGAGGGAGGCATTGCAAATACTATAACTTATTTCAGAGACGAGGAAACTGAAGCTCAGAGAGGTTGTGATATGCTCAAAGTTATAGAGCTACTGTCAGAACCTGGATTAGCGGCACAATAGAAAGAGCCCTAGATTTGGAGACAGGGGATGTGAATTCAGGTAGTGGCTCTGTCACCTACTTACTGTGTGATGTGGGGCAGGTTGCAACCTCTCTCGGCTTCAGTTTCCTCATTTAGAAAATGCAGGGGTTACACTACATGACTTGTATTCCAGCTGCGCGCATGTGCATATGTGTATGTGTGTGTGTGTGTGTGTGTGTGTGTGTGTGTGTGTGTGTATGCATGTGTATGTGGTGGGGGAACATGAGGGATGCAAGCATAGGTCTCTCCTAACTCCAAGTCAGTGATTCCTATCAGTCAACTTCTGTTTTACTGTGTCTCTAGGTTGAGCGTCCCAATTCCTAACCCAATACTTTTCACACTATACCAAGCTTATGCAGATGTAGGGGTATAAGCACTGGGCCAGAATGTTTTTAACCTAACCCTAGTTCAGTTCCTGCCACCTAACACCAAAATGTCCTTCTATTGTTCCTAGCCTCTTGTACTGAAACTAAGAATGCATTTTTTCCGTCTTTATGAATAATGCTATAAATGTTATTTAAGTCTAGTTAAAATAGTACTCTTAGTACTAAAATTTCAGATACATTTGTTGGAGAGCACATTTTAAGACAAAGAAAATGTATTTAAAAGTAATAATAGCTTACATTAGCACATAGAGCTTCATGTGCATTGTTTCATTTGACCTTTGCAAGAATCTTAGGAGATAGCTAGCACAAATATTATTACTTTACATATGAGGAAACCAAGATTCATGAAAATTAAGCAACTTGCCCAAAGTCACATACCTAGGCTGAGAATGTTTGCACACACCTATAATCCTACTACCAGGGAGGCAGACTGGTGGGTTATGAGCCTGGGAGTTCCAAGCTAAACCAATGGGTGTCCATACTAAATCTAGCACCATTAGGGTTGAGCTCCCTAAGGAGGAGCGAACCATCCCAGGTCAGAAACAATGCAGGTTAAATAAAGCTACTGAGTTGATTAGTTGTGGTAATGGGCCCATGCGTGGTGACTGCATTTCCAGGCCTGGGTGGGATACAGATACCTATTGCCCCCCAACACACATACAAAAAAAGTCACACATCTAGCAAAAGGTGTGGATGGGTTTTGCACACAAAGATCTCCTACATCTAAGATACATTAAAGGGGGAAAATGGAAGCAGACATTCAAGAATAACCATAGGCTTATTCACATTTAAACAAAATCAGATAAGTACCATATGTGTATTTATGACACATAGGAATATACAGTAGGCAGAAATCATTGCCCCAAACTGAAACTAAACACAGATTCATTTGCTGGCATCTATAATTATTTCTTTTTCTATTACTAGTATAGTCTACCTGAAGCAAAACCTTGACTTCCCAAAGAATTTTATTCCAATATGAACTTAAAAAAACATATTTGTCATATTAAAAAAATGAATACTACAAAATTATTTAGTGCCTAAAGAAGCCTAATATAGAAGCTTTGAGGAAGTTGATATTTGCAAGAGGACCATAGGTGGTTACACATTTATAAGTATACATTAAACCCAAGGCAAAATTTTGTGGACAAAAATCATCTTGAACACATTTTAAAATATTTATGTATTTTTTTTTAAAATTCCTTTTACCTGTTTGAAAATACACATTTCCTAAAGAGTCAATTCACAGAATTACTGCCTCCACAAGATAAAAATTTTTCAGGACAAAAGTAAGTCGTAATTAAAAAGGCAGCAAGAAGGCACATTCTGAGAGAACAGCAACCTAACTAATCAGATTTCGTGCTGCACCCATTACAAAACCTACCCTATCCTAGCATTAAAGCACAGAATTTCAGTATGCAAAGCTCATTAAACAGGGAGAGTGGAATGAGAGAGGTAACAATTCTTACCATAAGTAGTCTCACAGATATGCAAAATGGTGAACCTCTTCTCCACTGAACTGTACTTTACCAAGCTCAGACTCAGACTTTCCTTCTTTGAATGTGGCACCAAGATATGCAAATGAGCTGCCCCACTTACCCCACCCTCCCAAAAAAAGCAGCAGCACTAAAACCAAGCTAGCAAATGTGATCCTCAAGAATGGCAATATTAAATTTCAGTTGTATTTTATTTATCAAAATATAGATTTACTTTAAACACCTACATTGATTTTTAATCAAAATGTATTTGTGCTCATTTCTGTCGATACTCTTTTACACACAGTCAAGTATAACCGAAAAAAATCCACAAACATATTCTTTTCTACCCTCACCACAGCTTCCTGCCTTCTACATCTCCATTTGTGAGATGAAAAAGAAAAAAGGTTCCAGCTCCTCCTGTATCTTCAAGTACAGTGAAAAGAAAAATTCATTCTGGTTTCTGCCACCCTACCTCCCACATTTCCGTATTTTAAAATGTAACAGCACAGACCCCTTACAGGTCACGCACTTCAGTTCAACTCTGTTGAGTATTCAAGGGAATATGTATGTGTGCATCTGTGTATGTTTAAATGGTTGGCTAAACGATCTAATAACTCTCTGAGTCAGGAAGTTTATAGAGGTTTTATTCAGTAAAGAAAAATAACCAAGGACAGAGAAGGCAAGTTGTTTCTAGGCTCTGTCACGTCTACCAAGATTCACCCCTTCTTTCTGCTACAGGCACAAGTCTTGTTTCCTGCAGTGCTGGTGAGGTATGCCGACTACCAGGGCAGAATTGCCCACATTTAAGTATCTTCCATGTCTGAAAAATACTATTCACAGAAAAGGACAGATACCCTCCATGGTGTCCAGTATTTGGGACGTGGTCATGCCCGTGCCATTCATTCAAAAGCAAAGTTTCTCCTTACTTTATGCTGCTCTATGGAGTATGGAAGGAAGAATTCATACATGTATAAAAATAGGACACAGCTGATGCTGATAAATGGTTATGTTTCTGTTGCATGTTTACATCTATAAGAGGAAGGAATAATAGGGTAGAAAGAATGCTGGATATGGAGTCAAAGTCTGGCTCCCACATTTACTCTCTGTGTAACCTTAGGCAAATTACTTGCCTCAGTTTCCTCATCTGTAAAATGAGGAGGATGAATCAGATGGCCTCAGAGGTCCTTCCCAATTCTAAATCAATGATCCTATAATCTTGAAGAGCAACTCTCAATCAGTAAGCACTTATTAATTGTCCACCTTGAAAGCATTATGCTAAGCCCTGGAGATGCAAGGACCAAAATCAAATGATGCCTGCTTTCGTGGAGCTTACATTCTAATGGAGGAGAGCTACCTAAGTACATCCACAACACATGCAAAATGAATATGAGGTGGTTTTGGGGGGGGGGGTGTCACAGGGAGGATCAGGGAAGGCGTCATGTAGAAGGTGGTACCTGAGTGGAGTTTTAAAGTAAATGAGGTAGAGGGGAAAATGATAGCATGAGGGACAGCCAAAGCTAGGAGAAGGAAGACAGTGGTAACAGACAATAGACCATGTTGTGTATCCAAGAGTAGAAAAGCTAGTAAGAGTGACAATGTTTTAGGGTTAAGTTTTTATTTTTTATTTCACTCTTTACGACAAACTCTATCTGGCATATTGTCAACCAGAAGTCCTGGTTAAATTCTGCACCACTACAGCAAAGTGATAATATTTTACTATGATGACCCTGAGGCATTAGGGCATACTGAGGATTTAGGGGAGGGAAGGGAAGGGAAGAGAAAAAGGAAATTGTGTTCATTTATTTTTTCAGGGACATCTTTAAAGGAAGGAAAGCCACAATACAAAACATATCTACTATCCTTTTAATTTTTAGACAGATTAAATTAGAATATGAACGTATAAAGTAGATTTGAAAGCGAGAAGGCAATGGAGAGTCAATTGTTTTTATTTTTTGAGCAGAATAGTGATACTGAGCAGAGCTATGCATTAGGAATATTACTCAGGCATCAGTGTGACAGACAGATCAAAAAAAGTGGATAAATAGAAGATAAAATGACCAGACTAGCAGTATTCTGGAGGAGAACGGGGAAAGGTCTGAACTAAAGAAGTCACCACACAAGTGGTAGAAGAACAAATAGAAAGAATGGATGCAAGAAACAAAGCTGAGGGAGAACTGCATGGGAACTGACAAGTGACTAGATCTGAAGAGTGAGGAACACAAAGACCTGAAGTTGAGTTAGTAGGACACAAGAATTTGTTCAATGCTTCCTACAGCCAGGCCTTGTGCTAAGCAATATGGATACAAAAAAAGACAAAAAAAAAATGAGGCCTAAGCCCTCAAGGACCTTGCGTTCCAATAGGAGAGAATATGTAAATCATAAAGTTGACCGTTAGTAACTATACAACAATATCTAACTCAGTTAATGTGTTATTTTTTTCTGTATTTATTCCCAAGGAGAAAATTCTGCAAAATGTACAATTTTTGTAAACTGAACAACTATTTCTTTAAAAAAAAAAAACCCTAACCTTTAAGGCTAAATATTACTTTGTTCTATTAGCAGGTAAAGTGGAGGGAGAAATGGTCAATGAAAATGGAATATCTGAAATAACTCAGACCAAAAATTATGTGAACACAGTAGAAGGAAAGAACATAAATGTAAATATTTTTATTTTTATATCACCTTACAAGGGGCTGGTGAAGATACATTTTAACAATATTTTAAATGTAGGGGAGAAATCATATGCCTAAAAGGTAAAATTCTTGAAACTATCATAAGGTAAAAATACATCCTGACACATTTTATATTTTTCTGACATTAGCTAAGAAATGATATATACAAGGGGGATTATAGAACTAACATGAATTTAAATATAGCTTTAAAATATGGTGTGGCCTCATGAGCGTTTCAAAAACATAAATAAAAATGTTGTCATTGTATATTACAGAAACTTGGAATAAGTTCTATGTACTCAGACACAGAAATGACACTACACAGTGATGAAAACATTACAGTTAAGGACATCTAAGAAAAACGAAATTTCTACTTAGTTAAATGACAATTTTGGGGAAAAAATCATCCTAACTATAAAACAGGTAGGAACAGAAATCATGAGCACAATTGTCCACTCTGGCTATCAGAAATAATACTGGAGCAGCTAGGTGGCACAGTGGATAGAGCACTGGCCCTGGAGTCAGGACAACCCGAGTTCAAATTCGGCCTCAGACATATGACACTTACTAGCTGTGTGACCCTGGGCAAGTCACTTAACCCCAACTGCCTCAACAAAAAGCAAAAAAAAATAAATAAAAAATAAATGCTTGTTTAAAAAAAAAAGAAACATGCCATAGCTTTAAAAAATTACCCAATTACCAAGTACTTTTTAACCATCAATGCATTCCCAAAACAGAGTATGAAATTAATCTTCAAATTAGACAATTGTGTTCTGTAAGCAACAAACACAGTCACAGCCAGTTTTAAGCAAATTGTACACAGAAAACACAAAAACGGTTTTTCACTTTGTACTCACTCTTACAAAGTTGTCAGGGAACAAACCTCTTCTGCCTTTGACCTGTCCTTCCCACCAGCCTCCATCTTCCTTTTTGATATTGGTGATGATATCACCCACGCTGATTGTCAGCTCGTCATCATGCTGAGCTTTATAGTCAAACTCCACTATCGCCTCCACTGGAATGAAAGCAGAATACCAGCACAGAAGTTAATGTGGATACCCATTACCAAAGATACCGTGATGTCATAATTAAATTAATTCCCCACTGACAAATACGCAAAATAACACTGCCGTTATGGTAACAGATTTTAGATAAACTGAAAGTGCTACACCAAAGAAGCCACAGAAAAATACCAAATGGTAAGCCAAAAAATGGCGGCCTCTTTTATGGCTAGCAACATTCATGCAAGTGATAGGAAGATGGAAAATCCACACCTTCAGCTGATTAGTACCAGAGCCCTATCATCATAAGACATTGGTACTCTAACTATAACTTCAGCATTTTAAGGAGGGCTTTTAAGGGTCAGCTTCAGCCCTTACAAATAGGGGAGAGAGGTAATAAACGCAAAGTCCTCTGATGTGCGCGGCCTGGTAGCAACCAAAATGTGACAAACTACTCTAGAAATCTTAAGAGAACATCTTCCCCCTCCCATCTTCTACCATCTTCAGTAGAAGCTGAACAGCCTAATCTTGCCATCAAGAGAGGAAGTCCCACATCTTCTATCAATGGTTCTCAAACTTTTTTTTTAAGCTCATGGCACATCATCATTCTCATCGTTAACAATAATTAGAATAATACATAACAGCTAGCATTTATACAGCACTTCAAGGTCTGCAAAAATCTGTACATATATTATCTCATTTGATCTTCACAACAACCCAGGAGGGTAGATGCTATTATTATCCTCAATTTACAGATGAAGAAACTGAGGCATAGGCTTAAGACAACTAGTTACCACATGAAGCAGGATTTCAATGCGTGTCTTCCTGATTCCAAGACCAGTACCCTACTATACCACAAGAATCCAGCTCAAGTAGAAACAAAGCCACTTATTCACTACCTAAGGATCCCTACAGGCCACATACTGACTTAGTTTTAAAATGTAATTTTGGGCACAGCTAGGTGGCACAGTGGATAGAGCACCAACCCTGAAGTCAGGAGGACCTCAGTTCAAATCCAGCCTCGGACACTTAATACTTACTAGCTGTGTGATCCTGGACAAGTCACTTAACCCCAATTGCCTAATAATAAAATAAAATGTAATGTTATCTATGTTTATTGTATTTTCATTTCTTTTGCTAAATATTTCCCAATTGCATTTTAATCTGGTTTGCTGTATTCTAAAGTGTTGCAGGCTGCAGATGTTAGACACTTCTGCATGATAGCCCCTAACTGCCTACGATTACTCTTTGCCAAGAGGAAAAGGTGCTCTGAATGTTTAAATTAGCATCCAAAAAAAGTCTAATGCAGCTGGGGCTCCAGATTCATTACCCCAAGCCTTAGAATTTCTCCACCTTCCCTCTTTTTTCTCTACTGCCACTGGGATGTAAAAGGGAGAAGAAAGGTTTGCAACCAAGAGAAGAGACCTGTCCAGTCCCAAGCCAGGAAAAGCAGGCAGCAAATAGCAGCCTCTTCTCTTTGCTCCTACCCCTATCTCACTTTGCTTCATCTGGTCCCCAGGCCCTCTGAGGCCCCAAGAGACCCACTACTGTTGTGGAGCAATCAAAAGTAGAAAGTATAGATATTCCTTACTGGTCTGAAGTATGGTTGGAGTTGAGTAACACCGATGTAGTTCAATCCCTAGCAGGAAGAGGAAGAAGGGAAGGGGGAGGGAGAGGAGGATAGGAAAGGATAAGGAAAGTAAAAAGGGGACAGAAAGGGAGGAAGAGAAAAGGAAGGAGGCAGTGGCAGGGAGGAGGAGAGGGAAAGAGGGAAGGAGACAGAGAGGAGATAGAAAAACAACAGAAAACAGACTACGACACTGAGTGGAAGAATATCTCCAATGCTGATTATTGCTTCTGCATGTCACAAGATAGTGAAACGTTACACAGATAGTGTATATATATAAAATAAAGAAATTTAATTAAAATGAGCACTAGCTTAGAAATCAAGAGATCCAGATATCAGTCCTAATTCAGCTCTAACTAGCCATGTAACCTTATAGGACCATGAGCAACTCACTTGACTCTCTTGACCTAAATTTTCTCCTCTGTAAAATGGACTAGAAGATCTCTGAGGGCCTCCCACTTCTAAAATTCTATGATTCTCTGGGGGTAACTGAAAATCATGCTCTTTTCTACAGATTACCACTGCAACAGGGTCAAATATGACCATATTTATTTCTACAAGGTATTGTCAAATCTAACCCAACAACCACAAGGCTAAGGGGACTCAAAAACAAAAACAAAACATCTATCCCCTCCCCTCAGGAGTCTACAATCTACAGAGCCAAAGTGCTTTCCTGTAAGTCAAAAACAAGATTTCCTTTCTAAGGAAAACTACATTTGCTTCCATTGTTCCAAGTGGAATCACAATTCACTGGAATCACTTCCTGATTATTCAGGGGCATATTATCCAAGTTATAACCAATCCATCGCTCCATGTCCCCACACACCCAGAGCCCCACCAACAGATCAGTCTCTCAGTCACTGCACTACATGTTACTACATGTTACTCTCCACCAGAGGGGACACAAGGCAGAGAAGGCTAGGCAGATCTCAAAATTATTTCACAGTTCTGATGTAATAGTATTTATTGAGGGAAGAGAATAAGGCTGCTGGCTAAAAGAAGTTTTGGAATTATCACGGATAAACAAGAGTAAATTTTACATGAGATAATACTTTTCTCTATGAGCCAGCTACTCTAGCCTATTTGGAGTTCCTTGAACATAACATTTCATCTCCAATCTCTGCTTTTTACGCTGGCTGCCGCCGTGCCAGGAGTACCCCCTCTTCTCACCCCCCACCTCTTAGTGTCCCTGGCTTTGTTCAAGACTCAATTCAAAGCTCATCTTCTTCAGGAGGTTTATTATATTTCATTATATTATATTATATTATATTATGTTATGTTATGTTACGTTACGTTACGTTGTTACGTTACGTTACGTTACGTTACGTTACGTTACGTTACGTTACGTTACATTACATTACATTATATTATATTATATATCATATCATATCATATTGTATTAGTGTATGCATGTATAAAACAGACATATAGTAAATAACTAAGTTCCTGCAAGATATCTTCTATAAAGTAACATGCTATATATGTATATATTTATACATAAAACATGTAACTAACTAGGTACATATGAGATATATTGTTTACACATATGAACATGGAATATATAACACATAAATAACCAAGTACATACAAGATATGTTATATATGTAACATGTTATATATAATATCTGTATAACATGCAAGTAACTAGGCACACACAAGATATCTTATCTATATCTAAAACATGGAACACACAATATATGTAACATGTAAATAACTAGATACATACATGACATATTACATATGTATATAAATTGGGCAGCTGGGTGGCACAGTGGATAGAATGCTGGGCCTGGAGTAGGGAAGACTCATCTTCCTGAGCTCAAATCTGGCCTCAGACACTTACTAGCTCTGGGATCCTGGGTAAATGACTTAACCCTATTTGCCTCAGTTTCCTCATCTGTAAAATTAGCTAGCTGGAGAAGGAAATGGCAGTCCACTCCAGTATCTTTGCCAAGAAAACCACAAATGGGGTCATGAAGAGACAGACTCAAGTGAAAAGAGTGAACAAATACATATATATATATATATATATATATATATATATATATAAAAATAACTAGCAACATTCAAGATAGCTTGTCTCTCGCGTTAGAATATAAACGCCTTTCAGGCAGGGACTTTTTT
This sequence comes from Phascolarctos cinereus, assembly GCF_003287225.1. Taxonomy (NCBI): domain Eukaryota; kingdom Metazoa; phylum Chordata; class Mammalia; order Diprotodontia; family Phascolarctidae; genus Phascolarctos; species Phascolarctos cinereus. Next base: position 84,749,474 of record NW_027556098.1, on the reverse strand, counting down.
GCCTTTCTGTATCCCAAGAGCTTAGCTTAACAAATGTTTGTTGACTGACTGTATACTACTTCAATTTGAAAAAAACAGTCATTGAAAACCTACTAAGGTGTTGAGCCCTATGCCAAGCACTTGAAAGAATGCAAAGGTCAAATAAGACAGGCCCTTGCCCTAATGGACTTCACAATCTAAGTAGGGGTTTATTGGACCTGTAACAATAGCTGTAATTTAAAATGATCTTTACATATAACAAGTAATAAGGCAGCAGTTCTCAAACATTTTGGTCACAGAACCCTTTTACATTCTTAAAAATTCCTGAAGACCCCAAAAAGTTTTTCTTTTACATGGGTAATATCTATAAATATTTATTGTATTAGAAATTAAAATATCTTTATATTACTATAAAAATGGTTTTGACCTCACAGGCCCTCTGAAAAGGTCCCTAGGGTCTCTAGGAGTCCTTGGACCACACTTGGAGAGATGCTGTAATAAGGTATCTTTGAAAGGGAAAGATACAAAAGGTATAGAAAAATACTGGACTTTCTTAATATTAAAAAAGATATCCCAAGAGTATCAATAACTACTGACCCATATGCCTACTTTCAATCAGTCAACAAGCATTTACTAAGTGCCTACTTTGGGCCAAGTGATTTCCCATTTAAACAAAAAAAAATTTCTTTTCAAGAATCTTCATACTGATTAAGGGAAAGTATAATAAAGGATCAGACAGGATTTGTCAATAATACTCTACAGCAGTGCACATGTTCACAGTCACAGAAAGGGGTATAGAGCAATAGTTCCCACTGGGCTCACTGTTTATTAAATATAAAAACTTAGCTCCCTCAAGGATTCCCTGGACTTCTTCTGTTTTGCCTTTGTCACCCTAGCACAGTACTTAGTACATTATAGATGCTTAGAAAACATGTATTGTTTAACTGAATGAAGCATTCTCCTCTAATCTACATCTGACATCATGATTTCTCATCAGCAGAACCACCATCACCCATTCTCCCACAATGAAAACCTTAAGTTTATCTTTGAGTCTACCTCACTCTCATCTCTGAAATCTACTCCCCAAATATTATCTCCACACACCCCTTCCTTTGTATTCACATTGTTACCACTCCACCATAGGCCATCATTACCACAAAGACTATTGTTAACAACCTCCTACTAGGAAATACTATTTTTACTCTGCTTCCCACCCTCACCAGTTCATCCCTTCTACCACTGCCAGATTAGTCTTCCTCCTGCATAAATCTGGTCATGTCACTCCTTTGCTCAAAAATATTCAGTGGTTCCCAACTGCCTAGAGACTAAATTAAAGTCCAGGATCTTCTGCCTGGTGTTCAAGGTCCCCAACATTCTAGACCAAACCTATCTTTCTAGCCTTATCTCAAATTATTCCTCTCCACTGATTCTATGATCAAGGTAAACCTTGAAGATCTTGTGCATTCTTCCACTTCAGTGTCTTTGCTCATCTCCTATCCCTGGTATATATTCACTTTGTACCTACTGAAATACTACTACTACTACCAAAAAAAAAAAAAAGAATCCTTTATTAATTATTTAAAGTTCTATCTTTCCACTATATATGAGAGTAGAAAAGAACTTGAAGTCAAGGGCTGGGTGAGGTTGAAGGCAGAAGGATCATTACTGACTAGGAAACAGTGAACACTTCACAGAAGAAGAAGCATTTCAGCTTGGCCTTAACAGATGGGTAGAATAATCTCAACAGTCACAGAATTTCCAGGGAAGGGTGGTGTGATAGAGGCAAAGATAATGTAGCCAAAGGCAATAATATGAGCAAAGACACAAATGTCAGAGAAGATAAGATGTGTGTAGAGGAAAGAGAACCAGAATGTGGAAGGCCTTGAATGTCAGGCCAAAGAGTTAGAACATTATCCAATAAGCAATAGGAGCTACGGAAGGAGTTTTGTACAGAGAAGAATATAATCAGATCTCTGCATGAGGAGAATAATCTGTAAGTAGTATACAGAATAGATTAGATAGGAAAGAAAATAGAGGCACGAAAACTAGTTAGTTGTAACATACCAAGTGGGTGGTAATGAGGACCTCTTTTAAGTTGAGAGAAGAGAATGTGGATGTGTGAGTTATTGTGGACCTATTACTAAAACCAGGATTTGACACATGATTGAACACAGATTTAAAACAAAGCACTGTAGCCCAACTACCAAGTATTTCAAAACATCAGGTTTTTTTCCAAAAACAAATTACTCAATTCCTCTGAGGCACCATGCCTCAAAGCTTGGTCCCAAGACTTTCCAAATAATAACAAGCTTACACACATTTAGCCCATTTTGGTTACAAAGTCTCTGTGCATTATCTCATTGGATCCTAACACCACAGGAAACACCAAAATAGACAAAGTTTCTTTACCAATTCACACTAAACATGGCAGTGGCTGGTCATCAGTAGATATCACTCACACGATTTACTAGGTACACAGTATATGCTATATCAGGACTACTAACAGTTAGACCTGTGTAAATATATTGAAAGCATCAAGTTGTATTTGATTTAGCCAAAAAAAGCAATCCAAAATCAAGCTCCATCTCTTTTTTGAGCTTCTCTCCTCCTTGACCAGTAATATCTTGTCACACATCATGACCCAAGCCATCTTCCTTGGTGTGTAAACTTCTTTACCCCTTTCCAGTTGTCTGAAAGCCCTATTAACCAATCATAGCAATAAGGGACCAGAACACTAAATCCAGAAAGCCCCTAACCTGAGCCCCTGTTTCCATCATCTCTCCTATTCTTGACTCTCATCATTATATACAATGGTCACTTGTCAGGTAGTCAATCTCACCCTAAGGGTAAATGATAAGAAATCAAAGTATCCCATCTCAAGGAACCACAGAATCATGGAATTTTAAACACAGAAGGCATGTAAAGAGTTCATCTAAGTTCAATCCCTTAATTTTAAAGTTGGGGAAACTGAGTCACAGAAAGAGGAAAATAACTTGCACAGGGTCAGAGAGCGAGTTAGCGACAGAGCCAGAATTAGAACCCAGATCTCCTGGTTTCTAGAACAGTGCCTTTTCCACGCCAGTATTTGATCTAAAAGGACAAATGCACAGAAACATATCATAAACACATACCAAACCATGGATCTGGGATCTCAGCGATGGATAGATTTCCTGAAATAGTGTAAATCACAAACTATCCCTTTGTCTATAACTGCCCACAAGTCCCCAAAAGGGATCTACCCAATATGCTGACGGACTTCCTCTAGGGCAATGGCGTTAAATACAAATAGAAACTGAGGGCACTAAGCCATACATAAGGATCCCAACAGGCTGGATATTAACTTAGAAAATCAGATACTAATATTATCTTTTTTATTTTATTTGTATTCATTTTATTTATTTGTATTTATTTTGTTAAATATTTCCCAATTACATTTTAATCTGGTTCAGGCCACACTCAGGAGTTTCCGGCCATATGTATAACACTTCTGCTGTAGACCAAAGTTTCTTAAACTTTTTCCACTTGTGACCTCCCCATCTTTTTTTTTTTAAGGCAATTGGGGTTAAGTGACTTGCCCAGGGTGACACAGCTAGTAAGTGTCAAGTGTTTGGTCTGAGGCTGGATTTGAACTCAGGTGCTCCTGACTTCAGGGCCAGTGCTCTATCACTGCGCCACCTAGCTGCCCCTTGTGACCCCTTTTTGCATTTTGCCAGCGTTGAGGGCATGCACAGTGCAAAGCGTACATGCTTTGTGTTCAGAACCATGGTTACAGTGAAGTTGCATGATGCAACACGGGCAAGCACTACCAGAAACATCTCGGGTTCATTACATGTTCGATTTTCAATTAATTTTTGGTCATTGGCACATTCAGAAACCTTTTACTCTTTGCCAAATTTTTTGCAACCCCATATGAGATCATGACCCACAGTTTAGAAGTGCTGCTCTAGAGAACCAATGTAATAACAAGAATGTCCATCTTTTATCCTTTGGCCCTGTCACACCAACGGGTCAAACTCTCTTTCTGGTCATGCATTTCTTGGATGATATTTTATGTAGTCAGCGACTTCTTATGTGAAATTATTAGTTCAGTGTTTGTGAACTGTAGCCAATTTATACCTGCCCTGTATCTCTCGGTTATCCTTTGGGTCACCCACAATTTTGACTACTCAGAGGCAGTAAATATAAATACCATAGCCACAGAATATCACTAGAAGAATATGAGTTTAAAAAAGCACTGTGAAATTTCTCAAACACAATCCAACCTTTTTTTCTTACTCAAATTTAATGCTAGGCCCAGTTCATTTTTCATCTTCACAGACCATCCAAGATATATAAGGACTGATTATCTGGATTAAACTGTTTATCATAGTCTAAGCAACTGGAAATCTTCATCCATTTGATTTTTCCTGTGTGGATTATTAAGCTGAATTCTTAAATGTTTGTGTATGTCATTTAGGAGGCTTTGAGGCATTCTAGGGAATGATAATAACAACAGCTAGCATTTATGTAGCACCTCCTATGTGCCAGACACTGTGCTAAGCATTTTCATCATTTCATGAGGTCCTCACAACAATCCTACGAGCTAGGTGTTAATATTACCCCCATTTTACAGTCAAGGAAACTGAGGCACATAGAGGTTATATGACTTTTCCAAAGTTACATAGCTGGTAAGTGAGGCTGGATTTGAATTCAAGTCTCCCGGACTCCAGCACATAATCCAAGCCCACTGTACCACCTAGCTGCCTGACTATTACTATTATTTAGAGCTATTATTATTTAGAGCTATTATTATTATTTAGCACTATTATTATTATTTAGAGCATGACATAAAGAGTTATTTAGACCTTAGAAGTCATATGGTCCATTGCAGAGATTAAGTAATTTACCCAAGATTACACAAATAACAAAACCAAGATTTGAACTCAGGTTCTTCTGGCTCTAAACCTAATGCTGCTCTTTGCTAAATAACCATGATGCAGGTAAGGATATGGGGAAAGAAAGGAGGGAACAGCAATAATGGAAGTTGTATTAACTAGATAACTGGCCAGGGGATTGGGAATACAAGTCAAGCAAATATCATTAATGGGCTTTTCAACCTTGAATACGTCACATCCTTCCTGAGACTTGCTTCTTATTTCATGTAAGAGTTTAAACCAGATGATCTCTAAGGTCCTTTGTAGCTTTAAATTCTAAGATTCTACAGCTTCAAATTTTTGATCAAAGAAAAGAGATATGATTTAATGGATATGTGGGGATAGGGACAGAAGATGGACTGTAGGAAAAAAGATTAGGTCACAGATAATGGCCCAGCAGAGAGTAGGAGCAGCTGGAAACTATGGACTGTCTCCTGTAAGCCAACTGCAATAATTAAAACACACACACACACACACACACACACACACACACACACACACACACACACACACACACACACACACCTGGAGCTTCACTTGCTGTGGCCACGGAGTCTTTTGACACTGAAACGCCTCCTAAGTTCCCCCAGCTCCCTCCAGATGGGGTATTCTTTGAGCAGCTGTGAGCAGGACAGATGGAATCCTTCCCGAGGGGTGGGTATGTATGTAACGAGGGTGGAAGAAATAAAGATAGACCTCCTCGTGTTTAAAAAATAATTTTTAAAGCATGTGCCAAGGCCTGAAGGGTGAACAGATAGCATGAAGGGTCATGGCAAAAGAAGCAAAAAATTATATCTAGGTCACCTGGGTTGAGAACGAAAGAGACAAACTTTATCCCACATCAATGAAGTCAAAGTCAAAGAACCCAGCCACAGACCAATACATAAGCATCCCTGAAAGTCATATATTGACTTAGTCTTTAAAATGTAATATTATCTATATTTTACTGTATTTTTATGTCTTTTGTTAAATATTTCTCAATTAGATTTTAATCTGGTTCGGGTGGCAATTCCCTAGCTCAACGTCGGCTACCTCTGCCCCACATCACAATTCTGTCTCTGACTGTTCCTATTGGTGAACCAGCATCTGAGCCAGGTCTAACTCCAAGACTTCAGAAAATGAATGGAGTTCCTGACCTTGACCATCTTTCTTCTTCCTAACGTATTTCCTCCTTTCCATGCATGGAACAACAGGAAGGGGGTCGGGGTGAGGAAGCCTAGACAAAATGAATAACTCACTCTTCCTGCTGTAGATAGAATGGCGTGACTTTTTTTTTTTTAGGTTACTACAATTTTAATTAGTAGTCTGTGGGATCACAGACAAATAAATCACTTCAACTCTTTGGGTTTCCATTTCCATAAAGCTGTATTAAGATGATAAAATCTATGGATCAGAAGATGCATATAGAGATCTTAGAGATCCTCTCAACCAACCCTACAGGGAAGCTAAGGGGCACCATAGTACATAGAACACTCCTCTTTGTGAGTTCAAATCCTGCCTTAGACTCTTACTATATAGCTATGTGACCCTAGGCAAGTCACTTAACCCGGTTGGCCTCAGTTTCCTCATCTGTAAAATGATGTGGAGAAGTAAATGGCAAACCACTCTAGTATCTTTGCCAAGAAAACCCCAAACGAGGTCATGAAGAGTCAGACTCAACTGAAAAGACTAAGCAACACCCACCTTTCATTTCAGGTGAAGACTTAAAGTGTTCTGCCCACAGTCACACAGGGAGTTAAGTGGCAGAGCTGGATCTGAACTCAAGTCCTGTGACTCTAAGCTTACTCTTTCTACTGCACCAGGACTAGAGAACTTCTAAAAACTCTGTGTGCTATAAATCCTCTGATAGTCCTTTCCTGAATTCCTTCTGCTTTATTTTACCAAAGATCTGAAGATTTTTATCATGGTACAAGGAAAGAAGAGCTAGATCTGGAGTCAGAAGAACTGGTTTCAATAACATTTCCGCTGTTTAGAACCTGTATCACCTTGGGCAAGTCACAACTTCTCTGGGCCTCAGCTTCCTCTGCCACAAGATGAGAGGGTTGTCTCCAAACTCCCATCTAGCTGGGTCAAGTCATAGATTTAGATCTACGACCTGAAATCACAATGGATGTGAGGACTGGCCCATGGCCAGGCCCTGGCTGACAGCACTGACGCCATGTCTGACTGAACAGTCTTTTAACAGAAAATTCCTATGTACCCAATTAGTGGTTTTGTCAGCTTCATTTAGGCAATGAATGCAATGCTTTCCTGATCATAATCAGTTTAGCAAACTTCATCTAAATCCCTGTATACAAAGTTAGCAAGCTTTCCTAATCACAATGTCCTTGTGATCCATAGAGAAGGGGGGAGGGTTGTTACAATGTGGGCCACTCAGTGACTGGCCCTCAGGTCTGGCCCCAACTTGGTCCCTGTGAAACTGCCCAGCAATTACAATCAGATGTAAGGAAGCAAATAAAAATTTATTAAGCATCCACTGTGTGCCAGGCACTGTGATAAGGACTTTATAGATATTATCTCATTTTTAATCGCCACAATAACTTTGAGGCAGAGGGGCTATTATTATCCTCATTTTACAGATGAGGAAATACAGGCAGACAAAAGTTAAGTGACTTGCCCACAGTCACCCAGCTAGCGTCTGAGACTCAATGTGAATTCAGGTCTTCCTGAGTCCAGGCCCAGCCCTCCATCCACTGAGCCACCTAGCTGCTTCTAGGCAGAGAACAGTATCTTTGTTTAGAAGTCCTGAAGGGCCAGAGAGCCACAGGCTTGTATACGGAATGACAAACTGTCTGACTTGGAATCTTTTGAGTGTTTGTGTTCCTTCTTGGCACCTCTCCTCACAGAGGCATCGTGGATAAAGAATGGGTCAGGAAGAACTTAGTTCAAATTCTGCCCCAGACACTTACTAGCTATGCAATACATGACAAGACCCTTACCTTTCCTGAGTCAGGTCTCACTTTCCCCATCTGTAAAATGAGGATGATGCCTGCAGTACCTATATCATAAATTGGTAGTGAGGGCCAAATGAGGTGCCCATTGATGCTGGACAATAAAGCCTGCAAAAACCACCTTTTCTATGTATTTGTTCCCCTGCATCCCCTTTTTGTTAACCTCTCTACTTCTCCTTCCTCAGAGGTCAGTGCTACGGACGTGTACTAAATAAATACTGGTTAAGTTGAGCTGAATATTATTCATTTGAACTTCTACAGATAAACATTTCTTGGTTTAAACACTTTTTCCCACCCAGCTATTCTCTTGGATTGGACTCCATCATGCTCCCAGGAACATCATCATCAGGAAATCTATCATTCTACGAGACCTTAACAGCCTCATAACTCCTACCTCATCAGTACCCTCAGTACCCTTGGACAAGAGGGCTGGAGGACAGAGACAAGAATTCCTCCTAAAGCGTCCATTTTAAAGTGGACTCCCAGGCCAGCCACTTCTTCATTTCCCACTGGGTTGGACTCTTTCATCACGCCCCTATTCAGGGTACCTTTCCTCCTCCCCAACCTTTACAGCTTCCTTTCACGTATTTGTTTTCCCCCATTAGATTGAAGGCTCCTTGAGGGCAGACACTGACTCTTTTTTGTCTCTGTGTCCCCCTTGCTTAGCATAGTGCCTGGCACCATAGTAGGTGTTTAATAAATGTTTAATGACTGACTGATTTGAGAAATGTAATCCTCAAAAATAATACATGGTCAAATTTTGCAAAATGAACCATATTTTAAAAGCACTAGGAAAATTCTCTGATAATTCTTTTCTAAAGTATTCTTTTCCAAACCCTTACAGCTTTTGTGTCAATTCAGTGCAATAGCTTTCTCATGAAGAAGTAACATGTATACTGGTACATGTTCCTACATCCTTTGAGTGGGTTTACCAATTCTCCCTCCTTTCCTCTCTTAAGAATAGAGACCCATTTTCTATTTTCTCAAAGGGCTTAAGTACATGGCTTGGGTATATACACACAGTATAAAATCTAACCAAAGTGTACCTTTGTACCCGAAGAAGTTCTGTGCCCAAAAGTCCTTTCCTGATAATTCTGAAGCTGCAAAGCAGTAAGACGGACAAAAGACAATCTTAGGAAGAATTTTAAATATTAATCCCTTTGTGGAACTGTCCTCTGGCATGAACACAAAATTAAAAAATTAAATTAGATAGAATTAGAATAAATTTGATAAAATTAGAGGCAAACAGCAGTTAGGATGGTAGTGATTAGTATCATGGATTACAGAAGGCTGTCACCCATAAACCACTGCAATATCTTCCTATCGGAAAAAGGCCACTTTTCATAGACATACTATGCAGAAAGCAACACAACAGCTATCACAGAGGCAGACCAGCAGGCAACCTGGCTAGAGAAGATGATGCTACCCCAGGTAAAAAGACGGGCAAAGAATTCATAATTTCACACATCCATTTCTTAAGTAAATGAGAAAGCAACAATAATTAACTTAGAAGGAAGGGGTAAAGTAGATGTCAGTCAATAAAAAGCAGTCAGTGGGCCCTCATGAAGCATCCACTATGGGCCAGGCACTGTGCCAAAGGATTGGGGATACAAAGAAAGGCAAATGACAGTGGAGCCTCAAGGAGGGCCCACTAAAGGATGCAAAATGCTTCCCTCTATGAAATCACCAGACAAAAATGGCAGAAAACCAAAACCATGCCAAAGTTTAAGTAAAATGTTAATAATTGAAGTCAACAGGTAACTCTCCCCTACAGAAAAAAAAAACACATTCTCTAAAATATACTTGCAACCAGAGGAGATGAAATGGGTGTTTTGAAGCCATCCTAACCTGATCTAACATAGTATGACCTAACCAAGAGTAGACATGGGACAACCCAAAGCATAAAGACTCCTTCACCTAAAAAAGTCATGGAGTCACTAAATGTGGGTGATGAGAGAGCTGGTCATAAGCTAGAACATGAGATTCAAAGCTAGCAGGGATTTCAGAAACCATCTAGATAAGATAACTGTTTCATTTCATAAAGGAAGAATCCCAGCTAGAAGATGAATAACTTGACCAAGGTCAGCTAAGAAGAGGCAGGGCTGGAATTTGAACTTGGGTCTTCAAACTCTCACATTCAAAGCTCTTTCCTCTACTATACTTGGACCCTCCTCATCTTAGAGATGACCCAAAATATAAAATGATTTGTCTTATGAGGACGCACACTTAGCATCAGAACTAGGACCAGAATCCAAGTTTTCCAAGGTATTTCTGCCAGACCAAGAGAAGGACAGAGCCTAAGGAGTGGTGAGGGTAGAAGGCCCAGAATTGGGAGAGTAGATAAATAGATTTTCACCTAATTACCTTTGAACATTCAATAATCAAACTCCCAATGTATTCATACTAACTGTATTAAACAAGAGGAGCAGAAAAGTCTGTACAGTATACTTTTAACAACTTGTAGATTATAAATCTGCTAAGCCCAGTAAAATTTCTAAAACACAAAATCTCTCCTTTTCTTGTGCTGCCACGTACACTACACAAAATCCTCAGAATCAGGCTTTTCACTTTGTGGTCAAGGTAGGTGTTCAAACATTAGGCTTAGATCTCACAAGGCCAATCCCAATATGGGATCTCAGAACTTCTTCACCACAGGCTACAGTAGTACTAATTTAGACTTTTCTTAACCTTTAATGCATACCAAACTAGTTAGTGATTTCTAGGCTCTGAGAATACCTGTGGGAAAGTGAGACAGCTTAGTGAACCAAATTAAGCTCAGATTTCAGGCCCCAATGTGACCATTCTACCACAACCTGAGCTTTTTCTCTAGCTTAGCCATTAACAAGGGTAACCTACAGGGCTAACCAATGTCTACTTAGTGCAAGAATTCTCTACCTGGGGGCCTGTTTGTTAAATATTTTGATAACTGTTTCTGCAAATCTGGTTTCCTTTGCAATCCCATGAATTTTATTTCATGCATTTAAAAATATTACTCTGAGAAGAGATCCAGGGGCAGCGAGGTGGCACAGTGGATAGAGCACTGGCCCAGAAGTCAGGAGGACCTGAGTTCAAATCCAGCCTCAGATCAAACACTTGACACTTACTAGCTGTGTGACCCTGGGCAAGTGACTTAACCCCAACTTCCTAAAAAAAAAAAAAGAGAGAGAGAGAGATCCATAAGCTTCACCAGACTACCAAAGAGGTCCAAGACATAAAAAAAAAAAGTTAAAAACCCATAACCTAACTTTAATGCTCTGTTTGTAAACCCGTGAATTGGTCCACCCATTTGGTAAAGTGATCTGAACTATTCCCAAAAGCTATTAAACTATGTATACCCTTTGACTCAGTGAAATGAGTCAAATCAATATCTATACTGATACGAGCCAGTGAGCAATACTAGGTCTTTACTCCATAGAAATCAAAGGAAAAAGAAAAGGACCCATATTAGCAGCTCTTTCCATGACAGCAAAGAAATAGAAACTGAGGGAATGGCTAACAAGTTATGGTACATGAAAGTGATGGAATACTATTGTGCTGTAAGAAATTAGGAAGGGAGGAACAGCTAGGTGGTGCAGTGGATAGAGCACGAGCCCTGGAGTCAGGAAGCCCAGAGTTCAAATACAGCCTCACACACATAACACTCATTAGCTGTGTGACCCTGGGCAAGTCACTTAACCCCACTGCCTAGCGCCCCCCCCAAAAAAAAATTAGGAAGGGGATGGTTTCAAAAAAACCTGGAAAGACCTGCATGAACTGATGTAAAGTGAAGTGAGCAGAACCAGGAGAATAATTTATACAATAACAACAATATTGTAAAGATAATCAACTTTGAAAGGCTTCGGATCAATGCAATGAACAACCACAATCCCAAAGGACACATGATGAAACATGCTATCCACTTCCAAAGAGAGATGGGACTGAGTGTAGATTAAAGCATATTTTCCTTTCTTTACTCTTCTTTTTTGACATGGTTAACTTAGGGATTTGTTTTGCCTAACTATACATATTTGTGAGTGGTTTTGTTTTTCTTGCCTTCTCAATAGGTGAGGGAAGGAGAAGAAAGATGGAGAGAATTTGGAAATGGAAATAAAATAAAATTGAATTTAAAAAAAACCTTAGGCAGTTCAGGAGGAAAAGGAGGAATAGGAATAAAGGGGGAGGAAAAGAAAGGAAGTAGGAGGAAAAAGAGATAGAAAAATAAGAAGCTATCACTAAGAGAAAAAAGAAAACAGACCAGCAATTGGGGAGTAATATGACCAAGAAATACTTTGAGGATGACTTCGTGTCACACCTAATAAAGGTCACCTGCCTCTGTCCTAGTTCTTAGAATCATCTGAAGTTCCTGGGGATACAATGCACCTTCATCTAATCGACTCAACCAGTTTAATAATAATAGCTTACAATTCATACTATCACAGAATCTTAGAAATCATCAGGGACCATAAAATCAAAAGATTTAAAACTGGAAGGGGAATTAGAAATCTAATACGACAACTTCATTTTACAAAGAAGGAAACTAAGGTCCAAAGAGGTAGAGTGACTTGTATAATTCCTACCTGGAGCACCTCTTTCTACAACATCCCTAACAACTGGTCCCTCAACCTCTGCTTTGAGACCTCCTGGGACAGAAAATTCACTCTCACTCGGCCAGCTCGTTCCATTTTTAGACGTTGCTCACTGTTAGGAAGGTCTTCCTCTGTACTGAAATCTATCTCCCTGTAAGTTCCATCTATTGATCCTATCTCCTCCCTCTGAAACCGAGCAGGGTTAAGTCTAATTTCTTTCATGACAACCCTTAAAATAACTGAAAAAGAGCTATAGTACCTACTGTTCCCCAGGTTCCTCTCTCTGTCAAACCAAAAATCCCCATTTCCTTTAACTGGCCACCATGTGACATGCTGCTGGCCCACTCACCATCACAGCAGTCCTTTGGTGGAGGTGTGCCAGCTTGTCAATGTTGCTTATAGAACATGGTGCCCAGAAGAGAAGGCAATTCTGCAGGTGGGGTCTAACCAGAGCAGAGAGCCATTGAACTATCTCTGCCTCCTGATTTCCCTGGCCTCCTTCAAGTCCCACCTTTAGTGGGAAGCCTTTTACAATTCCCCTTAGTTGCTTCCCATTATTGATTATTTCCAATTTATCCTGTGTATGTCTAGTAGGTACATAGCCGTTTGCATGTTGTCTCTCCCTTTAGACTGTGAGCTCCTTGAGAGCAGGGATTGTTTTTTGTCTTTTTTTGTATTCACAGCCCTTAACACAGTGCCTAGCACATCACAGGTACTTAATAAATGTTTCCTATCGTATCTTATGCACTCCTTTTAAAGCACACTATTTATGTAGCCTTAGGTAGAGCCAGAGGAAAAAAAATTGCTGACAATAATATCTCACTATGATAAAATTCAGTACCAAATATTACTAAAGTTGTTTTGACCTAAAAACCACAGGTATTCCAAGATCAATTTTTTATAATATTGGCACAACCCATTAACCGAATCACACAGTTCAAAAAAGTAAGTCAGGAAATACCACACAAGAAGCCTAATTGCCAGCTATAACTCAAACCCAGGCCTATCATGGTGACATTTCACATAATACCATAATATTTATTTCAAACATTTGAGCACCACGCAGAGACAAGTGCTCCTGATTACATTCTTCCCTGAACAGAAAAGATCCTTCCTTCAAGCCTGTCTTTTTTTCTTCTCTGGATCTCCACTGTGCCAGGATAATGCTCTGCACAGAGTAGGAAGAAACATGAAAAAAATGTAGACTAACTAAAATAAACCACTCTAAAACTAGCCCATGGCACTATAATTTCACCAGCCAAATAAACTGTGCTGAAAATAATTAAGCAACAGAAATATGGAGATTCATATGGTTTCAAATAGAGTCCTCTTTTTTGTGTTCTGCTGTGTCTATGGAAATGCTCTCTTTTTGGGGTTTAGGCTTAGAATTTTAAATTTTAAATTAAAAATAATTATACAACAGAGACGCTTTTTTTAAATGGAAGGGTAAAGAAGAAAAACATGTTTTTGAATGTCACTGATAATAAAGAAAGAAAAGTTTCTGTAGTTTGTAAAAAGCTGTAGAAGGACTGAGAAATGTTATGGTATAGTAAAAACAGTGATGAACATGAGATCCGAGTTCAAATTCCAATTTAGTCATAACTACCTGTACAACTTTTGGCAAATCATTTTGCTTCTTGTGGCCTCAGTTTCCCTGAAAATTTAGATGCTGGACTTTAGAGACTCTTCCAGCAATACATCTATGAACCTACGATCCTATAAATCATTCTTTATATCCAAAATTAATAAAGAAAAATAAAGAGTCCCATTATGGAAAGGAAAAAGAGATTAAATATAGGCCATCATATAGATATATATATACACACAAGAATAAGATCAAATTAGATGGGGGCAGCCAGGTGGCGCAGTGGATAGAGTGCTGGCCCTGAAGTCAGGAGGACCTGGGTTCAAATACGGCCTCAGACCAAACACTTGACATTTACTAGCTGTGTGACCCTGGGCAAGGCACTTAACCCCAATTGCCTAAAACCAAAAAACAAACAAAAAAGATCAAATTAGATGACTGGTCATTTAGGTAAAAAAAAATACTAAGTATGAATGAAACAAGTTAACAAAACCAATCTTTTATTCAAAATATGGGGTCAGACCAACCCTAATTCCAAAGTATCAATGACAAAGAACGTTACCTATCTCCTGACAGAGAGGTAATGGATTTAACATGCAGAATACAACACATGTTTTGGCCACAGACCAGGGGTGAGGCCACATGTGGCCCTCTAGGTCCTCAAGTGCGGCCCTCTAACTCCAAGTAAGGGCCTCACTTGAGGACCCAGAGGGCTAAATGTGGCCTCAAAGCCACAGGTTCCTCTTCCCTGACATAGACGATATGGAAATTTGTTTTGTTTGACTATGAATATTTGTGGGGTTCTTTTTTTTGTTTTAGTATTGTATTTTTACCCAATTACATGTAAAAACAATTTTTAACATTCATTTTTAAAACTTTGGAGTTCCAATTTCTCTCCCTTCTCCCTCCCCATCTGCCTCATAGAGAAGGCAAGCAATTTGATATAGATTATACATGTGCAGTCATGCAAAACATATTTCCATGTTAGTCATGTTGTGAAAGAAAACATAGACGAAAAAAACCTCAAGAAAAATAAAGAAAGTAAAAAAAGTATGCTTCAATCTATATTCTAGACACCACTGGTTCTGACTACGAATATTTGTTACAGGGTTTTATTTCTAATTTTTATTTTTAAGTTGGGGGAGTGAGAGGTGGGAAGGAGAGAAAACAAATGCTTAATCTTTAAAAAAAATAACATTTAAGTAAGACATGATAGGATTTGGAGTTGGAAAGAACATCAGATATCTTATGATCTCTGTAGAAACTAAAGGATCAGAGAGCAAAATTGGCCAAAATTACAGGAGTAAAGCTGTGGAACCAAGATTTAGACTGCGCTCTTCTGACACCAGCTCCAGTGATTCTTTAGAACTTTAGGTGTACGAGTGACCTCAGGGAGATCCCCAATCTGAGCTCATTTTATAGATCTGGTGTCAAAAGATATGCTTATTAGCTATTTATCACCCAGAAAGAGTTCATTGTTAATGTCTGGCAGAAATGGTGGAGAAAAGAACTGGGAGATGAGAAATGAAGCTTATGGTATTTTTTTAAAAGGGTATTGATATTAAGGTATATCCTTTAAAAATCATGACAGGAAGTTGGAGACCATGGAAGGGGGAAATCTGGGACAAAGATATATAACTGAATGAGTAAATGGGCCAAAAAGGTAACAGCTGAGCAAAAAAGATTCACAATATATGTCATTCTGGGATTCCAAACCACCACAAAATCTTATCTTCCCCAACACAACTTGGAAACAGGCAATACTTTAAAGTAAACATAACCTCTGACCACCTTTAAACTATGTGGTATGCCATAAGGGAAACTGATTTTTGTTCAGTTGTTTCAGTCGTATACAACTCTTTGTGACTCCACTTGGGGTTTTCCTGGCAAATATACTGGAGAGGTTTGCCATTTCCTTCTCCAGCTCATTTTACAAATGGGGAAATTGAGGCAAACAAGGTTAAGTGACTTGCTTAGGGTCACAAAACTCAGGAAGATTAGTCTTCCTGACTCCAGGTCCAGTGTTCTACCCATTGTGCTACCTAGTGCCACCTAGCTGCCCTGTTCTAATTAGAACAGATACTTTTGGTAAACTGTCCTGTTATATAGTAATTATAGCCCCACCAGGACTTCAAGTATAAATAGAATTTACAAGTATTTTAAGGGTTTTATTTAGTTTTTACTAGTTATACAAACAAGACAAACGGGATGGCAAATTAGGGCAGGACTGAAAACATGCTGCCTTTATGTCTGGGCCTGGCACTAGGTTAAGTAGCCTTAAGGTAGAGTTTGTCCAGAGTCAGCTGGTAGCACAGTAGATAGAGGATTAAACTGGTAATCAGAAAGACCTTAGTTCAAATCCAGCCTCTGGCAATTACAAGCTGTGTAAGTCTGAGCAACTTAACCTCTGTTTGCCCTGGCTCCCTCAATATAAAATGAGGATAATAATATTGTACCTACATTGAAGGGTTGTTGTGAGGATCAAATAAGATACTATTTGTAAAAAGTATTTACCACAGTGGCTGGCACATGGTAGGTACTAAATAAATGCTTATTCCCCTCCCTTGTACCCACACCCTACAAAAAGCAGCAAGTGCTGATTCAGACTGACAAGAAAAGGAAAGACAAAGAGCCTAGGGAGATTAGGCAAGAGAAGGGAAAGCAGGCAGGCAGTACACATAGCTGCTCTGGGACAGAAACCCATCTGAGGCCGGTCTTGTCACCCCAGAGGCTACTCCGGGCAGGAACACAGGCTGGAGACCCCTAAATCCCACAGCACCAGAAGACTCACAACCAAGAAGGCATCCCACCAGCAAAGGGGGAAGGGTCACAAAGTAACAGGGAAACACAAAACCAAAAATGAGTGTAATACCAAAGATTTAAAGAGGAAAAAAAATCAATAAAAGCCCAGAACAAGCAGATAAAATAGAGAGGATCCTAAAACCCAAAGGAAGAATAAGTAATAAACCCTCAAACAGACTAGAAAGCTCCCTTTTCACAGATACCTTAAGACAAAGGAAAGTAAACCAATATCTGATGAAATCCTATGGATTCCCAAGAGAATATCGAAGAACAACAAGAACCTGCTGAATGGTTCAAAAGAGAAATAAAATCCATAACATGAGGAAATTATGGGTGAATATAGGTCAGAATTTAAAGCTCTCAACGTGGAATTTTAAAACGCAATTAGCAAATTAGAAAAAAATGAATACTCAGTGGAGAGTTGCTCTAAAAAAACAAAAGAGAGGATAACAGACTAGACATTAAAAAATATTGAAGTGGAAGGAAATCTGACAGAAGAGAAGCAAAAGTGAACAACATTAGAAGAGCACATGATCTCTATATAAGCCAAAATATTTGACCTCAAAGACAAGATATACAACTTAAGAATCATGTTTCCCAGAAATTAAAGCCATCTATAGTCATATGAAAAAATGTTCTAAATCACTATTAATTAGAGAAATGCAAATCAAAACAACTCTGAGGTGCCACATCACACCTATCAGATTGGCCAACATGACAAAACAAGAAAATGGTAAATGTTGGAGAAGATGTGGGAAATTTGGAACACTAATATATTGTTGGTGGAGTTGTGAAATGATCCAACCATTCTGGAGAACAGTTTGGAACTATGCCCAAAGGGCTACAAAAATGTGCATACCCTTTGATCCAGCAATAGCGCTTCTTAGGGCTATGTCCCGAAGAGATCAAACAAATGGGAAAAGGACCCACATGTACAAAAATATTCATAGCAGCTCTTTTTGTGGTGGCAAAGAATTGGAAATTGAGAGGATGCCCATCAACTGGGGAGTGGCTGAGCAAGTTGTGGTATATGAATGTAACAGAATACTATTGTACTATAAGAAATGATGAACAGGCTGACTTCAGAAAAACCTGGAAAGACTTATATGGTCTGATGCTGAGTGAAGTGAGCAGAACCAAGAGGACTTTGTACACAATAACAGCCACGTTATGCAATAACTAATAGTGTTAAACTGAACCCTTCTCAGCATTACGAGGATCTAAGACATCTCCAGAGGCCTCGGGAAGGAAAATGCTGTACACATCCAAAGAAAGAACTATGGAAGTCAAATCGCTATCACTTATTTTTACCTTCAGTTGAGTTTTGTTTCGTTTCATCTTTCTGATGGTTCCTCCTATTGGTTTTAATTTTCACTTACAACTTCACTCATGTGAAAATATGTTTAATGGGTATGTAAATGTAAAGCCTATATCAGATTGTGCACTGTCTTGGGGAGGGTGGGGGGGGAAGAAGGGGGAGAAAAATTTTCAACTCAAAAGCATATGGAAGTGATTGCTGATAAATCAAAATAAATTAATAAAATTTAAAAAAGAAAAGAATCATGTTTCCCAGAAGAACTTAACTGCAAGGAAATATACAGGAAAATAGTCTAAAACTTCTGACTACAGAAAACAAAGCAATGACGGAAAGCATCTACAAGTAGCCTCCAGCTAAAACAAAACAAAACAAAAGAACCTTACACTTCAAACTCTTAAGTTACATAATGACTAAATTTAACAATTTCAATGACAAACAACACATTCTACAAGAAGACAACACAAAGATCCTAAAATATAATACAGGAAAGGAAATTTGAATAACTCAAGATTATTCTGCACCCACAAAAAACTATAGAAGGAAAAAGAACACATTCCAAGAGCTTAACCTGCAAAATGACAAGCCTGAGCTTAATCATCAAGTTAAGATGAACATTCAACAGCAATAAAATCATTTTTAAGTACTATATTCCTTTAAAAAAAATGTGAGTAGAATATTCAACTTGCAAATACCTCCAAATAACAGAAACAGAAGAAAGGCAAGTAAGTACAACTGCCATGGAAAAACATGTAATTAAAGAGAGAAACGGGGTAGAATTAAACTTGATAATCAAGCACCTTTTGTTACTAAATCCACCGTAAATACTTTGTTAAGATTATCAGGAAACCATTTACTAAGCATGACACTGTACAAAAATTAAGGTTAAAAAAAAAATCAAAACATTCTCTGTAATCCTGTCAACCACTGCCCGATTACTCCTTTAGCCCAAACTCCTACAAAACAGATATGCTCCTTCTAAAAAAGGAGATGTGGGTTCACATACTCGTAATTCAGATACACCGCAAAGGACAAAAGGCTGATCTTCAGTCGTTCAGCACTGCTCACTTTGTACTGGTAGATACAGCAGCAAAGACGCTAACCGGTAAGTCACCTCTTCTACTGACTCTCCACTTCTATTCATGTTTTCTCTTCTCATTCCACAAAATAGCCGGCCACTGCTCAAGCCCTCTAGAGTACTCACTCTCACTCTCTGTGGTCACTTCATCTTTTCTTTCACCAACTCCTCCATACACTGAAGGGATTCCTAAGTTTCCAACTTGTCAGCAGCAACTCTCTGCTCTTGCTCACCAGGCGTACCTTAATCACATGTGAACAGGTCCCCAATTTCCACTCACCAACTGCTAATTCTCCTCCCATACGACTATGTCATAGGACAGGGGCAGGAAACCTGCAGCCTGAAAGTCACGAGGGGCCCTCAGGCCACAGGTTCCACACTCCTGTCATAGGATAATCTCCAAAAGTAGTAACTGACATAAACCAACTACCTACCAGATTACTTCTGGAGCATCTAAATTTCAGATACTGCTGCTTCTTTCACGAGCACCCGTAAAAATACTGCATAAATATTTTGTGATGAGGCATACCCTATGTCTCTTTTATCCCCTTCCATTTCCACATCATCCCCAGCTCTTGATGTAGTCCAATCTGAAGTAGAATTTTCAAAACAAAAACTGTGACACCAAGTTTAAGGGGGGGAAAAAGGACTGTACCCAAAGAGAGCATACAAATGGGAAAAGGACCCACATGTACAAAAATATTCATAGCAGCTCTTTTTGTGGTGGCAAAGAATTGGAAGTTGAGGGAATGCCCATCAACTGGGGAATGGTTGAACAAGTTGTGGTATATGAATGTACTGGAATACTATTGTGCTATAAGAAATGATGAGCAGACGGACTTCAGCAAAACCTGGAAAGACTTGCATGAACTGATGCTGAGTGAAGTGAGCAGAACCAGAAGAACATTATACACGGTAACAACCACACTGTGCAATGACTTACTTTGATAGACTTAGCCCTTCTCAGCAAATGCAAGAATCTAAAACATCTCCAAAGGTCTCATGATGGAAAATGTTATCCACATCCAAAGAAAGAATTATGGAGTTTGAAAACAGATCGAAGCATACTATTTGCTATATTTTTCTTCCATTTTGTTTTGTTTTCTCTTTCTTGTGGTCCCTCCTATTGGTTCTAACTCCTCCTTACAACATCACTAATGTGAAAATATGTTTAATAGGAATGTATATGTATAGCCTATATCAGATTGTGTGCTATCTTGGGGAGGGAGGGGGGAGAAAAATTTAAAACTCAAAAGCATATGGAAGTTATTGTTGATAAATCAAAATAAGTTAATCACAAAAAAAACTAAATTAGAAAGGACCAACTAAGCTAAGGAAGCAACCAAAGGGATCGCTCTAGCAAGGAAATGTGGGTTTCCTAAGAAATGGGGAACTAGACCTGTGATTTCACTGATACTGTGATACCCTATATAAGAACAGTATCTTCTCTGAAATTTATATTCCTACCAAAAAGTCATCAAAAGCACCAAAGAAAAGAGATTAAGTGGCTGGTCCCAGGGACACATAGCTAGAACCTACCAGGCCTTCCTAACTCCAAGTCTACTTCAGTCTGTGTCCACTAAGCTTACACGGCTTCTCTAAGACAGGCTGCCTTTCTTATGAAATAAAGTTACAAACGTAACCCCTTTTTAGCAAAACAGTACTCTGCGGGGCAGGTAGGTGGCCCTGGATTCAGGAGGAACTGAGTTCAAATGTGGCCTCAGAGACATAATAACACTTACTAGCTGTGTGACCCTAGGCAAGTCACTTAACCTCACTACCTAGTCAAAAAAAAAAAAAAAGCAGTACTCTGTACTGTCAGAAAGCCCTAAATGTGTTAAGAAAATAATCTTTGAACTACAGAAAGAATTATCATTGTACTTTTTCTCCTATAAAATGACTAATTTAAGGGTTCTGCCTCTTCCCTCCTCCTGAGTGACCAAATTTAATGTCTTATTAACCAACTCCCTGACAGGAGTACAATGAAGAAACAAAATTACCCAACAGTATCACCTTAAAAAGGAGACAAAACGTCAGCACATATACTGAGTGACTTTACATTGATCTCTGCCTCTGTCTCTCTGTCTCTCTCATTCTGTCATCAAGAGATAAGGCCCAGAATGAGAAATCTAAAGAAGGAAAAAATTCTTATGGATGAGTACCCCATCACTTCCACCCTCCTCATTTTACACATCCTAAAATCTTTGACAGTCAACCATAATTATATGGTTCGAATCAGTCAGCTAGTCCTTGCAAGAGGCTACAATGATATCTCCTCTTCTTTATGCTAACTTCAAGATAAACTGAATCATGACTCCTTGTTAGCCCTCAGAATTCATTTTATCTCATCACAGACTTCTTTTACTGCCTCCTGTAAAAAGTCAGAATTGCAGGATACACTTTCAAAGGTGAATCTAAGAAGCTTCATTGTCCCATGGTGACTCATGGGAACGATATGCACATTACCCAATCCCACTGCAACAGTCTACGCCTTTTACCACAGACCTTTACTTATAGTGCATTGTGAAGTTAACATCCTTCGATGTAGATTCCAAATCCCTTCATCTCTTAGCCATCACTATAATTCTTTCTTATTTTTTAATCTCTTTTCCAAAGAGTCTGCTTGCATTTCCAAACAGCCAGTCATCATCAATCCTAAGAATAGGTAATTGATTACTATCAAGGTTTGGTGGTGGATGGGGGTAGAGGGAGGAAGTCCTCAGCTCTCTCTTAAGCCACCAGGTGCTTACTGCACCTGAAATGTTTTCCTGAATCCAAGGAGGCCTACCTCTCTCATCAGTTTTATCCTTTGACTACCTAATACTCACCTCTTAAATCTACTTTTTTCCCCCTGTTGTTTGTAAATTGCTGGGCAGTCAGTCCCGGAACCTTTTTACCTCATTCAAAAACTGAATGATG
Source organism: Phascolarctos cinereus (assembly GCF_003287225.1). NCBI lineage: Eukaryota > Metazoa > Chordata > Mammalia > Diprotodontia > Phascolarctidae > Phascolarctos > Phascolarctos cinereus. Next base: position 84,727,367 of record NW_027556098.1, on the reverse strand, counting down.
GCTCCCTGAGAAAAAGCTCTAACTAAAGGACTACAGACTGCTTTGAGAGATTACAGGTTTCCCCTCATTGGAGGCCTTCAAACAAAAGCCGGATGACTGGCTTGTCTGGTATGCTATAGAACAGACCCTCATTCAGGTATGGGGTAAACAAGACTGCCTCTGCAGCTCCTTCCAATACTGAGATTCTGTGACTTGGAGAATGTATATTCTCCCTCCCACCCAACCACCCACCCTCTCTGCCTGAAGCACAGCTGGCAAATATGCAGGATAACAACCTATGATGATTTAAATAACCCCACCTAGTCGAAGGAAAGAATGAAAAAACAGAGCACCTATTATTTACCCAGCACAATGCTAAGTACTGGGGATATAAATGGAAAAGCTAAAAGAGCTCCTGTCCCAAAGGGAGCTCACATTCTAACTGGGGGAGATAATGTGGAATATATCTACATATACAAAAAGAATATACAGACACATAAAAGGGTTCAGTGGCCTGGGTGATGGCAAGGATCCTGAGAATGAAATGGGCCAGGTCAGATGCATGCTGTTTGCCCTGAACTGGAAACAAGACAACACAAAGATACTAACTTGAAGTTTCGTACTTTAACCTTAATTGGCCTAAAAGAGATTCCTAAGTATTTGAGGAGATAATGAGGATGCTTTTTCTGATCCTTAAAAAGTGTTCCCAGGAGGAGCCAAGATGGCAGAGGGAAAGCAGTGACTTGCTTGAGCTCTCCCCCAATACCTATTAAAAAATGGCTCTAAACAAATTCTAAAGCAGCAGAACCCACAAAAAGACAAAGTGAAACAAATTTCCAGCCCAAGACAACCTGGATGGTTGACTGGAAAGGTCTATCACAGTGGGCTGGGAGAGGAACGCAGTTCAGCATGGGCGCACAGCAAAACAGGCCTCAGAGGCCTGAATCACAGGCAGCTGTGGTGGTTTCCAGACTTCTCAACCCACAAACGCCAAAGACAACTTAAAAGATCAATAGGAAAAGTCTGTAACTATGGTGAGAGAGAAACTTGGACCCAGCCCCAGTCCCAGCTGTAGCCCCTGGGCAGCGGTTCCTTCTGGAGCTTTGGGCCCACAGACTGAAGGGGAATTGAGTGGCTGATCAGCGGAGGACTGCAGGGATCTCTTTGCTAGTATGGGATTCTCTTGCTTTGCCCATGCTTGGACCTGGGTCACAGTTCTGGGTTGCAGTCCTGGGGTGAGGAGGAGTGCAGAAAAGAGTGTTTGTGGTCACTCATAGACTAGAGTCCAGGAAAGGAGGAAACACCCCGCCCCTTATCATACCACCTTGAAAGAACTGAAAATTTACTGAAGCTTGGGACAGTACATTCACCACACTGGAATCAGACCTCTATCTTAACAAAGAGTTTGTAACTCCAGTAATTGGCTGGGATCATGAGCAAACTGAGCAAAAAAAGTCAGACCATAGAATCTTTCTTTGGTGACAAAGAAGATCAAAACATACAACTAGAAGAAAACAAAGTCAAAGCTCCAACATCCAAAGCCTCCAAGAAAAATATGAATTGGTCCCAGGCCATGGAAGAGCTCAAAAAGGATTTGAGAAGCAAGAAAGTACAGGAAAAACTGGGAAGAGAAATGAGAATGATGCAAGAAAATCATGAAAAACAAGTCAACAGTTTGCTAAAGACGACCCAAAAAAATACTGAAGAAAATAACACCTTAAAAAATAGCCTAACCCAAATGACAAAAGAGGTCTAAAAAGCCAATGAGGAGAAGAATGCCTTAAAAAGCAAAATTGGCCAAATGGGAAAGGAAGTCCAAAAAACTTACTGAAGAAAATACTTCCTTAAAAATTAGAATGGAGCAATTGGAAGTTAGCGACTTCATGAGAAATCAAGACACTGTAAAACAAATCCAAAAGAATGAAACAATAGAAAACAATGTGAAATACCTCATTGGAAAAACAACTGACCTGGAAAATAGACCCAGGAGAGAATTTAAAAATTATTGGACTATCTGAAAGCCATGATCAAAAAAGAGCCTAGATATCATCTTTCAAGAAATTATCAAGGAAAACTGCCCTGATATTTTAGAACCAAAGCGTACAATAGAAATTGAAAGAATCCACCGATCACCTCCTGAAAGAGATCCCCAAAGGAAAACTCCTAGGAATATTGTAGCCAAATTCCAGAGTTCCCAGGTCAAGGAGAAAATATTGCAAGTAGCCAGAAAGAAACAATTCAAGTATTGTGGAAACACAATCAGGATAACACAAGATTTAGCAGCTTCTACATTAAGGGACCACAGGGCTTGGAATATAATATTCCAGAGGTCAAAGGAGATAGGATTACAACCAAGAATCACCTACCCAGCAAAACTGAGTATAATCTTTCAGGGGAAAAAATGGTATTCAGTGAAATAAAGGACTTTCAAGCATTCTTGATGAAAAGACCAGAGCTGAATAGAAAATCTGACTTTCAAATACAAGACTCAAGAGAAGCATGAAGAAGTAAACAGGAAAGAGAAATCATAAGGGACTTATTAAGGTTGAACTCTTTACATTCCTGCATGGAAAGATGATATCTGTAACTCATGAGACCTTTGTCAGTATTAGGGTAGTTGGAGGGGAAAATTATATGTATGTAAAAGATAAATAGATAAATGTAGGGCACAGGGTGAGTTGAAGATGAAGGGGTGATATCTGAAGAATAAAATTAAGGGATGAGAGAAGATTATACTGGGAGAAGGAGAAAGGGAGAGGTAGAATGGGGTAAATTATCTCACATAAAATAGACAAGAAAAAGCTTTTACAGTGGAGGGCAAGTGGGGGAAGGTGAGAGGGAATGAGTGAATCTTATTCTCATTGGATTTGGCTTAAGGAGGGAATAACATACACACTCAATTAGGTATGGAAATCTATCTTACCCTATAGAGAAATGGGGGGAAGTGTACAAGAGAGCAGGGGGATGATAGAGAGGAGGGAAGATTGGAGGGGGAGGGGGTAATGCAAATACTTCTAAGGAGGGACAGGGTCAAAAGAAAGAATAGGATAAATGGGGAGCAGGATAGGATTAAGGGAAATATACTTAATTTTTCACAACATGACTACTATGGAAGTGTTTTGCATGACTACACATCTATAACCTGTATCAAGCTACTTGCCTTCTCAATGAGAGTGGGTGGGGAGGCAGAAAGGGAGAAAATTTGGAACCCAAAGTTTTAAAAACAAATGTTAAAAAAAAAAATTGTTTTCGTAACTCTGGGCAAGTCACTTAACCCCAATTGCCTCACTAAAAAAAAAAAATTGTTTTCACATGCAACTGGGAAATAAGATATACAGAAAAAGGGGTGTAGAAATCTATCCTGCCCTACAGGAAAACTGAAGGGGAAGGGCATAAGAGAAGCGGGGGGGGTGTTTAAGATAGAAGGGAGAACAGATTAGGGGAAGGAGTATTCAGAATGCATGCCATCTTGGGGTAGGGGGAGGGATGAGATGAGGAGAAAATTTGGAACTCAAAATCTTGTAGAATTGAATGCTGAAAACTAAAAATAAATTAATTAATTTTTATGCAAAAAATGTGTTCCCTCAGGTAGGCGTCACTTCTCTCAGGTGTGAGGAGCAGAAAAGCACATTAAGGCTTTAAAATCACCATATTGGAACCTAGAGCTGGTGCAAGGGGACTCTTTTAAAGTTGAAGACCCCAAGCTCCTACTCCCTGTGTGAGCTTGTATGAGACTTAGCAGAGGCAGGAAAGGTAGCAAAGAACAGCTTCATGGAGGGGCAGCTAAGTGGCACAGTGGATAGAGCACTGGCCCTGGATTAAGGAGGACCTGAGTTCAAATCTGGCCTGAGACACATAACACTCACTAGCTGTGTGACCCTGGGCAAGTCACTTAACCCCATTACCTAGCCAAAAAAAAAAAAAAAAGAACAGCTTCATGGAAAGAGAGTACCTTACTCTGGCCCGGAATCCTGAGAACTGTCACGTAAGGGGGACTGCAGATCATGACAGACAAGGAAAACTCCACAATTTGGCAACAGGTACGGGCCAAAATTAAAATAGGCTAAACTTCAGGCAGCAGATAGGTTTTTAGAGACAGAATGACAATGGTTGGTCGCTGTGGGTCATGTGACAAACAGGAGAGAGTGCAAAGTGGCAACCCACTCACCAAGTTGCACGACTGGCACAATAGTGATTAGTGGAAGACGGGTTAAGTGGGGCATGGACAAAGCACTCCTTACATCTTTACTTTCTTTTACATCCTCTATGTTTTTTTGCAAGCTGCCCGAAATCCTTTGGGGGGGCGGGGTGCAAGTAGCCCAAAGACCATATGTTGCGCAGGCCTGCTCTTAAGATTACCCTCTAAGGTGGCAAAGATCATGCCCAATGAATGGGTAAGCTGGCCCTCTGCCTTTGTAATCCAATTTTTATTTTTCTAATTAATTATTTATTTTTAGTTTTCAACATTCACTTTTATAGGATTTTGAGTTTGAAATATTTCCCTCTCCTTCCCCTCCCACCTCCCCAAGACAGTATGCAATCTGATATAGGCTATACCTGTACAATCATATTAAACATATTTCTACATCAGCCATGCTGTGAAAGAAGAATCAGAACAAAAGCGAAAAACCATGGGAAAAAAAGAAAGAGAAAACAGTATACTTCAAACTGCATTCTGACTCCATAGTTCTTTCTCTGGATGTGAATAGCATTTTCCATCATGAGTCTTTTGGAACTGATCATGCAATCCAATTAAAAAAAAATAGGTATATGTGTCTTTTCCTGATAACAGTGATAACCTGTGGCTTCACACTGGGAACCAGCAGAACTGCAAGAGGAGCCGAAAAGCAGATGGAGGAGGTACTATGGAGAGCAATGCCTGATGCCATTGATTGGGACAATATAAAAGTGCCTGAGGATCAGGGAGAGAAGGTACCACTGTCTCCTGCCTCATCTCCAACCTCCTTTAGGGAAAAAAGCCCCATTCCCCATTCCACTGCATGTGCACAGGGGACGTGGTGCCATTCCATCCCGCCACACTTCTGACTTATATCCTGCTCTGGTGGGAAAAGGAGGGGCACCATTCCCACACACCTCCAACCTGGTTTTCTGCTTGGGAGGAGGAGAGTAACACCATTTGTTCGACTATCCTCCCTCTCCCTTGAAGTGCTAAGATCTTGGAAGGACTCTATCCTCAGGATAAAGACCTGTAAACATTGAAAGTCTATCTAAAATCTTCCCTTAATGATTAACAAACTTCTCTCTGGTTATACCCTCCCCATCCTAGTGATTCTAAACCCCCAACAGCCACCCCCTACTGCCTAATACCTTATTCCCATTCCCTATAACCCACTCACCCTTCGATGGCCCACTCCTTCCACTGTGCTCTCTGGAATGCCTGTTCCATAGGCAATAAACTTGCTTGTAACTTCAATCTTTTCCTTTCTAACTCCTGCCACCTCTACATACACCAACTCCTTCCCACCTTCTCCAGAAGAATGTACTCTTACTCATTCCCACTCTCTCACTTACCTTTAATCTCTCTCCCCCATCAGCTGCTTCCCTACTGCCTACAAACATGCCCATTTCTCCCCCCATCCTCAAGAAAACTCCCCCTGATTCATCATCTCCTCTAATCATCATCCCACATCTCTCCTCCCTTCTGTGGCTAAACCCCACGAGATGGCCATCTCGTGTAGGTACCTACACTTCTGGTCCTCTTATTCTCTTCTTAACTCTCTATAGTCTGGCTTGTACCTTCATCGTTCAACTGAAACTGCTTTCTCCAAAGTTACTAACAATTTCTTAATTACCAACTCTTAATGGCTTTTCCTCAATTCTCATCCTGCTTGACGTCTCTGTAGTCTCTGACGCTGTCAATCACCCTCTTCTCCTTCAGACTCTCTTCTTTCTGGGTCTTCAGGACAAGCACTCTCTCCTGGTCCTCTTCCTACTTGTCTGACTGCTCCTTCTCAAATTCCTTTGCTGCCTTGTCATCCAGACAATGCCTGCTCATCATGGGATATCCCACAGAGCTCTGTCCTGGGCCCCTTTCTCTTCTCCTTCTATACTCATGGTCTCATCAGTTCCCATATTTCAAATTATCATGTCTATGCTAATGACTCTCACATCTCCTTATCCAGTTCTGACCTCTAAGCTGACCTCCAATCTTGTATCTCCAGCTGCCCATTGGACATTTGGAACTGGATGTCCCATAGACACATTAAACTCAAGAGATATTCAGACTGTGAGCTGCTTGAAAGCAGACAGTGTCTTTCATCTTTGTTTTGAGACATCTGATGGTACAGCAGAATAAAATCTGAGTACAAATCTGGCCTCAGACCTTCACTGACTGTGTGACCCTGGACAAGTCATTTAACCTCTGTTTGCCTCAGTTTCCTCAAATGTAAAATGAAGATAATAATAGCACCCACCTTCAAGAGTTATTGGGAGGATCAAATGAGATATTTTTATAAATCTTTCAGCACAGTGCCTGGCACAGAGTAGGCTCTATATAAATGTTTATTCCTTTTCCTTTCCCCACTTCTTGTATCCCCAGTGCCTGGCACATAGCAGGTGCTTAATAAATATTTACTGACAGACTATGTCCCTGGATACTAAGTGACTGAGTTGCTGTATTGTTCATTAAAGGAAGTGTCTTTTCCTAGGATTGTTGTGTGTTCTATTTTGTTTTTACTCAATCATTCAATCATGATTTATTCAATCATTCATTCAGTCATTCAATCAATCAATCATTCACCCATTGTTTCTATTCAATCATTCAATCATCAATGAGATTTCACTCATTTTTCTAGGTACAAACTAGCAAACCAAAGCGAGAAATGCCACGTGGTCAACTTGGGACCTTCCTCTTGCAGCAGCCTCTAATAATAGGGTTACCAATCCACCACCACTTCCAACATTTTTCTTGGCAGACTCCTACAACTTTTATAAAAATAACTAACACATTCTTCAGTAAGTAAACTTGTCTATTTATTAAGTGATCATGGTTATCTTTGAGAGTTGTTTTCCACAGTTTTCTAATCTATTATTAGTTTTTTTTCCAATTTCCCACAAATTCTTCCACATTTTCTTATAGATTCACAAGTTATGGAGTAGGATGGGGTGTGTTTACTTTATTTTTTATTAAACCTCTAATTAAAAAATTAATTCATCCACTTGACAGCTTTCAACTTGACTTACTAAACTATCCAGAGGCCTAAATAGTCTTCCCTCTTTGTCTTAGTTTATCTTTTTTCTTGTTTTGACCACCTCCTTCCTCACTATGGAAGTCAACAGTTCCTACTTAATATTCACACTTAGCATTTCTAGGTCAGCTTTCCCTTGGCCTAATTAAGCTAAAACAAACATCTGGAGAGCGAAGAATTGCACCAGCCTCCTTCCTGATTCCAATGGCTATTATTTCAGAAACTCTTTGATTTTTTGGCTGTTTTTTGTTTCAAAAAACTTCACTTTACATCCTGAGAAGCCAATTTGAATAGTGATGGCACTACTCATATTTTTAGATCCCTGCAAATACAATGAATCTTATTCACTATAGCAAGACAAGCTTTTAAGGCACAACATTAACACTCTAAAATACTAGAAAAATACAGGAATAAATGTGATGGAGATTCCAAGCATATGACATGGAGATTAGTTTCCTATGGAATGATCTTTAAGAGGCACCTTAAAAATGAATGAACAATTGAATTCAGAATTCAAACCATTCATCTATGTTAAATGATACAATAATGTTAAGGTCATGGTGTTCTGGGAGTATGTATACGTCAGTAAAAATGAGCTATTATTAACTGTGAGAGGTACTTCAGTGAGCAACTGTTGAGGAAATGGGTGGAAGTCTGGAAGAGAAAAAAATGTTGGTGGGTGGAGGGGATGAGGCAGCTCAGGGAGTAAGACAAGGAAGCAAACACCTAAGATATTTTCTTTAGCATACAGATATATGTAATATAAAGGGGATATTTCCTATTCACAATTTCCGATAGGTGCAGTATGGCCCATCAACTAACAAGGTATAAGGGGTGAGGGGAGGAAAGCGGAGGGCATTTGAAAGGAATTCTATTTCTGGAGGCAAACCCATTCCTGAGTTCAATTCTTCTGCTTTACAGCACGCAAGGAGGGAGAAATGTCACTCTATTCTCCAGAGATAACCAGGACCACAACTTCCTTTGTAGGAAACAAGAAGATATTACAAGGTATTTAAAAAGATTGGTTAGCAACCATTACACACAAGCTTTCTTCTGCTAGACTTAATCAGAACATGTTAAAAGCACTTAATGAGGCAGCTAGGTGATGCAGTGGACAGAATGCCAGGCCTGAAGCCAGGAACTCATCTTCTTGAATTCAAATCTGGCCTGAGATACTTACTAGCTGTGTGACTCTGGGCAAGTCACGTAACTCTGTTTGCCTCAGTTTCCTCATCTGTAAAATGAGCTGGAGAAGGAAATGGCAAACCACTCCAGTAAATGCCAAGAAAACCCCAAATGGGGTCACAAAGATCCAGACATGACTGAAACCACTGAATAACAACAAAAAGCATTTTTTAAAAAGGTTTAAGTGAAAAGGGAGGTGGTCAGCTGTTTGCAATATTTTGTGAAGGAGTCAAAGGCTTGCATTATTATGTGCCTATAATTCAAGGCAAAGAAGGGATTCCCTATAGATCAAAGGTTTAAGGTTTCAGGGGGCCCATGAACTTGGATCAGAAAAAATTACATCTTTATTTCTATATAATTTGTTTCCTTTGTAATTTTATGTACTTTATTTTATACATTTAAAAACATTATTTAGAGATGGGGGCCAGATGCTTCACCAAACTTCTGGTGAAGTCCATGACACACACACACAAAAAAAATCAAGAACCCCTGGTATAAATGATGAGGTCTTCCAAATTTCTGGTTTATGGATGATGTTGTACTGATTATAATAAGACCCAGAAAATTCCAAAATAATATAGAAAAATCATTCAAAAGACTGTGACCTAACTCATAGGAAAAACCAAGAAGATAAAGAATCCCCATTGTCCAGACCACAATATTCAGTTTGCTGGATCACCTACAGATCTCAACCACAGACATGTATATCTTGTGCAGATACTGCAAACCAACAATGAGTTGGGCCTAGAATGGGAAAGGAGAAAGAAAGGGAGTTGGATTACCTTTGGAAAACTTTAGGGTTCTGAACCCTAAACTTTTCCCAGCCACAAAAGCCCATATTTTTAATACCATTATTCTTCTGGTGATATATGGCAGAGAGTCATGAAAGTCTAGTCTTCAAAGTAGTGAGATTCATAACAGACCAAAGAAAAAGACAGGCACATAGTGCAAAAGAACAGACTGAAATACTTTACAACAGACATCAAAGAAATTTTGAGTGAAAAAGATGGGATGACGTGATGAAAGTTATACAGGATAACAGATAGCGCCTATGCTCCACCGGTGCTGTCAGAATGTCAGGAGGAAGGCTGAAGTCCTGAGATAAACTTGGAGGAGAGCAAGAGCTGAACTGGATGGGAAGAGATGGAGGAATGCAATCTGCATCACAGGAAGGCAAAGCCGTCCACATCACTGAGAACACAGAGCCATATGATTTGGGAGCAAAGATTAGTATTCCTTCTTGGATTTTCTGATTTTAAGGAATCCTTATATCTATCCCTTTGCTAAAAGGGGATGACTATTTGACTTAACTAATTATTGAGGTGGGAGGTTACCATGATACAGGGATCAAAGGACAATTTTCTATGATGGTATGTCGTCCCTCACCTCAAATAACAGTTCTACTCAATACTATAATAATATGCACAGAATTCCTAGAGCTATAAAACAAATTAACTGGATTTACAATTCTACTAGGGCAGCTTGGTAGCACAGTGGATAGAGTGCTAGGCCTGGAGTCAGGAAGACATCTTCCTAGGTTCAAATCTGGTCTCAAACACTTACTGTGTGACCCTGGGCAAGTCACTTAGCCTTGTTTGCCTCAGTTTCCTCATTCATAAAATGAGATGGAGAAGGAAATTGCAAACCATTCCAGTATCTGTGCCAAGAAAACCCCAAACGGAGTCACGAAGAGTGGACATGACTGAAACTGAATAACAACAATTCTACAAATATCAAGGAGTCTGAAAGCATTTCTTCATTTAGCTTTTCAAAGACAGTGTGTTGAGATCCACTCCTCAGCCAGCTCTCCTACAATCTGGTTCCAACCTACATTTCCACACTTATTCACCATAACTTCCCAAAATTAACTTGCCACTCCATATGACCTGGTCTATCTACTTACTTCTAACTACGTCATCCACGTTCCCACCTCAAGATAAAATGCCTTCCTTCTTTTTCATATGACTCCGACCCACACTTCATAACTCAGCTCAACTTCACCTTCTCCCTGGTATTTCTTCCTAACCACTCCAGACCACATGAATTTCTCTGTCTTCAGACTTTCTACCAAACAGTCTATCTGGCTCACTCATTTAATATTTATCATACACTGCCCTGAGATTATATAAATGCTTCACAAACCTGAAAGCTAATATAAATGTCACATCTGTTTTCTTTTCTTTTTAAAATTTCTGTTATTTATTTTATCTTTAACTCTTGGATTGTTGTTGAACACTTGCATGTATATATTGTCTTACCAACTAAGTTACGTGTTCCTCAAAGAAAGGAATTATAATTAGACTTCTCTGTGTCCCTCCCAGCAAAGCATTCAAGTATCTTTCGAATGAAATATTGGTTGAAATATTCTAAAATAAACAACTCTGAAAGACTTAACTCTGACCAATGCAATGACCAACTACAATTCGAAGTACTGATGGTGACAAAGGTTACCCACTTCCTGAAAAAGGGATGATGTACTCATTATGCAGAGAAAGACATACGTTTTTCGGCATGTCTAACGTGGGATTTGTTTTACTTACTATACACATTTGTTAGAAGGGTGAATTTTTCATTTTCCAATGGGGGGGGAAGGAAGAATCTTGGGAGAGAAAGTAAATGCTTATTAATTGAAAAAATAAATTTTAATTAAAAAATAAATATTTCTTGAATGATTATGCCACATACTATAATTGGTATTTTTAGAGAAGTAAATTTATGTCCTGACAGAGTATTCATTAATCTCCAACAGTAACTATGGTCAACTTTATTGGACCTCTTGCTGTAAAATACTTTAAAGAGCTTTCTAGGTACACTTTCTCCAGATTTATTTTTTCCTTTTAATCTTTTTCTCAGATGGTCTAACACATTCCAGCAGCTACTTAAAAGACTAACACATTCCAGCAGCTCTTTAACTAATATAAGTAGAAGAAACAGGGACTGTTTATCCATAGAAATACACACTTAAACCTCAAGCATTTTCCCCATCATATGATAACATACAGTAATAGACTCAGAATATTGGAGCTAAAAAGGAACTTTAGTCAAACTCCACTCATGCACACCATTCCCAACCCCTACTTATTTTAAACATGGGGAATCAGAAGTTCTGAGAAGTGAATAGATTTGAACAAAGCCAAAAGACAGTAACACTATTGAAACTCAAACCCAAGTCGCCCTGACTCTCATTCCAATGACCTTTCGTTTTAGTGCTGGAAGAGAAAGTAATGTACAATCAACAAGTATTTATAAAGTCCTCACATGTGCCAGGCACTGTACCAGGCACTGGGGATAAAATAATAAACTAATGAAGCAATCTCAATTCATAAGAAGCTTACATTCTAATGGGAGGATACAGTGAGTAGTACATAGGTAAAAATATACAGCATCAATAAAAAGTGAATAAATATAAATAGCAGTTGAAGGAAACGGGAAAGGCTTCCTGCAGAATCTAGTGCTTCATCTGTGTCTTAAAGGAAGAAAGAGGCTTCATGGAAAACAAAAGGGATTCTCTCAGTTAAAGATTCCTAAAGGATGAAAAGGTAACTTTCAAGCAAAATGAAATTATTTAGAGTGGGTTAAAAGTTCCTGTCTTATAATTCCAGCATTCTAGATGTGCAGCCAATAAAATCAATAGCAGATGAGAAACTAAAAGATTTTCTTTAGAATTTAAAAACAGAGATTAAACCAGCACCAAAAAAGTCTTCTTTTTAAGTAGATACCTTTGATCAAAGCAGGAGGAAAAGGAGCCATATGTGCAAATTCTCAAAGGCCTTCCAAGACCTCATGAAGCTAAAGGACAAAGAGGACTGGAATAGAGAATCTGTAGAGATAGAAATAACTGGTCCAGCTCTTTATTTTTTTTAATATCTCCTGGGATATAGTTTCCATAGTGTCTCTCAATAACCTTTTCCAATGCTGAACCATCCTTCTTTTTTTTTTTTTAAGACTAATAGAATTCTCTCCACACAACTGAGGCCATTCTTCCTATATGGTGCTCTTTGGGGATGAAAAATAACCATTTCATCGTCTAGAAGGCAAGTCCTTGACAACTCTCCTCTAAACTAAAAAAACAAAACAAACCAACAAAAAAACCATTTCCTTTAAGATCTCCTCACTGGAGAGGCAGTACCACAGTTTCAAGAATCCCAGGCTTTCCATCAAAACACCTGGTTTTAGGTCAAAGTTTTGCCCCTGACTGTCTGTGTGACTCTTAAAGTCACTTAACTTTATCTCTCAGAGAATAGTATCACTTTACCTATCTAAAGACTTCCTGGTCCACTTCACCTATGCAGGAGTGGAGAGCCTGTGGCCTTGAAGCCACACGTGGCCTTGAGGCCGCAGGTTCCCACCCCGATGGAGCATATCCTGCAACCTGGCCACGTCCAGGTAAACATGGTTCACTGCTGAGGAGTTTCCATTGCTTTGGAAAGGTGCAGCAAATCTTAGGTATTCCTTTGATCCCCTCTCCCATCCCCAGCTCCCATGGCTTCAGTGGGATGCAGCTATGGCAATGGGTTGTTTGCATCAGAAGGAAATGACCACAGGACCAAGAGGAGTGGCCCACCCAGTGAATCTTGGTTTTTTTTTTTAGGTTATACATGTACAATCATGTTTCCACATTAGTCATGTTGTGAAAGAATAATCAGAACAAAAGGGAAAAAAAAACACACACAAGAAACAAAAAAAAAGTGGAAAGAGTGTGCCTCAATCTGCATTCAGATTCCATAGTTTTTTCTCTGGATGTGGAAAGCATTTTCCATCATGAGTCTTTTGGAGTTGTCTTAGATCACTGTATTGCTGAGAAGAGCTAAGTCTACCATAGGTAATCATCATATAGTGTTGCTGTTGCTGCGTACAATATTCTCCTTGTTCTGCTCACTTCACTCTGCATCAGCTCATGTAAGTCTTTCCAGGTTTTTCTGAAGTCTGCTTATTCATCATTTCTTACAGCACAATAGTATTCCATTGCTTTCATATACTACAACTTGTTCAACCATCCCCAATTGATGGGCATCCCTTCCATTTCTAATTCTTTGCCACCACAAAAAGAGCTGCTATAAATATTTTTGCACATGTGCCACTGAGTGAATCTTAAAAGGAATAACTCTTTCACTGTTCACTTAGTGTGTTAAGATTCTTTGGCCACTCCTAAGAGGGGGTGGGAGAGGAGCCCCCAGTACCTCCCCCCACCCCCACATTCACACACAACTTGTCAACCTGGTAGCTGTGAGTACGTGGCAGCTACAGCAGAGGTTTGGCTAACTGAGCTAGGCCTGGGCTTGGTTCCCTGGCTGCCTTTTTCGCTTTGGGTGTCCTTTGCATAGCAGTCCTATGAGTTTTAGAGGTCAAAGCCCCTGGGTCTCTCAGTCAGAATTTACTGGCAGTGGCAGAATAAACATTCTCTCTTAGTCAGAAAGAACGACTAGCTGTAGAAGGAAGATGAGTCCAATCCTTGGCCTGGTTTGCCAGAAGACATGGCCTTTTGAGAGAAACTGTTCTGAGCCACATCAAAAGAGGAAAGTCAATTCAGCAGTCCTATAAAATCTACATGTATAGATGGCCTTAAATCTCAACCTCCTGGAGGAATATAATAGTGGTTATAAATTACTGATTCATATTTAAAAGTCTCTGTCAATGTGAACCTGTGAATCTTGTGTTTCTCTTCTTTTTTTCATGTAACAGAAATAAATAGCTGTCCTATTCCTGATATACACTATCCATCGAGTACCTTTCTACTCCCCCTAGATGTGAGCAGGACCTAAGGTATAAGTGATTTTCCAGGAGGGTGAGAATGTTAAGGATATGAGGGGAAAAAAAGATCTAGATCCTTCTCTGTAGGGGCCAGGATCCCCCCCCCCAGCTGAATTGGTCCATACATACAGGTCCAAAGTTCAGTAGGGACTCTTAGTGGAGAGGAAAAATACTCTAGCCTCTCTGAGGCTCACAGCAGTTCTTACTACTACATGTAAAATGGAGAAAAGTATACCTGCACTACCTATCTCAAGGAATTTTTCTTACAAATAAAAAATAAGATTTTGTAAAGTGCTTTGTAATGGTAAATCATCATATCACTTTGGACCTGTTTCCAGTCTTATGATCATTATGGTCCTTTTCCCCCAAGGCTTAAGGTTGGTTGAATGTTACAAGAACAGAAATACAAATCCTTATTCTTCTTTGGACAACAATAATGTTGTTTCCTCCTACTTTTCAACCTTCTATATTCCCTTCAGTGACCCATCTAGACTAGCACCTAATGCAAAATAAGGAGAGTGAGGGTCAAAAGCAGGGACACAGTGGAAATGTTCTTTTTCCTAGTCTATATCAAACCTTCCTGCCTCCTAGGATTCTACTAGGGGACTCACTGTTAGAAGGGACCTTTACCTGGTCCAAACCACGTCTGAGCAGCAAAAGACCTTCAGAAACAGGAAGCTACTTACCTACCTACCTACCTAACTACCTACCTCATATAGCAGTTCAATTTACTCTTGGGTTCCTCTCAACTAAGAGAAAGCTCTTCCTTATATTCAGTCAAAATCTGCTTCTGTAATAATGAGCATAATGTTCTCAGAAAAACATGGTACACTTGCATGAAATAATGAAAAGCAAAATTAGCAGAACCAAAAGAATGTTGTATACAATAACAGCAACATTGTTTTAAGAACAAATTTGAGCAAATAAGTAATTCTGACTATTATAAATACCCAAATTGACTACAAAGGGCCTATGAAGGAAGACACCATCTGCATTCAGAGAAAGAACTGATGAGTAGAAGTATGTAAAGAATGTTGTTACATACATATATATACACATATGCATATTTGTATCTAATGGTAGCCATCTCTAGGGTGGGGGGGGAGAGGAGGGAAGAAAAAAAGGAAAAAAATTTCCATTTTAACTTTATTACATATTTAAAAGTAGTACATAATAGATTAGCAATTTCATGTGCAATCATCTTTGTTTATTATACTACGTTACGGAAATGCTTGTTTTATTCTATCAATTTAAAATAAAATAAAATAATTAATAAAATAAAATAATCTTTTTTAAAAATCTGCTCTTTACTGCTTTCCACAATCTACTTCTATTTATGCTCTCTGTTTAATTTCTCTTCCTCATTAAGATCCATCAGATTCTAGAAGAGTTACCATGTATACTCTAAATCTTTCCCTGTCTAAACTAAGCATCCAGTTTCTGGCACAGTTTTATGTGTCTTCACTCTCCTGGTCCCCTTTCTCCGATCATTCTCCAGCTTGTCAACAGCCTTCCTAAAGTGCAGCCAGAACAGAAGAGACTTCAGATGTGGGCTGGCCAGGCAAGGGTACGATGCAACTGTAACCTCCTTTGTACAATACTGATATTGTCTAAGGTTTAGGTTTTGAGGAGTCTCTGCAATATCGTTGAGTTTGTATTCCAATAAAATCACAGAAGTGAGTTTTTACATTATTCTGTACTTCTGCAGTTGATTTTTAAGAACCAAATCTAAGGCTCCACTTTAATCCTGATGAAATTTCATCTTTTATATTCCAAGATGAATTGATTCAAATCTACATGAAGATTGGTACTAGAGGTGACACAATTGTGAGGACATTAAGGAAATGATTCACAAAGTATTTCAAGGAAGATAGCAAAGACATGGGGAAAAAATCATATCTTACTTAATCTCCCCAAAACTGAGAGAAAAATCACTCAGTAGGGAAAGGGAAGAGAAAAGGTGCATACAAAGCACCTATTCAGTGCCAAGCTGTGTGCCAAGTGTTTTTTTTCTAACAAATATCATATCATTTGATCCTCACAACAACCCCGGAAGGTAAGCGCTATTATTATCCTCATTTTAAAGTTCAAGAAACTGAGACAAACAAACAGAGGTTAGGTGATGTGCCCAGAGTCGTAGAGCTACTAAGTATCTGAGGTCACATTTGAATTCAGTTCTTTCTGACTCCAGGCCCAGCACACTAACCACTGTGCCACCCATTGCCTCTCTACCAACTTACATGCTTACTTTCCAACGCACATAACATTTTTGTGAGAAGCATTTACACACACACTGAGTTCATCCTTAAAGATGATTACTAATGGTATAGAAGATGCACACTTTTGCAAGCAATATTCCATAGCAGATCATATAATTACTATCACACAACTGACTAAGGCATGTAAAGAATACGAACCCACTGTAATTATGATTTGTTGACTATTAAAAAGCTCTCAATTCATTAGAAGGCTCTCTTCCAACAAGGAGTCTCTCATACATACCACAAAATTATTCAGAATTTCTCAAAATATATAGCAGAAGTAACATTGTTCAATGACTCTCATCACTAGGAGGAGGCAAGACAGGTATTCTTGCCAAAGGTGTCCTCTCTCCAGCGTCATGGAGAAGATCACAGCAGAATGTAAATTGAAAAGGGATTCCCTGTAGACAGGGAAGGCCTTTAGAAGCTCTCTACATAGATGACACTGTCCTGGTTACACGAAGGCCAGGAACACTGCAGAGCCACCTGGAAGAGATGTAGAGCTATTCACAAACAGCTCAACCCAACCATCCACTCAGCACAAAACTGAAGACAAATGCCTATTGTCTAGACATTTTTATCTTGGCAAGACACCAGCTAAGAGGTACAGTGGATAGAGTGCCAGACCTGTTGTCAGGAAGGCTCATCGTCCTGAGCTCAAATCTGCCTTCAGATACTTACTAGATGTGTGGCTCTAGGCAAGTCACTTAACCCCATTTGCCTCAGTTTCCTCATCTGTAAGATAAGCTGGAGAAGGAAATAGCAAACCACTCCAGCATCTTTGCCAAGAAAACCCCAGATGGCATCATGAAAAGTCGGACACAACTGAAAATGGCTGAAAAGAACAAAAGTACAAAGAAATAATAGGCTGGGCCCAAAACTAAAGAGAAGGAGAAGTGACTGGATTGCTTTCAGGAAATTAAAAAGAACTTCTAATAACCTCAAATGCTCACAGAAACAAAGGCCTATCTTTTCCATAACAACATTTTACCAGTGTTATAACTGCAAGTCATGCAATACTACAATCCCTGACGAAATCAGCATCATCTCCCAGATGGCAATGGAGAAGTGCATGACGAGCAAGAGCCAGACACAACAAATACAGCAATCTGAAAACAACCAGAATGAAGGATGCCATCAGAGAACCTATGGCCAAAAATAAGATGGGGTGGACATCCCCCATGGCCCTATCGTTCTCGATTCCTTGCCATGGGATCCATAATTCCTTAATAAAGCTTTCTTAGAGTCCTGTTGGTGGTGGCATTTGTATTCACATGAATCACAAGAAATAAGTACTGGTATTCGAAGAAACACATATAGAAGGCAGGATCTAGAAACTATGATGACATCCTCTCTATTATCCATACGTGCTGAAACTGAGATAGTTCTTTGGCTCTGGCTGCTTACTTTTGCCCCTACCTTGGGCAAAATAATTTGCTGCACCCATTTAACAGGCCAGCTGGAGATTCCTTTTTAAGGTAGATTTTTATCCAGTTTCTTTTGTTCATTACCTGGTACTACCTGCTAAGATGAATTTGATCTGAAGTCAGCAGATTCTTGCCCGTACCTTAATGCCAATGATAACAGTTTGAGGAGAACAAACAGTATGGCTCAGTGAAAAGAGTACTGAATTCAGAGCCAAAAGACCTAGCTTTGAATATAAGCTCTGAAACTTACTACCTGTACAACCTTGAGCAAATCACTGTATCACCTCTGGAACTCAGTTTCTTCATCTGTAAAATGAAAGCAATGGACAAGATGACCTGTGATATCCCTTGCAGCCAAAAGGTACGATCATATGAACTCCAATGCAAATAAGGAGCTAATTGATATTTAGTATGTCAAAAGAATTACTTCTTTCAACTTGACTGTCAAATAAGTAGTTTCTTCTGAAATCTTTAAATGAAACAAAGTAAAAACATTATTACTGATCCTTTAATGCAAGTTAACATGTTTTTTAAATATATCTGATCTTTGGCCAAAGGATACAAGTAGATAGTTTTCAAAGGAAGAAATCCAAGCTATTGATACCATATGAAAAATGCTCCAAATCACTAAAAAATTTGAGAATTGCAAATTAAAATAACTGTAAGATTCTATCTCATGTCTATCAGATTCAGGAAGGAAATAAGGAAGGGAGGGAGGGAGGGAGGGAGGAAATCATAATTGTTGAGGGGCTATAGGAAAACAAGGACACTGCTACACTGTAAACTAGTCTAGTCATTCTGGAAAGCAATTTGGAACTATGCCCCAAAAGTCACTAAATTGGGCATACTCTTTGACAGAGCAACATAATCATTAGGCCTATAGCCTAAGGAGAAGAGAGAAAGAAGAAAAAGCCCCAGGTTTACAAAAATATTCAGAGCAGTAACAAAGAACTGGATGAAAAAGGAGATTCTGATCAATCAGGGAATGGCGAAACAAATTATAGTATATGAATATAATAGATATTAATACATTGTAAGAAATGATGAAGGGACAGATTGAAAGAAACTTGGAATGACTTGTTTGAATTGGTGCAGAATGAAGACAGCGTAGCCAGGAGAACAGTGACAACACTTATAAAAAGACTTAAAAACTAGGACCAGTAGAATGACCAATCATAATTCCAAAGGACTAACAAAGAAGCATGCTACCCAACTCCTAATGGAAGGGTGATAGACTCAAGGTGAAGAATGAGATGCACATTTTTGGACAACGCAAAGGGATAGACTCATTTTATTTTACTTTTGCTTGGAAGCGGTGTGGGTGCATGTGTGAGTGAATGCGTGTGTGTGTGTGTGTGTGTGTGTGTGTGTGTGTGTGTGTGTGTGTGTGTTTAATCTGGAGGGGAAACAATGCGTTGGAGAGGGAAAGTTAGCCATAGATTTGGGGGGAGGGAAAATAAAGAGGCTCCTTCTGATTGGGGAGTGGAAAACTACTCCCAGAATTACCATTTATGGAAGATGCCCAGGCCAGCCGTCTCTGCTTTTCCCACCTGCCACACTTTTCTGGACTTCCATCAAGCCCCCATGGTGGATATCTTCCTCCTCCCTGCCCTCCATCAGCTTCCTTTTGTGTATTGTCTTCTCCCATTAAAATGTAAGCTCCTAGGGGCAGCTAGGTGGCACAGTGGATATAGCACCGGCCCTGGAGTCAGGAGGACCTGAGTTCAAATCCAGTTTCAGACTAAATACTTGACACTTAACTAGCTGTGTGACCCTGGGCAAGTCACTTAACCCCAAGTGCCTAGGGGAAAAAGAAGTAAGTTCCTGGAGGGTAGGGACTATCTTTGGCCTTTCTTTGTATCTCTACTGCTTAGCACATAATAGGTACTTCTTGTTCAGTTCTTTCAGTCATGTCTGACTCTTAGTGACCCCATTTGGGGTTTTCTTGGCAAAGATACTGGACTCGTCTGCCATTTCCTTCTGCAACTCACTTTACAGATGAGGAAACTGAGGCAAACAAGGTTAAGTGACTTGTCTGGGGTCACACAGCTAGTAAGTCTCAGGGGCCAGATATGAACTCAGAAAGATGAGTCTTCCTGGCTTCAAGCCAAGCCCTCTATCCACTGTGCCACCTAGCTGCCCTAATAGGCACTTAATGAATTTTTATTGACTGACTGAAGCAATTTTTTAAATGCACTGAAGAGAACTGAAGGAAAGTCAGAAGTAAATATAGACAAGCAGGACAACTTTGAAAGTAAGATGTTGAATCTACTACAGGCTCTAAAAAAAACCAGACTCATATTTTTATATATAATACTCTTTCTGTTCTACTTTGTAAATGGAAATGTTCTTTTTTTTTTGATGTTCATTAAATTCAGAATAAAAAAATTAAATGCAGTTATCCCTTCCACATAGCAAGGGTTCGGGGTACAGCACCCTCCACAATCTGGAAAATCCAAGTAAAATGTTTTGTCCCTCTCTTCACACCACAGAAAAGGTCTGAATTTTTTCTTTTTCTTTTATGGGGTGTTTACAGTACCTTACTGTAAAATTTGGGTTAAGTATTTGGTCATAGGCTCTGTGTTATCTGCAGCTTCTGCAAAACTCCCAAAAAATTCCCATTTCATTTCTTATGCCAACCCGAGAAATATTGAAACCTCGATGGGGAAAGTTGTGATGTGGAAGGGATAACTGTAAGAGACCACATCTTAATTAAGTGGCTGCTCATCACTTTCTCCTGGGATTTCAGAGAGACTAAGTAAAAAAGCAAACACCAGTGTGCTTCCTCTACACACCAGCGGGTAGTAATGACAAAAGGAGTTAAAGTCCCATGTGTCACACGCCCTCTAATGAAGTCCGACTCTGATGCCCTGTGGTGTTGAGGAAGTATCTGACCGTGGACAACTGAAGGATACGTCTGGGGAGTTATGAGCTCTGACAGGTGCTCCCGAGTCAGGAAGGCTTCAAGCGTGGACCCAGAGACAAGATAGAGTCCTGTATCCAAGGACCGGCTTCCCCAAGTACAGAAAGGCTCATTGCTAGGAAGGTGATGACTCGACAATCAAAATTTCTAGCCACCAATTCATGAAGAGCGTTTAGTAGGGTACAGAGGAGTTTTAATCTGTGTGGGTGGAAGGATTACCCACAGAGATGAAATCACAATTCAGTTAAAGTACTAAAGTTAACAGAGATATCACATGCAAAACCAGGAGCAGCTTGGGAGTTAGCGATTCATCAAGCATTTATTCAGCATTTACTCTGTGCTGGGCACTGTGCTAAACCATAGAAATATAAATTCAAGCAGAAAGAAAGGCAGTCCCTGACCTCAAGGAGCTTATATTCTAATGTTGCTATTCAGTCATGTCCAACTCTTTGTGACCCTGTTTGGGGTTTTCTTGGCAAAGACACTGGGGCCCAGTTATCTCCTTTTTATTTATTTATTTTTGGTGAGGCAATTTGTGTTAAGTGACTTGTTCAGGGTCACACAGCTAGTGTCAAGCGTCTGCTCTGAGGCCGCATTTGAACCCAGGTCCTCCTGACTCCGAGGCTGGTGCTCTACCCACTGTGCCACCTAGTTGCCCCTACCTCCCTTTTAAAATGAGGGGATTGGACTCATTGAACTCCAATGTCCCTCTAACCCTATTGATCTTAGGCTCATACAAAGATGTGTGCAGTAAGGATCCTGCCATTATCTTTCATTTGAATGAATGAAGTACTCACTAAGTGCTGACTATGTACAAGGCTCTATGCTAATCACCCAAGAGAAAAGTAACCTTCAAGAAGCTCACATTCTAATGGGGAAGACAACACATTTGGAAGTTTCAGCTGCAAGACTGACAGAAAGTCCCATGGTCCTTAGGGTGTAGCAACAAAGCAGGTGGTAACACTTCTTCTTTAATGCCATTTAATGTCCCCTGCCTCAGTTTCCTCAACTGTAAAATGAGGATAACAACAGCACTACATCACCGTGTTGTGGAATCAAACGTACTTAGTACAGTGCCTGGCATGTAACGATTTACCGTCATTCCCACTGACAAAAATCACACCAATTTCTGATGTGGAACCATTTGACAGGACAAAGGACTTTGGTGACAAAGGCTTTCTTCTCTAGGTCTTCAATGTGGGTATAGCACCTGCCAGAGCAACAAACAGGCTACAGCTTCGACAGAGGTTGACTGTCACAATGATGGCACAGATTCCTCACTATTTCTTACCCCCGCCCCCATATCCAAGCTGCTGCCATGGTCTGTCAATTTTGCTTTTGCAATATCTCTTGAATAGGCTCCCTTCTCTCCTCTGACATTGCCACCCCTCTAGTGCAGACCCTTATCCCCTCAGGACTGGACCATTCAATAGCCGCAGGTGGGTCTGCCTACCCCAAGGCTCTCTCCTCTCCAATTCATCCTCCATTCAGTAACTAAAGTGATTTTCCTAATCACTAGCCTCCTATTCAATATTAACTTCTGTGGCTCCCTATGGCCTCCAGGATCAAATGCAAAATCCTCTGTCATTCAAAGCCCTTCATAATTTACCCTCCTACCTTTCCAGTCTTCTTACATCTTACTCCCTACATCTTAAAGCACTGTACTCCTCAATCCAGTGACACTAACCTCCTGGCCATTCCATTAAAAAGACACTCCCTCTCTCAAGCTCCAGGCATTTTCTTTGTCTTCCAAGCCAGAAATGCTCTCTCCTTTCTCAGCTCTGACTACTGAACTCCCTGGCTTCTTTTAAATTACTAAACACTTTCTTAATAACAATCCTGTGAGATTTTTGTTGTTCAGTTGTTACAGTCCTGTCCAATCCTCCATAACCCCACTTGGAGTTTTCCTGGCACAGACACTGGAGTACTCTGCCATTTCCTTCTCCAGTTCATTTTATAGAAGAGGAAACTGAGCCAAACAGGGTTAAATGATTTGCCCATGATCATACTAACAGTAACTGTCTGAGCTCAAGATGAGTCTTCCAGACTTGAGACCCAGCCCTCTATCTGCTATGCCACCTAGCTGTCCAATTCTGTGAGACAGGGAGCAGAAGTGTTAGTATTCCCATTTTACAGGTGAAGAAACTGAGGTTGAGAGATTAAGTGACTTTCCCATGGGTCATAGTTGATTAAGAGTCAGAGCCTAGATTCACAAGGGAAGAATTTAAATAATCTTTTTTTCATAATCTTCAAATCACAGTCAGCATGTATACTTTTATCTTACACTCTCCAAAGCAAAACAGATAAATAGATTAAAAAAAACAGACCTCCTTTTCTATTGAATAAGTAGCATATGTCTACAGCATGGACTGGGCTGTCCCCTAGGTATTACACGGGAATAAGGTAACACTGAGACACAATGAGAATTGTACAACATAAGAACAACCTTTCTAACCCCTCGTGACAGCACTGGCCTATTGTACCCTTCCCTGCTCTTTTCCACATTGAACTCAAGTTAACAAACACTGATTAAAACAGAAAACAAAACATTGTGTTAGGACCCATAGGTTCCAAAAGTGGGCATACCGCTCCCGGGGTGGGGGTGGGGGGCTGCTGGACCTATCCAAGGGGGTGGTAATAGCCTCAGGTGCAACTGAGGGGGTTTACTAAAAATAAAGGGGCAGTGGAAGCATAGGGAAAGAAGAAAAGAGAAGAAAAATTTATTAAACTGTTTATACATGTTTCACCTGTTGTGTAACAAAGTTAAAGTCACAATGATTATACTATTTTCCAAATAAACACACAAAATGCAAGTTAGAAACAATCAGGTCAAGTTCGCCAACAGGTCTTAATAAGCAAGTGTTGGCAGGAGAGCATGTTGCACACTGAGGGGAAATCCAGCATGCATCAGCAGGAATATGTGTGTATAATGACTTGTTTACAATACGATACTATAGGTTACATGATATAATACTGTGTTATCAAAACTTCAATGCAGGAAAAAACCCACAAATTTACAATAAATTATTAAATCTAAGGTGTGTCATTTTTTTTTTTAATAAAATTGTTAAAGGGTTAAAGAAAGTAGATTTCCAAGGGGGGCACTGAGTAATTTTTTTTTTTTTGAACAGGGGATGGTAGGCCAAATAAGTTTGGGAATCTCTGTGTTACGGGAAGATGAAGAAAAAGGAAAACAATCTCTGAACTCAGAGGGCTTGATTCACCTAAAAGGTAACCCTAGATAAGTTAATCTCTCTGGTCCTATAAAACGAGTTAGTCTAAATGACATCAAATGTCCCCTACATCCTTTCCTGCTCTAAATCTGTGCCCCAAGATATTTTATACCACTTTCCCCCTTCTCTACCCACTGTCGTGGGTCCCTAACATCCCATGTGACCCCAGGCACAGGATTTACGGGGTTAAAATTATAGAAAACGGAAAGTTTTACAAGTTAAAGATAACAAAGATCTAATCAGTTAAATGTGCTCCATGTAAATGTACCAGGAAGTAGAACTTCTTGTGAGACTTTCCCCTCATTCCCTGACTTGACTAAATCCTTTTTTGTATACTTTTTCTTCAAAGTCAGCCTGAGCCAAGGCTTATCTTCTGGCTTCTTCCTAGAAGTCAAATCTTACCTGGTTGTTGTTGAATCATTTCAGTTGTGTCCAACTCTCCATGACCCCATTTGGAGTTTTCTTGGCAAAGATACTACAGTAGTTTGCCATTTCCTTCTCCAGCTCATTTTACAGAAGAGAAAACTGAGGCAAACAGGGTTAAGTTGCCCAGGATCACACAGCTAGTCGGTATCTGAGGCCGGATTTGAACTCAGGAAGGTGAGTCTTCCTGAATCCAGGTCTGGTGCTCTACCCACTGCCACCTAGCTGCCACCTACCCCCAGCAACCAACACAGTGCTTTGCACACAGTAAGCACTTAATAGATGCTTTATTCATTCATTCCTATTGGGCCTCCACAGTTGCTTCAAGCCCAAACATCTTCTTAGGTCATTCCTCCATACCTACAGTAAGGCACGAAATTATAATCGTTAATGGTAGAGGGTAATGGGTTTGTGCTGAAAAACATCCACACTTCTCTTTTTGATTAATAGTTAACAAAAAGTTACCCAACTTTTTTTTTCCTTCCGCCTCTTGCATCCTTCCCCTTCTCTGTGCTTATACCACAACCTTGCCTGCCCAGGCCTTTATCATCTCTCCCAGAAGAAACTTCTCTACTTGCTGTTTCCCAAACTCAGGTTGTCGCCCATGCTTGGAATGCTCTCCCTCATCACTTTGATCTCTTGGGGCCCCTGGTGGCAATCAATCAATCAATCAATCAACAAAGCACCTACTAGGTGCCAGGCCAGGCAGCTACATGGTTCAGTAGATACAGCGTTGGGCCTGGAGTCAAGAAGACCGCAGTTCAAATCCAGTCTCAGACACTTACTAGCTGTGTGACCTTGGGTAAGTCACTTAACCTCTATCTGCCTAGGAGGCAGCTAAGTGGCTCAGTGGATATAGCTGGGGCCTTATTTACTAGCTATGTGACCCTGAGCAAGTCACTTAATCTCTGTTTGCCTTAATCCACTGGAGAAGGAAATGGCAAACCACTCCAGTATCTTTGCCAAGAAAACCCCATGAACAACATTGGTATGGTATGGTTCACGGAGTCACAAAGAGCGGGACACAACTGAAAGACTGAACAACAACATGTGACAGGCACTGTGCTAAGTGTTAGGGACACAAAAATGAGGCAAAAGATAGTGTCTACCCTCAAGGAGCTTATAATCTACTGGTCAGGGGGCAGCTCAAGCACCATCTCCTTCAAGAAGCTTTTCCTTACGCTTCCTTGTTGGTTAATGCCCCCCGCCCCATCGCTGCGTATTTAATTTAATACGTATATAGGTTTGCTTATCTGTAAACATGTTTATACTCCCTGGAAGAATGTACATGAGGACATCAGGCGAGGAGCTCTCTCAATTCTGTAACTATTATTTACACTAGGTCCCCCCATTTCCTCTCCTTCACTCTTGCGGACCCTCTGCAATAGATCCCCTGATACCAATATTCAACTGACCTGTTCTTTCCAAAGTTACCAATGATCATTTACTTGCCAAATCTAATGGCCTCTTCTCAGCCCTCATCCTTTTCTTGACCTCCTTGAGCCTTTGACACTGTCAATCAATTGACAAGTATTTATTAGGCACCTCCTAATGCGCCAGGCACTGTGTTAAGGGCTGGGAACATAAATAATAAGAATGAAACAATCCTTCCTGGCAGTAAACTTACATTCTAATGGGGAGACAAGTACATGTAAAAATATCAGCATCACAAAAATAAATGCAATACATATATGGGCATATATATTACATATATAGACATTATGCATATGTGTATGTGTATATATATATATACATATATGTTGTGCTTACTTATATTTATATTGTGTTACATTTATGTTTTTATTATATTTATGTATATAAATACATATTAGTTATATATGTATCTATATATACATATATACACATATATACATACATACATATGTGTATATATGTATATATGTATATATACACATTCAAAGTAGTTAAATACAATGTAGTTTGGGAGGGAAGTTAGAGGTTGGAAATAATCTTGTTGGGTTATCTTTAAGGATTTTTGAAAGGCTTCCTGGTGAATTTTAGTTTGAGGTTTGATTTTTTTTGCCATTGTTTGTTTGTCTGTTTGTTTTTTTTGTGATCTAAAGTGAATGCAAGAGTTGACCTGACTTCTATTTAGTAGAAACACTCATGTGAAAGGGCAATGTGAAGCTGGGGAAATCAGGAAAGGTTTCACGCAGAAGGAGGTACATGAAATGTCTTAAGGGAAGATAGAGATTCGGTAAGGCAAAAGTAAGAAGTGAGCACACGCCAAACATGAAGGAGGGCCAGGAGACTGAGATGAGAGATGGAGTGCTTGGAGGAAAGTCTAGCTAGAAAGAAGGCTAGTGTGGCCCAAGCATAGCTTGGAAGAAAGAGAAATGTCCACTGAGGCCAGAACAGTACCTTTGGATTAGTTGTGAAGAGCTTTAGAAGCTAAATACAGAAGTGTATATCTTATTTTAGAAGTAACAGGAAGCTACTAGAATTGGTAAAGTAGGGGAGTCATATAGTGAGATCCGACCTTAAAGAAAGTTACTTGGGGGTAGCTAGATGCTGCAGTGGATAGAGCTGGAGTCAGGAAGACCTGAGTTCAAATCCGGCCTCAGACACATAACATTCACTAGCTATGTGACTCTGGGCAAGTTACTTAACCCCAATTGCCTTACCCAGAAAAAAAAGAAAAAAAGAAAGTTACTTTGGCAGTAATATGTAGATGGACCACATGGTGAGAGGCTTGAGGCAAGAAGATTAATTAGAAGGCTACTGCAATAACCTAGGCCTCTTCTCCTGCTTGGCAAGAAATAAGCACTTAATTAATGCAGGATGATTGACCCCTAGGCCAGCATTTGGCATACTGAAGTCAATTAATAAATGCTTGTTGATTAACTGACTGAAAGCATCCAATTGCACAAGAGCTGGTCAGTATCAGGTAAAATCTGGATAGAGTTTGTCCAACTGGATAATCAAACCTATAGGCTTTGTGCTCATCACCTCCAGGCTCTTACCAACTGAGCTATATGCCTCCAACTTCAATAATAATTTATGACATCCATTTTCACATATTAAAAGTAAGCAGGGAAGGAGAGAGAAACAGGGATGGTGAGGAAGAGAAGGAATTCAGGGTCAAGAAGAAGAAGAGTCACTCCATCGATCACCCTCATTTTCTAGTTTCTAGAAGAGCGGAGCTCTGGTCTCTCCTGGTAAATGCTTCTCAGACTTATAAGGATGCCCAAGTTTGGGAGGAAAGAACCAGCACCCCAAAACAAATCCTGGAACAGCAGAACCAGCAAAAGGACAGGGTGAAACAATCTTTTAGCCCAAGAAACGTGGAAGATCAGCAAGAAAGGTCCATTTCACTTGAGTTAATGGGGCGGGAAGTCCAGGGTGGCAAGTGTCCCAGTAAGCCAGCAGCAAGCTCTACCTCAGCAAACCAGGGGGAGATCCTGAGCCCCAGTGTGGTGGTGCAGGCAAATGCCAATACCAACCAAGAATCACTTACCTGGCAAAATTAAGCATAATACATCAAGGGGAAAAATGTTCCTTCAGTGAAATACAAGGATTTCAAGCCTTCATAAGGAAAAGACCAGAACTAAACTAAAAATCTGACCTCCAATACCAAAACCCAAGAGAAGCATAAACAGGTAATATAAGGGATTCAACAGAGCTAAACCATTTACATCCCTATATGGGAAGATGATTCTTGTAACTCTTAAAAAAATATATCACTAACAGTACAGATAGAAGGAATAAACATAGAGGAAACAGGTATAAGGTGAATTTGAAGGAATGACATAAAAAATTAAGGGATGAAAAAGAGGAGTACAAAGGGTGCAGAAGGAAGGGAGGGGTAGTATGGGATAAATTATCTCATATGAAGAGGCAAGAAAGACCTATTACAGCAGAGGGGAAGATGGGAGGGTGGGCAATGAGCATCAGTTGAACCTTACTCTCAAAAGTATTGGCTCAAAGAAGGAATAATACACACAATCAGTTGAATATATAAAGCTATCTTAACCAACAAGGAAGTAGGAGGGGAGAAAATTAAGTAAGAAGGGAGGGCAGATAGGGGAGGTGGTAGACAGAGCAAAACACTGGTGAGGTGGGAAAGGGTGAAAAGAGAGAGAGGACATACAGGAGGAAAAACAGGATGGAGGGGAATACAAAGGTAGTGATCAAAACTGTGAATGTGAATGGGATGAACTCTCCCACAAAACAGAAGCGGATAGCAGAGTGAATCAAAAACCAGAATGCTACAATATGTAACTTACAAGAAACACACTGGAAGCAGAGACACACACACACACACACACACACAGAGTAAAGGTAAGGGGTTGGAGCAGAATCTATTATGCTTCAGCTGAAGTAAAAAAAAATTTTTAAAAAGCAGGGTTAGCCATCCTGATCTCAGACAAGGTAAAAGCAAAAATAGACCTAATTAAAAGAGATAAGGAAAGAAACTACATCTTGCTAAAAGGTACCACAGACAATGAAGCAATCAAACTAGAAGAGCAAGGAATAGTCTTGCTTGTCAGATCTATGGGGAGGAGAAGAATTCTTGACCAAACAAAAGATAGAAAGCATTTCAAAATGTAGAATAATTTTGATCATATTAAATTGAAAAATGTTGTACAAACAAAACGAATGCAATCACGATTAGAAGGAAAGCAGAAAGCCAGGAAACAATCTTTATGGCAAGTGTCTCTAATAAAGGCCTCCTTTCTAAACTATATAGAGAACTGGGTCAAATTTAGGAGAATATAAGATATTCCCCAATTGATAAATGGTCAAAGAATATGAACAGGCAGTTTGCAGATAAAGAAATCAAAGACATCTATAGGCAATGCAGAACTGTTCTAAATCACTTTTGATTAGAGAAATGCGAATTTAAAAAACTCTGAAATAGCACCTCACACCAATCAGATTGGCTAATATGACAAAAAAGGAAATGATAAATGTTGGAGAAGATATGGGAAAAACTGGGACACTAATAAACTGTGGGTGGAGTTGGCAACTCATCCAACCATTCTGGAGAGCAATTTGGAACTACACCCAAAGGGCAACCAAACTGTGCAGACCCTTTGATCCAGCAAACCACTGCTAGGTCTGCAACCCAAAGAGATCATAAAAAAGGGAAAAGGACCAACACATGCAACAATATTTGTAGCAGCCCTATTCAGGGTAGCAAAATATTAGAAATGAGGACCATTGTTTGGGGAATGGCTGAACAAGCTGTGGTATATGAATGCCATGGAATACTATTGTGCTACAAGAATCATGAACAGGCACATTTCAGAAAAACCTGGAAAGACTTGTACAAATTGATGCAAAGTGAAATGGGAAGAACCAGGAGAACACCATACACCAGATCGTGCAGGCCACGGACGGTATGTCATGCAGGGTTTTACATCCTCTGCATTTTTCGTGAGCCACCCAAAACCTGAGAGGGCCAGATGTTGTGGAGGCCTGTTGTACCCAGTATCAGCAACATCATGTAATGATCAACTATGAATGACTCAGTTCTTCTCAGCAACACAATAATCCAAGACAAGTACAAAGGACTCACAAGGGAAAATGCTATCCATATACAGATAAAGAACTGATGAACTCTGAATACAGATCAAAGCATTTTTTCCCACTTACTTTGTTCATCTTCGTGGGTTTTCTTCTTTTTGATCCGTCTCTTCTTCCACAACAGTGACACATATGGAAATATGTTTTACATGACTATTTACATAAACTATATTATGACTATTTACTTAAACTATATTAAACTATCATTTTCAGAAGAATGGAGGGGGAGGAAGGGAGGGAGAAAACTTTGGCATTCAAAATCTTGTAAAAATGAACGCTAAAAGTTTTCTTGGTAAGTAATTGGGGGGAAAAATAAAATACCATTTAAAGCAAAAAAAATTTAAAAATAAAATTAATCAGCATAGTGCTTTGAATATTTCATATTTTTCACATCAGGGCTGGTTTCCAACATCTAAATCTACAATGATCTTCTAGGGTTATTTCTAAGGATTTCTGAAAAGACTTTTGTGGTGTTTTGATTTGGGGTTTGATTTTGTTGTTGTTTGCTTGTTTTGTTTTTTTTTTCCCCTGTGATTTAAAGAAAATACAAGAGCTGACCTGAATTCTTTTCAGTAGAAACACTCAGTGTGAAAGGGAAGGATGTTGTTTTCTATAGCTCCTTCTCACGAGGCTAGAAGGGTTCTAATGTGTACCTAAAATAAAACCATCAGAACAGTCCTGAGGAACAAATACCGAATGACTAAGGGGGCCCAATTATTTAAGAGGTTAATGGCTGAAGGGCATGAATGTTAAAGAAAGAGATGATCAAACAAGTCTCCTTATGCCCGAGTACAGGTAAAAATGAACTCTCGCTTTTTTCTTCTATTTTCTATTTTTGTCCAAGACAATAGCAGTCTCACCACTCACCTTCCTTTCCTTCCTCCCAAAAGGGCTGACTAGTTCCTTCCTCTTCACCCTCCTTATTAACCTGGGTATTACACTCACTTTCCCTGCTCTGGCCAAGAAAGTCAAGGACTGATCATTAAGTAACTGTGTGCATAGCTCACGGCGCCGCTAGGGAGGACTCTAGCCACATTTCTGGTGAGCTTTCCTGACTACCAATTCTCCCTTAAGTAACCCTTCCTGACTTTGCAAAGATTATCGGTATCTTGGATGTTGAAAGTATAACTAAAGATCAGTCCACTCATTTTTCGCTGTTGTCCGATCTTCACAATTCCATTTGGAGTTTTCTTAGCAAAGATACTGGAGTGGTTTGCCATTTCCTTCTCCAGCTCATTTTACAGATGAGGAAACTAAGGCAAAGAGGGTTCAGTGTCTTGCCCAGAGTCACACAGCTAGCAAGCATCTGAGGCTGGATTTGAACTCATGAAGATGAATCTTCCTGATTCCAAGCTCAGTACTCTATTCTACTTGCCCGATAATTGAAAGTACCATGGCCTTCATCTTTTGGTTTTCTAGAATCAGGAAAACAAACTACTGATGCATGAAATTATCTAAAGTTACTTCAATTAGGCTTCCAGTCTTATCAGAAAGACAAGATGCATGATATTCTAAGCAACAGTCAATATGACCACTTAAAGAGTACCTGGAAAAGTCCCCACATAAGCAGGTTTTACTACGATCCACTAAGACTGTAGTAAGAACAACCAAATCATATACTCTACTCCAAGTATACATAAGATTCTAAACTTTAGGTGAATCAGTCACCATTAAGGGTTTCCACTATAGTTATCACCAAAAGACAATAGTTCCAGACTACAGAAAATTACAATGACCCATGTCATAGCATAGTCTATGAAAGCCCAAGCAAATATCCACACTACTTTTTTTTAAAATGTGCTTGACACACATCTGTAAGAGGAAAACCCACTCACAGCTATTTTTACAGCAGAAGGTAGGCAAGTAAAAGATACATTAAGATGAGACTAATACTTGTGGAGGTAGAATGCTGGTTTGATTTATTTTTGATTTCTTTATTTACTGTCTAAGTTTGTGACTAAGTGAGGTAATCATTTCTATTTGGAGCCTCCTAATTTTAGAGAGCAACTCACAAATCCTATATGCAAACTCCATGGAGACTTAAGTTTGGGTTCTAGCCTTTATGGTGTTCTGCAGTGAGTGACCACACAATTGCAATCTACAGCCATCTTCTATTTTGTTCATACTTTGTTTTACCTTAAAAACATTAACTTTTGAAAGAAAACAAATGTCAACATATAAAATGTTTACAACTCATCAATTAATACTTTTCCTTTTAGGTTTTGTTGGGGTTTTTTGTCTATCACTATATTAGCATGTTTATTTTTTACTTTTACATAGCCAAGGTCAATATATATACTAGTCTGTTTTCTTCCTCAAATTACTTTGTCTTTCCAAATTTCTTATGTTCCTTATAGTCATTCATCTTAACTTCATTATAAGAATTATAATATGGAATGCTATTGTGCTATAAGAAATGATGAACAGGCTGATTTCAGAAAAGCCTGGAAAGACTTACATGGTCTGATGCTGAGTGAAGTGAGCAGAACCAAGAGGACTTTGTACACAATAACAGCCACGTTATGCAATGACTAAGATTGTTAAACTGAACCCTTCTCAGCATTACGAGGATCTAAGACATCTCCAGAGGCCTCAGGATGGAAAATGCTGTTCACATCCAAAGAAAGAACTATGGAAGTCGAATCGCTATCACTTATTTTTACCTTCAGTTGAGTTTTGTTTCATCTTTCTGATGGTTCCTCCTATTGGTTTTAATTTTTACTTACAACTTCACTCATGTGAAAATATGTTTAATGGGTATGTAAATGTAAAGCCTATACCAGATTGTGCGCCGTCTTGGGGGAGGTGGGGGGGGAGGAAAAGGGAGAAAAATTTTCTATTCAAAAGCATATGGAAGTGATGGTTAATAAATCAAAATAAATTAATAAATTTTTTTTAAAAAGAATTATAACTACTTACCACAACTTCCCTTATGCTATTTATTCAGTCATTCCTTATCTCCTGACAGTTATACAGTGGTTTGCACATAGTAGCCATTGAACAAATACTTTTGTATTGTGTTATATTTGTAACATCAGCATCCAGTGTTAGATTGTAAGCTGCTAGGAAGCAGGTACATCTAAGCATATAGGTGGGGCAATGGATACAGCACTGGACCTGAAGTCAAGAAGACATCAGTTCAAATCCAACCACAGCCATTTACTAGTGGCATGCTCCTGGATAAGTCACTTAACTGCTGTCTGCCTCAGTTTCTTCAACTGTAAAATGTGGCATAATACCAGTACCTACCTTCCAGGGTTGTGAGGGTCAAATAAGATATTTGTAAAGCACTTAGAACTGTGCCTGCCACATAGTAGGTACTATATACATGCTTATTCCCTTCTCCTTAACTTATGTTGTTTATAATTAAAATCCAATATTAAAATTATAAAATAATTTTAATAATGTAAAAAAGCAGATAGGGGAAATAACGGTGTTTAATTTTACTATGAACTGTTTAAACACTTCAGAATGACAGGATAGGAAAGCTGAAAATACATTAGCAGCCAAGCAGTTTAAAACACTGTCTGACTCCACTTGGCACAAGCCTGCCAATGGTTAGGGGTGATGAAGACTGGGAGGGGAAAAAAAATCTGCCCATTCCCAAGTGACAGAAGAGCAACGCCATTTAAACCCTATATCTGGCAAACTGTCCTAAATCGTGTGGTACCTACAGAAGTAGAGTTCCCTGAAGTCTATTAAAAGGACACATGACAAGACCAACTGGTCCCTGACAGTTGTCCCACAGACTGACCGGCATAAAACAGAGCAGAATCAAGGCTGCTACTTAGCTAATGAAGCAGCCTGATGTCGCTCTATAATCCTTTAATCAGTCAATTAACCAATATCTATTAAGCACCTGCTATGTGCCAGGCATTCTGTTAAACGCTAGGGATATTACCCCCCACAAAAAAAAAAAGGCAAAAGACAGTCCTATAACAGTTCTTTAATGTTGGCAATGGTTAAATGTATTAACCAAAACAACAGAAGTGGGGAGCTAGGAAGGGTTGCCACCACCAATTTACAAAATTGAAGACCTTGTATTTTTGACAGAAGGTCATTTTTCTGGGCAACTGTGCTCTAGGGGAGAGAGAAAAAAAGTGAATCCAATCACTAGAGACTGATTCTTGTTGAAGCTACAGTTTAAGAGAAAAGCAAGAAAAAACAAAATATTTCACGTTGCAGGATGCAAAAGGGGCCCAGTGATACTTCCCTAAAATGCAGGATGAGAATATTGCAGAAAAGAGAGTTCTGCCCACCCTTATCAGAAATCTGCTTTGAGCAAAAGAGAAGTGTGACTAACGAACCCACTTATGATACACCAAGGAGGAAGTGTGGCAAGTTTCTCAGCTTACCACTAAGCAAGAAGGATAAAGTAGACGTTTTCTTCCATGACAATAGTCTTTATCAACTGGGAAATCTAGAATTTCTCCACTAACTGCACATCTTGTTTTATTGCCCAAAGTCTACCAAGTGAAAAACCAGAGACCGTGGGCCACTCTTCCCAACACCAGATCATTACTTAAGCTATTCGAGGTAATGACCCACCAAAATCATAGGAAGGAGAGTTCATGGGAGTTAGAGAAAAGAAAGCTACCAAGTTCTTTAAGTCTTAAAAAAAATGTTTAGCATTTAGCTTAACATGCATGCAAATCCTCCAAGAATATTTCTCTTAAAATGTTGAATTACAGTTGGTTCTTTACAGGATAAGATTTGGATTTAGATAATGTTAGGTGTTATTTAACCTACAACAGCTATTGTGAAAAGGGTATTTTTTTAAGAATAGAAGCCAGGATGAGTAGAAAAGACCTTAGAGGAACCTGTGGCCTCAAGGCCTCCTAGGTCCTCAAGTGTGGCCCTTTGACTGAATCCAAACTTCACAGAAAAAAAATCCCCTTGATGAAAGGATTTGTTCTGTAAAACCTGAAATCAGTCAAAAGGCTGCACCCAAACACCTGGGAGGCCACATGTGGCCTAGAGGCCTAATCCAATCATCTCATTTTACACAGTAGGAAAGTGAAAGGGCAAGCGAATTACCCAAGGTCACACAGGTCATTTAGTAGCAGAGTTGTAATTTAAGCCTCAGACCTCTGACTGAAAAGCTACCACTAATAATAAGACTTAACAGTGCCTGTTAAGAGTTCCATCTACTGACCCTTGTTTTCTCACCAGTTGATGACTCTTTTTTTTCTTTTTTTGAGGGGTGGGCAGAAGGAGAAAGGAGAACAGGTGGACAATCTGCAATTGCAATGCCAATTCCATGTGCTTACCCACCCCAGACTGAGTAAAAGGAGGTGGGGTGTGAGAAATGCCACGTGAAGGCCCCCATATTCCAAAGTCTGCCTCTCCCACATTCTTCAGGGGAGAGTTGTGCCATTTGGTAGTCTCCAGTTTTAACTAATTCTTGTTAACTGAATGCCAAGCCCAGTTGTTTCTTCTACCTGCTAAAGAAGTAAAAGTACCCCAAATACCTCTCAATTCTGACATCCTTTTACTCCCGATAGTTACAGCTCTAAAGCAAGAAGGAGGGAAGAAGGGAGGGAAGAAGGAAGGAAGAAGAGAGAGAAGAGGGAGGGAAGAAAGGAAATGAAGAAAGGAAAGGAGGAGGGAGGAAAGAAAGGAAAGGAGGAGGGAGGACAGGAAGAAGGGAAGAAGGAAGGAAGGAAAAGGAAGGAAAGAAGGAAGGAAGGAAGGAATATTTTGTTAAGTGCCTACTATGTGCCAGGCACTGTACTAAGTGCTCTACAAATATTATCTCATTTGATCCTTACAAGAATCCTGGGAGACAGGTGCTATTATTATCCCCATTTTATAGTTAGGAAACTGAAGCAAACAGAGATTAAGTGACTTGCTTAGGGTCACACTGCTAGTATCTGACACCAGACTGGGGGTGGAATGGGGAGAAGGAAGAAACTATATTCAGACTAATACAGTATGTTTCTGACAGTGGCATCTTTGGGAAAATATGGCTATCCTGCGTTACATAAGCTTCAAAAGTTTAGGCTGTACCCTTCCCCCCAAAACATTCTAGGCTCCCTTAATGACTCATTATGTATCCGATTCTTGAATTTATCTCAATTCTTTCTTAACTCCTCTACATTTTCAGTCTGCATCATCTCTTGAAGGGCGTTATTTACTTTACAACAGCTGTTGTGAAGAGGTCGATTTTTTTTAAGGGTTTACATGAAAGAGTGGCCAGGAGGAGTACAAAGAATATGAAACCACCTTCTAGATGCAAGTTAAGGAAGGTCCTGCTGCCCCAAAATATTTCACCCACCACTTGGTTTGGGGCCTGAAATTCTAGCATTAGAGATTCATTCCTTTTAGTCACCTTCCATTCTCTCTCTCTTTCATTTACCCCCACACGTCCAATCTGTTGCCAGATCTTATAGTTTCTATATTTCTGTCTCAGCTGTGTCAACCTTTATCTCCTCCCTTCATTCAGACATCATCCTATTTTAGTCCTTCATCACCCATCAATAGAACAATTACAATGGACTTCTAACTGATCTCTCTGCCTCAGGTTTCTCCCTACCCTAATCCATAAACCACACAACAGTCAAGATAATTTTCCCAAACTGATAACTACCACATCTCATCAGGGATCAGTCACCAGTCAGTCAAAAACATTTATTAATTATTTCCTTATTAATTTATTAATTATTAAATTTATTAATTTATTAAACATTATTGCCTATTTGTCAGATGCTATGCTAAGTTCTAGGGAGACAAAGAAAGGAAAAGGCAGTCCTGGCCCTTTGGGAGCTCACAATCTAAAAGATTTAGATTTGTCAACAGCTAGTTGACAACAAAGTTCTTGGAAGGTAGGTGGTGGCAAAGCGGATCAGTATCACCTGAAATCAGGAAGACTCGTTCAAAGCTCGCCTCAGACACTTACTAGATACGCACTCCTGGGCAAGTCACTTAACCCTGTTTGCCTCAGTTTCTTCATCTGTAAAATGAGTTGGAGAAGGAAATGGCAAACCACTCCAGTATCTCTGCCAAGAAAACCCTAAGTGGGGTCACAAAGAGTCAGACACAACTGAAGAACAACATATTACCTTAATTCTATTCAGTAAGCATTAAGTGCCTACTATGTGCAAGGCATTATAGTAAGTGCTAAGGATACAAAAACAAATACTAAACAGTCCCTGCCTTGAAGGAGTTTATATTCTTTTAGGAGAATATACAAACACAGATAAGATAAGATATAAGTATATATGTGTGTGGATGCGTGTGGGTGGTTGGGTGGATGTCGGTATATAAACCACACACACACACAGAGGCATGCATGCACGCACGCACGCACATCCATGAATGAATAGGGAAAAGAACACTAAGTAATGAGAGGATCAGTCAGTAAAAGGCCTAAGGAAGGACCAAAAGTCTCATGAGTGCATTCTTCATATTCTAAGCTAGGAATTCTAAGTGGAAGTGAGAAGGGAGCACATTGCCAGCGTGGGGGAAGGCTACTCAGCGCAATGCTGCAGAGGAGGAGACAGAATGCTATATATAGGAATCATTGAGTTGGCCAGTTTGGCTAATACAATGGTAGGAGCAAGAGGAACTCATGATGGGAAGGCCGGCTGGAGCCAGCCTAAAATAAAATTAAAATAAAATAAAATAAAACTACAAACTCCATCCTAGAGGCCATAGAAGGTTTCACTGAAGCTTTTCAAGCAGGAACCTGACATGGATCTGTGTTTTAGGAATATCAATGTAGTAGCTGCATGGAAGACGATTGGAGACAAGACAGGTTGGCAACAGGAGCCCAATTAGGAGGTAACTGGAAGAGTCCAGACAAGAAGTGGTTAGGGGCTTGAACCAAGTTGGGGGGGGGGTTCTGTAGAGACAAGGGGACAGATATGAGAAATGTTGGGAAGGTAGAATCCAGAGACCTGACAACTTAATGGTGTAAGAAAGAAGAATGAGTCCAAGATGACTCAGAGGTTGCAAATCTAAGTGACAGAAAGATGGCTGTACATTCAACAGAAATAGGGATGTCGGGAAGTGGGAGAGGCTTAGTTAAATGATAATGAGTTCTGGAGGCACACTGCCTGCTACGTGCTAGGGGAACTATAACATGCCCATTTTCTCTGTCCTCTCATTGTACTCTACACATATTGTTGTTCAGTCGATTTGGTTGGGTCCAACTCTTTGTGACCCCTTTTGGGGTCTTCTTGGCTAACAGTGATTTGCCATGAGGAAAAAAAAGGATTAAGTGACCTGCCCTGGGTCACACAGGTAGGAAGTGTCTGAGGCCAGATCTGAACTCAGGAAGATGAGTTTTCCTGATCCTAAACCAGGAACTATACACTGGACCATCTAGCTGCTTCTCTCCCTCTCTCTCTCTCTCTCTTTCTCTCTCTCTCAACAGTTTTAATTTTTTAAAAAATTTTTACTTTGTATTATTTTAATTAATTAATTAAAATAACATTCTTGATTTGATTAATTTTTTTAATTAAAAAAAATTCAGTTGTCAGATTGGTCAGAGTGAAAGTTCAGATATGCTAGACCATAAATAAAACACATACACTCTAAGGTAATGGGGTAAACAGAAGATGGATTTAAGAAACGTTTACATAACATAAGCAACATCAGAAGAGAAGATGTTTTATAAACACAAGAGCAAACACATACTTGGACTACAAAAATCTCAAAACAAAACAAAAATTGCTTTTTAACATTCAGCTCATTACCATTTCCACATCTTTGGGTATCTGGACTTTCCAACTGCCCCCTGCCTAACTTCCATACACAATAGTTTCTCCGCCTCCACCCTTCTTGTCTCCCAAACTGAGAATCTCAGTACTACCTGTGACTCACTCAACACCCCTTCACCCCACTTATCCAATCAATCAGTTGCCTAAACCTATCCCATCTACCTCTACATCTCTGTTTCCCACTACTCACCAGTCACCCCTCACCTAGACTATTACTATGACCTCCTAATTGGTCTCCCTGGCCCACGTCTCACCCCACTACAAAACCACCCCCTAAACATATGCCAAAGTCATTTGCCTTAAGCATAGTTCTGACCATGCTCAGACTCCAACGGCTCTATATTGCTTCTGGAATCAAATGTGAATTCCTGTTTGGTTTTTAAAACCATTCACAATCTGACCCCAACTACCTTCCCAATCTCAATACATCACTCCAAACTGGCTCTCTGGCTGATCTTCACATCTGACATTTCCCACCTCCACACTTTTGCGTTATGCCTAGAATACATTCTATTTTTCCTTCTGTGTTGCCGAATCTCCTATTTCCTTCAAGAATCAGCTCAATAATTTTCCCCCTCTTTTTTCCATCTTTAAAAAAATACCATCTATTATATGTGATGGCTTTCTAGAAGGGGGATATTGAGGGAAATTATAGTGATACAAAAAAACACCAAAAGACATCAATTTTAAAATTATGTAAAAATTTTTAAAAGATAGTTCAAACACCACCTTCTGTATCAAGCCTTTACTGATCCTCTCGGTCACTACTGCTCTATTTGTTTTGTATTTATTCTGAATACATTTATATATAGGCAGTTAGGTAGCATAGCAGATAGACTGTTGAGTTTAAGAGCCAGGAAGACCCAAGTTCAAATTCTACCTCAGATACTTACTAGCTATGTAACTGTGGACAAGTCACTTAACTCTGTTTCCCAGTTTCCTAATCTATAAAATGAGAGATTTGGCCTTAATGGACTCTAAGGTCCTTTCCAGCTCTAAATTTATAATTTCATTATACATTTACCTGTGGTCTCCCTAACTATATCATAAGCCCCTTGAGGGCATGAACTGGTCCATTTTATCTTTTTTAATCTCTGTATCACCAGCATCTAGCACAGTGAGAACTTGGTACAAATGGCCACTTAAATATTTGTGCACTGACTGTTGATTCAGGAAGTTATTATCTTAGCCTACTTCAAACTGTGTGAACCTGGCCAATGCATTTGACTTTTCCAGGTCTGAAGTTTTCATCTATAAAATGAAAGGCTTAGATTAGATCATCTCCAAGAACTCTTAAAACAAATACATTCCATGATCCTATCATTCCCAATAAACAAAAGGAAAATTTCCTACTTTAGCCTCTCCAGAGAAGTCTCACGGTGTCCCAGTTATTGCTTAGGAACCTCCATTTTGAGGAAGGGCCAAGGACAGCCATGGAGCTACCCACTGTCAAGACCCTGCCACCACTCCCCCATTTGGGAACCTTACCCTTCCCATGGTTCAGCACCCTCGTATTTGCTGTGCTCTCCCATTAGAATGTAAGCTCCTCAAGGGCTGGGACTGCCTTTTTTTTTTAATTTTGAAATTCACAAACAGGAAATAAAATGAACATTTTATATATGCCATAAAATAGAAAAAGAAGATAATGAAACAAATGTGTTTAGCTTGAATTTTTTTTGAGTAATAATGAACTCAAAGCACACATCTACAACCTATATCAAATTGCTTGTCTTCTCAGTGAGGGGATGGGGAGGAAGGGAATAAATTTGGAACTCAAAATTTTTAAAATGAATGTTAAAAATTATTTTTATACAAAATTGGGGAAAAACAAAATACTCAATAAATTAATTTTTTTTTAAAGAGTATGGCCCAGACATTTGGACCTACAAAATGACTATTTAAAAAATACACAGAAATCTTTTCTGGTCATTTTATGTCCAGTCTCTATCTCTATTTGGAAAAAAAAACCAAACAAACACAGGATTCCTGCATGTTTTCAAGTAGATATACTGAAGGTTCAAATGTCTGGATCAGACTATTATAGAACATTCCACATGGCTATTTAGTGTTCTTTAATGACTAACAAGTCCTGGTTCCTATACAATAACTGTGACACTATAAAGGAGAAAAACTCTGAAGAGTTGATCAATGAGGGGACCAGTCAACTCCAGAAGACTCAGGATGAAGCATATTTCCCACCTTATGTCAGAGAGGTGGTGGTAGGCATAGAATGAGCCCTAAATTTTTCTGACACAATGGATGGATTTGTTTTTGCTTCTTCCTATTTATTTAAGAGAGGGCTTTTATTTTGTGGAGGGGGAACTGTGGGAGAGAGTGGGGAAGTAACAATAATAGTGATGCTTAAAAAAGAAAAGAAAAAAAGGGCATCAATGCAGCATTAAAAAATAGCCAGGGGAGAACAGAAGGAAATTTATAAATGGACAAAGAGGGCAATGTTGGTACTATCATGTAAATTTAATATATACTTTGGCAAAACAAATTGCATGTAATAGATTCATGTTTTCATACACAAGCCTCTTTTTCTGTTCTTTGTATATGGAAATATTCACATTGGTTGATATGTCAAGTCTATAATAAAAAAAAGAAAATCTTAAAAGAAGAAAATGCAAAGACAACAAAAAAAAGTAATGGTTCCAAATGTTCCAATATATGAAATCAAAAGAACCCTTTCAAGAACAAGAGAAAAAAGAAAAGGCATTTCTCACATACAGAGCTACTGAACATGAATTACAACAGTCTTGAAATGCATAACCTTCAAAAACATCTTACAATGATGCTTCTGAAATGTGTAAAAGTTTCTCTAAAGCCATGTTTGTTCCACACAGGACCTCCAAATAGAATCTGTTCTGCAAATGATTGTAACTAAAGAGTAAATATTTATATTATTTCCATGGAGAGCCTATTTTCATGAAAAAAGTAACATTTATTAGAACCTGTATTTTATTCCATTACTCTTTGCTATACAAACCTAAGACTATACGCCATAAGCCAAGCCACCATCATTCATCTAGAGACAAATACTAGAACCAGAGGCATAGTGCCTAGGAGGAAAGATAAAGCCTCAAGGCTGTGTCAAGGGGCTTTCCTTGAAAATCTAACCATATCAAATAAAGGAGAAAGTCCTAAGGGTGACAATTACCCTTGTGTAGAAGGAAGTAAATATAAGCACAAAGCAAACATCACTTTGATTTGCAAGGAGATCCTAACAAGAAAGGTGTTATCACTAAAATAAACCAAATCTTTAGTTTGAGAATTGGAGCTGCAAACAACAACCTGTTGAAGACCCTGCATATATGAAAATGGTTGACCCAATTCACAGTTCCACTAATAAGTGTTATCAGTGCCTCCAAGAGTGACTATTTCTGACTTACGTTGACCATATTCATGGTGTGAGATAAAATAAAAACTCAAAGGTTTTGATTTGCATTTCTATATTATTTAGTGACTTGGATTTTTTTTATATGGCTGTTGGTATGTTTTTTCATATAGTTTTTCTTATTTTAAATACGGTTTTTCTTTTGAAAAAGCTATTTATATCCTTTGACCAGACTCAGGTCAGGAGCCAAGTCCTACACCAGATCTTTCCTAACCTCTCTCAGTTATCAGCACTCTCCTTCAATGCCACCCCCCCATTCAATAAACTCCAATGTCTGTCCAGAATCCAACACGAAATCCTCCATATTGCAATCAAAGCTCTTCACAATCTGGCTCTTTTCTACCTTCCAGTCTTCTTACATCCTATCCTGCTCAACATACTCTGCAATCACGGACACTGAGCTCAGCATGAGATACTCTCTCTCCCCACTCCAGGTATGTTCCTTGGCCGTTCCTCTATACCTGGAATGTTCTCCCTCCTTGTCTCCACCTCCTGGCTTCTTCAGTTTATTTCAAGGCTCAGCTAAAATCTTATCATCTGTGAGTTTTTCACAGTCCCACTTAACATTAGGTGCATTCTCTCTGATATTAATTCCAATTTATCATGTGTACATGTATGTATGTGTGTCCATAGTATATATATGCAACTATGCATATATGTATGCACATATATACATATATGCATATGTACATGTATGCTGTACCATGTGCATGTACACTTGTATGTGCGTGTGTGTACACACACACACATGTGCATATACATTTATAGCTAGACACATCATTTTCACATTGTTGTCTTCATGTTGTCCCTCAATTAGACAGTAAGCTCCTTAAAGGCAGGAAACATTTTTTGCCTTTCTTTATATCCCCAGAACTTAGTACAGTCAGTGCCTGTCACTTAAAAAACTGCTTGTCTGGCCTCAGCCACTTA
This sequence comes from Phascolarctos cinereus, assembly GCF_003287225.1. Taxonomy (NCBI): domain Eukaryota; kingdom Metazoa; phylum Chordata; class Mammalia; order Diprotodontia; family Phascolarctidae; genus Phascolarctos; species Phascolarctos cinereus. The sequence continues at coordinate 84,684,377 of NW_027556098.1, read as the reverse complement.
ACACCTACTAGCTGTGTGACCCTGGGCAAGTCACTTAACCCAGACTGCCTCACTAAAAAAAAAAAAAAGCAAAAATAAAAACAAACAACTGCTTGTCGCTTCCTTGCTTGCCCAGGGTAAGAGGTAAGAAGAAGAAAATCTGATTCTCCAAGCTTGGATCTTGCTCTTAGCAACGTGACTCAAAGTACCCAGACTTGCATGCTTGTACAGGTGTATACTTGCTCCTTCTGTGGCAACACCAAAATAAAGAGGCAAGCCACCCGGCACTGCGGATCCTGTTTGAAAACAGCAGCTGCTGGTGTGTGGACCTCCAACACCACCTTTGCAATCCCAGTCAAACCTGTCATTAGAAGACTGAGAGAATGCAAAGACTGGTAGAGTCTTGACCTTAACAAACATCTATAGCCCACAGCCTAACAGTTAATAGGTTAATTTGTGGAACTTTTCAAAGCTGCAGAGCTAGCATTCAAACCCAGGTAGGTCCTTCCACTTTACATATTGTCCTGTTCCCATGATACCTGACTACCACAAACAAGAGTGAACAAAAAAAAGAAACAGCCCCCTTGAAATAAAAATTTGAAAGAATTAAATTGTATTTATTTTTCTCTTTTCTTACACTTACTTAACATACGTTTCCCTCCTTTCTTTCACTAATTGTAATCTCAATCTGGACGCTTGGGCTTTCTGTCATACATGTCCCATAGCAGCCTAACCCTAAATCAATAAAAATGGGTGAACATGTTTAATCTCATAATTGAAAACTAAGAAGGCAGCAGGAGGTAGTAGACAGAGGGATCAAAGCTCAGCCTGTGGTTCTGCCATTAACTTCCTCAGTTTCTTCATGTATTAAATGAGATCAGTCAAATGGTCCTTCTGAGCTCTAAGGTTCTACGATTTCTTGAATTAATGTAAACGCTGGGACCAGGATAGGGGAAAGAGGCCCAGAACACAGTCCCAAAGGCTAGTCCAGGGAAGAAAAATCTCTAGGAGAGTCAGACACTGCCGATATGGAAGAATGACCCCATTTAGGACTTCTATTACTCAAAGTCTCCACCCAGCCTTCTGGCTTTACAACTTAGGTATCTAAAGATGAAGAGACAAAAGATGAGGTCACTGTTACAAGAACAGGGAAGAAGACAGTCAGCCAAAAGTACCAAGGCTTAAATAGATTGATTCTTCTTTTATTCATTGAGAGGATGGCTCCATAATAGGAATCATCAGGCTCCAGAAGGGTTTGTTATTATCGTTGATTTAAGGCTTGGGTGTTGCCAGGTGTTAAGGTGTTAATCCTCAGAGCCAGAGAGGTTCAATGCGAATATCTAATTTAATTAATATATATGTACGTATTAAGATGGTAAGAACAGTGTCTTATTGAAGACAATCTGCTATTTTATTAAACATGACTAGCAAATGATATCACTTTGCTAGAGTCAAGTTACATTGTGTCAGACTGTGGCTGATCAGACCAGTACCAGAGCAGAATGCTCTGGCACAGTCTGGCACTATGTGAACACGTGGGGTGGATTCTCTAAATTTGTGCATCTCGTGTTTCTTTTGCACTACCTCAATTCCGCTTTGGTCATAAAGCACAGCACCTTCTCTGATGAGGGCATGCTGAGCGACCCTGTGCCAGTGTCTCCCATGTCACACAATCAATTTCAAAGTTCTTAAGAGAGACCTTGAGAGTGTCCTTGTATTGCTTCTTCTGACCACCATGTGAACACTTGCCCTGTGTGAGCCCTCTATAAAATAGGCTTTTTGGCAAGTGTACGTTTTTTCATTCCATCGAAGTTGCGCTCTCTGAAGTAGAGTTTGAATGCTTGGCAGTTTAGTTAGGAAGTCTCAGTGAATGATTTTGTGCTTTGAAATCTTTTGTGCCCTGTGAGGACAATTAGATACATATCTCCTTCCTCCTCTCCCTCATCTGCTCATTTTTATTTACTAGTGTATGTACCATTGAAGGCTTTCAAGACCAACTCCTGGCAATCTGCCCAGTGGGTTTCACAAACACTCTGGCAGGATATAAAGAACAAGTAGACAACATTTTTTCAAGGGACAGAGAGCCTGAGTGCTGGTACCATTCCACCCATAATCAGCTTCTGTGACGAAGACCAATTATGCCATGATGGGACGAAGCATGTATCATCGTCATGAACAAATACTTACCGTGCATCCATGTGTATGTTGTAAGCCCTGATAATGGGACAAGACTTAAAAAAACAACAACTGGACATTTCAGTCCTTTCTAAAGAGAGAGGGAGGGAGAAGATAAAACCATGTTCTAACCATAGTTCAAAGAGCTGCTCACACTGAGACTGGCTAACAGATTTCAAATCCAGTGTTCTTTCTACTACACCCCTATTTGAACAGAAGAGAGGAAAATGAGTTAATGGTTCAAATACTGTTAAAGTTGCCTGAGGGGAAATTATCTGATTAAACATAAAGAAAGTGAGATAATGGACTTAAAAAGGCTAAGTTTTGGCAGGATGAAGTTGGGGACCAATTAGGTCATCTGAAACTAAAGACTTATTTATCAGGCACTACAAGAGATACCAAAGGACTTTTTGAATTCATCTTTTCTGGAATTTGGTTCTATCAAATGGGTGAGTCATAAACTGCAGTCAGCAAGTCTTTTGTTATACAGAGATTTTGGGGTGTAATGATACCTCTTAAGAGGATAAGACCTGGGCCTAGCAGTATAAACATCCATCCAGAAAACCCAAAGGGCACATTTTCTGGACATTAGTAACAGGGCATTTCATGAATAATCAATTTCATTGAAAGATAAAAGATCTGGCCCTATCAGACCAAATTGTTTTATGTAAGTTTTACTGTCTGCTCCATTAACAGAAAATCATTCTGTATACATTTATGCAAGAAATAAAGTGCTAAGGGGCAGCTAGATGGTGCAGTTGATAGAGCACTGGCCCTGGAGTCAGGAGGATCTGAGTTCAAATCCAGCCTCAGACCAAACATTTACTTGACACTTACTAGCTGTGTGACCCTGAACAAGTCACTTAACCCCAACTGCCTAACAATAAAATAAAATAAATTTAAAAAAGAAAGAAAATTCTAAGTCAATAGATGATATAAATCTGTAGATAATGAAGTTCTGAATCTTCCACATCTATCAACCCTTTTTTTTGTTTGTTTTACATTTCAGAAAAATCACCTAAGGCTGTTGTATGCCTAGCTATTTTCTAAATAAACTGCAAAAGCCTATTAAAATAAAAAAATCCATTTTATCACAAATATATTCAATAACATATTTATATTTTTTAAATAAAATGTTTAATAAAATAGCAGGTTTTCTTAAATAAGACATTGCTCTTACCATCCTAATACGTACATATGTATTAATTAAACTAGATATTCACATTGAACCTCTCTAGCTCTAAGAATTAACACCCAACAATCTCAAATTCCTGAAAACTGTTTTCTAAGGAAAAAAGATTGCCCTTGGTGATAGTCACATTGATGAAGATTAAACCGGAGTGACTGAAAACTGGAAGAAGTACTCTCCAATTTTCTTAGGGTTACTACAGTGAGGTGATACATGAATGCAGATAAGCTTGACTCTTCTGATGTTAAAGAGACTCTTTTCCATTCATGGTATGCACAGCATAGTTTCTGCCACACAGCCTGCCAAACCAGAAGTTGTTTGCGGTGTTCTCGCCTACGAGGAAAAGTCACGTCCTTGGCCCTTTCTCCATAAAAGGTAGAATTAATCTATTAAAAACATTACCTGTTGTGTTTTGGACAAAATCACACTTACGATGATGACCCAAGCCAACGTGGCATGGGCCACCCAAAAAACAACTGAATGTCTATGCTGTGCTGTTCTAGTTTCCAAAATCTGACAAATCTTATTTTGGGTAGATTTCACACCACTTCTGTGAAACTAAGTTATTACCACCATTTTATAAATTGACAGGCCCATAACTTTAGCACAAAAGTCAAGAGAGTTAATGTTAAGTCTGTATCTAGCAATGAAATGGTTTTTATTGAGAGATCCTTCCTTCTTCTGAGTTTACTTTTCCCAATATAAACAAGTTTATAACAGTTAACCATTAATGTAGCAGAACCTAGAAATGGTTAACAAATACCATCTTTAAATCTCAGAAATAAAGACATACCACACGTACAGGCTTCTCAAAATTGAGATCCACTAGTTCTAACACCTCTCAATATAATCACACAGCAGTAAGGAGTGCTTTAGTTGCCTCACATTCAATGTAATTTGATGTACATTTATTAATCACTTACTAAATTCAAAGCATTGAGGAAACATACACAAAAATGACATAAGAGGGAGAAAGGGAGAGGTAGAGCTACACCCACAAATATATATAGTACATGGAAAATTCGATCAAGAAAGAGTATTAATGGCAGAAAGCACGCATCCGGGAAGGCTTCATGGAAGAGGTGGTACCTGAGCTGAATGCTGAAGAAGACAAGGATTCAAAAAGCAGATAGGCCAGGAGGATGATGGAAGTGCATTCATGGCAGAGAGAACAATCTGAGTGAATGCTGGTCACTTCTAAATCACAATGCCTACTCTTCAGTCATAATCCTTGCTGTCTTCATCCCCATCCCAATGGAACCTTGGCTTTGTCCCTCAGATACTGGGCTCTGAGAGGTACTCTTTTGTAAGAGGTTCCTATTTTGGCAAGAACCAGGCCTCCATCTTACTTCCTGGCCATTTCCAAACCCTCTTTTCAGCTCTTCTTTATGTGTTATTTTTCCCAGTTAGAATGCAAGCTCCTTGGACAGAGTGTCAATCTTGTTTACTTGTATTTGTATCACTACCGCTTCATGCGGTATTCTGGCGCACAGTAAGCCAGCATCTGGTGCATAGTAAGAACTTCACATTTTATCATTCATTCATTCAAAGAACTAAAAGATAGGGTACTAAGTTAAGCAATGGCAGATAACTCAGTTTACCTAGAATGTATAATGTGTCAAAGAGAAGAGAATTAGGTAAGACTAGCAGGGTAAATGGCAGTCAAACAGTGGAGGGCCTTAAATGTCAGGCTAAAGAATCTGAATTTTTTGTCACTTGGGCAATGGAGAGCCACTTAAGTTTTTTGAGCAGGGGAGTGACCCAATCAGACCTGTGCCTTTTGCCAGCTGTGTAAAAGACAGATTAGAGAAAGAAGAGACTGAAAATGGGGAGAAATAGAGAAATTAGAAGTATAAGAAATTAGTTCCAGGAAACAGTAACAAAGATTCAAGAGATGTCAGAGAGAGTCAACAAGCTTTGGCAAGTGGTTGGATATGGGAGGGGGTGAAGCAGGAGAAATCAAGGAAAACTCTAAGGATAAAAATCCTAGGTTACAAAGAGGATGATGGTAACATCAACAGAAACAAGAGGAAGTCAAGAGGAAAGGTTTAAGATGGAAGATAACCAGTTGTAGTTTAGATATGCGGAACTTGAGAGCCTTAAGGAAAATTCAGTGGGAGATACATCAGCCAACAGCATTTATTAAGCCCTTACTACATACCATGAATTGTGTTAAGCAGTAAGGATACAAAGAAAGCCAAAAACACAGTCCCTCCCTTCATGGAGCTCACATTCTAATGGGGGAGACAATAAGCAAAAAGATTTAAGTCCAAGTTCTAGAAGACAGAGTAGATGGGAAGGAAGGCACTAGCTGTGGGGAGGATAGGAAAGTGGTGTTTGAGCTGTCTTGATGGAAACCAGTAGGTAGAGGTAAGGATGAAGGGCATCTCAGCTACGGGACACAGCCACCCAAAAAGGCACCAAGTCAGGAGACGGAGTATTTGAGGGCAAGGGATAGCAAGAAGGCAGGTCTTACTGTATAGGAAAGTACAAGGAAGAGATACAGTATAAGAAAACTGGAAAGATAAAAAGGGGCAAGATTGCAAAAGACTTTAAGTACCAAAGCAAACAGAATATTTTATATTGCATCCTGGAGGTGATAGGGAACCACAGGTCCCAGGATCTGAGACGTGGAAAAGGTGTCCTTAACCTGGACATCCAAGTCAGTGAACCTCGATGGTGAAAAACGACATCTTTATTTCAATACAAGTGTTTTCCTTTGGTAATCCTGTGCATTTTATTTTATACACTTAAAGATATAATTCTGAGAGGTGGCCCATGGGCTTCTTGTTGTTCAGTTATTTTTCATCTGTGTCCTACTCTTTGTAACACCATTTGGTGTTTTCTTGGCAAAGACTCTGGAGTGATTTCCATCTCCTTTTACAGATGAGGAAACTGAGGCAAACAGGCTTAAGTGACTTGCCCAGGGTCACACAACTAAGTGTCTGAGGCCAGATTTGAATTCAGGAAGATGAGTCTTCTGACTCCAGACCCAGTGCTCTGCTACCTAACTACCCTTGGGCTTCACAAGACTTCCAAAGGGTTCCACAACACAAAAAGGATTAAGAACCCTTACAAGGTTATCTAGTCCAAGCTTCTTCCTCTTGTTCTAACAGGTGAAGAAACTAAGGCCCAGAGAGTTTCAGTGGCTTATCCAAAACTCACAGAACAAGCATCTGAGGCAGAGTTTGAATCCACGTTCTCTGACTTCCACTCTATCACACTACCTCTATGCAGTCAGGTGCATCCATCTAGATCTTACTCAAAGTCTAGTGCCCATGCTGTTCAGGGCTGAATATATGGATATATAGGTCATACGGGTGGTCAACGCTATCAAAAGCTGTATCATTCCCACTTCCTTCTGTTTAATTTCTATTAAGCAGCTTGTAACTTGGTGAATGACATTTTATACAGGCCAAATCAGATTGTGATATGCATTTTATGAAGCATTTCCATGTTGATATTTAGGATAATGTTTCTCCTATTATACCAACTACCTAAGAGAACTTCCATGGTGGGATGAGACCTCAGCGGTCATCAATGCAATGTAACAAGTAGGAGAAGGATTATATAAAGGATTATCCAGCTTCTGCTGAAATACTTCCAGCAACTTAGTAACTCTTAAACATTGTCCACTTCATTTTCAGACAGTTCTATTTGTTCACAATTTTGTCAGTTTCTTAAATTTATCTCTTAAGTTTGTTTCCTTGTAACTTTCACCAATTGGTCCTAGTCCTCTCCAGAGTCATACTGAATTGTCTAACCATTCTTCCAGTTGAAGACAGTTATCATAAATCTGATCTTTTTTTAGGCTAAAAATCTCCAATTCATTCAACTGTTTCCAGATTCCCTGATCAATCCTCCTCCTCCTCCTCTACCTCTAGTTTGTTAATGTCTCCCTCAAAATGTGTGCTCTAAGACAAAGTAAAGAAGGACTAGTATCCTCCAGTTCTAGACAGTATACTTCTATTAATACAAAAAGTACTAACCACCATACTTTTGCAATTGATTTTTAAAAAATCTAATTGCTGTTGAACATTACATTTATTTTTCCTATGTATAAACATGAAAGACTTGTTCCCTTCTTACAACCTAAGAACTTTTCAGATCTTGATTCTTTCATTCAGTGGCCATTTTATGGTTTCTTTGTTGTTGTTTTTAATGTGCCTTCAGACTTAAGCATTCCTTCGAGGTCTACCTCTAAGTCACTGATTAAAATGTTCAATGAGCCAAGGCCAAGGAGAGTTCTTGGGCATGACAATAAAGATGTCCTTCAAGGTGGATGCCCTCTGAGTGTCCCACTAGTCCCAAACCCACCTAAAAGTACCATAACTTGTCCATCAGAATAGCATGGATACCTGTCAAATTCCTAATTTTTAAAAAAAAAAGTGGATATATAATGTCTACACCATTTCCATACTCTAACCATTAAGCAGCTTAAAAACAAACAAACAAACAAGCTTAGCTTGCTATGACTACTCAGTGAACCCATATTGGTTTCTAGTAATCACTGTCTCCCTTTCTGAGTAATCACAAACCAATCAACAAAAAGGACATGACATCAATTGTTCTACAACTCCATTTATCATCCTACTTTACTTTCTAATCAAAACTTTATTACTTTCCTAATCAAGACTCTCCTCCCTGGTTACCATCTATTTATATATGTTGACTCCCTCATCAGAATATAAGTTCCTTGAGTGCAGGGACTGTCTTACTTTTTATATCTATACCCCCAGCTGTTAACTAAGTGCTTATTTAATGTTTTTAATTCATTCATATTCATCCATCTGCCCTAGAATAATCCATCTAGAATTCTGCTAGGCAAAGTCAGGTTCATTGATTTCTATATTGCCTCTTTTCCCCTTTTTTTTAAAGAGGTATTCACCTTTTTCCAATTCAAAAGTACTTCTTCTAGTCTCCAAAATCACTTTTGTGAGTCCTTTCAGTAACCCCAGATGTAGTTCATTTGGGTTTAGTGTTATTTTATTATCTCTTTACCTAGCTCTAAACTTCAATCTGCTTTCAACTATACTTGTTCTATCCTTTCAGATCAGAAGGTAAAGAGAAAAATTTAAGTGAAATAAGGGTTAAATAGCTCTGCTTTCTCCCTCTCCCTTGCTAACATTAAACCATCTGCCCTAAGTAGTGGGGCTAGCCTTTCCTTATCTTCTTGCTTCAAACATAATTTTAGGAAATAATAAAGTAATAATAATTCATGTTGTGCTTTTGCCTTCCTGACACTTCTTTTACCTTCTCTAAAATATATAGAATTAGTGTCCCTGAATTTTCATCTTCAGTTACTAGGCCCCACTTTGTCATAACCTGCAACCTAATTCAGACATGTAAATGAGATTAGCATGTAACTTCAGAGGACCCAAAATGGTACTATAAGAGAAGGTATTGAGCAGTGGGTAGAATGATGGGCCTAGAGTCAGGAAGACCAGAGTTCAAATCTAGCCTCCGACTGTGTGACTCAGGGCAAGTCATTTAACTCCTGTTTGCCTCAGTTTCCTTATCTGTAAAATGGGGATAATAATAACACCAACCTCCCATTGTTGTCGTGAGGATCAAATGAGATAATAACTGTAAAGGGTCTGGCTCACCGTAAGCCCTATACAGATGTTAGTTATTATTAATGGGGCAGCTAGGTAGTGAAGTGGATACAGTGTTGGACCTGGAATCAGGAAGACACCTTCCTGAGGTCAAATCCAGCCTCAGATACTTACTGTGTGACCCTGGCCAAGTCACTTCACCCCATTTGCCTCAGTTTCCTTATCTGTAAAATGAGCTGGAGAAGGAAATGGCAAACCATTCCCCATATCTGTACCAAGAAAACCCCAAATGGGCTCATGAAGAGTCTGACCAGACTGAACAACAAAATGTTTAATAGGCCTGTCTCAGCAAACACACTGCTAGTCAACACAATCTCAGTCAATGAGCTAAATAGGTACCATTCCCATCAAGTGTTTTTCTAATTCACTCTGAGACAACAAACTGGGTTGAAGATTTCAGTGCCAAAAGGGCAAACTATTTGCTTAAATGTTTTGTTACTACCATAAAAGGCAGTCTTTATTGAGTACAATGAAAACGGATTAACCTGCTTCAGCCTTCAACCTACAAAAATAGGGATTTGGGGGAAGGGGGTATCCTACAAAGTTGCCCTTCAAAATTAAGGTGTGATGAGATTGCCCTGTTTGGAGAAATAGAGGGAATCTGGGGTTGGCCTCAGTTTCCCCTGGTATCAAATGAGGTGAGTTGGATTAGATGATCTCTAAGGTTCCCAGCTCCAAAATTCCAGGGTTTTTTTGTGACAAACATAGTGGCCTCAGCAACAGAGAACGAGAGAACACAGATGCCTTGACTGTACACAAAGAGATGCCGTTCCACAGACATATGCTACATCAGATCCCAGACTGGCCCATCAGGAGCTGGCAGCCTGTGGGTACACTTTGGAGCCGTCAGCGATGCCACTGTCAAACACAGCTCCCTCCCCCAACAACCCTGTGCCCTCTGTGTAGGATTCATTCATTTGAACCTTCTCTGGGCGACCGGGTGCAAACAGGAGGCGCTCCCAGAGCTATCCTTTTCTGAAAGCTGCCGCAGGCTCCCAGGGTGGAAGCAGCCAACCAGCGTGGGGTTTAAATGGCCAGCAGCATGCTGAGGCTTAGCTTCCTCGGTATTTAAGCCGGCTTCATCACCAGCCAGCAAGGGAATGGTTCCAAGGCAGGAAAAGAGGGGGAGGAGGAGGAATAGGGAAAACTCTCCCTGCCCATTCCAAAAAAAAGTGAACCACACCCCCCCTCATCCTCCCTAAAATGCATCTTCCTTCAGTTCTCCAGGGTCCTCGCGGCAAAAGGAGAACCGCAAAGCATTACTCGCCCTCTTTCCTCAGACACGTCCAACAGGAGAAGGAAACTGAGGATCCTGGAAACCTTCAGGATTTCAGAGCTGTCAGCTTCAGCTCCCCACACTTCCTAAAGGGGAGTCCTTAAAGGCTGCTTCCTTGGCTGACCCAGCTATGGAGACCACCTTCAAGGAGAGACCTCCCCCCACACACACTTCTCACTTTCCAAAGACGACCCCCCCATCCACCCCGATTCGGAGGCAGGGGCAGACTGTGCAGCCCCTTCCTCCCCATCACCAACTGTCCCCTCCACACCCCCTTAGGTCCTGAGATGCCAAATCCCACCTACGCCCACTCGGATTTCCTGTCTGCACAGCGGATCACATACGCAGTGTGTATGTGATCATGAACGTGTTCGGACCCCCTCCCCAGCAACAAGGCAAAAAATGCTGCCTGAGTGTAACTGCTCAAGTGTGTATCAGGCTAGATCCTGAGTGAGCACACTTGGGCGTATGTTTTAGTCTTGAACACTAAAGCAATGCCCTAGATTTGCGCATCACTCCACTCAGTGACAAGCTCCAGGAAGGGGACTAAGAAACAATCTTGGATAAACTGCACAGCTCGGGGGGCTCACTCCTGGCAGTCTCTCTCTAACTTGTGCATCTCCCGAATTCGCCAGCAGTGGAGATAACGAGGATGGGTAGAAGATCACCCACCCCCAGAACAAAAATCCCGTGGCCCAACAGTAGGACAGACATGATGAGCCCGACAGACAACCGAGGGCAGAAAGTTGATCGGGTGGAGGCATGGGCATAAGAGACTCCCCTCTTCCCCTCCCCCTCCCAAGACAAACTGGGGGTGGGGAGTGGGTGGCTAGGCTCCCCTCTCCCTTCATCTCTTCCTCCTCCTCCACCCCAAGCCCTCTGGGAGACCTCTCTAGCTACTCCCCCGGTACCCCCCACCCCTCCGCCCTGGCACTCACCCATTGGTGTAAAGCCAGGCTGGGCAGCAGAAACAGCGTGAAAGTTTGCGGAGGCGGAGAGCGAGGCGTGGAGAGATCCGGGGGGTAGGGGATCCCCAGAGCCGGGTAAGCTGCGAGGGCTTGGGCTGGAGGCCCAAAAGGTGGGGAGCACCAGGGGAGGGCGACTTAGGGGTGGTGGTGGAGACAGGAGCTCGCCCCTCTCTGGTTTCCTCCTGCTTCTCAGGGCCTCCTGCCGCTGTTGCTGCTCCTGGTGCTGCTGCTGTTGCTGCTCCTGGTGGTGGTGGTGGTGCTGTTGCTGCCGCTGCTGCTGCTGCTGCTACCCCGGGGCGGCTGCTGCTGCTGCTGCCACTGCTGCTGGTGCATCGTGGCTGGCTACGCTCAGCTGCGCCGTGTTTCCTGCTCCCTTCAAATGGAAATTGCAAAAAAAAAAAAAAAAACCAGAAGAAGAAGAAGCGGCAGCGGCAGCGGCGGCAGCCACCCAGCCCTCACCTCCTCCAAACCGCAGCTCCGAGGCTCTAGCTTCTACTCCTGCGGCTCCGCCTGCCGGGGAGGCTCCGCTCCTGCTCCGGCTCCGGCTCCGGCTCCGCCAGGGCTGGGCTAGGAGTGGGAGGGAGAGGAAAGGGGCGGAGGGAAGGGGGGGTGGCAAACGTCAAGTCAGCGTCTGTGCATTAAAGCCCCAGGACTCCTGGGAGGGTAAGCCTGGGGCTGGGGGCAGGGATGCGGAGGCCGTCTCCGCGCGCGCACAGGCATGCACGCCCTCGAGGCTACGCACGCCCTCGAGGCGCAGCCTGGAGCATCCGTGCTCGATCCCCTCCAGCCGCGGCCGCTGCAGCTGCTGTTGCTGCTGCTGCTACTCCTGCAGCTGCTGCAGCGGCTCAAGCAGACCGAGGCAAGGGTCCGCTTGGCGGAAAGCTGTCGCGAGATTCCGCGAGACTGGAGATTGGGGAGTGGGTGGGGGGGATGAAGGATGAGGACCTATCCTATCCTTGACAGGGTGGGAGGGGGGATGAGGGAGATGAGGACCTGTAAAAGCAAGAAAGTGGCTGGGGGATTAGGGGGAGAGGCGCTCCCAAGTGATTCCCTTTATCACTACGAGAGAGTCGGTCAATGAAGCAAAAAGCAATCCAAGAGAAAAGAAAACTGGGTGCCTGGGTGATAGGGAAGAATATGGTTACTCTTGCCCCACCCCACCCCACCCCAACTGGGGGGAAAATGAAATAGGATAGAAATAGACAGGGTAATAGGTGCTATTGTAGAAGGTAGTGGAATGGGAAAAGGGAAACAGGTAAAGGAGAAACAGGTACATGAATTTGTTAAAAAAAAAAAAGATCACTGAATCTTAAAAATTTGAAGGGACCTTAGAGGTCATCTCATACAACCTTCTACCCAGTGCAGGCATTGCTTCCCTGATAGGGCCACTGACAAAGAAGTTATCATGTAGTCATCTATTGATGCGCCGGGCTTTACAAATATTACCTGACTTGATCCTCACAACAATCCTGGGAAGTAGGTATTATTATTAACCCATTTTACAGTTGAGGCAGACAGCTTAGGGGACTTGCTCAGAGTCACACAGCAAGTCAAATTTGAACTCTGGTCTTCCTGACTTATCCTTTGTACCACCTGGCTGCCTGATTGATAGGTAGCAATTAGATGACAGCTCATATTGTCAAGCAGCCATTATTTATGGTAAAATCAAATCTTCAGCCTTGTAAATTCTATCCAAAGGTTCTAGTTCTCTAGAATAACACAGACTAAGCCCAATTCCTCTTTCATGTAACAGAATCAAATCATAACACAGTAGAGCTAACAGGGACCTTAGAGACCATCTGATCTAACTCAATAATTTCATGATTGAGAAAAATGAGATCCAGAATGGTAAAAAGTAACTTGCCCAATGTTACCAAGGTAGTGAATAACAGGATTGAGATTTGAACCCAGGTTTTCTGACTCAAAGTTTAGTACTTCATTCTGAAGTACAAGAATATAGCAGTCTAAAATGGGATGTTCAGATATTATAAAGATCAGCCTTTTACATATTTGAAATTATTTCTATGTCTTTTCTACTCTAGGCTTTATACTGCCCTTCTTCATATAGCATAGTTATAAGACTCCCCTCGGCATCCTTGCCACTCTTCATTTTATCAATCTTTCTCTTAAAAAGTGGCTCCTATTTATTGAAATCTGTGTGAGTCAGTCTCAACAACCCCCCTTGTTTCCAGTCTTGCTTGTCTTCCAGGTACAAGTTAACCAGTCAATTGGAAGAAGTATCCACCAGTACACTGGGAAAGGAGGCATATACTTTGATCCTCTCCTCTGGTTCTTTTTATTGCCTGCTAGCCAACAGGTAGCCATATGCCTCTTTATCTCTAACCCATTTCCCTATGATGTGGGAACAGGGGAAGGCCTGAGACTTAATGGCTCATCCCTTTTTGGAAATGTGTACCTATCAATATTGTCTTTCTCTTATTACAAAAAGTTGTCTATAAAAGCAAGTCTGTTTGAAATCATTGCCTGGCCATATTCCACACACTTTTGCCTTGGGTGCTACAATAAACTCCTAGTTTTCTCTGTTTGCTTTGTTATTGAGGGCAAAGGCTGGAACAAAGATTTTCTTCTGACACATTACTGAACTTGATACCACAAATGAGACCTAACAAGCATAGCATGTAAATGCTGGCTTGAAGCTTAACATCAAAAAAACTAAGATCTTGGCAACTGGTCCCCTCACTTCCTGGCAAATAGAGGGAGAGAAGAAATGGAAGCAGTGTCAGAGTTAATATTCTTGGGCTCAAAGATCACTACAGACAGCTACTGCAGCCATGAAATTAAAAGACCCTCCTTGGAAGGAAAGCCATGGCAAATCTGGACAGCATAATAAAAGGCAGAGACATCACCTTGCCAACAAAGATCCATATAGTCAAAGCTATGGTTTTTCGAGTAGCAATGTATGGCTGTGGGAGCCGGGCTATAAAGAAAGCTGAACCCTGAAAAATCAATGTTTTCAAATTGTGGTGCTAGAGAAGATTTTTGAGAGTCCCTTGGACAGTAAGATCAAATCAGTCAAGACTTAAAGAAATAAATTCAAAAGGTCAAATACTGAAACTGAAGCTTAAATACTTTGGCCACATAATAAGAAGACAGGACTCATTGGAAAATACCCTAATGCTGGGAAATATTGAAGGCAAAAGGAAAACAGAACCACAGAGGATAAGATGGATGGATAGTGTCATAGGAACAAGGAACATGAACTTGGACAGACTTTGAGAGACAGTGGAGGATTTAAGTGATGGGGTGATAGGACCTGGAGCGCTAAAAGGAAAAGACCATATCTTTGAAAGCAATTCAGCCCCTGAATTTTGCCATACCTTTCAGCAGCCCAGATCACTAGAGTCTTACCCAAGGCATCTGGCCCACTCCAGACCATTTAAAACTCCTTTTGCTATTGCACCTGACCCATACCAGGCCTTTCACTGTCCCTTTTTTTTTTCTTGTATATAGGTATCAATTTCACCTCCATTAAATTGCAGATTCTCTAGGAACCATGCCCTCTTCTATTGGCATTACAATGAACCTTGTCATTTTGACCAGAAGAAGGTTTGAGTGCATGAATTCTTTCCAAGAGGATACTGCCCTGTACCTTGACTTTTCAGGGATCCCAGCAAACCCCAAACTGCATCAGAAAGGCCTGGCATGCAATGGTCCACAGGGTCATGTACTGTTGGACATGACTGAGCGACAACAAAAAAATAGTGGGACTAAGTACCTGTCTGGTTCTGAACAGCACTTCTGTTACTATAGCCTATGATCATGTTAGGTTTTCGTTTTGTTTTTGTTTTGGCAGCCACGTAAATGTTTTGACTCAGTGTGCAGTCAAATAAAAACCCTAGGTCTTTTTCACATGAAGGGACACTACATCAGGTCTTCATCTTCACTTCACTGCAATATTTCGGACATGTTAGATTTTCTTTTTGTTTCTATTAAATTGTATGCTGATAGTTTTGATCTATCATTCTAATCTGTGGAGGTCTTTTTGAACTCTACTTCTCTTGTCCTTACCTAGCCTTAGTTAGTTAACCCTTAGTTAGCATGAGACCTTCATCTAAATCAGTGACAAAAATACTGAACTGGACAGAGCCTTGTAACACACTTCTGGAGAGGTCCCTTCTAACATCAACTAATAACTAGCCTTTGGGTCCATTTGTTTAATTCATTGAGTCTATTTTGATTTATCCCAATTAGGAGTTCAGATACATGAGATTCAACTCTCACTGCCTAGAAGCACAGTCCAATACTTGAACCTCCAACTCTCCCACCTGTTGTCCATTCTTTTACTTTTGATAAAAGTTCTGTAGAACTTTCTCATCTCTTCCCTAGTTTTCTAGATATCACTATATGCGGTTGCTGGGTTCCATTTGCATTTTAATAAAGGTGAAAGTTAGTAGGGGCAAAAAGACCAACACTGAAATGTAAAGAGGAAGACCTTCAGATGCAATGATGATTTTCCATTCCTCAAAAAGTGTCTTAGGGTTGACTAGCTCAGATGCACATGAAGAAGCCAGTAAAACAATGAACTTTCTGTAGGGCATATATACCTCTTCATTTCCTTTGTGCCCAGCCACTTATGTACATAAGACTCAACAGGAGTCTGAGAAAGGCAACTTGGCATATCTTCTTAAGTATAGGCAGAGTCAAAAACTGATGGAAGCCGCCTCTGACCCGGGCAAAATTGAGAAACTAGAAAGGGCTGGATGTCTCCCAACTTCTTCCTAGAGGTGATGAACCTCAGAGCTAAAACTATGAGGAAATTTAAAAGAGAGGAGGTTTCTACCGCTCCTCGAATAAGCGTCATTCGACCTAGCTGAAAGTGCACAGTAGCACTCAAGCTGAACACTAGTCCAACCACATGTGGCCTTAAGGTCGCAGATTCCCCACCCCTGCTCTAACTGAAGGGAGAGAATACCACAGAGTAGCGCGGCTGCCTAAAATAGAGCAAGCCTTGAAGACACAGCTCGTTGACCCATCCAGCCAGGACGCCCTGCATACCCTTTGAAAAGCCCAGGGGATGAGCAACCTGCGCAGCCCCCTAGTGGCAGAATAATGCGTCTGCACAGTATTACAACCGCTGCTCGGGGGCTGATCAACCTGCCCGTCTAGTCAGAACACCAGCGGAGCACAATTAGGAGCTAGCTCAGCAGTCAAGTGACCTGTTTGAACTAGCCCGGCAGTGGATTAACCCATCCAGCTGAGAAACTGTGGCCTCTAAGAAACCTAGCCTGTCCAAGAGAGACACCTTGCCCTTCCAGGGTCCTGCCCAGCTGAGCATCAGGACAACTCATTCATCACTGATGCTATGGCCTATAGGAGACTTCGTTTGTTCCCTTTGTGTGTGCCTCACTACAATTGTACTTTAAATTCATGCACGTTCTTCCCTTCTGTGAACTCTGTGTATATTTGTGGGAGAGTATGGCCCAGGTTTGGTGGACAATAGTTTCCGAGTCTGCTGACTGAGAGAAATTAATTAATGAGCAATAATTTAGGGAGATCTAGAGTTCTCTCCTTCTTCTAAAATCCTGGTTTTGAAAGTTCAATCTCTTGAAGGACTTTGCTGATAATGAGACTGGACTAGGATCCCACCCCGCTGGGGAAGGCAATGTGTTCTGCTCAAACTTGTGTGGAAACAGATCCTTTGGTCTAGTTAGCTCAAGGCTGAGGGAGGACTGGATATAGAGTGTGACATCAAGGGTCTCAGCCCTTCATGTTAATATAGCCCACCTCCCAGTGTGTTAATCAATCAAAGTTGATTACCACTCCTCTTCCAAAACAGCATATAAGTACTGAGCCAGCTGCCATGATTGTCTTTGGTCTAAGCGAGATGGCCAAATGACCATCCTTTGATTAATGATGTGCTGGCCTTATTAATAAAATGATTAAATTATCCAGAAATTATGTCTCACCACGTGACTAAAGGGGAAAAACATCCAGAGGAGCTTGTTATAGGTTAGGAACATAGCCACCCTCAGGGTTATCACTAGAACCTAGGGAGAAGTAGCAGCTGCCACCCAGAGACCCAACCAACCAGTGCCAGGGTAGATTGGAACAGTGAGTCCAAAGAGAAAAGCTATATATACCACTTAAGCCCAGTGGAGGTTCAATCTCTTCAAAAAGAGTTCACTATTGTAGGTGGTGCCATTTATTAATCCTAAATAATGTACATTACAATGAAATAAATATAATTTTGTATCCATTTGTGAAATTCACAGACTTATGACTAGATGGCCTGATTTTAGCCCATTTTTTAAAATGACTGGAGTCTCTGCTGTACTATTCATAACCTGCAAAACCTGGGACAAGCCATGGAGGAGCTGGGTCCAATAACTACCTCACCTACAGCTTTAAATCATATCTATGATCCTAAGTAATAATAAATATTTGCTTTCAATATAGTGGTCCTATCATTTCCATCATCTGGTGGTAATGATGATAAATACTATAAAGACCAAGGAGAAGTCAGGAAAAGAGAAAATATCAGTTTGATAGGTAACCCCTGAAAAACGGATTTCGTCATGGGATGAGTAAAATAGGATGGGAAACAAACAAAAGTCAACTTCTGCCTGCTCCTGCTGTCTCCTTGCTTTGTTTTTGTCAGATAACTAGATAGTTTGGTGGTTTTATGTCCTGCCATCTCCACAGAGAAGCTTTCTTTCATGGAGATAAAATCAAGATATAGCCCCAAATGATGGTTCCCTCCTATAAGCTCTTACAGTACCTTCATCACGTCGGTCTCCTATTTTGTGTATACATTCATGCCCTGCTCAACTGTAAGCTAGCTCCGTCAGGCGGTGACTGTGTCATTTATGTTTTCATCACCCCCAGCATCAAGCACACGGTTTCTTAAATGTAGTTAACAATTCATCAGTGTTCACTAAATGAATCGCTGAATGAATGTTCTCTAGAAACAGAATTCAAACAGCTAGTCTTTAAAGCAAAGCACAAGAGTGGGCACTTGCAAATAAGTACTTAAATAAACGTTCGTCGAACATTGAACATGCTTTTGTACCTATAAAACCTTCGGGATACGTATCTTAAAGATGATAGGTCAGTTGTTTTTCAGTCATGTCTAACTCTCCAAGACCCCATTTGGGATTTTCTGGGCAAAGATACTGGAATGGTTTGTCATTTCCTTCTCCAGCTCTTTTTTTTTTTTTAACAGATGAGGAACTGAAGCAAACAGGATTAAGTGACTTACCCAAGATCACACAGCTAGTAAGTGTCAGAGGCCAGATTTGAACTCAGAAAGGCAAAGCCTTCCTGACTCCAGGCAGCTACCTAGCTGCCCCAGATAGGTTAATGGTATTACTATATTATGGATAGACACTGGCCCAAGGGAAACAGAATAAAAAGAATCATAGAAAGAAAAGCAGAGAATGGAAGTCACAAACTCTCTCAGTTGTTGTGATAAAAAGTGAGATAATTTTGACATTGCAACATTCCTACCTTAGAAGGCATATGATGATTAAGAAACTACAAAGTTGCAGGGCAGAGAGATGATATCTTAATTATAACTACAGCAGCACACCGGTATGGGCATATTCCTTAAATGTCTCGGAGTAAATATTTTACGATCCAATCAGGGCTATAACTGCCACTCTACGGAATATCCTATGACTAACAGGTATACTTGTAAAGCCATTCCAAGATGGGTCAGAAGAAACATCACCATGCCAATTACTCACCATTTATAGCTCCAAAAACTTGTTTGGATCCAACCCAAATCTACCTTGATTCAGTTTCCAAGAGGAGTCCCTACTCTCCTTTGGTTTGGGAATATCTCAGTTTGATCCCTAATAAAAACCTCAAGAAAGGCTGAAATTGGATCAGCTTCCGCATACAAAGGGAAAATTGTGCATACCCTTTGATCCAGCGACACCACTAGTAGGTCTGTATCCCAAAGAGGTCATAAAAAAGAAATCACCAAAAAAAAAAATATATATATATATATATATATATATATATATACACATACATATATATATACATACATATATATATATATATATATATATATATATATACACATACATATATATATACATACATATATATATATACAAACATATATATATGTGTGTGTGTGGTGTGTGTGTGTGTGTGTGTGTGTGTGTGTGTGTGTGTGTGTGTAGCAGCTCACTTTGTGGTGGCAAAGAATTGGAAATTGAAAGGATGCCCATCAATTGAGGAATGGCTGAACAAGATGTAGTATATGAATGTAATGGAATACTATTGTGCTGTAAGAAATGACAAGCAACATGATTTCAGAAAAACCTGGAAAGACTTACACAAATTGATGCTGAGTGAAGTGAGCAAATCCAGGAGAATGCTGTACATAGCAAAAGCCACACTGTGCAATGACTAACTTCGATAGACTCAGCCCTTCTCAGCAATGCAAGGATCTATGACATCTCCAAAGTTCTCATGATGGAAAATGCTATCCATATCCAAAGAAAGAACTATGGAGTTTGAATACAGATCAAAGCATACTATTTGCTCTTTTTTTCTTCTGTTTTGTTTTGTTTCCTCTTTCTTGTGGTTCCTTCTATTTGTTCTAATTCTTCATTACAACATGACTAATGTGAAAATATGTTTAATAGGAGTATATATGTATAGCCTATATCAGATTGCGTGTAATATTGGGGAGGGAGGTAGGAAGGGAGGGAGAGAAAAATTTAAAACTCAAAAGCTTATGAAAGTGATTGTTGATAAATCAAAATAAATTAATAAAAAATTATTTCTTAGTGTGAATTTTAAATAATAAAATTCTCACTTGAATAAGGTACTCACATGCATTACATGTGTGACAGTTTCTGGATGGCTCTCAGACTGATGGATGGTCCTCTTGCTTGGTCACTTTGGTCACATGATCTATTTCCAACAGACTTTTTCTTATGGGTGGGGTAACGTCAAAACTGTCATATATGCATCAAAAACTCCTTTTTTGGATGATCTTAAGGCTATGACTACAAATGCAATTCCTTTGGTCATGGAGCAGCAGTTGATCAAAATTTTTACAAAGTTTTTACAAAGTTCGAAATCTGTGAGAGTGATGATGCATAATACATGATGGCAGTTACGTTGAATTTTGACAAGAATCAAATCACTATTTTAAAAATTCAAACAACCTTCCAAATGTTGTCTTTTTGTAAGTTTGTAGCATTTATACTTCTGAAGTTATTAAAGGTTACAACTGTACTAAGACTTTTGGGACACTGTAGATAAGCTGATAGATGGCTGGATATAGATACATACACACATACACTTACACGTACATGCACACGAAGTTCAAGTTGGTTCCCCCTGCTTAAGGAGAATGAAGTGTTCCTTAAAAGACAAGTTGAAATGCTTTAAGAGGAGAAAAGGGGAGAGTGGGGGAAAGGAAAGATTAAGAATTTTATGAAACAGAGTAGAATCCAAATCTGTATTAGAAGGATAGAAAATAGAAGAAAGTCACAAGGAAAGGAGAGGACCACAAAACTATTAAGACTACTTTATAGATTTGAAATTGTTCCAGTAGACTTTCTAAGGACAAAGTAGTCAATTCAGGGGATAATGATCATAGCTGTGGTGGTTGTTGTTTGACCTTCGTTTTCAAAGAGGACCAATGACATCATGGGTGATGTCTTCACTTGTGCATGAAGTGGATTTAAGTGAAGCAGAGTTGTACAAAGTCATCAGACTCTCTTCCAGAGTCATTGAAGTCTAGTCAAAAGTCAATACAACTGGAGATGGACCAGGTTGCGGTGGATGACCACAGTGTCTTCAATGTCTGACCATACTCTAAGCCCAGCACCTGCCTCAGCTGTCTTCACAGACATTGAAACAAGCTGTTCTCATCTGCCCATTCCTCCAAGGGAAGTCTTCACATGCTTGGGGCAGATACCCCCTAACTCACCAACAAGTTTGAGGTCCATTGGTATCCTCAACCTGGTTTACCCCACTTGCCAAGATGGTTTTAGCAGAGTATGGCCACTGCACATGCTATAGTTTCTTGGAGCCATTGGTGAGAGTTGAATACAAGTAGATACCAAAGAGGGCTGAGCAGCCCTGAAAAGGGCTCAGCAAGCCCTTACACCAGAGATGCTAATCTTCCTTGCACACCCTATATACTCCCATAGCTGTTGACATGTAAATGAAAGTTTAAGGTTTACAAAGCACTTAGCATAAGCTCTCTCATTTGGTATTTTTCTTAACAGTATTTTCCCCCAATTACAGGTAAAGATAGTTTTCAACAAATTTTTGTAAATTTCTGAGTTTCAAAATTTTCTCCTTCCCTTCCTTCTTTCCCCCTTCCCCAAGACAGCAAGCAATCTGATATAGGTCATACTTGTACAATCATGTTAAACATATTTCCACATTAGTCATGTTGTGGAAGAAGAATTGGAACAAAAGGGAAAAACCACAAGAAAGAAAAAGCAAAAAAGTGAAAATGGTATGCTTTGATCTGCTTTCAGACTCCATAGTTCTTTCTCTGGATGTGGTTAGAATTTTCCAACACAAGTCTTTTGGAATTGTCTTGGATCGTTGCATTGCTGAGAAGAGCTAAGTCTATTATAGTTAATTATCACACAATGTTGCTGTTGCTGTGTACAATGTTCTCCTGGTTCTGCTCACTTCACTCAACATCAGTCCATACAAGTCTTTCCAGGTTTTTCTGAAGTCCACCTGCTCATCATTTGTTATAGCACAATACTATTCCATTACATTCATATACCACAACTTGTTCAGCCATTCCCCAATTGATGGACATTCCCTCAATTTCCAATTCTTTGCCACCACAAAAAGAGCTGCTATAGATATTTTTGTACATGTAGGTTCTTTTCCCTTTTTTATGATCTCTTTGGGAAACTAACTCATTTGTTAAAGCAGTCCAGCACAGAATCCAAATGGAAGAGTGAGTGCCTACAAGATGGTGAGATAGCCCAGATCCTCCCACATACAGGTGACATTGTGCTGATTACACCGAGCTATGGAATTTGATAGAGTCCTCAAG
The DNA here is from genome assembly GCF_003287225.1 of Phascolarctos cinereus. Lineage (NCBI taxonomy): Eukaryota > Metazoa > Chordata > Mammalia > Diprotodontia > Phascolarctidae > Phascolarctos > Phascolarctos cinereus. Next base: position 84,662,158 of record NW_027556098.1, on the reverse strand, counting down.
GAGACGCATCATTTTTCAAAAGAGCTTAACCTAAGTATCCACACAGGAAAAACCAATGGATGGATAAGATCTATTGTCCAAATTATGATATGTACTTGGATGGACACCCCACAGAGCTAATTCATCAGAATATATTTCTACCTGAGATAAGATACTGCTAATAGCCAGTAAGTTGGGCCCAGTATTGAACAGGAGGAGGTGAACAAGCTGGCTTGCCATTGGAAAAGTAAAGGTTCTCTAAACGAAGTCCAGCTTGTTCCTGAAACAAAGGCACATTTTAAAATAATTTTCCTGTTATTTTGTACTCACTATAATCTGGATTTCCCCAGAAGATACTATGTCCCTAATTATTTTATCCAGTACTGGCCGCATTATTTCTCTTGCTCCGCAACATGCCCTCCTGGAAGGAAAGTCAGCACACCCCTTGCTCCACCTGGCAAACTAATGAGGGAATGTGGAGGGTTCTATCAATGAAATCAGATGCTATTGGATCTAATGAAGCCAGAGGGACATTTGACCTCTGAAGTGGCTGTGGTGAAAGGGGCACTTTCTTCTTGCCTTGTCTGAAAGGTGCAAGGAGGGTAATAAACACTTACAGTACATAAGCCTGAGTCACAGCAGCAGTCAGTGCCAGATCAGCACACAGGCAGCTTGTCAGTCAGACACTCAGTCAGTGAACAAGCATTTATTCAGCGCCTTCTATGTGCCAGGCATTATGCTAAATGCTGAGGATAAAAAGAAAAGCAAAAAAAAAAAAGTCTTTCTTTTCAAGGAACTCATGGTCTACTGGGGGAGTCTACATGCAAACAACTACATACAAACAAGATATATATGGGACAAAATCAGGATAGCCTCAGGAAAGGCATGAAGATTGAGGAGGACTGGAAAAGGCTTCTAATAGAGATGGTGGGACTTTGGCTGAGACGTGAAGGAAGCCAGGGAAGGCAGGAGGCAGCCAAGAAGAGGGAACAAGTTCTAGGAGTAGCCAGCGAGAACCTTCAGGGTCATTAGATGGAGTGTTAAGAGTGAGGAATAGCAGGAGGCTAGTGTCACTGGATCATAGGGTACATAGAGCAGAGAGAGGTGTGAGAAGACTGGAGAGGTAGTAAGCGGCCAGATTACAGAGGGCTTTAAAAGGCAAGCGGAGGATTAAGTTTATATCTGATCCTGGAAGTCATAAGAAGCCACTAGAGTTTACTGAAGAGGGAAGAGGGGGAAGACATAATCAGACCTGCATTTTAGGAGGATCAGTTTAATGCTGAATGGTGGACAGACTTAAGCCAGTTATTGCAATAGTCCTGGCATGAGGTGAAGAGGGTCTGCACCAGGGTGACAGCAAAGTGGGAGGAGAGAAAGGGGCATAGAAGAGAGATGTTATTAAAGGAGAAACAACAGGACTTGATAGCTGAGCAGATATTGGGGAGGTTAGAGAACATGAGGAGTCCAAGATGACACCTAGATTATAAGCCTGGGTGCCTGGGAGGATGGTGGTAGCAACAGGGAAGTTAGGAAGAGGGGGCAGCAGTTTGGGTGGAAAGATAACGAGCCTGGTCCTGAGCCTAGTAGGAGACAAGCCCCCCAGCAGCCCCCAACCAGGTAGCATACACACTGGGGAGAAAAAGCCAGAGCAACACCTGGAAAGCAAAGCTCCTAGGGTCTGATGGAAGGCCCTACTAGCACAAATGAAATCTGATTAGAGCCTCTTAGGCCTGCAGCAAAGGATGGAATCAAGTCTGGATACAGGACTTCTATGGAAAAAGAAACAGAGAAAAACCTAGGCCCAAACCTAAGTAGAGCCACCAACACAGGAATTCTGAGTTCAAATGTGGCGTCAGACACCTGACACTCACTATCTGTGTGACCTTGGGCAAGTCACTTAATCCCAACTGCCTAAGGAAAAAAAAAATACTTAATACAAAACCCAGGAATTACTTCTATAAGATGGTTCCTGGTCTTAGTCACCACATCCAGGATCAAACAGGGAAACAGTACCCAAGAGTACAGGAGGGAGCAGGGTCTGATCTAAGCAAACACACAACTCAGAAGTGGAAGCTGGACATAGGAGTAAACAGAAGAAAATGTCTAACACAATGAGGAGATGTGATGGACTGAGAGAACCCCAAGAGGTAAACTAGGAGAACAAACACGCTAGTCCAAGTAGACCCTCAGAGAAAAGAATGATTTATCAAGAGCTCCAAGTTAAAGAAAAAATACTGAAAACAGGCAAAATGTTAGAGTCCAAGTACCAAGGAGCCAGTCAGGATCAGCCCCCTTATAGGAAAGGAGAGACTGGAATATGAGATGACAAAAGAAAAATAACAAAGGTTTATAAGAAGAATAACTTATCTGGCAAAACTATTCCCACAGGAGTAAAAAGGAATGTTTAATGAAATAAAGGACTTTGAAAGCACTTCTGGTATTAAAAAAAAAGCAGAACTGGGTGAAAACTTTGCAATTCAAGAGTTAAGATACAGAGAAAGAAAAAAAACAAACAAAAAACAAAGATTTTAAAAAAGAGACAGAGAAAGAAAAGTCAATACATTTGATCTTTGGACAAGACTGCAATAATGAATTTTTACATTATAAGAGAGGAAGAAGAAGCAAGCGTTCCTTTAGGACCCTTAGTGTCGGCAAGGTTCACAAAGAAAATTAAACAAGACAGACAATGGAGCTAGGGCTGGTTTTGTTCTATTTTGGTAGTTTTAGGAGAACAAGAAAATGAGAGAGAATGGTGAATATGCTGGGGAGGAAAGAAGAAATGAGGGGAAGGAACTTACTAGCTTGCATAATAGGAATGCATGAGATGAAGAGTATGCAAAGGCGGAGGAATGGGTAGGGGAAATAGACATCCCATGAACTTCACTTTCACTTGAACTGAACAAAGGAAGGTTGAACACACATACATACACACACACACGCACACACACAGAGTCTTGTATAGAAACATATAAAACTCAAAAGAGAAATCAGGTGATGACAGGCTCAGTATGAAAGCAGCCACAAGTAAAATGAACCACATTGGGGTATGGAACATGAAGGGGAATTTAATAAGAAGATTCATAGATCACTAGGGTTACACAAACTCCCACTTTACCATCTTCTTTGTAAAGTAAGGGGAGATAGCAAAAAGAAAAAAAGTAAATGAAGGCAGAAGAAAGAGAAATAGCTATAATTGTAAATGTGAATAGGATGAACTCACCCATAAAACAGGGTAAAAGAATGGACCGAAAAGTAGAATCCAATAATGTCATACACATGAAACACATTTGAAATATAAAGATTCATACTCAGAAGGGTCTAGAGCAAAATCCATTATTCCTTTTTTTAATCTTCTTAAAAATTCTATTTTATTTTCAGTTCTAAATTTGCTCGCTCATCCTAGCAATCCCTGACCTCAAACTATACCACAAAGCTGTAATCATCAAAACAATTTAATACTGGGTAAGAAATAGAGAAGTTGATCAGTGGAATAGAGGAGGTACACACTAGACAGAAGCAAATGAAATCAACTGACTCCACAATCTTAGCTATCAGAACAACCATTAGGACAGCAGAACAACCTAGTCTTTCTTATTTGGTACCAAATTGTTTTGATGATTACAGCTTTGAAGTGTAGTTTGAAATGAGGTACTGCTAGTCCCTCATCTCTCTTCTTTCTCACTTTTTTTTTCATTAATTCCCTTGATATTTTTGACCTTTTGTTCCTCTAGATAAATTTCATTATTATTTTATCTAGCTCTATTAAGTTATCCTCTGGTAGTTTGGTGTGGCACTGAATAAGTAAATTAATTTAGGTAGTATTGTCATTTTTATTTTATTAGCTTGGCCTACCATGAAAAATTAATATTTCTCTAATAATTTAGCTATGTGCTTGGGTTTTTTTTTTGTAATTTTTTTTCTTTTTAGGCAATTGGGGTTAAGTGACTTGTCCAAGGTCATACAGCTAGTAAGTGTCAAGTGTTTGGTCTGAGGCTGGGTTTGAACCCAGATCCTCCTGACTTCAGGGCCAGTGCTCCATCTACTGTGCCACCTAGCTGTCCCTAGATATGTATTTGTGTAAAGATCATTTTATAATTGTGATCATATAGTTCCTATGTGTTTCTTGGCAGATATACTCTCAAGTATTTTATACTATCTTCAGTTATTTTAAATAGAATTTCTTTCTATCTTTTCCTGCTGGGTTTGGTTGGTAATATGCCAAGATGATGATTGTTTGTGTAGGTTTATTTTCTTTCTTTTTTTTTTTGAATAAATGAAATAAGCATTTAAAAATTTATTTATTTACTTATTATTAGTTTTCAACATTCACTTCCATAAGATTTTGAGTCTTAAATTTTCTCCCCTTTTCTCTCCTTCCTCCCCACCCCCACCCAAGACAGTGTGCAATCTGATATAGGCTCTACTTATACATTCATATTAGGCATATTTTCCCATTAGTCATGATGTAAAGAACAATTTAGAACTAATGGGAGGAACCACAAGAAAGAAGAAACAAAACAAAACAACAAAAGAAAAGGAGAGTATGCTTCCATCTGCATTCAGACTCCATAGTTCTTTTTCTGGATGCGGACAGCATTTAGCATCACGAGTCTTTTGGAGTTGTCTTAGATCCTTGCATTGCTGAGAAGAACCAAGTCTATCAAAGTCAGACATCACACAGTGTGGCTGTTTACTGTGTATAATGTTCTCCTGGTTCTGCTCACTTCTCTCAGCATCAGTTCATGTAAGTCTTCTCAGGTTTTTCTGAAGTCCACCTGCTCATCATTTCTTATAGCACAATAGTATTCCATTACATTCATATACCACAACTTGTTCAGCCATTTCCCAATTGATGGGCATCCTTTCAATTTCCAATTCTTTGCCACTACAAAAAGAGCTGCTATAAATATTTTTGTACATGTGGGTCCTTTTCCTGTTTTTTGATGTCTTTGGGATACAGACTTAGAAGTGGTATTACTGGGTCAAAGGGTAGTGAGTTTATTTTCTACCTGTAATTTTGCTGGGGCTTTTGGATGTTTCAGGGAGTTTTCTAGTTGACTTTCTAGGTTCTCTAAGTAAAACATTATATCATCTGCAAAAAGTCTGATAATTTTGTTTCCTATGCTTATTCCTTCAATTTCTTTTTAGCGTCTTATTGCCGATTTGTCCAGGTTTTGATGGCTCAGAGCAAGTATAAACAGCAATTATTTCTGTTCTGGATAGAAACCCTGTGGGTCTTCCCCTCCGTGATTGATTTTTCGAAGGTAAACTAGGCCATCTCTTGCCTCCATTCTTACCTAGACTTTAATTGCTGAATGGGCAGAGACCTGGGAAAGACCTTAGCTTAGTAAGGTCAAGGTCTCCCACTGAATGCAGGGCCATCACCAGCTGTCTTGACTTATGCCTTGCCACTGGACTCTGATGACTCTGGAGGAGAGACCAAGGTGGTGACTTTGCACAATTTTGCCTCACTGAAATCCAATTCATTTGCAAGTCAAAACATCACCCTCCTGATGTCATTGCTCCTCTTCCAGAACAAAGGACAAACAAGAAGTGTCTTGTTGCCCTAGCTAGCCTTTGGAGCACAATACTGAATAATAATGATGGTAATGGACATCCTTGCCTTACCCTGATTTTTTTTGGGGGGGTAAAGGCCCCTAGTTTATCTGCATCACATGTAATTCTTGCTCTTGGTTTTAGATGTTGTTGTTGAATTATTTTTCAGTCCAAGTCTTTGTGACTCTATTTGGGGTTTTCTTAGCAAAGATACTGGAGTAGTTTTGCCATTTCCTTCTCCAGCTCATTTTACAGATGAGGAAATTGAGGCAAACAGGGTTAAGTGACTTGCCCAGGGTCACACAGCTAGTAAGTGTCTGAGGCTGGATTTGAACTGAGGAAGATGAATCCTGACTCCAGGCCCAACACTCTTGCCCACTTTGCCACCTAGCTGGTCTTAGAGAGGTACCATTTATCATTTTAAGGAGAGCTCTGTTCATTCCTGTGCTTTCTAATTTCTTTTTAGAACAGGAATGAGTGTTGTATTTTGTCAAAAGCTTTTTCTGCATCTATTGATACAAACATGCTTTTTGTTGTTTATGTTCTTACTACGGCCAATTACGTTCTTGGTTTTCCTAATATTGGAGGAGCCCTGCATTGGTATATATCCAGTCTATCCAGAGAATATGATCTTTGTAACATGTTGCTGTAGTCCCCCTAATCTCTCAGGAGGAGCCCTAGATACCTGATGGGTAGATGTAGCCTTCCTCAGTTTGGAAGAGTGAAAGCAAAGCTTGTGCTGCACTGACATGTCAACCCCACTAGAAAACAGGATCTGTGGGGCAGCCAGGTGGTGCAATGGTTAGAGCACTGGCCCTGGATTCAGGAGGACCTAAGTTCAAATCTGGCCTCAGACATATAACACATACTAGCCCTGTGACCCTGGGCAAGTCACTTAACTACTCTGTCTCAGTTTCATCTGTAAAATGGGGAAGATCATAGCACATCCCTCATAGGGTTGTTATGAGGATCAAATGAAACAACTATGTGAAGACCTTTGCAAACCTTAAAAAAGCATTATTTAAGCCCTAGTTATGATCATTAGTATTAGCCACAACACTAATTAACAGCAGCCTTGCAAACCGTGGCCTGTTGAGGCCTGTGTATTGGACTCTCAAGCTGACTATACTAGTAGGGATAAATTAGGATACTGAATAATTGTCTATAATGTGCGCAATGTGGTCTCCAGGGACATCACTATTTTTGAGCAGAAATAAAAGAAATGGGGAGATCGTGGAGGTGGCCTAGACCAGAACCAAAGGGGAATTTGTTCCTTAAGAATCTGAAATGGGATAAAATGAAGCACTGGGGGGCCTAACATCCTTGAATGCAGAGACTAGTTTTTGCTTCGTTTTGTATCTCCAGTGCTTAGCACAGTGCCTGGCACATAGTAGGTGCTTAATAAATGCTTACTGACTGACTATTGAGAAGTCAGGCAACCCTAAAACAATAAACCCAGGCAAATCACACTGATAGGTAAAGGATAGGAAAGGCAAGTTACCCTCAAATGTGTCCTCAAATGAGTGGTACTCATGGGCTGTCCTAGAACTATAAAAAGGGAGGCTTCAGTGGAGGGCATGTCTATCCAGAACTGAATCATATAAAAACAAAAAGCGTCAATAAAAGTATTAATTGAACAAACAAACAGAATTTGTCAAAAATAGGAGAGACATGATACCCCAATTTGTCCATTAGATGGTGCAAGAAATCCTTGGCTTGTCGAAGAAAGCAGATTGTACAGAGTATATCAAATCAGAATGAATCAAAGTAAGTAAGCAATCTCATTCGCATGAGCAGGAGTAAAATCTTCTTGTCTGAGAGTTGTCTAGAAAACACCTAGGTGAGGCTATAATGATGTGTCTCAGTGTCTCACAACCTATAGTCAGAAAGTTTTTCCTAACACCTTATAAATCTCTGCTGTTGAAATGTATGCTGATTTTCTTGCGTTCAAAATTCAGTGGAACTGAGGAACAGTGAGACCTCACCTTCCACATATTTTCATATACTTTTTACATTTTTGAATTGTTATTCAAAATACTCTGGTGTTATTTATTCCACACTAATATTATTTCTCTAGGAAAAATAACTAATCATCATAATTCAACAAACATTAAGCATCTATGCTTTCCTCTCTTGTTCCATAATATTGGAGGAAACCATGCCAAGTATGTACAGTGCAAATTCATATTAACCCTAACTGGGTCCTCACTATTGCAAAAGTTAATGCTATAATGAATGCTATAAATAAATGAATGAATAAACAAATAAATAAATGGATGGTGAATTTTGTGGCATCATATATATCCTCCCAAAAAATGACTAGGAAGGGCCAGTAATAGAGCGAGAGTGAGGGATGGACTGAGCACATGTTACACTGGCGTTCTTGGAATGAAAATGGTCTAAGGAAGGCCTCTAGCATGTTGGGTGAATCCCAATAGGAATATTTAGACAAGATTCTCTCACGCCATTGAGTAGCTATGGGTGGGATGTAGTCAATACCTAAAGAAAGAATACTCATATTCATGGCTCTTTTTTAATCTTTTCCTGGAGCTGTAATTTCACTTGTATTGAGAGCTCCTAGTAAAGAATTTCCTGTACCAACACAGATCTTCTTCTCTACAACTTAGTCTTAGAGAGATGCCTGATGCCCTGAGAGGTAAAATGATTTGCCCAGAGTCACACAGTCAGTCTGCATCAAAAGTAGAACTAGAACTTATATCTTCTGATGGCAAGACTGCTTCACTCTCCATTCATCCACATTGCTTCTCATCTTGCGGGATGGGGTAATCTTAATACTTTCAACCACATAATAATTATAAAGTAAGAGGACTTTAAAAAATGTAACAGAACTTATACATCCAAGTCAATATTGTTTTTCAAGTAATTACCTTGGGAAAATACACACTCGTGCCAATGACAATATTGGTCAAAGCAAAGTAATACTAGAAATTCCTCTCTTAGAACCAGTCTTGGAGCCAGTTTGGTGGGGAAAAAAAAAGGGGGGGAAGGTATATCACTTAATAGTCCCTCTAGTTTTGGACTAAAACTGGTAGGCCCCAGTTTGATCACATACTTTATTAACTTTGGCACCCAATGACTTTTAATTTTAAAGAAATAATCAAAACCAGGCTCCCAGGAAAAATAAATTGCTGTCACTGAGGCTATTTGGTAATTGTATTAAAATAAGAAGTTCCAAAAATGCTTTGAGCAATGACAGCATCATGGGAGTGAGTATTTAAGCTGTCCATGATAACAACACTAATTTGGACATTTTTTCATGTTCATTCCTTATATTCTCACCTGATATAGTGTCTGAATCTGTGAAAACCAGTCTACCAATACCTGTCTGGCCTCCTGCACTGGGAAGATTCATTTGCCATTTGTATAGTTTCATATAAGTAAGAGGTGTGAAATCATGTAAGTGAGGGGATTGACCTAAAGAAATCAATGTTTTAGGAGGTGTGGCTTGGTTGGCAGAGGGAAAAAGAGACCCTTTCAGAGCCTGGTTTCAATTTTGTTGTTTAAAAACAAAAGAATGAAAGAACAAGCAGTAGGTGGAGTGCGGACATTGGACATGTTGGAGGAAAGGACAGAGAGGACCAATGTTCCCAAGGACTGATAAACAGCAGATGGCAGCAGAGTAATGTGGAATGGAGGGAACAATCCACCATGGTCACATTCTTCTTTGAAGTCTGGACAGCAAGAATATTGGGCCTTTCATGATGGAAAATGCTACCCACATCCAAAGAAAGAACTATGGAGTTTGAACGCAGATCGAAGCATACTATTTCCTATTTTTTTTCCCTTCTGTTGTGTTTGGTTTCCTCCTATTGGTTGTAATTCTTACTTATAACATCATCAATGTGAAAATATGTTTAATAGGAATGTAAATGTATAGCCTATATCAGATTGTGCGCCATCTTAGGGAAGGAGGTAGGGAGGGAAGGGGAGAAAAATTTAAAACTCAAAAGCTTATGGAAGTGATTGCTGATCAATCAAAATAAATTAATAAAAAGAATATTAGAGCCTTTAACAGAAGGAAGTTCAGTTGGGGAACTGATTAGAGTAGGAAGAGAAATTCAGTTTTGAACAGGCTTGATCTGAGGATCTGTCACAGCTTCAAGAAGAGATTTCTAAGGGCGTTTTAAAATACAAGGTTAGAATTCTGGTGAGCTGTGACAGCTCTTGTTTGGACTGGACAAAGAGATTTGAGAGACATTAACATAGAAATAATTCATGATTCGGGATCAATTTACCAAGGGAAAGAGCATATCAAGAGAAGATCAAGGTTGTCCTTGAAGTTTGAAATTATATTGAAGCACCAGCTTAAGCAGTACTGCTCTATTTTTGTCCCTACCAAAATTCAGACTGACATATCCTCCAGATCAGACCTGCACAATTCTAGCTCATCCCTCACACTAGATAGAGATTTAGATCTAGAAGACCTTTGTTGCGGAAGTGTGTGAGAAGATCTAGACTGGAATGTTTTCTTTTACTCAGCCAACTGGGCTCCATCCCTTGTCTTATTTTTTGATACCTCTAGTTAAGTCTATCTTTAATGTCTCATCGCTCTGTGTGTGTGTGTGTGTGTGTGTGTGTGTGTGTGTGTGTGGGTGTGTGTGTGTGTAGGAAAGGGGAGGGGTGACCCTAGATCCTCCCCAGTGATTCTAATGAGCCCAAGTCTATGTTAATTTTTTCCCTTGGAACCTGGCCACCAGTTGATTATTTTTTTTTTAAGTTGATGGCAACTCATGAAATCATCTACTAAAGTATGGAAATGCTGTGATTTGCATTGCTGGAGGGACCACCAACACTACTGAAATCATGTATTATTTGAAATACTATAGAATAATATATTCTCATATTGAGAAACAAATATGGTGTCGATTAGTAGTGTCAAACTCAAATAGAAAAGGGGCCCACTATGTAAGGATAAAAGGGGCCCTGTATATAAGGATCCTGGTGGGAGGCATACTGACTTAGAAAACCAAACATGCTTTTATATTTCTTTTTTTATTGACCCACCAACACATTAAAATTAGATAGGAACCTCATTTTAATCTGGTTTGGGCCATAATCAGGAGCATGGCACAACCTGTGGGATGCGTATTTGACATCTCTGATGTAGGGGATAGAGTACTGGGCTTGGAAACACAGAATACCTGGATTCAAACACCAGCTGTGGGACTGCAGGGCAAGTCATTTAGCCTCTCAGCCTTAGTTTGCTCATCTGTAAAACAGAGGTGATAACTGCATCCACTGCACAGGCTTTTGAGAACTTTAAAGCACTATAAATGCTGACGACGATGATGATGATTCTCAGGTTCTTCAAAAATATTCTCAGCCATAACATTTATTTTTTAAATTCAATTTTATTTTCAGATATGCATTCTTTCCTTCTCTCTCTTCTCCACCCCACCCCCAAAAGAGAAAGCAAGAAAAACAAAACTCCTGTTACAAACATGCATAGTCAAACAAAACAAATTCCTGCATTGGCTATTTCCAAAAACAAAGTCTCAAACTGTATTCTAAATCTATCTCTTGTGTATCAAGAGGCAGGGAGCATGTTTTATCTCGAGTCTTCTGGAATTGTGCCAACCATAACATTTCAAAAATAGAAGTGATCTCAGGACAAAAAGCCAGAACCATGGGGCTCTATACTAACGGCTTTTCCCATTACACTCACCACCAACAATTAATTTTGAACTTATGGTCAACTAAAAATACTGATCTTTCCCATAAAAATTGCTACCAAAACTATCTTCTGAAACAAAATAGAAGCACATTAATTGGGGAATGGCTAAACAAGTTGTGGTATATGAACATAATGAAATTACTGTACTGTAAAGAACTGATCAATCTGCAGAATACAGAGAAGCATGGGAGACATGAAATGAAGCAAAGGGAAGTAAGCAGGGTCCAGAAAACAAGACACACAATGATCACAACAAAGTAAATGGAATGAACAACAAAACAACGGAAACCAAATGCTATGAAATTATCATACCAAGCTTAGCCCCAAAGAAATAAAACACCCTCGTCCACTTCTCTGCAGAGGTGTATGTCCATGTCTACTGCATGTGATGTCAGAGTTCTTCAATACGTTGGTTATCATCGCTGTACTTTTCATTTTCTTCTTTGTTATTCTTTATCATATAGAGTGGCTCTTTGGAGGAGGAGGAGGAGGAGGGTGGAGGGACCCAATGGGAAATGTGAGTGTGTTCAGTTGTTTCAGTTGTGTCTGACCCCACTTGGGGTTATGTTGGCAAAGATACTGGAGTGGTTTGCCATTTCCTTCTCTGGCTCTTTTTACAGATGAGGAAATTGAGGCAAACAGATGAGGAAACTGAGTGACTTGCCCAGGGTCATGTAGCTAGTAAGTGTCTAAGGCCGGATTTGTAATCAGGAAAAATGAGTTCTAGTTTTCCTGTGGGAAATGTAGGTTGTGTAAAAACAAAATATATCAAGAAAATTTAGTTTTTAAAAAGTCTGATTTTTCTTACCCTATGACTATACATTTGATTTTCAAAACTTAAAGGCAAGAGACTTGTACTTGCTAACCTTCATTTCCATGATTCCAGCTATACTGTGGACTTTTTTGAATCCTGACTGTGTCATGCAGTGCATTGACGGTTTCTCCCAGCTTTGTTATCTATTAAAATTCTACATCAACAGTTTATCATGGTATAAAGGTGACCCCAGGTTGCCAGGCTTTGCCAGCAGAACACAGTCCCTAGAAGTTTGACCAAACTCATAAGGCTTTAAATCTAGGCCCAGGAATGGACTATTCTGATATTTAACAACTACTCTAATTAAGTCTGGAGTATATCATCACCAGTTTGATTGCATGTTAATACTTCTTGGTCATAATAACTCAAATACAATCTGCTTAATTATGGTGGGGTTGCATTTGGCACTGGTAGAGAATCTTCACCAATGAAATTACAGATCATTGAAGTGATCTATAATTGGTGAATTTGATAACCATGCCTTCTATGCTTTTACCCAGGGCTTTGACAGATCCCTATTATAGCACATGACTAGAAAATTTTCTTAAGGCTTACACTAATCAGATAATCAACTTCACTTATTTCAATTTTGCCTCAGGCTGGTTCATTTTAGATTAAATAAAATATGTCTTGATAATGTAGGAACAAGTGGTATGGGTCACAACTGTTTTGTCTCTAAAAAGAGAAGCTTGGAGAGAATAATTGTAAATATTCCTTTCAGTTCTAAATCCTTTGATTTCCTAATCACAGACTGGGAATTCTCTAAGAGGGCTGCATATTTTTGCCATTCAACATGAATTTCCAGTAAGAGATATTACAAGGGCTCTCAGCCAGATAATGTATGATTTGAAAAGGAGTTGGACAAGAATATAGAGAAATCAAAGGTCAACAATAGTCCAGCTAAACACCTCGAGTAAAGTCTGTAATCCTTATAGAGGATTTATGGGAGGACATGAGCAAGAATAGCACAGGCAAATGTATGAAATGTGTCTTAAAAGGCGCATTTTATTTGTTTTTCACTATATCTTGGGGTTTTTTTCCCAATCAATAAAAATCTGCCCTTTCCCCACCTCCCATGAAAACTGAGGAAAAACAAAAAACTTGTTACAAACATATAGTCAAACAAAATTAATTTCTGCATCATCCATGTACAAAAACCAAATACATCTCGTTCTGTGCTCTGAGTCCTTCGCCTCTTTTTAGAAAGTGGGTAATATGTTTCACCATCAGTCCTCTGGAATTATGACTGGTCTTTACACTGATCAGAGTTACCTCATCCTTTCAAAGTTATTTGTCTTTACCATGATGTTGTCTTTGTAAAAATTATACTACTGGTTCTGTTCATTTCACTCTTCATAATTTCATGTCATCCCAGGTTTCTTTGAAACTATCCCCTTCATCATTTCTTACAACACAGTAGTATTCTGTCACATTTAAATACAATAACTTGTTCAGCCATTGCATCCCCTCAGATTTCTGTATTTTGCTACCTCAAAAAGAGCTATATTTTTGTATTTTCATATCCTCAGGATTTGTTTTTGGATTAAGCTTTTGTTTAACCTATTCTCCTTCTAATTTTCCTTTCTCTCTTCTCCTCTTTCCTTCTATTTTCCCTGTTGAGTGAAATGTATTTCTGTACCCAGCTCTGTGTGTGTGTGTGTGTGTGTGTGTGTGTGTGTGTCTCTCTCTCTCTCTCTCTCTCTTTCCTTTTTTGACCAGGTCAGATGAGATTCAAGTGTCTGTCATTCCTTGCCCCACTTCCTTGTTTGTTTGTATAGATGTCTACTTACCTACCCCAATTTACACTGATTGATATACATTTTCCTAACCTTCTTTTCTTTTCCTCTCTAGTATATTCCTTTTCCCCTCTCTTTCCTTTCTTCTTTTATGTTCATCAAGACATAACAGAATGTCTTCCAGGCCTTCTGTCTAATTAGCCTATCTCCATGGCCTCTGATGATGATAGGGTTCATAGGGGGACACATATATTATCTCCCCATATTAAAATGAAGTAGTTTGTCCTTCTTTAGTTGTTTTTCATTATTTATTTGTCTTTATCTTTTTATAATTCCTTTAATTCCTGTGTTTGAACCTCAAGGTTTCTAAACAGCTGTGGTCTTTTCATCAGAAATGCTTGGAAGTCCTTTATTTCATTAAAAATTTCCCTATAAGGTTACATACGCAATTTTGTTGCAGCAGTTATTCTTGGTCATAAGCCTATATATCCTCTGCCTTCTGGAATATCATATTGCAAGCACTCTGAAGCTCCTTTGGTGGCTGCTAAATTATGTGTGGTCCTGACTGTGGTTCCTCACTCAGTACTTGAATTCTTTCTGTCTGGCTATTTGCAGTATATTTTCTTTGACCTGGAGCTCTAAATTTTGGCTAGAATCTTCCTGGAAGTTTGCATTTTGGAGTTTCTTTTGAGAGGTGAATGATGGATTCCTCCTATTTCCACTTTATCCTCTAGTTCTGAGACCTGCTCTTATTATTATTAGCTTTGAAATTCCTTTAGCTGATCACAATCTCTTGTGAATCACCTCTCCCTCTGCCTTGCAGTCCCAAACCCTGTTCTATGTCTATGACTCCCAATCTCTCTACCTCTCAGTTCTTTCCCAGGGCCTCTTAATATCTGTCTACTGCCTGCTTCCCTACTGCCTACACAACACGCTCATCTCTCCCCCATACTCAGAAAAACCCATCCTTTAATTCATCCATCTCCTCTATCATCCCATTTGTTTCCTTCCTTTTGTGGCTAAACTCCTTGAGAAGGCTGTCTACAGTAGGAGCCTCCTCTACTTTCTTCTCACTCTTAACTTTCCTTAGTCTGCCTTCTAACCCTCTCAATTCAACAAAAATTGCTCTAAAATTACTAATGATCTCTTAATTATCTAATCTAATGGCCTTTTAGAAATCCTCCTCCTTCTTCACCTCTCCGTAATCTTTACGCTATTGATCACTCTCTTCTCTTCAACACTCTCTTCTCTCTAGGTTTTCAGGACACTCTTCTCTTTGTTGGTTCTCCTCTTCATTTGACCTCCTCCTCCATTTCCTTTGCTGTATCTTCATTCAGATTATGCCCACTAACTGGTGGTGCCCCACAGGGCTCTGTCCTGGACCCTCTTCTCCCTCTATCCTATTTCTCTTGGTGATGTCATTAGCTCTCATAGATTCCATTAAATCTCTTTGGTGATAATTCTCAAATCTGCTTATCTAGCCCTAACCTCTCTGCTGACCTCCAATCTCACATCTCCAACTGCCTAGTGGACATCTTGAACTGCATGTCCCATAGATATCTTAAACATAACATGTCCAAAACTGAACTCCATCTTTCTCCCCTAAACTACCCCTTCTTTCTAACTTTTGTATTCTTCTTGAGTGTACCACCATCTCTCCAGGCACCTATTTTTACAAACTAGGTATTATCTTCAACTCCATAACTTCTCTCATCACAACCCCCACATCCAATCTGATGCCAAGGTCTATTCATTCTACCTTTGTTAATAACCTTTGCATATGCCCTCTTATCTCTTCTGCCATTGCCATTCCTCTGGTGCAGACCCTTATCATGTCACACCTAGTCTACTGGAAGTCTGCTAGCCATAAGTCTCTACTCCAATGTATCTTCTACTCAGCCATCAAAATGATCTTTCTAAAGTCCAAGTCTAACTATGTCAACCTCCCCATCACCCCACTCAAACTCTAGTGGCTCTTTATTACTTCCAAGAACAAATATACAAACCTGTTTGGTGTTCAAGGACCTTCATGAATGGCCAGACCCCCCTTACCTTTGTAGTCTTCCTAAGCCTTACGCTCCACCAAATGCTCTTAGAGCCAGTGATACTGGCCTCTTTCATGTTCTCCAAACAAAATACTCCCCCATCTCCCAACTCTGGGCATTTCCCGTAATGTACTGAATGCTCACTTCTCATTTCCGCCTCTTGGCTTCCCCGGCTTCCTCCAAATCCCAGTTTCGCCTTCTACTGGAAGCTTTTCCTGATGTTGAT
Source organism: Phascolarctos cinereus (assembly GCF_003287225.1). NCBI lineage: Eukaryota > Metazoa > Chordata > Mammalia > Diprotodontia > Phascolarctidae > Phascolarctos > Phascolarctos cinereus. The sequence continues at coordinate 84,646,107 of NW_027556098.1, read as the reverse complement.
TATTTCCAATTTAATTTTCCAATTTATTTATTATTTGTATGTAGTTGTTGTTGGCATGTTGTCTTCCCTATAAGGCTGTGAATTCCTTGAAAACACAGATTTTCCCCCCCTTTTTTTGTATCCCTAGTATATACCTCAGTACTTACCTGGCACATACTAGGTGTTGATAATAAATGTTGATTACAAAACAAAATTCATACTAACCTCTAAGACCCTCTGAAATTTGCCTCCCATCCACTTTCCAGCCTTACCTTTACAGCATTCCCCTTTGCACACATTCCAGATGATGCAGACCACTAGCTGTCCTCCTCTATTGTATTCTGCTTCTGAATATGCCAGTATCTATGCCTGGAAAGGGCACCTCGTTCTACTCACATCCCTCCTTAGTTTTAAAGTCCAGTTGAGGCATTATGACTTTTGTTCCAGAGGGCCACTTTTTTCATTCTTCCTCATATTTTACTTGCTTCCGATGTGTTAAAACTCTCCTGGACTAACTCCAAACTATTTCTTAAGAAACATTTGATCAATTTAGGGCAGGGCAAAGCATCTTGCCATTGTTTTGGTCATTTAATTGTTCCATGTTTTACTGCCCCAAAGAAAGAAAAGTTGTTTTTTGGTCAATAGAAAGCTTAATTGTCTACTTTCTTTTAACCCTCAATTTAGTAGTACTTAATTAGTAGTGCTGTACACATAATAAAATGTATTCTGAACAAATGAATACAATGAAGAAATTGACTTTTAAAAATATCTGGAAACATTATTAATCTACTTAAAGAAAACTGAATAAATTCAGTTGTTTGTACAGCATCCGTTACAGGGCATCTAAAACATTTCATCAGTCTTATGTGCTGAAGAGAAATTTTTAAAAAATCAAGACATTTCATGAAAACATATAATATGATTTTTGGGGAAAAGAGGCAATGACCCTTTATTATAAAATTTATTTTAGCTCTAGTCCTCCTTCCCCCACCCCCACCTCCTCCCATGATCTCTTTTGGACTTCCAGATCAGAGTACCACTAGGGGTGTGATGGGGAGGGGTTTGCAGAATTCTCCCTCCTCCCAGTGACTAATATGAGGACCTGAAGGAACACATAGTAAGTAGCCTGTGCTTGCCCAGAGAAGAGTTACTGGACCTCCAGCTCCCAGCTATATTCTGCCTTTGTCTTTTCTGAGAAGAGACTAGTGATCCCTGCGAATGGATGTTTCTAGTCTTGGAGATGAGCTAATGATAATCTGGAGTCGAAAGGTTCCCAAGTTTCAGAGTTGGTCTCCCAATAGAGTAAGATTTCCTTAACAAAATGCTTCTAAGTGGAGGAAGGCAGGATCTTCCATAGAAGGCCCTGATGGTCAGTCTGAGTATAAGGTAAATAGGAAAGCTTTGTTTAGCGATTCCACACAGTCCTTATCCTCTGGGGGAGGGTCTGGTGAATCTAACAGGACATCTGGGTGGCCTGTTGTATTTGTTCACAGGTATCTGTGAATCTTTTAAGTCTTACGACTTAAAGCTAATGTTGATTCAGATCTTCCCCGAAGTTTCTGCGCTGGGGAGAATAATCCAAAGAGACAAAGTGACTCCTTTACATCAGCCCCCAGGATGATATTGAGGTCTGTGTGATCCCAGAATCTTTCGGTGAATCCAGGGGTACAAAGCAATTTGTTTTCCTTTCCTACAACAGCCAAATCTGCTATCTATACACACACACACACAGTAGCACTCTCCACAAGTAGTTACCCAACTCACTGCTCTATTGGATAGATGGTGGGGAATTTTTCTTGATGTCAAATCTAAAATTTCCTCTTTGCTCCCAGTTGTGCCCTCTTCCACAAGCAAACCCTTCAAATACTTGAAAACATCTCCCATGGCTCTTCTGAGTTTTCTCTTCTCTAGGCTCATCATATCAGTTCTTTCAATAAATCCTCATATGGCTTTTGCCCACTCCCATCCTAGATGCTACCTTTTGCTAACATTTTTTAGGTTACTGCCCTTCCTGAAATATGGTATCCAGATTTGAACACAATATTGCCAATGTGGCTCAGACCACAACAAAGGGACTTGTTCAGTCATTTCAGTTGTGTCCAACTATGACCCTACCTGAGGTTTGCTTGGCAAAGATACTGGAGAGGTTTGCCATTTCCTTCTCCAGCTCATTTTACAGATGAGGAATGAAGCAAACAGGGCTAAGTGACTTGCCCAGGGTCACACAGATGGTAAAGTGTCTGAAGCCAAACTTGGATTCAGGAGGAGGTCTTCCTGATTCCAAGCCCAGTGCCCTATCCACTGTGCCACCTCGGTGATGGCACAGAGAATTTACAGCCCACCGAAAACTCCCAGAACTTTCCCCCACAAACTGCAGTCTAACCACATACCCCTTTATCTTCTACCCTTGAAGTTGAGTTTTGGGATCAGTATGTGGAATAAGCAATTTTTATAATTAGGAAGAGATTGTTTTAGGAAAACTTTGCAGGATCACAGATTTTGGACTGGGAATGGACTTCCTTACACATCATGCAGTCAAATTTTCTTTTTTCTTTTTTTTTTGTTAGGCAATGGGGTTAAGTGACTTGCCTAGGGTCACACAACTATTAAGTGTCTGAGGCCAGATTTGATCTCAGGTCCTCCTGAATCCAGGGCTGGTGCTCTATCCACTGCACCACCTAGCTGCCCCTAAATTGTCTGAATTTCACAGGTGAACAGAGAGGCCCAGGGAGACCAAGTGGAGCAAGCCCAGGTTAAAGAGAGTAAGTAGCAGATGGCATTTCCAGGTCCCTTGGCTCCCAATTTAGCCCTCCTTTCGCTGTACTGGGATGATAGGATCAGAGATTCAGAGCTGAAAGGGATTGTAAGAGGGGATCGAACTAATCCACTTATTTTACAGCTGAGGAAAGTGAGGTCAAGAGAAAGGAAGTGACTTGCTCAAAGCCATGCCTGGGCATTCAGCTGCACAGGTCCAGCCCTCATTCCTTTGCCTTGTAACCTCTTTCAGCTGAACCATTGCAGTGGCTTCCAGGTGGGTCTGTCTGCCTCAGGTTCCTCTCCACTCAGATGCCCAAAAGATTTTTCTAAAGCAGAAGCCTGATCATGTCACTCCCCCCTATCCAATAAACTCCACGGATTCCCTGTTCCTTCCAGAATCAAACACAAAATCTTTTGTCTGGCATCTAGAGTTTCACAAATTTGCCCTTTCCCATATTTGCTGTCTTCTTACATTTTATTCACCTCCATGTATTTCACAATCCACCCAGTTACCTTCTTGCTTTTCCTTCCTCATCTCTGATTGTCCCCTGTGCCTGGAATGCTCTACTACCACCACGTTTCCCTAGTGTTATTTAAGATACAATTCAAATCCCATCTTCCCCAGGCTTTTCCCACTCCCCCTGGTACTACTAGTACCTTCCCTCTTCTCCATTATTATCTTTTAAGTTACAGACTTAGCATGTTTTCTCCCTCGTTACTATGTGAGCTCTTAAGAGAGGATAGGGATTGCTTTTTGCCTTTCTATGCTTAACAGTGTCTGGCACATATTAAGCACATCAGCTGGAAAAATAAAAAAGGACCGAGAGCCTCTCAACCTACAGTTTATCTCCTTTTCCAAACCATCCTCTATATAGCCATTAACTGCAATTCCTCCAGTACAGGTCATACACTGTCACTCCCTAGCTCAAAGTACCTTGGTTCTCTTTCTTGCATCCTTTGCTCAGATTTTAAACCCTTCACAATCTGGTTGGCTCCCCTTCCAGATTTATTGCTTATTACTGTCCACCAAACACATTCATGGTTAAAGTGACTCGCTGTCTGTGAGTCTCCACATGCGACCTTCAATCTCCCCTCTTCGTGTCTTCCCAGAGGCCATCAATCTCCCAGTGTTTGAAAGCCCTTCTTCACCTCTTCCCGTGTAGAAACCCCAGCTTTCTTCAAAGCTCAAGGGTCACCTCCCCCAGAAGTCTCTCCCGATTCTCCCCTCTCAACTTGTTCATGCCCTCTCCCCAGAGATTACTTTTTCATGTATTTTTAATTATTTATGGACATATTATTTAACTCAAAAGAATATAAGCTTCTAATGGCAGGCATTCCTTCATTTTTATTTTTTTATTCTCAAAGTCTAGAAAAGAGCATGGCACATAAGCACTGAACTACCTGCTGAATGACTATATGGGCGGGGACGTGAAAGGCAGCTGACATTTCTTTAGTCCTTCAAAGGTCACAAAGGGCTTCACCACGATTATGTATGGCAGGTGTAAACAGTATTCCCATTTTACAGAAGAAACCAAAGCTCAGAGAGGCTGACTTGCTTACAATCACACAGCTACTGTCAGAAGTGGGATTTGAACCTAGGTCTGCAGGACTTAAGACCAATACTCTCTTCATGACTCCATACTGCTTCTCCAGAGGTAGGAAGAACAGTGCAGGAAATGAACCATCCAAACCATTTAGCACAGTGTCATGCATATAAATAGGCACTTTATCTGCTGAAGTTAATTATCAGAGTAGATGAACAGAAATTCCCTATTGCTTAAAAAACAGATTAAGAAGTCAACCCCTGGAGCTTGGGAAACCATTAAGAATATTTGCAAAAGATGCTAAAGGAAGTTGTACTAATCAGGGACCACTTCAGATAGGTGCCTTTCCCTCTTCCTCCTCCTTTTCTCTACAGTATATGGTATTAACTTGTTCCAAAGTTTCATATTTTATAGAATAATATTCCCTTTCTTAATATTCTCACTGTTAATCTTTTACTGAACTTCCATACATGCATTCCACCTAAACCCACATCAGTAAATAAACATTAATGTGTTTACTGTGCGGTCAAGCACTGGGAAAACAATGAAAGGGAGAAAAACATGGTTCCTGCCGTCAAAGAACTCACTTTCTAATACAAGACATACAACTATGTTACATACAGGATAGAGCAGATGAAAGATAATTTCAAACGGAAAGCACTAGCAGTTTGGAAATACACAGGGAAAAAAGCCTTCTGCAGAAGCTGGGATCTGAGCTGAGCCTTGAAGGAAGAAGCCAGGGAAATAGAGGTGGGCATGGCATAGCATTTCAAGTATGGGGGATGGCCAAAGCAAAAGCATGCAGATGGGAGACTGAAAATGTCATGGCAGTTTGTCATGGCGGAAGGATGGCAGGTTGGCCACTGTAGCTGGAACAACAGTGTGTAGAAAGGAAAGTGTGAGACTAGAAAGGTAGGGAAGGGGTTAACTTACAAAGATCTTTCAACGTCAAAGATTTTTCTTTTAAGAAAATCAAATAAGCTTTAGATTTTGGAATATCACTGTAGCCCTCAGAAGATACACCTGCGCCACTAATTTGTATTTTACAATGTATTACAATTCCTTTTGAGATGGTGATATTTTATCCAACTAAACATATCTAAGCAATTGAGAATATCTTATCAACAAATATTTAGTCTATTGTTTTACCTATTATACAGTACAACTAGAACAAGAAAAGAGTAGTTTTCTGAAGCTGGAAAAAAAACCAACCCTGACCAGCCATGCATTTATTTCCACATTAAATATGCAAGGCTGTTCATAATCTCTAAGTATCTGCAAGTACGTGAGACTTCTCTTTACAAATGTAAAAAAGTAGAAAATGCAGTTGAGAAATCAATTATAAGAAATTCTTTAAAGGTCTGATACTTTCCAGTTAGTTGCCTGTAAATATCCTCAATAGTGGATTCCTATATCATAATATGCAAAGCAGCTAGATGGTACAGAGTCAATGCTGGGCCTAGAGTCCAAAGTCCTGAGTTCAAATCCAAATTAACGTGTTTACTATGTGGGTGTGATCCTGGGTATTTCACTTAATCTGACTCAATTTCTGCAATAGTACTATGGGGATGATAATACCACCACCATGCTGGTTGTGAGGACTGAATGAGATTATTTGTGAAGTGCTTAGTACACTGCCTAGTACATAGTAGGTAGTGGATAAATGTGTATTTCCTTCCTTACTAGATAGGTGATACTAAATGCATTAAAGAGTATAAGAAAGTGTAACAATCTAACATAAGAACTCTCATCTAGTAGTGAAGGACTCAAGTAAACAAGTGAAATACTGTTATAAATCTCACATTTGCAAAAAAAAACAAACAAAAAAAAGGAGGTATTTTCTCCATTGTCTTCAATGGAGAAAAAAAGAAGTATTAAATATTTACCCTTATAGGCTCCATAGTACTCTATTCCTGAAATACAGTGCTTGTTTCCTTTTTTTTTAAAACACACTGCTTTGGGTTTAAAAGCAAATGCAAACATATTCCTGCATCTTTAATGAAGAAACAGTATTCACATCTTTAATTCAAATACAAATCTTAACTTGAAAGAGAAATGACTCTGTAGAATCAAACATCGATGAAATTTAGAATAGTAGAGGAAGCATGGCCTGATGAATAGGGAGAGCCCTAAATAATCAGGGAGGGTTCAAGTCCAGTCTCTTTCATAGACTGACTATGTGACCCTGGGCAGGTCACCTGACCTATCAATACCCCGGCAAGTCTCTAAAATTATCAATCTAAAAGAAAATGGTACTTTGTGTTGACAGAAGTTTATCTCGGGGGAGCGCCTTACCACTGATGAAATCATGGATCCAGTTAAAAATGAAGCAAAACAAGATTCATAAAATAATGATACTGAGACATAAACTTTGTTTCAAACTGAGCTGACTTCTTTCACCAGTAGAACATTAGTTTTTTTAGATTTTTCATTCACCATCACATCAATTAAAAATAAACCTGCTTTTAAAAATTAACGTGTAAAGACCGCACATCAAAAGTGTACCTAATATATCTGATGGTAAACATGCCTCAGAAAAAACACACCCACTTAAGTAATATAAATTTTACAAATCTTTTTGCCAGTGACATTCTGAAATCTGAAAAGAACCAATATTAGGGAGAAAAAAAAACCCAAATCACCTACTATACAAACGTGAATGTTTTTAGTGTAGGTATAACTACCATGATGAAGGATTGAAATGGTTTTCTAACTTTCTTGTAGCATTTACAATGTAGGATGTGTGAACTGTAAAAGTCAAAATTCTTAAGACACTTAAGAAAATCTGAAGTAACAAGGTAAGCCACCACAGGGAAAGGAAAATAAACACAACATAAATTTCAATGCCATTAGGCCACTGCTCAACACTTCAAAGTAGAAACTCCAATACAATTCAGAAAGACTTCAACTTCAAGGTTTTCTGTAGGTTTTTTTTTTTATTACATAAGCAATAAACTCTCAACATATAAACTTTCAGATATAACAACTCAGTAAGCTCTATCCATAAACTCATGCTCAGAGAAAATGCTATCAATAAATAAATTCCCCTCGGGTAATTCTTGAGGCTTTTTTGAGAGAATCGTAGTTACAACTTTCAAATTGAATGCTGTAATTTAAAAGCAATTGTTAATCGTAAAAAAGTTACAGCATTCCACTACTGAAAAATAAACTTATTTATCAAGAAAGTTACAGTATTAGTTTCAATTCTCTATTAACTCCTGACAAAGAGACGTTGCCGGGCAGAAATGTCCTCATAGCGTTCGTTCCTAGCTGTTACCATCGCAGGTTAGATTTCAGTAGCGATGTCCATATGCTCCTATTGAGAGAAAAGAGACACACACACACACACACACAAATCTAATAGTTAAAACCAGAGCCAAATATAAGCTAATAGTTAACTCGCCATAAAGCTTCATGATGAATATTTAATTTACAAAGCACCATCCTGACATCCTTGCAAAAACACAGGGGACACCACAGAGGAAAAACACTATATAATAAACAGAATCAAAATATAGTATAAGACAGGCTGGCAAAACTGAAAAAAAAAATAGCAATGCTCTCTACTAGATTGTATTAACGAGTTAATAAAAAAAGGACTCTGCTATGTGGGTCTCATGATCAACCACATCACCAGGTATCCAACTAAAGTTGCTAAGGCTTGGAAACATCCCTGTCATAGAGGAACTGCTTCTTGAATCCTATTCTTCTATTTCAAACAAGAAACCCAAATGGCACTTTTCCATCCCACTACTGGCACCTACTGCAGAAACCTTGCTCTTATTCCTCAGGAACATACAGTCAGAGCACTAATACTGGTATTTTTTTCCCCTTAATAATACACATTTTACTGTAGCTCCTCATGGGAACAAGACGATTGGGCAAGTTGCTCCCCTCCTACGCCAGTTTCAGAATGTTCTAGTAATTAATATACTACTAATAATAAAAAGACCGTGGCTATGAGTGATGGGTATGGGCATTCACGTGTTTGTGTCTCACTCACGTTCCTGTGGCCTGGGAGTTCAATCACAATGTCTACAATCTTTTAAAAATCAGTGGTCAAAGTTCTGACAAATTTTTCTTTGACAGGTGGGGGGGTGAGGGTGGGGAAGGGAGGTAAGAAATCAGTGATGGACCCTGACAAAAGCCAGAGGAAAGGGTACAGGACAGTTGGCTCTGACAAGTGATGATGAGGGCAAGGAAGGCTGCCTTGGGTTGTAAAAGCCTTAGCAACAGAAGCCCAGGATCCTTGAAGGCATGATTAAATTGGATGAATTGTGGTACAGGAGTGCCATTAGTGAAGTTACTCATTATTATCCCACTAATTAGGAAACAACTATTCATTTGATTGTATTTGCCATGTTGTCTTTCTCCCCCCTGACCCCCCGCCACAACCCCTGCCCCTGCTCTTTTAATAAAAATTTCATAGCAGATTGTTCTTGATGATTGTTTCAATATTCTCCGTGGCTTTGCACAGTACAATCATTTTTCTCATATGAAAGTCTAAAAACCTCACAGAACCTCTAACGTGGCTGACAGCAAAGGGGATCCTAAGGAGAACACATTTTAAACGTTCATTAACAATATTACTGTGTGTACTTGGATTATTATATAAAAGAAATGTTTTCAGTAAGAAAGATGTCAGTTAACAAAGCAGAATTACACGAACAAGACCATGATTCAAATATAATGAATATGAAAGTCTATACTGTAATAAAAACTGAAATACTGAATTGCTAAACACAAATTGGAGACAAGGCCATGCAACTTAAACAAGTGAAAAAGTGGAATGGCACACTTTTCAGGGACACTTAAAATATTAAGGAACTCGTGTCCTTACCTGTATTACTAGCACCTTACATAATTAAAACTGAAAGAAACGTAAAAGTTGATTTATTTTCTTTTGCCATTTATCTGTCTGGAATTTTTAATTTCAAATACAGATGGTGGTTATTATCTCATTTTCATCATTTCTATAAGCTAAAGACATTTTCAGAATATAAATTTTACAACTATGTAGTAGATATTGTCAACTTTGTCCCTCTAAATAAGTATGGTTTTAACGTCAAAGGACTACAATGCATTCGATTTATTTATTGATTACAAAAAATAAAATTCAAGCATTTTGCTTCAGAAAACAAAGTATCAATTTTTTCACTAGAAATCATTTACAATGTTAATTCTAAAAACCATACTTTAAAAAAATTAGTTGGATTAGTCCTTCCTATGTATGGCTGTGCTTCTACTGTTAATGCTGCCATGTTGCCCTTTACAACATAACTCATCAAATGATCTTTCCCTATGTGTTTATGTACATATGAACATATATGCAATATACTTATATTCTTTCTTAGCAATACTTGAGATTCATTCCTTTCCCTCCACTCATTCATCAAACTCTTATCTCATCACTAATTGGCCACAACCCCACTGTCACTACTACTCCCTGTTATTAATTCACATCATTCCATACCTCAATTATGGTGATTGTCTTCTAAATCTGGCTATTCTTTCTCCTTCAAATCTCTACTGGTGTACCCCACCCTCACCCCCACACTCCCCCTTCCCCTCCCCAGGTTAATGCAATTAAAACATTATTTGCCACATGTCATTCCCCTGCTTAAGGCTGCTTACTACCCAATGAATTAAGCCCAAATTCCTCAAATGGCTTTCCAGTCATTCCATTGCAGCAAACCTTATTACTGCCTAACATGGAAACTTGGCTCCCAAACTCTCTATATCTTTCCCAATCTCCAAAGTTCAGCTTAGTTTTCATCTCCTCAGTGAATCCCTCACTAGGCCACTAGAATTTCTCCCTTCTATGAATTCTGTTTGCATCCACTACTTATACTGCAAAATGTAGAAATTCATTATTCTTTTTTTTTTTTTTGGCTAGGCAATAGGGTTAAGTGACTTGCCCAGAGTCACAGAGCTAGTAAGTGTTATGTGTCTGAGGCCGGATTTGAACTCAAGTCCTCCTGAAACCAGGGCCAGTACTCTATCCACTGCGCCACCTAGGCTGCCCCTTCATTATAGTCTTGTTGACTGTTTTACACATCTCTTCTACTGAGGCACAGCATACTGTAGTGAAAATAAAGTTGGACCTAAGATTCAGGAAACTTACGTTTGAAATCTAAATTCATGCAATACTTAGATCATAGGCAAATCACAATCTTATAGTCTCAGCCTCCTCAACTGCAAAACTGGGATAATAAAATATGTACTATCTACTTCAAAAGGTTGCACACCTTAAAGCACAATAGGTGGGTTATCGCCATCATCATTTTCACATACAGGGTTACCAAATGTGCCATTAGGGTAATGGGGGCAAATTTTTAGAAGAGACCGCATATCAGAATGGAAAATGAAGCTGTCTTTTACAGATCTCCTCCACGTAAATTCAGCCCTTACCATAATACAGACTTCTCAAGTGATTCCATGAAACCCTGAAGGAGGGATATGAAAATTCACTCACTCCGTAACTGTCTTTTGGATAGTTCACAAACAGGTGGAACGGACATATTTATTTTTTTAATCTCTTATGTCTTCTGTAATCATATTAAATTTAGCCCAGCTCTAGGTTCAAATTCGACTTTCATTATGCCTTTCAGAAACTTAGAGTTACATGCTTTATATGAAACAAATATATGCCTGGGGAAAACAGTATTCAGTCAGTGGCCATTCCCAATTTTTTCAGGCTGTTTGGGCACTTACATAGTAAAAATAAAATACTTACCATTGGGTCCCACCATTACATTCTGACCAAATCCATTTTCTACAAAGGTGGCAAGTGGGTAATTATACAGTGCTATATACATTTGATATATGGGAAGTCAGAAAGCACAAAAAAAAATCCCCAAAATAAATTTTTTTAGGATAAATTAAACAAGTAATATAGATATCTTTTTTTTTTAAATTTAAAGATTGTTTTCTTAACTTTGTGCCTTCTTTTAGTTTAAAACAGTACCCTTAGGGTAAAGGTGAGACCTAATATCAAGCATCAAAACAAACCAAAACCTCAAACTAATTTAATAAAATATTTTTTAAAACAGTTAAAGCTTTTTTTTTTTAAAATGTTGAAAGGTCTCAGTATATAACTTATTTCATGTCTGGTTCTAATTACTTTCTAGCCCTGCTTATACTACATTTATAATGGTGGCTTAGTTTGTGTGCTGAAATACTTACAAGAACTACATTAAAGCCAAGTAATCGTTCACTTCATCATTATGATGATGGTTCATACCATTAATGATTATCGATTTGAAATATATTTACAAGCAATATATAGTTGAACTCCTCCTCCCCTACCCTATCCCCAACCCTTTCCCATCATTGCCAGGTCAAATTATTTCTAAAATGCAACTCATGTCTAACTAAAGAAGTCATATCATTATGCTATAGTAACAGAATTTTTACAGAAAAAAAAGCATGATAGACAGACTATACAGTGCTATCATTCATGAAATGGTCATTTTTTTTTCATTTAGATAAGCTGATTTTATACATTCCTAGACTTTCTAGAAGACAACTTCATTGACCTAAAAGTCAAGAATACAACTAAAACAAAGAAAGTAAGACTAAGATGATAAAATATCTTTGTACTTATAACCACAGAATAAAAGATTCCATTTTAGGGGAAAATAAAAAGATTTTAAAACTTAGCTTTTATTGAGTGAGAATTTGGCTGATTAATATAAGATTTACTCTAATGATGGGAGAAAATTTGGGAGTAATGATGACTGAAGCCAAATGAGAACCTATTAGGTACAATGAATTATGTTAGGTGCCAGGAATACAAGGAACAAGTGAATGAAAACATTTATTAAACCCTTACTATGTGCAAAACACTTTGCTAAATGTTGGGAACACAAATAGAAAAGTAAGATATGTCTCTATTCTCATTGAGTTCACATTCCATTGAGGGAGACAAAACAGGGGTTTCAGCTGCAAGACATCTGGAGAACCAGTGGCTCTTTGGGTACAGCAGCAAAAAAGACAGCAAATTCACCTTCCTTGATGTCATTTCCATTGATAAAACTAATAAAAAAAAAACTCCATAAAGTTCACACAGCTTACAATGGAAAGTGGGGCAAAACAGTGTGTGCCACTGGGCCAGAGACCAAAGGAAGAGAGTGAACAAGGCAGGACACGTGTGTGACTATGGTAGTCCACTTAAAAGTGAGGTAAATAGTATCCAGTTCCAGTTCTGTGCCCCCAGAAGTCATTTGGGGCAGGTACCTAGGCTAGTATACCACGAACTGTCCAGCTTGGAATGGCTGAGATGCTCTGAGATCAAAAGACAACGAGCCACAAAGTGAGTAATGGGAAAGAATATATGAAAAAAAATACTGAAATTACCAAATATCTCATAAAAGAAGCAAACTCATAGATCTTCAACACAAGCAGATAAACCAACAAAGAAGGCATTAAAAACAGAAGCAAATATGGCCTATAAATCTAGTAAAAGAGTTCAGGTCCCTATAAATAGATAAAGCACAACAAAAGAAATTGATTCAACATCTAATGAGGCAGAACAGGCAGCAGATTTTGAAGAGACATTACATTATATTAATGTTACATTAAACATACTATAGTATAGTACATATATTACATATGTACTATACTACCTATATACTACATATATACACTATACCATAGTATGTTTATTGTAAATCATATATCTAAGATTGTTATTAATAACTGAGAAGCTTGAAAGAAAGACGGGTAGAATTGAGCATAATGTGGTAATAAAAAGCAAACCATCTAGGAAAAGGTAAAAAAGGTAATTATCTTATACAAATGAGGTGTGAAAGAAAGAAGTGACACAGAAGAAATAGATGGGGGAGGAGAGCAGGTAGTTCTGGAACCCTTCTCTCATCAGGAAATGGGTCAAAGAGGGAACAATACATATATATCTAGAAGGGTATAAAAGTTGAGAATGGGAGGACAAGGAGGGATCCTTGGAGAGGGTAGGTTAAGTAACAGGAGGGCAAGGTAGCAGGCAGAAGTAGAGTAGAGGAGTCAGGAGGGATAGGAAGTAAGAAATACTCGTCAGGAGGGATAGGAAGTAAGAAATACACATAAACATAAAATAAAGACGAGGAGTAGAATTTATTAGAGGAGTAGAATTAAGAGGGAAAAGCAAGGGTAGTAATCACCATGTCAGACAAAGTTAAAGCTAAAATACATTTAATTAAAAGAGAAAAATTACACTTTATGCCAGCCATATTAATAATATTATTTTAGACTATTTAAAATAACTAGACAGTATAAGGTTGTAAAATTGCTGCAGAGTAGGAAATGACGAGTTGGTGGACTTAGAAAAATATGGAAAGACTCGGACTTATGAAGGAAGAGGTTATCCACCCTCAGAGAAATAGAAGATAGAGTGCAGTCTCATATAGATGCATATCAATGCACACATCTATATGAGTACGATTATAGCTATCTATGTAAGTGTATGCACTATATATCTGTGTGTATGTGTATACATGCACTTGTGTATATGTATATGTGTGTACATGTATACAAACACAAATATATCCGCACTCAATTGTAGCCTTCTGGAGTTGGGGGGGGGAGAACAAAGTAAAAAGAGCGCAGCAGAGAACAAAAGAAAACTTACAAAGAAGCAAAGAAAAGATGGATAGCTCTGAACACAAAGCACAGTATTTATTATACAGGCTTTCTTGAAAGGGAAATTTATTGCTCTACTGTGCACATGGCAATGCCTTTTTCTTATTTTGTACGTAAGTTATAATATTTAAGTTTAAGATAAATTAATTTTAAAAAAAGATACTCTCTTGGCATGGGCATTCTTCTACCTACAGACAAAAATATGTGCTTTTAGTTGCTTCAAATGGCTACTACTTTATGAGAAAATAGAAATGTTCCTTGTCTGAAGCAAAACACACCTTGGTTTCAAGGTTTCCTTGTTGATAACCTCTCTGATACACCATCCTAAATGCTCTTCTCGTGTTTGAGCCCCTGCTCTACCTTGGCTGACTTGCCGTTCTTGTGTCAGGCTGTTATGGACAAGGGCAACAGACACAGCACTAGGACTAATGGGCAGAAGCTACTGGGAGAAAGACTGAAGTTCAACATAGGGAAAACTTCTGAAGAATTGTATCTATTCAATAACAGAATGGGCTGCCTTGGGAATAGCTAGCATTTCTATAGTTTTAAGGTTCACAAGGAACTTACATCCCTTATCTCCCTTAACCCTTACCACAAGGTCAGGTAGGAGGAAGGTGTTAACAAGCAGCTACATTTTACAAGTGAGAAAACTGAGGCAGAAGTAAGTTGAGTGACTTGCCTAGGATCACAAAGCTAATAATTACCTAGGGCAGGATTCAAATTCAGGTCTTCCTGACTCCAAGTGCACTACTCTGCCCAACACATGAACTATCACCCACTTCTTGCTGGGAAATAGTGAGTTCCTCATTACCTGGAAGTCTTCAAGCAGAAATGATGGAAGGCCACTTACCAGGGAAGTTTTAGATGAACTTATTGCTCTATATGTGAGACAAAATATATGACTTAAGAGGTCCTTTCTAATTCAGAACTCATGGTTCTGTTTCCTAATTCCTTTGAGTTTAATTGGAGCATGACCAGTGGCCTCCTTTAATCATATCTGGCTCTGGTTCACTCATTTCTGACTCACTATCTTACTTTGACCGGCCCGAGGTATTCGTATCTTTTTTTGGCTCCCAAATGCTTGTCTGAACTGTTGTTTTACATCACCCTTTTACCTCTACCTTATGAATATTTATTGGCACAAATCTTCTTCCTGTCTTTTGACTCCCTGTTCCTTCTTTACCAGACTCTATAAATTGCCTGGGTAGATGGCACAGAAGATAGAATGCTGGAATGCCTGGAATCAGGAAGACTCATCTTCCAGAATTCAAATCTTGCCTGACACTTATTGTGTGATATGAGTAAATCACTTAACCCTGTTTGCCTCAGTTTCCTTACTTATAAAATGAGCTGGAGAAGGAAATGGCTAACCACTCCAGTATCTCTGCCAAGAAAACATCAAATGGGGTCATGGAGAGTTGGACGTGACTGAAAAATGACTGAAATGAACATAAACTGTTTACATCTGTCTTGTTCTTTTGGCGAAGGAAATCCTAATCCTTTCGTTACTTCACAATCTTGCCTTTCCAATCCATATTCTGATATTGATACTATGCCTGTGATGCACTGCTATAAGGTACTACACAAAATCAGTCATCAGAAACAGCAAATGTATAGTCAAGCAAAATAAATACTCTCGTTTGCCAAGTCTCTGTCTGCACCCTGACTCCATCACCTCTCTGCGAGAAGGTAGGGAGTATGTTTCATTAATTACTACAATTGTGGTTGGTCTTTGCACTTATGACTACTCTAAAGTCTTACAAAGTTTTTTTTTACAGTAATCAATAGGATTTAAAAACATTAACATACTGAAATGGGTAATTTGGAATTATTATGCAATCAGCCCATATTGGGCACAAAGTAGTTTTCTACACATTACCCTCAAAAATATCACCCAGTTATATGCCCTAGGCAAACCCACTTTTGTGAACAGCAAATTACCTATAGTGATTTCAAACTAACAATGTACGTATGTAAAAGCACCTATTTCATACTATGATCAGGATGACTGCTCAACATTTGTGAAATAATTACAATGTGTCAACTTTTTTTTTTTTGGACCTGGACCTGTGATTCTTCAGTATAGGAAACTCCTGGTATGGAAACACTCTCCTCTAATACAGATTAGAAGCTCCTCTATAACTCAAAGTCATAGAGCTGTATGGATAACTAAGAAATCAAATAATTTGTCCATGATTAGAATTTATATTAAAAACAATTCCTGAACATAAGAGACCTTGTTCAAGACCAGCTTTGCAATCTAATACACCATGCAACTGCCTCTCACCATCTTTCATATCCATAGAAATAAGGCAACACCTGAGTATGACGAATAAAATGCCATTTGAGGTTCTCAAGGAAGTATTCATTGAAAACCTCAAGCCCAAAAACCTTGAAGTAATAAATTGGCAGAATATCAGGAAAGGAAGAACAGGAGGTGCCAAAATCCAGTTTTTATCTTTTCCATAAATGTAATCTGACAGATAGCACATTAGATGTGAGATCCTTATCCAATGGCCAACAACTCACTGCTGAAAAAGCTGAACTGTATAAATCTGGAAATTCTTCTATAAATAGAACAAAAAGAAAACTGCAGCTAAATGGAATGATGACTCACTGATAATTCACTGGTACTTCTCATGGGGAAAAAAGTAGTTGATAGTTTATTATATGTGCAAAGATGGCAAGAAAATAGATTTTTTTTGAACGCAGATCAAAGCATACTATTTGCTATTTTTTTTCTTCTGCTGTGTTTTGTTTCCTTTTTCTGGTGGTTCCTCCTATTGGTTCTAATTCTTACTTACAACATGACTAATGTGAAAATATGTTTAATAAGAATGTATACATATAGCCTATATCAGATTGCGTACTGTCTTGGGAAGGGAAATGGGGAGGGAGGGGGAGAAAAATTTAAAACCCAAAAGCTTATGGAAGTGATTGTTGACAAATCAAAATAAATTAATTTTTTTAAAAAAGAAAGAAAATAGATTTTAAAAACCAATTTCATTTTATTTTTAGTTCTCAATTATCTCCCTTCCACCATCTACACCAACCACTGAGAAGGCAAAAAATAAAATATTCATTACATATATAAAGTCCTATTTCCACATTAGACATGTTGTGAAAAACAAAAATAAAGAGAGAGAAAAAATGTCTCCATCTTCACTAAGTCTATTAGTTTTCATCCTGGAGGTCAGTAGCATTTTTCATCACGAATCCTTTGGACTTGTGGTGGATCATTGTATTGATCAGTTACCAAGTTTTCCAGCTATTTTTAGGTTGCTGTTATTGTTAAAATTATTCACCTGCTTCTGGTCATTTCACTTTGCAGTTGATCATTTAAGTCTTTCCAGGTTTTTCTGAAACCATCTCCATCTTCATTTCTTACAGAACAATAGCATTTTACTCAGTTTACCTTCATATGCTTCTTGAGTGTTGTGCTTGATTATCAAGTTTTCTATTCAGTTCTGATTTTTCCGTTGTCAGCACTTCAAGTCCTCCATTTCATTAAAGATCCATTTTCCTCCCAGGAGGATCACACTCAGTTTTACTGAGTAGGTTATTCTTGGTCATAGTCCTAGCTCTTTTGTTTTCCAGAATATCATATTACACACCCTCTGCTTCTTTATCATCGTAGGAATTGGTGGTGTATTTTGTCAAAAGACTTTTCAGCAGCTATAAGGATAATGGTATGATTTTTGTTCTTTATGTTAATGATACAGTCAATATGCTTAAAATAACTTTATGCTTAAAGTTTTACTAATATTGAATCAACTCTATATTCTTGGTATAAATCCCACCTGCTCATAGCATATCATCTTTGTGACATACTGTAATCTTCTTGTTAGTATTTTATTTAAAATTTTTACATCAGTATTCATTAGAGAAATTGGCCTACTGTTTTTTCTGTTTTTGCTTTTGGTAGTTTAGGTATCAAAACCACATTTGTGTCATAGAAAGAATTTGGCAGGACTTGACCAAATTTTTTTCCCCAAATGGTTTATATACTATTGGAATTAATTATTCTTTAAATGTTTGGTAGAACTGGCTTGTAAATTCATCTGGTCCTGGGTTTTTTGCTTCCCCTTTAGAGAGCTCATTTATTGCTTTTTAAATTTATTTTTTCTGAGATAAGGTCAAGTATTCCATTTCTTCTTTTGTTAATCTGGGCAATATATATTTTTGTAATTATCCATTTCATTTAGTGTCAGTTTTATTGCCATACAGTTGGGCAAAATAGTTAATGACTGCTTTTATTAATGCTGGTAATTTGAGTTTCTTCTTTTAAATAAATCAAATTACCTAATGATTTATGTTTTATTGATTTTTTAAAAATAAAACCAGATTTTAGTGTTATTTATAAGTTCTTTTTTTGCTTTCAATTTTATTAATCTCTCCTTTGATTTTCTATTTTGATATTTAATAGGAATACGTAATTCATTGTTTTCTAGGTTTTTTTTAGTTGCATGCCCAATTCACTCATCTGCTCTTTTTCTTCTTTACTGATGAAAGCCATTTAGAGAAATAAATTCACCTCTCAATACTGCTTTGGCTGTACCTTACATGCTATCTCACTGTTGTCTTTATCTTTAATAATACTGTTTCCACGAAATTTTTTTGAACTGCTCAGTTGTTAAAATGAGACTGGGTCTTTCCTCCCCCCAATTTTTAATCTAAGTTTCAAAGACCCTTCACTGAATGTAATTTTTCAATTATATTTTGCTCAGAAGACAACACATATATTATTTCTGCTTTTCTGCCTATGTTTGTGAGCTACACACACACACATATATTTACTATATGTGACCATATATTAAGGTCAATTTTTGTGAAGTTGCCATACACAGCTGAAAAATAGGTATACTCCTTTCTATTCCCATTCAATATACTCCAGAAGTCTAATACAACTAACTTTTCTATTTACCTCCTTAACTTCTGTATTTTATGGTTAGATTTATCTAGGTCTGACAGGGTACAGAGGCTCCCCCATATAAAAGTTTTACTATTCTCATAACTCATTTAACTATTCCTTTAAGAATTTGGATACTATGCCATTTGGTACATATGCTGATGCTAATCATCAATTAATTATATTAATATTTACATTAATTATCTATGGTAACTTCTAGCACAATGTAGATTTTCTTATCTTATTTATTAAGTATATTTTTGCTTTTGTTTTACCTGAGATCACGATTGCTACTCCTGGCCCCATTCATTTCAGCTAAAGCATATTCTCTGTATCCTTCTGTTTCAAACGTGTCTCTTATACACAACACACTGTTGAATTTTGGTTTTTAATCTATTCTGCTCTGTGCTTTTGTTTTATGGGCGAGTTCATACCACTTACACTCACAATTATGATTGCTAACTGTATTTCCCTTCATCTTATTCTCCATCCTTCTCTTTTTAACCCTTTACCCTCCTCAACAGTTTGTTTTAATTCTGAACAATGTGTCCCTTAATCTACCCTCCTCTCTTATCCTTTCTCTCAGCCCTTTTCTCTCTTTTTCTTTAAGAGGAATTTCTGTACCCAAATGTGTAGATGTATATTTTCCCCTACTTAAACCAGTTCAGACAGCAAGGCTCAAGAGTTGCCCACTTCCCACCCTCATACTTCTCTCCACTGTGTAACTTCCTTGCATGCCTCATTCATGAAATAATTTCCTCTCTTTTTCCTCTCCCTTCTCCCAGTGCATGCCCCTTCAGTCTTCTTTTGAGATCTCAACACAATAGATTCAAAACCCATTCCCTCTAAATGTTGTTGTTCAGTTGTTTCAGTCATGTCTGACTTTTTGTGACCCCATTTTGGTAGACTTTCTTGGCAAAAATACAGGAGTGGTTTGCCATTCCCTTTTCTAGCTCATTTTACAGATGAAAAATTAAGGGAAACAGGGTTAAGTGACTTGCCCAGAATCATAGAGATTTTAAGTATCTAAGGCCAAATTTGAACTCAGGAAGGGGAGTCTTCCTGATGCTAAGCCCAGTGCTCAATCCACTGTACCACGTAGTTAGCCCTTTAAGCAGACTCCCACTAATTGCCCTAGCAATGCTAAGTTCTTAAGGGGTTACATATGTCAACTTCCCATATAGGAATGTAAACAGCTTAACTATTTCCTTATGATTTTTTACTTGAGTTTACCTTTTTTTAACATTTCTGAAGTGCTGTGCTTGAATGGCAAAATTTTCTATTTAGCTATGGTCTTTTAATTAGGGTATCTTCAAAATCCTCCATTTGACTAAACATCCATTTTTCCACCCTGTAGGATGACACTCAAGTTTTGCTGGGTAGGTTATTTTTAGTTGTAACCTTAGCTCTTTTGCCTTTCAGAGTATCATATTCCAAGCCCTTCGCTCCTTTATCATGGAAGCTGTTGTGAGATCCTTACTGTTACTCCATGGCATATGAATTCTTTCTTTCTTGCTACTTGTAATATTTTCTTCTTTGTAAAGATTTTGGCTATAATATTCTGAGGAGTTCTCATTTGGGATTTCTTTCAGAAAGTGACTAATGGATTCTTCCAATCTCTACTTTGCCTTCTGGTTCTAAGATATCAGGGCAGTTTTCCTTCATGGTTTCTTAATCATCTCTCCTTGATGTATTTTCCAGGCCAGTATTTTCCTGACAGATTTCATATTTTTAAAATTTATTTATAGTTCTCAACATTGACTTTCATAAGATTTTGAGTTCCAAATTTTCTCCCCATCTCTCTCCTCTCTCCACCTCAAGACAAGGTAAAATCTGATGTAGGTTCTATATATTAATTCATATTGAACTTATTTTCACATTAATCATATCATAAAGAAGAATTAGAACCAATGGGACAAACCACTAGAAAGAAGAAACAAAAAGGAAAAAAAAGAGATCAAATAATGTGCTTTGATCTGCATTCAGACTCCACAGTTCTTTTTCTGGATGTGGACAGCATTTTCATTCATGAGTATTATGGAGTCGTCTTGGGTCCTTGCATTGCTGAGAGAAGATGAGTCCATCAAAGTTCGTCATCACACACTGTGGCTGTTACTGTGTACTTCACTCAGAATCAGTTCATTCAAGTCTTTCCAGGTTTTTCTGAAGTCTGCCTGCTCATCATTTCTTATGGCACAATAGTATTCCATTATGTTCATATACCACAGCTCATTCAGCCATTCCCAACTGATGAGCGTCCCCTCAATTTCCAATTCTTTGACACCACAAAAAGAGCTGCTATAAATATTTTTGTGCATGTGGTTCTTTTCAAGCTGTTCATATTCTTACATTGCTACCATTTCTTTTCCGAATTATTCATTTTATTTCTTTTTTTAAAAGTCTCTTTAGCTCTTTAAGGAATTCTTGTTGGGCCTGTGTTCAAACTGCATTTTTCTTTGAGGCTTTCCTTGTAAATGTTTTCAAGTCACTGTCTTCTTCTTTGTTTGTGTCTTGAGGTTCCCTGTTTCCATAGTAGCTTTTCACAGTCAGGTTTATTTTTGTTGTTATTTGCTCATTTAACCAGCCTACTTCTTGACTCTGTACTTTACTACAGTAGAGTTAGTTTGGGCTCTGCTCACCTTGGGGTGGGGGAATGTCTGGCCTAAGCTCCTGTATTTTATGTCTCCTGTTGCTTTCATAGATCAATGGGGGCATCTAAGTTTTCAGTGCTTCCAAAGTGGTGTGATCTGGGAAGAGGTCTTTTCACTGCCTCCTCATCTGTGCTCTGCTCCTTGCACAGACAGAGTTATCCTGCTTCCTCATAACTACAACCGCTCTTCTCTGCCTTAGAACTATGACTCCAAACTGTACCTGTAGACCTCTTGGTATCTTCCTATGGTGGCTGTGGGCTGGAATAATTACTCATCTATTTTTTTTCTTGACTGATCTGCTCAGAATTTATCCTTGAATGTTTTCTAAGTCATTGTGGAAAAGGTTTTAAGGGAACTGAAGTTGCTACTTATCCCATCTTGACTCCACTGCAAGAAAATATTTTCATGGGATATTTGGTCATCATGTATTGTAGTAGTGATAAGGATTTGCAAAAAGATCACCATGAAAAGATGGCAGCTTATGTACCAACACTGGTTGCTAAGGATGAACATACAGAGAAGAGATACTATAGCAAGAACTTGATAATCAACTCTCCAAGTTAAATCCACATACATTCTGATACACAGTGATCTCAATGCAAAGGTGGGAACAGGGGAACACTGCAAGAATGTATGAGGAGATGTTGTTTAGGAAATGGTAATGATAGAGGCCAAGAGACTAACTCATACCTTTATATCAAAGACAATTTTTTCCAGGAAAGAATTAGGAGGTGTCAAATGTGCCATGTATCAAACTAATTAAATTATATCTTAATGGAGAAGAATAATCATGTTACATATGTAGAAGCTGACTGAATCAGTTATATACAGTCAATGTAATTGTCAGTGCAAAGATGAAAACGGTTAAGGTAAAAAAATGAGGAAAAGAACCAACTCAATTTTGAACTATTTAAACTCATAGTTAGCAATGAAAAGTGGTAAACGGACAATAGAAATGACATTGACCCCAATTACAATAAACTTGTACAGAAGTTTAACTGCTACAAATTACAGGAAGAACTAAAGAGCACAGAAAGTACATATAAAAAACATTTGTCAGAATCAGTCAGAAAACATTTGACTTGTGCAGAAGCAGAGACAGATGGAAATCATAGGTAAGACCAATTTATAATATAAACTCATTTGTAAAATCTTGAGGGTGTTTACCATGAACACTATTACTTCACAAAGCAGAAAGGAGTGGAGCGTAAAATCCTCCTTTAAAAAAAGTCTAGCAAAGGATCCAACTAAGTAAAACCATGCTAAAGGCATTTAAGGATAAAAATAATAGAGCAAATTAAAGGAAAAATTGTAAAGATTTGTGAAGATTACTACTGAAACTGTTTTCCCCTCAAGGACTGCAGAAACAATACAGTTCGACCTTTATATCACAGTCCTGAATGTACTTATAAGAGGTAAAAATGGCATGCAACAAAGACAAGAAAAGCAGCTGGATTTGACCCAAATATGCATAGGAAAGTTACCTTATGAGGGAGGAGACAAAAAAGGTTTTAAAAGAGAAAAAAAAAATGAAAAAATGGGAAAAGAAATGGCTGCAATGCAAGCATGTTAAGGAAAGAATGAACAGCTTAGTAAAAACACATACAAATCCTCACTGAAGAAAATAACTCCTCAAAAATTAGAATTGGCCAAGCAATAACTCCAAAAATCAAGAAACAATAAAACAAAGAAAAAAGAATTTTAAAATTATGAAATTATGAAAATACTGACCTGGAAAATATATCATGGAGAGATAATTTAAGAATTATTAAATTACCTGAAAGCCATGAACAACAAAAAAAAAAGACCAAGGTAAACAGATGAACAATGTCTAGGGCCCATATTACAATATGCATCTGTATGAACATGGGACAGTTAGCAAAGATGGAGGATGAATTGGGCCTAGAATTGAAGAATCAACAGTCAAAAAGCAATTATTAAGTGTCTGCTAAGTGACAGGCCACTGTGTTAAGGGATAGTAATATAAATAAGAAAAAGACAGTTTGTGACCTCATGGGGCTTACAGTCTAATGGGGGAAGACAACACACAAAAGGAAGCTGAAAAGATGAAGGGGGGGATCTAGGTATTTGAGGGTGGGGAGGATGGGAATTTTTGTGTAACCAAAACCAAGCAGAGAAGCTTGTGGGAAATAAAGAATTAGAAAATCTGAACCCTCTATAAAGGGAAGGCTTTTGGAAGTTTTTGCTCCACTCCCCAATCAGAGAAGAGGCAACTGAGGATACGGAGGTGGTGCTGAGTACCATACTTGAAGCACTCTCCATGATAACATTTCTGATGATGACCTTATTCTGGAGGAAGCATGATATTAATGGAGTTGGAGAAATCAAGTAGAATAGATGGTAGTAAATGGACAGGAGGAGGAGAGCAGGTTGGAATGACCTGGGGAAATTACAGAGCTCTTTTTATGCTCACAAGCTTACCATGGAAACAAACGCCAATCTTTTCAAAAGCCGACATTCTACTAGTATCATTTCAATAGCCTGTAAAGGACCAAAAGTTAAATAAAATGCAGAGGGTAATAAAACATATAAACAGCTAAGAGGAGTAGTAACTGTTACCAAGGAAAAATATTAGAGAAAGAGAAGATGGGCTGCTGATGTGGCGAGGGATGGGAGGGATAAGAGACAGCCAGAATAATCCACTGTTATCCTCATGATGTCAGGAAAAAAGCAACAAAGCCCAACAAATTGGGTGGACCCACTGTCTACTCAAACATGGGAAGCTCTAAACAAAGAACCATACAAGACTCACGGCAGAAGTGAGGTCCACTGACCAGAAGATAGCAGAATTCAGCTCTAGGATGGAATTCATGTAAGTTGATATAGTAAGTGCTTAAGCTACACAGGTCTCAGCCTCTAAAAATGCAGGTCATATAATGAAGAAAATTATTTTTATTACCCATAATGCAGGAATAACCCACCACAAGTGATGGTAAAGTTCAACCATCAGGCATCAACCACAGTGGCCTGAAGGACAAACCTGGTAAGATTCTGGAATGGATGCTGATTCAAAATCTGCATTTTTAAAAAAATGAACAAAGTATTAATGTAAATGAACCTCCAGAAAAAAGGTAGGCAATCAGTAGGAAAAATGGAGGGCTGTGCTGGGCCTCTCATGAGAAAGTTTGTACCTTAATATATCAAGAAATCATCTATCCTACAGTGTCCTGAGGGTTTCTGATAGAGCTTCATTAGGTGTCTCATGATCTATAGTCCATGTTGTTTTCTGATAAACAATTGGAGCATGATGTCAGTTTACTGCCCAGCTGGACCACAGGTAAAGTAGAAGAAAGACAAGATAGTAACCCAGAGCTGGAAGAGCAAAGGCAAAGGCTAAGAATGACATTAGAACCAAGTAGTAGGAGCAAAACAGACCCAAAAGAATACAAAGCAGCTGTAGTAACATGTAAGGGAAGCAGCCAGTCAGGCAGAAGCCAAATCAAAACAGAATGATTCCAATATAGGCAAGGATATGAGAAAATAATAGCAAGGAGAAGTAGGGAGCTCAAGAGGAATCATAAATCAAGAGCAACCAACCAGTTAGTGAAACCCAGGAAGACAGTGAGGAGAGCAGAAGCTCACAGAACTACCAGAAACCTGAGGACACTGAAACTGCAATAAAGCCTGCTTCAGATAAGGAACCTCTAATACTGATTTGGCAATAGGAGTTATTCTTAACTGGCTTCCTTTGGCATGCCCATCCTGCATGTGGCCTGAAAAACTGCCCACAATTCTCTCAAAGCTCAGGGCCTGTAGGCTAAAGACTTGCTGCCATGCAAACTGCCTCAAGCAGTAAAGATGAGAAGCATCTTCCTCTAAGCTGTGGCTGATCATGGCAGTAAGGGTAAAGTAGAAACAAAAAATTAAATTCATAAGCCACAAAAAATATTCTTAAACCCTACCATGTGCCAGGCATTGAACTAAGTGCCGGAGAGTCAAAGAAAGGTAAAAGACAGACTCTGCCCTGCAGGAGCTCACAGTCTAATGGGGGAAAGACAACATATAAAAAAACAAACAAGTGGACGGGGTGCATGATGAAGACCTGCAACTGACTGGGTTTCCAAGAATTCTTAATGCTTTGAAAATACACTGAAATTATGGATTATGTTATAATTAAACAAAACTACAATTTTAATGCTTTCCTCCATTTAATGCTTATCCATATTTTGTACAATTTAACTTGCAATCATAACAATAGATACCAGAAGATCTAAAGTAGGTTATTCTGTATTTTATTAACATGAATTAGACCTAAAAATATTTTCTGCTTAAATATTCTTATTAATTACCCCTCACACTTACACTCTGCCATGAGAAAAGTTGCTATATTCAGAAATTTTAATTAAAATCAATTAAATTCAAGATAAATTCTAATAAATTGAGAACTTTACAATCACTTAAAATTTTTAGTAAATATGATTTTAAGCAAACTAACCTTTTCTTCCTTTAGAAATTCTTCTCTGAATTTATTAGTGGTAAATCCTCGTGAACCAGTAAAACGTAAGCGCTGGTACTTAGCTTGAACATACAAACCCTTCAGTACTAGGCCTGATTTATAATGGGGCTGGAATCTGCCATCTATCAAATTGTTCTGTAAAGAAAAAAAAAAGACAAAATCAGTTTTAAACTATTTAGATTCCTAATCATACTTTACTGACACAATGACAGAACTGCCATTTTCAAATGTGACATAGGCAATATTTTAAAATATATAATACATTAGTTTTATCTTCTTCAGTAATACCTCCACTTCATCTTTAAAATAATATTTTCAGACATTATCTTGACACAGTCATATTGTTACAGCTAACAGTAGTGATTACAGAAAAATCCATTATAGAATAACTCTGAATGTTAAATACTTCAGATATTCAAAGAATGATATAATAAGGGTAATAAGGTGATGCTGAGTTCATTAAAATTAATTATAAACAACTTGCTAGGTTCTGTGCAAATAAGCTAAGACTGTCCAAATTTCAACTATAAATTAAAAAACAAACAAACAAAACTAGCTCACTAGATTACATGCCTTGGTATCTCAAAAGCCATCATTTATATCCCTTTTATTATATCTATACCTGGTGAAGCTCAAAAATAAACATTTACCTTTTGATCTCTAAAAAAAAATGACTTCAAAAACACAATAGACTTTACTATATCAATATTTTATTATACAGTGACTTTCCTCCAAAAAACCTAACTGCTGATACCTAAATTTTTTAAAAATTTTAAATAAAACACTCATTTGAAAAAGATGTGTCTTGTTAGGAGACAGCATATTCAAGCCATCTCATGAGCTGTGATCATACTGCCAATACTGCCAATTCAGTGTATTTCACGGAATGAATTCTCTCCTCATGGCTGTCTCATAGAATAACCCTCTTCCTTCAAGAAGCAACTCAAGTATTACCTCCTACAGAATATAGGATGGCTTCTCTATGAAGGATTTAATAGAATGTAAGCTCACTTTGAGGGCAGGGAGTGCTTCATTTTTATATTCCCATCATTTAACCCAATGTCTTTCACATGGAAGGTAATTAATAGATGCCTATTCAATTTCATTTATAAGGAAATATTTTAAATAAGAATTGCACAGAACAAAATGACATGGAGAAGTTATCTGTGTGCTCAGATAAATGAAAGTAAGAAGCATTATAAGTAATTCTCATAACACCGGTATCAAACTCAAATAGAAAGGGGGGTCACTAAACAGTACATGTGAATCTCTGCAGATCACACACTGACTAGAAAAATCACACATGTTCATATTTATCATGTTTTTAATTATTTTATTATTATTAATGCATCAACACATTAAAATAAGAAAGGAACTATATTTCAAGCTGGCTCAGGCCATATTTTGGGAATATTGTGGACCACAAGCTTGACATTTCTGCCTTACAATATTCATGAGGTAAACCCACCCTAAGTATCATTCCTAGTTTTCAGAAAAGGGAACTGAGACTGAGAGATCAACCTGCTCAGGGTAACATAGCAAGTAAGTATATAACAGCCAGGACTAGGACTTAATTCTCAAATGCCATCCAAAAGATTTAGTATCTAAACACTATGTATACTTCCAAAGGTACAAACAATTCCAAAAAGAAATCTCAAAATAATGGAGAAGGTAGTATTATTCTTTTTTCTCCCTAATATTGCCTATCAAACGCCACCTACCACTTCTGTTACCTTATTTCTTAAAACATGGATTACTTGTCTGTCATTGCCTTCAGAGTAATTACAGGAATGACGGAATAAACAAAACAAAAAGACACAATACTTTTCTGTATTTCTTTGTATATTTTTGAAAAAACAAACTGTATATTTTTAAAAGGAGAAAAATACAAGTATAGCTTATTTTATAGAATCTGTGAATTCCAAAGTTTGTTGTAAGGTGAATTTCTGCAAAATGTCTTTCTTCTTGGGGGTTTCCATGATAAAATCAGATTGTATATCCATAGGAATAACTCTCAAATAGACTGCTGGCCAGGAAGAAGGGTAAGGCAATGACTAATCACAGCACATTCATGGAAGGGAGAGGAAAGGAGAAAAGTTTTGAACAACTTGAAAGGGATAAAACCAAAGGGTCAGCAAAAGCAAACACGCTGCCATAGTCAGCATGCCTGCCCAAAGCTACCAACAGGATCCTGATAAATATTTTTCACCTCCATCTCCAAACTATGAAGAAGAGTATTCTAGTTAAAAAATATCAAAGACAACAGTAACAAAAATAGTTAGTCAATACACCTAAGTTTGTTGGCATGTCAAGGCCAATGAGTCTGAACCTCATTCTCTACTCGGCTTTTAATATCCCATGAGAATTACAGTGATGTTTGGGAGGGTTATGAACTCAAGTCAATCAATAATCACATATTAAACACTTATTACGTAACAGTGCTAGGGATACAAAGAAATGCAAAAGACAATCTCTACACTCAAGAGCTCACAGTCAAATGTACAAACTATACAAACAACATACAAAGGGAAGACATCAGAATTAAGAGAGCTTGGCAAAGGACTCCTACAGAAAACAGGATTTTAGCTGAGATTTTAAGAAAGACAGGAGATGGATATAAGGAAGGAGAACAAGAGGTTGTGCCAAGCAAAAATGCCCAGAGTCAGGAGATAAAGAGTATTGTTTGCGGAACAGCAAGGAGGTCAATGCTACTTGATCATAAAGCAGCATGTGGTGAGGTACAAAGTGTAAGGAGATTAGAATGACTGGGAGCTAGGTGGTGGGCGGCTGGTTATGAATGCCTAACAGAGGACTTTAAAGTAATAGGGAGTCACTGAAATTTACCGAGTACGGAGGTGACATGATTGAACCTGTGCTTTAGCAAAATCACTCTGCTGGCTGAGTAGAGGATGGACTGGAGCGGGGAGAGACTTGTACCAGGCAGACCAACCAATGGGTTATTGCAATAGTCCAAGTATGAAGTAATGAAGGCTTATACCAGCAGCAAGGTGTATCAGAGGAGAGAAGGGAGCCTATTTTACAAAGGTAAGTCAATAGGTCTTGGTAACAGACCAGGAGGATGACTGCACCCTTGACAATAATAAAAAAATTTGGAAAAGGGGAATTTGGAAAGGGGGAAGGTTTTGAGGGATTAAAGATAATGAGTTCAGTTTTGGACATGTTGACTTTAACATGTCTACACAACATCTAGTTCTAGATGTCCAACAGGCAATTGGAGATGCAAGACTGGAGGTCAGCAGAGAGGTTAGGGCGGAATAAATACATGAGAATCATCAGCATAAGCAAGATAACAATCTATAGGAACTGATGAGATCACCAAGTGACACAGTATAGAAGGAGAGGAAAAAAATAAAGGGCCTAGACCAGAGCTTTGCAGACCACTCAAGATTAGTGGGTGTGACATGGATGAAAATCCAACAAAGGAGACTGAGAAGGAGCAATCACACAGGTAGGAGGAGGAGAACCAGGAGAGTTTAGTGTTCTGAAAGGCTGCAGAGAGGTCAAGAACTCTGAGGATTAAGAAAAGGCCAACTGGATTTGGATCACACACAAGAACAGCTGATATTTATAAAACGCCTAAAGATTTATCAATTACTTTTCACACAATACACCTGTGAGGTAGGCAATTTAAAATTTTCTACTTTATTTTAACAGATGAGAAAACAGTGGCTAAGAAAAAGGGACTGCTTTGTAGGGCTGCATATCTAGAAACAAAAGGGACCACAGGGCCTCTCCAACTTCTTCATTTTACAGATGAAGATGAGGCTTAAGAGGTTAGGTGATTTACCCACAGTTACAAAGCTATATCAGAGATGAGATTCAAGATAATTTCTGATCTTAATCCAAGGTTCTTTAAACTACATAACACTGCCTTCACTTAATGAAAGAATGTTTCCATGGGTAGTAGCAGTGGCAAAATGACATCGACAAATCTAAAAGCATTTAATCAGAGCTTTAACTATCTATACAATAGTGACTACTGAATGCCAAATTTATGAGTCTTTGCCATGTTTTCAAATTTTCTTTAATGCCAGTATAAAAATTAGACATCTCCTCATTTTAGAAATATAAATGAGCACCTAGTAATTTGAAGGATCTGAATTTTTAAAAAATATTTAAACCAACTTAAATTCTTTCCTTGTTTTGTTAGGGCTGACTATAATTAGCAACAATGGCGGCTTTGGCTAGCTGTAGTTTCTACTAAAATTAATAATATGCCCAAACTTTACATATCATGGTTAGAATGAAGATGTATATGTTTCTGCAAATAACCTGATGGGTGAGCTAGTATCTGATTCCAAGTAACCAAAACACAATCATATGGGAAAGGATACCTTATATTGGGATTTTTCCCTCTTTGTTTCATTGTGGAAGAATTGTATAATATTAAATTATGACACAGCATTATAAAATTTTAAGCTTGTGTTCACACAAGGAAAACACATTTTTTTGGTAAATTTTTTACTCATTCTAAACTTAAATACAAAACAAGAAAAAAAAAGAACACTGCCATGTACACAGCAGAACATAAAGATTCAATATAAAACAATAAATTTCCATTTCAAGAAAACCTATATAATAAATACTATACATTGTTTTCTAAGCTACTCAGCTTTTCTTTGCTTCCTTGTAGGCTTTCTTTTGTTTTCTGCTGTGTACTTTTTATTTTATTTATACCCTTCCACGAAGGCTACAATTAAACACAGATGTATACACACACACACACAAATCTATAAAGTATATGTTTATATGTGTGTAAGATCGTACTATGCATATTCCTACTTATGATCTCTTTCTCTGAAGGTGGATAGCATCTTCCTTCATAGGTTCAAGTCATCCCATGTTTTTCAAAATCAACATCACTGCCTACACCACAGCAATAATCCAAAATAATCACATCCTGAGACTGTCTATGAAAGTTCTTTCCCAATGTTCTGCATTGCTTCCAGTCTTGGCTACACTGATTTTATTTATACAAGAAAATTTTAATCTAAAATAATTAAAATTATCCATTTTACACTTCAACAATACTCTCACCTTACAATAAAGTTTAAGGTGTGATACTGCTGAATCTCCCTCCTTAAGTTCTTGACCTTTTTTTCTTCCAAATGATCTTTACCATTATTTTTTCTAACTCAGTATGATAATTGTTTTTTAGTAATTTAACTGGGATGGCATTAAATAGGTTAGATAAAACTGTCATTTCAAAAATTGTATGAGCTTTACCTATCCATGAACAATAAATACTACTCCAATTATTTAGACCTGACCTTATTTGTATAAAAAGTGTCTTATGTTTATATAATTCCTGTGTCTGTTTTGCAGGTATACTCTCAGGTATTTTATGATGTCTAGTTATTTTAAATGGTCTAAAATAATACTGAATAATATTGCTGACACAGTGTAGTTTCCCCGTTTTTCTTTGTTGGTTAAGTTTATTTTAGCTTTAACTTTGAGATCATGATTACTACCCCCCTCCCTTTTAGATTATAAAATATTACTCCTGCCACTTATTTTATCTTTGTGTGTACTTCTCATTTTTATTGTGTTTCCTAAAAGCAATATATTGTTGAATTCAAAATTTTAATCTGCTACTCATTTCCATTTTATGGGTAAATTCATCCTATTCACATTCTAAACTATAATTATTTGTTCATTTTCCTCCCTCCTATTTTTCTCACTATGCTTCTTGCCCTATTTACCCTATCCCTCCTCATTCCTCTGCTTTACTTTTCTATACTACCTGGCCCACCTATTCCTTAACCTACCCATCCCTCTAAAAATCCTTCCCTTATTCTCTCCCCCTGCCCTCTTACTTCTTTCTGAATTTAGAAGACTTTCATATCCTTCTAGATACACACACACACACACACACACACACACACACACACATATATATGTTGTTCCCTCCTTAACCTATTTTCAATGAGAGTAAGGTTCTAGCACTACCTGCCCTCCTCCCTACCAGCTTCCTGTTTCAATTCTTCCTTTTATGCTTCATTTGTATCAGTACTCTTTTTTATTTCTCCCTACAGTTTTTTTTAATCATCCCATCATAAGACAGCTCAGCCCAAGCCTTTCTTTCAAACTATTCAAATAATGATGACAGTCATAAAAGTGTTGATAATATTTTTACATATAATAAGTAAACAATTTGATCTTATTGAGTTCCTTATAATTGGTTTTCAATGTTTATCGTGTATTTCTCCTGGATCTTATATGTCAAATTTTCCATTAAGTTCTGTTTGTTTTTGTAACAAACACCTGAAAGTCTTTCAGTTCATGAAATGTCTTTTTTCTTTTCCATCTAGGATTATACTTAACTTTGCTGGGTAAGTTACCCTTGGCTCCAAGCCCAGCTCTTTTGCTCTACAAAATACAGTTTTCCAAGACTTACAGTCCTTCAACATAGTAGTTGCTAGATCTTGTGTAATCCTTATTGTAGCTCCAAAATACTTTAATCTATTTTTTTTCTTGTTGCTTCCAATATTTTCTCCTTAACCTTGGAGCTTTGAAAATTGACTATACTATTCCTGTAAGTTTTCCTCCTAGGATCTCTTTCATGTGGTGATTAGTGGATTTTTTCTATTTCTGCCTTGCCTTCTAGTTGTAAAACTTCAGAGCAGTTTTCCTTGATGATTTTTTGTAATGTTGTATCAAGATCCTTTTTTAAAAATCATAATTTTCAGGTAGTCCAACTATTCTTATATTATTTCTCCTCAACCTGTTCTCCAGATCAGTTGTCTTTCTGATGAGATGTTTCACATTCTCTTCTATTTCTTTTCAATTTTTTGAAATTTGTTTTATTATTTCTTGGTGCCTTAAAATGTCATTAGCTTCCTCTTGCCCAATTCTTGTTTTCAAGGAATTATTTTCTTCCTTAAGTTTTTGATTCTCCATTTCAAGTTGGTTAACTTTCTTTTCATAATTTTATTAATTTTCTTGGACTGCTCTTATTTTTTTCCTCCAATTTCCCCCTATCTCTCTTAGTTGATTTTTATTTTATTAATTTTTTTTAAGGCAATTGGGGTTAAGTGATTTGCCCAGGGTCACACAGCTAGTAAGTGTCAAGTGTTTGGTCTGAGGCCGGATTTGAACTCAGGTACTCCTGACTTCAGGGCCAGTGCTCTATCCACTTCGCTACCTAGCTGCCCCTTAGTTGACTTTTAAAGTCGTTTTTAGGTTCTTCCAAGAAATCTTTTTGTGCTTGGGACCATTTGACGTTTCTCATTGAAAAAGGAGTAGCTTTTTTTCAGCTCCACTATCTTCCCCTGACCTAATCTTCCCTGTCCCCATAGCAGGTATTTATGGCTGGGTTCTTTCTCCTTTGTTTGCTCATTTTTAAAAAAGTTTTCGTTTTATTTTGTTTTCAGCAACTATTAGTATGATCAAGTTCTAGTCCCAAGGTGTGGGGAATGATGTTCCAAACCTCAGGTACTTCTTATTGTTATTTTCTGAGGTCTGTCTGTGGCCCAACCTTAGGTTCTCCTCTCTACTCCTAAGCTATGGCTAGAGCCCCCAGCCACAGTGCTACAAATGCTCTTGCTCCTTGTGGTCTCCTCTGGTGGCTGCGAACTACCACTGTTCTCTCTGCCCTCGAACTGACACCAAGGACTCTGCTTTCCTATAAGTACCCACAGCCATAACTCACCAGGTATGTGCTGGCTCGTTCTCCACACAGCCACCTGGGATGTGTCTGGTCAGCAAAGCTCTGCTTAGTGTCCCTTTAAAGTGAAAGGTCCTTCAATCATCTCCTACTCAGCCTTCTGACTCCCACACTGTCTATGAGGTGAAAACTCCTAAGACTGAGGCTGCCTCCCAACCAAGCTGCCCCTAGGGCTTGTAAATTAGGTAGAATGGCCTGGAGATAGTTACATGTGACTCAGGCCTCTCACTCCTGGAGGTCAGGTCTTTCTTTCCTAGGGACTTCTTAGGTTGTCTTAGGAGGACAACAGCTTTATCCAAACTTCTGTTTACTTCTGCAGTTCTAGGTTTCCTCTGAGGCAATGTTCTTTCCTTTTTTTGTGGAGGAAATATGGAGAGCCAAGTTTCTGACCTACTCTTCTACCTTCCTCTCTAGTTTGCCAATTTTGGGGAAAAAAATTTCAAAAATCTCTCCACAGAAAGGATGAGAAACCATTAAGATCCTTGGATAAGTCTAAAAAAACACTCCAGTGAATGCCTAACAAATAAAGTATATATTCTTGTGAACAACTATGAACAGCAAAAATCATCATGGATTACAAATCCCATCAATACTATACTTGGCATTGAAGAGCAATGATCATCTCCTGAAAGAGAGCAAGATCGCTCACATCATCCAGATGGCCAGATCTAAGACTTTCAGACACCTTCTTTCCATTCTTGTCTGCCCCCTTCTAATGTTCCAACTATACTTCCATTTACAACTATGAAAAAGTATGGATTGCAACCTAACCAAGACAGAGGTAAGACACACAACACCAAAAATTATAAAAGCAGATAAATTTTAAAAAATAATTTGGGAACAGAATGTTCTGGTTAATAAAAACTGTAAAATTCTCAGGAACAATGAATTTATCAGTGTACAGTAGATGCTCCTTCCAATAAAGCAGATTACAATATCTCTATAATTTGGAAATGGTATACACAAATTTCTATAACTGAAAAAATTCATTACTTGGTGCCCAATGTTCAGGTGATGACATCTCTCTATGCTCTGCCAGTTCCATTCTTGGAATATAAACAGGTTGGTAAAACCACCTAGTGTCAGTGCCCCGCTATAGGTTTTGCCTATAAGAACCCAAAGTAATCTCTGAATCATGTAAGTAGAATTTTGATGGCAACAAAAATAATTTGGTTAAAGGCAAGCTACTACCAAGTGCAAAATTACCATTTTCAAATAATTCTAATAAAATATCTTTAACATATGTTGTATGGAAAAAAACTATGTTGATTTTGTCTATTTTTATCAGTACCTCAATGTCATCTTAAGAAAATTTACAAAATAATACATGTTCAAGGATCCTGAAAGATAAATTTTTAATTGACAGGACATCACAAAACCATCTGTCATGCATTAACACTGTAAATGAAACACATATTCAGGCAACTATACCTACAGAATCATTTTATAGCCAAAACTGAAACTTAGTATAAACACATAACCAATACCTTAAAAGGTCTTCTAAAGGTTCTTGGGTTTTGAAGATTGCCTCTAATTCCAAATGGTCTGTCATTAATGATGTCTTTTGTTTGTGAGGTATGATATGCACTCTGAATAGAAAAAAAAAAGCATAGGTACTTTGCTGTGCTTTTTCTTTAAAGTTCATTGTGACCACAAATTATCTAATATCACATATTTATGGTCTTAGAAACAAAAGAAAAATGGATGTGCCTCCACTTATGTATGTATATATATATGTATACACACATATCCTCATACAAACCCATCCCATCCCCCATCATGGCTATCATGTACTAGACTACCTTCCAATGTTAATATATCATCTGATAAACTGAGCACAGTTCAGAGATGCAATACAAATTTAACATAAAATCAGTCAGAATAGTTACAAAACTCTATGACCAATAACTCCTGATATAGCTATCATTTTTTCTAGAAGCCAATCCTCCAGACTATTAGCAAAGGATGGCATACTCAGGTAGTCAAATGTTCCAAATCTTTTGCAACTGCAAGAAGAAGAGAATCCTGGAGCATGAGAGGTAGAAAAGACTTCTGTGACTATGCAGGGGAAGGGAACCTGCGGCTTTGAGGCCACATGTGGCCCTGTAGGTCCTCAAGTGCAGCCCTCTGACTGAATCCAAACTTTACAGAACAAATTTCCTTAATACAAGGATTTGTTCTGTGAAACTTGGACTCCGTCACAAGTCCTCACCTGAAGACAGAGAAGACCACATATGGCCCTAAGACAGCAGTTTCCCCACACCCCTGATGTAGTCCATTCACACAATAACCCATATTTTATGGTGATTTTTTAAAATTAAAAATGTTTTCTCATGGCTACCAAATCAAGGCATCTGAACAGAAGTAATTATTGCTGAGTAGCAGGAAATGATGAAAAGGACTGTTTCAGAGAAATCTGTAAAGACTTATATAAATTGATGTAGAGGGGAGGGAACAGAACTATGAAAAAAATTAACATTACAAAGTAAAACAACTCTGAAAGAATTAAGAACTCTGATTCCTTATCAATGGTGAAGCACATTATTACCTACCTCCTCACAGATAACTGATAAACTCAAAGGGTAGAATGAGACATGTTTTTGGACAGTTAATGTGGGAATTTGTTTTGCTTATTAGTGATATGTGCCATTATCAGAGTTCTTCAATTCTTTTATTTTCATTTGGGAATTTGAAGGGTAAGCAAGAAAGAGTATAGGATAGGGCTTCAGAAAAAAAAAAACACAGAAAAGTAAGACAGCTTTGAAAGCTATATATTGAAGTTATTATATATTTTAAAAGAACCACAAACTCTAAAAACGAAAATTTTAGTTGTATGTATAGCCCTCTCTTTCAATTTTACAATGTATATGGAAATACTAATTTTATTTGGTGTCCATTAATTTCTGAATTTTTTACAACTCCCAAAAGGTAAAATAAAGCAAGTAGTACAAATATACCCCTTTATGAGTAAGGAAAGTCTCAAGGAGGTTAAATGAATGATCCAGACATTTCATTACATAATTAACTCAAACCCAGTGCTTTCTCTACACATAATACTGCTTCTTCACTCACAAAATAAGAAATATTTTGTTTATTTGAAATGAGTATTGCTATATATCATGCTAATTAATTTACCATTTCTGCTGCAAAAACAAAACAGTACCACACCAAACAGATGTAATTTTGTTTA
Organism: Phascolarctos cinereus; assembly: GCF_003287225.1. Lineage (NCBI taxonomy): Eukaryota > Metazoa > Chordata > Mammalia > Diprotodontia > Phascolarctidae > Phascolarctos > Phascolarctos cinereus. Next base: position 84,609,277 of record NW_027556098.1, on the reverse strand, counting down.
GTATAAAAGAACATCAGCAACTATATTTGTGCAATCCATACAATATCTATTCCCAAACATATTCCCCAATAGGTAATCCTAAGTCTTTCAATTTAAGTTATTCCAATTATACTAATATGGACCATTGCAGCAAATGTTCAATTAACTCCATCATAGGAGGACAGCAGTCTAAAGTAATAATAAACTGCTTAATTACAAGAAATGCTAGTTTGCTGACTGAAATATCATTAAGGTCTGACAGTCTAACAAGAAGTTTTAGAACAGTGATGTAACAAAATGGATTCAATGGCTGGAAGAGGAGTTAACCTCTTTGGCCCATAATGCCATCAGTAGTAATAGTCCTGTGCAGCTGAAAAGAGAAGGAAAAATGAGAATGAGAAGCAAACAGATGAAGGAGGGAGGGAGGGAAGGAAGAGAAAGAAAGATGTCACTGAGACTTCTTTTTCTCCTAATAGAAAAGTTCAGAAGACATGAGGTGGTGAGGGGAAGGATGAGTGCTGTATAGTTATGTTGTGTTTTAAGAAGCCTAAAGATGTCCAATTCAACACATACAAAACTGTGATGGTAGCTAAGGAGAGAAATTTGGGATACATAAAAAAACCTGGGAATCATCTGCACAGAAATGATGAAACCAGTGGGACCAAGGATACAGGGGGCTGTTTGCTGTTCATACCTTTCTGAGGAAAGCTCCTGACTCCCTCCTAGACTTCTCACTCCCACCCCATAACTTGTCTCTTCCTCTGATACGCTGGTTCCTCTAGCAATCTCAGCCACGTTCACTCATTCATTCCTTTCCTGGTCTTTACACTAGATTTCTCTAGATGCCTCCTCATTTCTTGTAGATTCATTTTATGGGTTGTTTTCCTCCATTCCAATTTCTTTTTTGCTTTCATTTGTATTTCCAGTATTTAGCACAGTGTCTGGCACACAGTAAGGGCTTAATAAATGCTTCTTGAATTGAATTAGCAAGAAGTCAAGTTCATGGTGAATAGCCTCAATTTTTACCCTGAATCATGATGCAATTCCTTAGCTCAGAGAGTGAGAAACTTGCCATGGTACACCAGAGTAAGGATGAAAAGGTTTATAATGACTACTGGTGAGTAGAATAATAAACTGATTATGGAGACGTAAAAGGATTGCCTTGCTTCACTGAGGGCCCAATTCAGATTAGGTAATATTTGCAATGGACCCAGACAAAATGGTTTTATAACTTTATCTAGCTCTGTTCAGGAGCAAAGGCAGCAAACAGTAGGAGCAATCCAAGGTTGGGGTTGGCAAAGTGTTATCTATCAGTGGTCAGACAAAAGAGAGTCAAATACAGAGAACAAGTATAGAATTAGGTTGATTCATCAACAAGTGCTGATAGGGAAAGGAGTAAACTGTAGACACTGAAAAGGTGATGGCCTAGGAAAGAACTAAGGGGTGGGGGGACTAAAGGTTAATAGTGTGAACAAACAAGAGAGTTAAGGACAAGATGAAATGAGGAAAGCTTATCATCAAGTAATTTAATCAGTAAATAATGTATAAGTGCAAAAGCAGGGGAACATCTTTGGATGAATTTATTAGTACAGTATTAGCATAGTGCAGTGAAGAGACACCTGGACTTGCAGGAAAACCTGGATTCAAATCTGACACTACTATGTGTTCTTGGGGATAAGTCACTTCATACCTCATGGCCTGGATTTCCTCATTTGTAGCTCTGACCAGGCTAAGGATACAGTGAAAAGTTAGAACAGCTAAAAACATCTTAGCAAATTCTGGAGGTTTTGTGATTGATCATTAAGGAGTTTTGAAATACCTCCTTACAACCCTATCACTCCCTTCCCTAGAGTCAAGAGGGTAGGTTTAGTGCAGGGATAGCAAACAGCCCTGGGTTTTTCTGTTAACCCCTCTCATCCCAGATCACATTAGGAGAAGAGTTTCATTCTTCCTCCCCGACCTGGTGAAAGGAAGGAGGGAGGACGGGGCAACAGCTACAGCAGTGGGCCTACTGGTAATGGCCTTGGGCCCCAGGGCAACCCAGAAAGCCTGGAAGCATCACCCAGGTTCCACACATCCTGCTCACCCCTCCCTAGAAGCCCTGGGAGAGAGAGGGAAGCCAGCCTACTCTATTAAAGTTGTAGTTTTAATGCGTTAATCATGAGATGCCGATTCTCAGTATAAAGTAATTCAGAAACGCATTCAACAAAATTGAAGTCACCTCATTGGTAATGGGTTTGTTTCAAATTGGTAGACTTTTATATTAGTTATATCAAGAAACTTTTCGCAATTTGGTTACACCTAAAACAATCTGACTATCACTTAACCAAAAATTGTAAGATTGTTGGTTATTGTTTTAATGTTAAGACCTAAAGCTGGTAATTAATTACCATATGGTAATTAATTGTATGGAAAGGAAGGGATGAGGTGAAAGCCTCATCCAGATTGGTTCTGCCCATTCAGAGCAGTCCTCAGTTCTAAGGGTATAGATAGGGCAGATAGGAAGCCCTTTCTCTGGGGTCCTTTGTCAATCCTCTTTATCTTGTAAACCTGACAAAAGGCTTCTTTGGGCTATGGAATTCCTAAACAATGAACTTGGCTTGCTGAGAATTTGTAAGTATATAGAAATGATCTCTAAGGATTGACTTTTACACCAGGAAAATTTAAATTTGACATGTAAATCCTGGAAAAATTTCCCTTAACCTGTGATTAGTAAAACTAGCTGTTTGATGTAAAAGCGCGTGGGACTGTAACTGATTTTATTTTGAGTTGTCTAATGGCTAATAATCCATCAATAATCAATAGTCAATAATAATCCACCATATGAGAAAAATGCCACAAGCTACTCAGAGAGAATGTGATACAAGTGGGAGGCCTCCTTTGGGAAAAGCTGAGAAGAAAATTTTAGCCTCAGTCTAAGACAGGATCCTCCTGGCTCAGTTCCCTCATTGTGTTCCCTTGAAAAGGAATGTTACCTACCATGCTATGAGGTGGTACTGATACTGCATGCTTGGAAAACTGTGAATTCAAACAGATCTCAGGATGTTTTATCCTGTCATACTTGATACAAATTTCGTTCCTGCTTTATCCTTTTATAGCAAATTGCTAGAATCAGAGCAAGGGATCAGTAAAAGATGTAAGCACAATGCAAGTGTGCGAGATCTTGCTGTTTTGACATGAATGTGTAGTCATTCCATACCCCAAATTACTGAAATTGAATCAGAAACATCTTCAGTTTGGTTTGGAGAAGAAAGATATTTGGAACCAGAGTGGAAGCTTGGGGCAGTAACAAGATCAGTTAATCCTGCAGGTCAAATGTAAATGATTTTAATGGGCCTCTTGCTCTTTTACTTCTCTCTACATTTGGGCCCTACAGACTTGTTTATCAGATTTGTGTCTTCCAGACTACGGGCCTACGTCCACAGTTGGCGGCAAACAATGGGTACCAGCCTATGTTCCTGCATTGTCCCCTGGATGCAGCCAGCCAACCTCCTCTCCAGGACTCCAAAGACAGCTCTATGTTCCTTGACAGCAGAAAGCAGTTTCAGCAGACCTTCACCCTTTACCCCAAAAGAAATGGTGTCCCATTTGTTTGAGGTGGGAGTAACAGGGTATGGGCCCTGGAACCCCTCCCCCCCAAACTTTCCCATATGGCCCTGAGGCTCAACTCTGTATAATCCTTCCAATTGTCCTTTCATTGTGGCTCTGATTCTCAATTCTCTGTTACTTCTAACACAGCCCAGCCCTCATTGTCTGCACCTGGCCCCTCTCCTTGATTACATCTAGATGTACTCCTTGACCACTGTTATGTGTGTTCATCTTGCCCCCATTAAATCGCTCAGATTTGAGGGGGCTGAGCCAAGATGGCAGAGTGAAAGCAGTGACTTGCTTGAACTCTCCCCCAAACCCCTCCAAATACCTACAAAAAAATGGCTCTAAACAAATTCCAAAGCAACAGAACCCACAAAAAGACAGAGTGAAGCAAATTTCCAGCCCAAGACAACCTGGATGGTTGATGAGAAAGGTGTATCGCGCTGAGTGGGGAGCACAGCGCAGTGCGTCATGGGCACGCAGGCTGCAGAGAACTTGGAGCAGGCCTCAGAGGAACTGATTCTCGGGTAGCTGTGGTGGCTTCCAGGCCTCTCCACCCACAAACACCAAAGACAACTTGGAAGGTCAGTGGGAAAAGTCTGTTTCTGCAGTGCTGAGAAAGGAGCTAGGTCACAGCCAGCTCTACAGCACAGAGTGCAGAGGATGGTCCCCGGGGCAGTGGCTGCGACCTGAGCTTCTGGCCCACCGAATGAGGGAGAATCAAGTGGCCGATCAGAGAGGGATTGCAGGGATCTATTTACCAGAGATGCGGCAGGAATCTATTGCTTTGCCGGTACCTGGATCTGGGTCACAGTTCTAGGCTGCGGTCCTGGGGCTAGAAGGAGCGCTGGCGTGGTGGAGCTTGTAGTGGCAGTAGAGAGGAAACCTTCTTCACAGTTCCAGGAAAAAAAGGAGTGTTCATGGTCACTAATAGATCAGGGCACAGGCCAGGAAAGGAGTAAACCCCTCGCCCCTTATCATACCACCTTGGAAGAACTGAAAATTTACAGGTCCCTACAAGTGTCTCTGAAAACAGCTGTATAAACCCCCAAAGCTTGGGACAGTACATTTTCCACACTGGAAGCAGGCTCTCACCTCAACAAAGAGTTAACAACTCAAGTAATTGGCTGGGATCATGAGCAAGCAGTGCAAAAAGAGTCAGACTATATTATCTTACTTTGGTGACAAAGAAGATCAAAACATACAACCAGAAAAAGACAACAAAATCAAAGCTCCCACATCCAAAGCCTCCAAGAAAAATATGAATCAGTCTCAGGCCTTGGAAAAGCTCAAAAGGGATTTTGAGAAGAAAGCAGAGGAAAAACTGGGAAGAGAAATGAGAGTGATGCAAGAAAATCATGAAAAACAAGTCAACAGCTTCCTAAAGGAGACCCAAAAAAATACTGAAGAAAATAGCACCTTAAAAAATAGCCTAACCCAAATGGCAAAAGAGGTCCAAAAAGCCAATGAGGAGAAGATGCCCTAAAAAGAAAAATTGGCCAAATGGAAAAGGAAGTCCAAAAGATCACTGAAGAAAGTACTTCCTTAAAAATTAGAATAGAACAATTGGAAGACTAGTGACTTTATGAGAAATCAAGACACTGTAAAACAAATCCAAAAGAATGAAAAATTAGAAAACAATGTGAAATATCTCATTGGAAAAACAACTGACCTGGAAAATAGATCCAGGAGAGAGAATTTAAAAATTATTGGACTATCTGAAAGCCATGATCAAAAAAAGAGCCTAGACATCATCTTTCAAGAAATTATCAAGGAAAACTGCCCTGATATATTAGAACCAGAGGGCAAAATAGAAATTGAAAGAATCCACCAATCTCCTCCTGAAAGAGATCCCCAAAGGAAAACTCCTAGGAATATTGTAGCCAAATTCCAGAGTTCCCAGGTCAAGGAGAAAATATTACAAGCTGCCAAAGAAACAATTCAAGTACTGTGGAAACACAATCAGGATAACACAAGATTTAGCAGCTTCTACATTAAAGGACGCAGGGCATGGAATATAATATTCCGAGGGCAAAGGAGATAGGATTACAACCAAGAATCACCTACCCAGCAAAACTGAGTATAATCCTTCAGGGGAAAAAATGGTCATTCAGTGAAATAGAGGACTTTCAAGCATTCTTGATGAAAAGACCAGAGCTGAATAGAAAATTTGACTTTCAAATACAGGACTCAAGTGGAACATGAAGAGGTAAACAGGAAAGAGAAATCATAAGAGACTTATTAAGTTGAACTGTTTACATTCCTGCATGGAAAGATGATATTTATAACTCATGAGACCTTTGTCAGTATTAGGGTAGTTGGAGGAAAAAATTATATGTATAGATAGATAGATATAGATAGTATAGTAGAGGGCACAGGGTGAGTTGAAGATTAAGGGGTCATATCTGGAGAATAAAATTAAGGGATGAGAAGGATTATACTAGGAGAAGAAAGGGAGAGGTAGAAGGGTAAATTATCTCACAAAAAAAAACAGAAAAGAAAAGCTCTTACAGTGGAGGGGAAACGGGGAAGGTGAGAGGGAATGATGAATCTTATTCTCATAGGATTTGGCTTAAGGAGGGAAAACATACACATTCAATTGGGTATGGAAATCTGTCTTACCCTACAGGAAAATGGGGGGGGACAAGAGAGCAGGGGGATGATAGAGAGGAGGGCAGATTGGGAAAGGGGGTAATCAGAAGCAAATACTTCTGAGGAGTGACAGGGTCAAAAGAAAGAATAGAATAAATGGGGGGGCAGGATAGGATTAAGGGAAATAGAGTTAGTTTTTCACAATACATCTACTATGAAAGTGTTTTGTATAACTGCATATGTATAACCTATATTAAGTTGCTTGCTTTTTCAATGAGGGTGGGTGGGGAGGGAGGAAGGGAGAAAATTTGGAGCCCAAAGTTTTAAAAAACACATGTTTAAAAAAAAATTTTCACACACAACTGGGAAATAAGAAATACAGGAAATGGGGTACAGAAGTCTATCCTGCCCAACAGGAAAATAGAAGGGGAAGGGGAATTCAGAATGCATGCCATCTTGGGGTGGGGGGAGGGGTGAGATGGGGCCAAAATTTGGAACTCAAAATCTTATGGAAGTAAATGTTGAAAACTAAAAATAAATAAATTTATATAAAAAAAAAAATACACACACACACACACACAAATAAATCGCTCAGATTTTGAAAATCTGGCCAATAGCACAGACTCACTAGGAATCTTGCCCACCCCAATCAGTGTTTTAATAAACCTTGTCTCTCACTGAAAAAAGGCTTGAATTGAATTCTTTGGAGGCAGAGCCGCATCTTTTGCCCTGTATTTTGGGGCCCCCAGCACCTCTAGACTGCAACAGATACGTAAGGTCCCTTTCATCTCTAAATCCTGACATCATAAATGTTAATTCCATATTGTTTTTAGTGCCATTGAGATCTCCCATCTCATAGGACCATAACAAACTGAAAGGGACCAAAGAAATATCTAATTCAGCACCCTCGTTTTAAAGATGAGAATGCTCAGGCCCACAGAAATTTAAGAGATTTGCCCCACCAGCAAGGTGGTGCAGTGGATAGCGCACCAGTTGTGTAGTCAAGAGGACCTGAGTTCAAATCTGGCCTCAGACACTTGACATTTAATAACTGTGTGGCCTTGGGCTAGTCACTTATCCCCAACTGCCATATCACTCTTTCTTCTGAACTATCTTTTCATATTATTAAAGTACTTCATGGGCAAATGAGTTTATGATCTTGTGGTACTTAAATAACCTGATGTATTTTCTTTCCTTTAAAAAAAAACTACCTCTACCTTTTTTCCCTGTCATAAAAGAATCAAAAAAGCATCTAAGAACTGCTCTAAAGTGGTAAGAAAAATTCATTTGAAATTATAAGAAAAATAAATGCATTATGTGGTAGATTGTTTCATATGCAATTTTCTTTTTCTATTATTTATACATGGAAATGTTCATGTTTATTGATGTTTGTTATATTCATGATATATTTTTTAAAAAAGAAAACAAATTGCAAGAAAGGTCCAATATGTAAATTTACATAAATATACTAGGAACAAAAAAAGCACAAAGACTGCCTACAATGCACTAACACTTTCATTTATAGTTTGGCAGTGTTTCTAATATTTAGTCTTCTTGCAGAACACAAAAAGCATTACACTAAGTTGACTATTAACACAACCATAAAAATTAATTTGGGAGGGTTCTGGTTAAGATGGATATATGAAAATTCACACAGTTGTATCAAACTCAAATACAAACAGATCCTTTACTGTACGCATACTGACTCAGAAAACTGCAAATTAACATTACCTATGCAGTTACTGCATTTTATTTTGTTAAACATTTTCCCAATTACATTTTAATCTGGTTCAGGCCCAATTGGGAGTTTTGAATAAGCAGCAAATTCAACACCTCTCTAATCCAGAAAGACCAACAAACTGAATAACAAAATCTGAAGAAAAACCTAAGTAAATAACTTCATCCAGTCAGGATTGCAATAAAGGACAGCCAAAAGCTGTAAACAATAGAAGAGGACAATACCAGATAATACCAGAGCCAGCATAAATGCAGATACTGAGATTTGAAGCCTACTCTAGCACCCTGAGCAAGAAAAACAGGAGGATAAAAAAGGAGGAAAGGAACAGATCAGGCCTGCACCAGCTGTCGCCTGAAATCCTTTGGCGGGCTACAGCTGCTGCAGGACTGGAATAGATAAAATCTAGCAACCTTATCAGGGAAGCTTTAAGGAGAACATAAGACAACAGTAAGGTCCTTAAAAGCGATACTCATATACAGAGCTCTGATCAGGGACACTAAAGCTTACCTATGCTACGCTCTAGGAACAGACACATGAAAGGAAGGTGAAGTCAACAGCAAGACCCCAGGAAATCTAGTCTGGGTTAAAACAGGCTATGACCAATCCATCTAAGAGTACACAAGGAGGTAGAGGTAGACCTTGACCATAACACAAAGTCACCTCTAAAGATGGTAAAGAGAAAGTACTAAAAGTAAGCACTGTGGAGAAATATTATGGATCAAGAATTACGTAAGAGGAAAATCCATTAAGAGTATTATCCACAACAAATTTTTATTTTTTTTTGGCTAGGCAATGGGGTTAAGTGAGTTGCCCAGGGTCACACAGCTAGTTAAGTGTTATTATGTGTCTGAGACCACATTTGAACTCAGGTCCTCCTGAATCCAGGGCCATTGCTCTATCCACTGTGACATATAGTTGCCCCTATCCACAACAATTTTAAGTTCACCTAGAAAACAAGAAATTTTTTAAAATGAAAAGTTCAACAGAAAAAAAGTAGAAAGAGAACAACTCAAAATATAAGACAGAAACTTTACCCAAGTAGCCAATACCTTGAAAATCAGAATAGATCAAACAGAATTCAACAACTCTGAGACAAGAAGAAATATTCAAATAAAAATCAAAAGATTAAAAAAAGAAGAAAATATCAGGTATTCACTATAAAAAAAAATGACCTGGAAAATAGGCCAGAGACAGTTTAAGAGTCACAGAACTCCCAGGAAACTCAACCTTTCCCCTGCACTCCAATCTGTCCCCCCCAAACACATTTCAAGAAAAGAGCATTGGAAACTGCCCAGATTTATTACTGCCCAAGGGCAAATGAAAATAGAAAGAACTGACTAGTTACCTCCTGATAAAAACCTCCATATGAAATCTTCTAGAAATGTTATAGTCAAAAAACAAACCTTCCAAGTGAGAGGAAAAATACTGCAAGGAGCCACAAACAAAGAGTTCAAGTAGGAAGAAGACAATCAGAATCACCTAATCACCTAGGACCTGGAAGCTATTAATATAAAGGGGGAAGGAAGAGAACAAACACTAATTAAGTACTTATGTGCTAGTATATCTTATTTAACCTTTACAATAACCCTGGGAGATTGGTGCTATTATGATCTTCACTTTACAGCTGAGGAAACTGAGGCAAGCAAGGTTAAGTGACTTGCCCAAAGTCACACAACTAGTAATTATCTGAGGCTGTATTTGAACTCAGGTCTTCTTGACTCCAGGCTTGGTGCTCTCTCCACTGTACAATCTGGCTGCCTAAACAAGACGAGGTGGCTTTCATTCTAACAAGGACAGAAGAGACAAGCGGTCCTTTAAAATCCTAATGATTTCAAGGGTTAATTAGGGAATTAAATGAGACAAACGGGGGGTTGGGGGTGGTTCTGTTTTGATGAGCTTGAGCACAAAGAAAAGGGAAGGGGTAAAAGGAATCACTAAGGAAAAAATGGGCACTGGGGCACTTAACTACGTCTCATAAATGAGGTAGGTTCTGAGAAGAATATACAAAAATAGGAGTAGGAATCACATGAACCTGAATTTCATCTGCTGTAGATGGAGAGGAAGACACAGACACACAGAGTCTAACATAGTAATAAACTGTGAAGAAAAAGGCAGATACGAAGAGAACAGAGGGATTGGGTGTGGGGTTCAGGACAGGTCAAGGAGGGAATAATCACAAGGCAAATGAACTTCAAATTCATAGGGTAGATTGCAAAGGGAAGTTTAAAAGGAAAGAGTTTGTAAAAACCAGTAATTAGAGTTTGGGCAAGAGAAGCAGATCATTTCAGTGTTAGATAATTAGTGATGATCTCATTCTTTATTTTCAAAACATTTTTCTTTAAAAGAACATATAAGTAAAAAAGATGATATGGTACATATTACTATTTATTCCATTAACAATCAAAACGTGAATGGGTTAAAGCTCACATAAAATAGGGCAGCAGAATTGATTAGAAAACAGAATTTTTACAATAAGTTTACAATAAACATTTTTAAAAAATGTTAGCCAAGAGTTTAAAATGAGAAATAGTATAAGAAATTATGAAAAGGAAGGATTCAGAGAAATTTGATAAGACTCTTATGAAAAGATATAGAGTGAAGTGAGCAAAACCAGAAAATTTATACAGTAACATTAGAAAGTAAACCAACTTTAAAAGACTTGAGAACTCTTACCAATGCAATGATCAATCATGATCCTAAGGAGTGCTGATGAAGCAAATTACCTACATCTCTTCATAAAGAGGCAAAAGATACAAGATGCAAAGGAAGATACATTTTCAAACACTGTTAACATGGGAATTTCTTTTGCTTGACTTTGTTTATATATTATGAAGGATCTATAGTTTTCTTTTTTCACCCAATGGGAGAGAGGAAATGGCAATGGTGTACAGCCAAGAAAAAAAATGAAATTAAATAAATATATAAAAAACACAAGAGAGTCAATGAAACATTTTTTTTTTAACATCCAGGAGAACAGGCAAGGACAGAAAGAATCAGATCCACAGGGCTGCTTTGAAGGCTATACATTGAACTTGTGATAATTTAAAAAGCAAAGCAAGCTACAGCTACACATAATAGAGACACACAGTTACATATACAATCCTCTTTTTCTGTTCTATTCTGTGTATGAAAATGCTAGATTCTGAAAGGAAAAAAATTTTTTTTTCTAAAAAAGATAACTCGAAAGAAATGAAGATTTGAAGCAAAATCTATCATGCTTCAGGAAAACTCAAAAAACAAGATTATCCATCATGGTCTCAAAGCAAACATTAAAATTAGACAAGATTAAAAGAAAACCTACATTATGCTTAAAGGCACCATAGATAATGAATCAATATCAATAACTAATATGCATATGTACTGAAAAGAATAGCATCCAAATGTTTAAAGGAAAAAAGTAATTAAAGTCACAAGGAACTGTAAAAGATCTATGAGGTACCCCTTTAAAACCCAGATGAATATAATAAACAATAAATAATAAAGAAGTTATAAATATGAATAGAACATTAGAGAAGTTAGATGATAAATCTCTGGCCGCTAATGAATAGAAATAGAAAAAAGTATACAACTGTGCCTAGCACTGTTTTACAAAAACCACCCTACCATGTGCTAGGGTAGCTAGGGCATAAAAACCTCACATACAAACGCATCTTTATTGATCCCAACACATTAAAAAAGATAAAGAGGTTTTGAAGAAAAGTTTCAAACTTAGGAATACTTTAATAATGTATTATTATAGAATTAGTGAGTCAAAAAATAAATCCAACAAATAACAGATAATTTCATAAAAGAAAATTTCAACAGTGAGACATCATTGGGACAACTTTGGGGATGCTGCCAAAGTAGCTATTAGGGGAAAATTAAATTCCTAAACACTGCCATCACCAAAGAAAGAACAGATCAATGAATTAGGTGTGCAACTAAAAAAAAAAACCCTACATAAGCAACAAATAAAAAACCCAACTAAATACAAAAGGAGAATCAAAAGCAAAAAAAAATTACTGAATTACTAAAAGTACATTATTTAAAAACCTAATCAAACAGACAAAACTACTTACTCACAAAAAAAAAATAACCAATATAAAAGATTTAAAGTAGAATCACAACAAAGAAAATTATTATACATAGCTTTGACTAAAAACAGTCTAAAAAAATTGATGGTAATTTAAATAAAATAGATGAACATAGAATATGTAAAATAAGAGTACCCATATTATTAAAATAACAGTGAATTTAAATAAATCAATAAAAGAGAGAGAAACTGACCAAGGTATAAATGAACTCAAAAGGGGAAAAGAATAACCCAGGACCAGATGTATTTATTAAGTGAATTTCATTAACATATTGAAAGAATAATTAATTCTATGACTACAAAAGTGTTTGCAGAAACTGGAAAATTAGTGATTCTGCCAACTTCTTTTCATGAAACACAGAAAGAAAAATATAGACCCTAACTAATATTGATGCAAACATGCAGAATATAATATGGGAGAAAAAAAATGCTATGGTAAAATGTTAAAAAAGATTATATGTAGCTACCAAATGGGACTCATAATAGAAATGCACTGTTGGCTCAATAACGAAAACCATAAATGTAATAGTTCATATTATTATTACACTAACCATTAAAAAAATAAATATAGGCTTACGTATTTTTTTTTAAAAATACAACACTCAATGCTGTGTGTGTGTGTGTGTGTGTGTGTGTGTGTGTGGTAAAAAGCATAAAAACAAATGGATCCTTCCTTAATATGAGAAAAAGGATTATGTCTTAATGGTTTTTCCAGTTATCATCAAGGGTAAAGCAAGGATGCCCATTATCGCCACTACTATTTTATACATTCCTAAAAATTGAATACTATTGCAAAAAGAGAACAAGATGTTAAGAGAGGAAGCACAAAGAGAAAACAAAATCATCTATTTTTGTAGATGACATGATGATCCATTCTAGAGATTCACATAAAATTAATTAAAATGATAAATAATGGTCGCAAAATAAGAGTTGGGAAAAGTTTATCAAATAAACATACAAATCATCAGCCCTTTTATATATCACTAGTAAATCCCAACAGATTCCATTTAAAATAAACTGTGGTACATTCAAATTAACTATAAAACACATAAAACATGTAGGAAGTCCATGTCTAAAAACACACAGGAATTTCATGACACCCAGAAAACACTCCTGCAGGATTAATTCAAGTCTAAATAACTGCAGAGATATTAAGTGGTCATAGCTGCGCTGATCCAATATAATAGAAATGCCAATGACTTAAATTGCTCACTTATTTAGGGTCATATGATTCAAACTACCAAAGACTATATACCAAGTATACGCCCATTGATAGGGGAATGGCTGAACAGACTATAGCACGTGAATGTAATGGAATATTACTGTGTCATAAAAATGATGAATATGATGAATATGATGAATACAGAGAAGCATGGAAAGATTTACATGAACTGATGCAGTAAAGTAAGCAGAGCCAAGAGTGTTTACAATAATTACAACCAAAAAAAATCAAAAGTGAACATAATAAAATTATAAAGATCAAGCAGAATTAAAATAAAGACATGTGAAAAGACATTACAGAACTAGAAAAAATAACAGAAGTCATCTAGAAGAGCAAATCTCAAGATTATCAAGGAAAATGACAAAAGAGGGGATGGAGCCAAAACGGCGGAGTAAAAGCAGTGACTTCCTTGAGCTCTCCCTCAAACCCCTCCAAATACCTATAAAAAATGACTGTAAAAAATTCTAAAGCAGCAGAACCCACAAGAAGACAAAGCGAAACAAATTTCCAGCCTAAGACAATATGGATGATTGACTGGAAAGGTCTATCGCACTGGGCTAGGAGAGGAATATAGTTCAGTGCAGACTTACAGACAAAATAGGCCTCCGTGAACCTGGAGCAGCCCTCAAAGGACTGAATCAAAGGCAGCTGTGGCAGTTTCCTGACTTCTTAATCCAGGAATGCCTAAGACAACTTAGGAGGTCAGTAGGAAAAGTTTGTGACTGCAGTGAGAGGGAAGCCCAGTCCCAGCCCCAGTCCCAGCTGTAGCCCCTGGGCGGCTGCTCGTTCTGGAGCTTCCAGACACAGACTGAGGTGGAATCCAGTGGCTGATCAGAAGGGGACTGCAGGGATCTCTCTGCTGGTGCAGGATTCCCTTGCTTTGTCCCTCTTAGGATTGGGTCACAGTTCTGGGTAATGGTCTTGGGGCAAGGAGGAGCGCTGGCATGGTGGAGATTGTAGTGGCTGTGGAGAGAGAATCCTTCTCACAGTTCCAAGGCAAAAAAGAGTGCTTGTGGTCACTCATAGACCAAAGCACAGGCCAAAAAAGAAGTAAACACCTCACCCTTTATCATACCACCTTGGAAGAAATGAAAATTTACAGGTCCCTAGAAGTATCTCTGAAAAGTGCTACAGAAAATCCCTGAAGCTTGGGACAGTACATCCTCCACACTAGAAGCAGACCCCTACCTTCACAGAGAGTTTATAACTCAAGTAATTGGCTGGGATCATGAGCAAACTGTGCTAAAAAAGTCAGACCATAGAATCTTTCTTTGGTGACAAAGATCAAAACATACAACTAGAAGAAGACAACAAAGTCAAAGTTCCAACATCCAAAGCCTCCAAGAAAAATATGAATTGGTCCCAGGCCACAGAACAGCTCAAAAGGATTTTGAGAAGTAAGAGAAGCAGAGGAAAAACTGGGAAGAGAAACGACAGTGATGCAAGAAAATCAAGAAAAACAAGTCAACAGCTTGCTAAAGGAGACCTAAAAAAATACTGAAGAAAATAACACCTTAAAAATTAGACTGAAAAAAAAAAAAGCCTAGGGGCAGCTAGGTGGCGCAGTGGATAAAGCACCAGCCCTGGATTCAGGAGGATCTGAGTTCAAATCCAGCCTCAGACACGTAACACTTACTAGCTATGTGACCCTGGGCAAGTCACTTAACCCCACTGCCTAGCAAAAAACCCAAAAAAAAAAAAAACAAAAATAGCCTAACTCAAATGGCAAAAGAGGTCCAAAAAGCCAATGAGAAAAACAATGCCTTAAAAAGCAAAATTGGCCAAATGGAAAAGGAAATCCAAAAGATTACTGAAGAAAATACTTTCTTAAAAATCAGAATGGAGCAACTGGAAGCTAGTGACTTTAGGAGAAATCAAGACACTGTAAAACAAAACGGAAAGAATGAAAAAATAAAAAACAGTGTGAAATATCTCACTGGAAAAACAACTGACCTGGAAAACAGACCCCCCCAAAAAAGCCTAGACATCATCTTTCAAGAAATTACCAAGGAAAACTGCCTTGATATTTTAGAAGCGGAGGGCAAAATAGAAATTGAAAGAACCCACCAATCACCTCCTAAAAGAGATCCCCAAAGGAAAATTCCTAGGAATATTGTAGCCAAATTCCAGAGTTCCCAGGTCAAGGAGAAAATATTGCAAGCAGCCAGAAAGAAATAATTCAAGTATTGTGGAAACACAATCAGGATAACACAAGATTTAGCAGCTTCTACATTAAGGGACCGCAGAACTTGGAATATAACATTCCAGAGGTCAAAGGAGATTGGATTACAGCCAAGAATCACCTACCCAGCAAAATTGAGTGTAATCTGTCAGGGGAAAAAAATGACATTCAGTGAAATGAAAAGACCAGAGCTGAAAAGAAAATTTGACTTTCAAATACAAGACTCAAGAGAAACATGAAGAGGTAAACAGGAAAGAGAAATCACAAGGGACTTATTAAGGTTGAACTCTTTACATTCCTACATGGAAAGATGATATTTCTAACTCATGAGATCTTTGTCAGTATTAGGATAGTTTGAGGGAAAAAATTACATGTATGGATAGATAGATAGGTAGGCAGGTAGGTAGGTAGAGGGCACAAGGTGAGTTGAAGATGAAGTAGTGATATCTGGAGAATAAAATTAAGGGGTGAGAGGATTATACTGGGAGAAGGAGAAAGGGAGAGGTATAATGAGGTAAATTATCTCACATAAAACAGACAAGTAAAGATTTTTACAGTGGAGGGGAAATGAGGGAAGGGGTGAGGGACAGAGTGAATCTTATTCTCCTGAGATTTGGTTTAAAGACAGTAACATTACACATTCAATTGGGCATGGAAATCTACCTTACCCTACAGGAAAATGGGGGGAAGGGAACAAAAGAGCAGGGAGATGATAGAGGGGAGGGCAGATTGGGAGAGGGGGTAATCAGAAGCAAACACTTCTGAGGAGGGACAGGGTCAAAAGTGAGAATAAAATAAATGGGGGGCGGAACAGGATTAAGGGAAATATACTTAGTTTTTCACAACATGACTACTATGGAAGTGTTTTGCATGACTACACATGCATAACCTGTATTGAGTTGCTTGCCTTCTCAATGAGTGTAGGTGGTGAGGGAGGAAGGGAAAAAATCTGGAACCCAAAGTTTTAAAAACAAATGTTAAAAAAATTATTTTCACATGGAACTGGGAAATAAGATACACAGGGGGAGCCAAGATGGCAGAGTAAAAAAGTAGTCGCTCTCACTCTCCCCTATCAACCTCTGAAAAACCAGAAAATATCACCCCGGAAAAAAACCCTGCAACACCTGAACTAAAAGAAAGATGGGGAGCAGCAGTGCAGCAGCCCAGCAAATGGGTCTCCCAGTGCATCAGTAAAAATAGGGGAAGCAGCACTACAAAAGGCCCCTGGTGGATAAGTACCCTGCAGCATTCATCTGAAAAGAGCTGAAGAAAGCAACCTAAAGTCTTCCTAAAGTCTGAGCCTTGCTGATTCCAGCCCAACACCAGGTAAGCTGTCAGAACCTCCAACTGTCAACCAGGAAGAGATCCTGAAGCCCAGGTGGTAGAGCAGGCAAACACCAACACCTGGACGTCCAAGTGCCTCAATGAGGGAGGAGGGAACCGGTGGAAACTAGCTCAGAAAAGCACCAGGTGCCTCGGCACTCCATCGCAAAGGAATCTCCCATTATCAGAAATGAGGGAGTCAGCACTGCAAGGGGCCCCAGGCAGATAAACACCCTGCAGCACCCATCTAAAAGGAGCTGAAGAAAGCTAAAAGAAAGGAAAAGCAGGCAACCGAGAACTGCCTGAAAGTTCCAGACTTGCTGATTCTAGCCCAACATGAGGTAACCTGCCAAAACCCTACAGCCTCCAATTGCCAACATAAGAGGCCCCAGCACACAAAGCCAGTGACCAAGACCTAGGCTCCCAACACAAGAAGCTTGGGTCAGTGTCCTCTGTTCCCCAGCAGGAGAGCTCAATCTCTTTAAAGGCCAGGGAATAAAGAAACCATGAGTAAAAAGAAATGTACCATAGATTCATATTATGAGAAGAGTGGAGATCAAGACAGAAATTCTGAAGAGGACAACATTGTCAACAAACCCACATCTGCAACATCAAAAGGGAATATGAACTGGTCTGAAGCCCAAAAAGCCTTCTTAGAAGAGCTCAAGAAGGATTTTAAAAGTCTAATGAGAGAGGTAGAAGAGTCCTTAAAAAATATAATTGGCCAACTGGAAAAAAAGTACACTGAAGAAAACAAGTCCCTAAAAAATACAATTGGCAAACTGGAAAAAAAGTACACTGAAGAAAACAAATCCCTTAAAAATACAATTGGCCAACTGAAGAAGGAAGTACAAAAACTAACAGAAGACAACAATCTGTTAAAAACTAGAATTGGACAAATGGAAACTAATGACTCTATGAGAGAGCAAGAATCAGTCAAACAGAAACAAAAAAATGAAAAAGTGGCTGAAAACTTAAAATACCTCATTGGTAAAACAACTGACCTGGAAAACTGATCCAGGAGAGACAATTTAAAAATCACTGGACTACCTGAAAATCATGATGAAAAAAAGAGCCTGGACAGTATCTTTCAGGAGATCATAAAGGAAAACTGCCCTGAAGTCCTAGAACCAGAAGGTAAAATAACCATACACCGCTCACCACCTGAAAGAGATCCCAAATTGACAACACCAAGGAACATAATAGCAAAATTCCAAAATGACCAGATGAAAGAGAAGGTGCTGCAAACAGCCAGAAAGAAATAATTTAAACAACATGGAACTAGTGTCAGAATTACACAGGACCTTGCAGCTGCTACATTAAAAGACCGCAGGGCATGGAACATGATATTCCATAAGGCAAAAGAGCTTGGATTGCAGCCAAGGATCAACTACCCTGCAAAAATGAGCATGACTTTTCAAGGGAAAGGATATATATTCAACGAAATACGGGACTTCGAAACCTTCCTCATAAAAAGACCAGAGCTCAACAAAAAATTTGATCTTCAAGTCCAAGATTCAAGAAGGACAGAAAAAGGACAGAAAGATACAAAATGTTGTTAATAAGGGTAGACTGTTTACATCCCTACAAAGGAAAATGACACTTGAGAACTGTACTGCTATTACACCATGTTAAAGGAGTATACATAAAGGGGGTGGATGTTAGTTGACTTTGATGTAACGATAAAAAAAAATCTAATCAAGTGCATTAAATGGATCCAAGTTAAGTAAATTAGTCTGATCTTAGAAAATGTACTGAGAAAGGAGGAGGCATTACATTACAGGAAAAGACAGAAAGTCCTATTACAGCAGAGGGAAAGAAGGGAGGGGGGTGAGCATTTTTTGAACCTTGTTCTCATCAGATTTGGCTCAAGAAGGGAACAACATAATCAGTTAAGTATGGAAATCTAACTTGCCCTATGGGCAGTAGGAGGGAAAAGGCGAAGAAAAGGGGGGGAAGAAGCAGTGGGGTTGAAGGGGAAGAGGGGGGAGGGGGAAAATAGAAGGGAGGAGAGACTGAAGGAGAGGGTGGTCAAAAGCAAAGTACTGGTGGGGGGGGAGGGAGACAGGAGAAAGAAAAGCATAAAAGGGGAAAAAAGGATGGAGAAAAAGACACAGATAGTAATCATAACTGTGCAAGTTGAATCGCACTATCTTTTTTTTTCTCTTCTGTTGAGTTTTCTTTCCTCTTTCTGATGGTTCCTCCTACTGGTTTTAATTTTTACTTACAACTACACTAATGTGAAAATATGTTTAATAGAAATGTAAATGTATAACCTATATCACATTGTGCACCATTTTGGGGAGGGAAGTGGGGAGGAATGGGGAGAAAAATTTTAAACTCAAAAGCATATGGAAGTGATTGTTGATAAATCAAAATAAATTAATAAAATATGCAAAGAAAAAGAGAAAGAAATAAGATATACAGGAAATGGGGTATAGAAATCTATCCTATCCTACAGGAAAACTGAAGGGGAAGAGGATAAAAGAAGGGGAGGAGAGATAGAAGGGAAGGCAGATTAAGGAAAAGGGTATTCAGAATGCATGCCATCTTGGGTTGGTGGAGGGATGAGATGGGGAGAAAATCTGGAATTCAAAATCTTGAGGAAGTAATGTTGAAAACTAAAAATAAATTAATAAAAAAAAATGATGAGAGAAACTAGGCAAGAAGGAGTACCAGATCTCAAATTATACTAAAAAGCAGTAATCATTAAAACTATTTGATACTGGTTAAAAAACAGGAAAACTGATCAGTGGTACAGATTACCAACACAAGATCCAGAAGCCAGGGAACATAACCTAAGGTTCAAAAAACCCTAAGATTCCATCTACTAGGGGAAAGACTGCCAGGAAAACCAGAAAGCAGTCTGACAGAAATCAGGTTTGGACTAATATCTCACAGAGTGAGAATGAGTGAGTGAGTGAATGAGAGAGAGACAGAGAGAGAGAGAGAGAGAGAGAGAGAGAGAGAGAGAGAGAGAGAGAGAGAGAGAGAGAGAGAGAGTGTGTGTGTGAGACCCCTAAGCTCCAAACAGATAAACATGACCTGTAAATGTAAAAAGTCACACCATAAACAAATTAGAGGAGTAAAAGAGGAGTTCCTTTCACAACTATGGATTAAAGAATTTTTGCCTAATCAAGGGATTAAAAGGATCATAGGAGATAAAATGGTCACTCTTGATGACATAAAATTGGAAAGCTTTTGAACAAACAAAATCTATGGAGTTAAAGTTAGAAAGTTAAAAGTTAAATGGGGAAAAAAGCTTTGCATCAAGTAAAAAAAGTCTGATATCCAAAATACATAGGGAAGGACTCACTATTTTACAAAAACTGTTGTGTAAACAGGAAAGAGGTTTGGCTGGGACCTAAGTGAACATCAATAATATTCATCTTAGAAAATCTTACACAAATGACCAATTCCAAAGGGCTCATGATGAAACACAGCCACCTCTAGAAAGAAAAGTGACAGACTTAAAAAGCACAAATCAAAACATATATTCTTTCCTTTCTTCCTTCTCTCTCTTTTTTTTATATAGTTAATGTGGGAATTTGTTTTGCATAACTGTATATATTTGCAATGGTGTTTGTTTTTCTTGCCTTCTCAAGGGGAGAGGTGAAGAGGAAGACGAGAATTAAGAACTGAAAAAAATGAATTAAAACATTTTTAATTTAAAAAAAGGTACAGTATTATTGTTAGTGGGGCTGTAAGTTAGTCAAATCATTCTGAATAGTAATTTGCAATCATAAGAAAGTGATAAAATGTTCATACTCTACCCAAAGCATACTAGTCAGATACTCCAAGTAGTTTGTTAATAAAAAGTAAGATCCTGTATACACTGAAATATTTGTGACAGTACTTTCTTTGTAGTAGCAAAGAATTGCAAACAAGACAGATTCCCATGGATTGGAGAATGGCTGAAAAAGTGGTTATTTAAATTAATGGTTACTTCTATTATAAGAAATGTTGAATGTGATGAACACAGAAGTATGGGACAACTGACATAAACTGATGTGAAATAAAATGAACCAAGAAAACAAGATACACAATGTAAATGGAAGGAACAACAAAATCAAAATGGAATGCTGAAAAATCTTATGATCAAGTCCGGTCTCAAATTAGCAACAAAAGGGCAGTTCCCACTCTTCACTGAAACGCTAGGGGAAAGGTAAAAAGAGGCAGACAGCTCTGAGAAGGAATACCATTGTGGTTAGTTTTGCTGAATTGTTTTTTACTCTTTTATAATCTTTCTTATAAGGGACAGAATTTTTTTTTCAAATCACCAACTGCTCTCATCCAATTTTTAAAGAAGTTAGTATAAAATAAAAATTTATAGCATTTACTTGCTGTCCAAAAGGAAGAAATAGCAGCAATTCTCATAATGTCTGCCAACCCACAGAAAAAGAAAAATATTAACAATAAAGATTTTGCTTTTTGTTTTCTTACCTTGTAAGATTTTCTAATAAATTTCCTGAAGTATGGTTTAATAAATCTCATAGGCTTTTGGAATCCACCCACATGGACATTCTGAAATTTTGAAAAATTGGAGTTCTGATCATTCCTGATCAAATGAAAGAAAGAAAAAATGTTTAACTTATTTCAAAACAATTTTACTCTTATGTCAACATAATCTTATCCCAAACCAAAAGTAGGCTGTGTTAAAGATGCTCATGATTTAATATAGTAATACCTTGCTTCTCTGACATAACAGCAGGTGCTTAATAAATGTGACCAATGAATTAAAGAAAGTGAATTTTTCAGAAATTAAAATTTACTATTTCAAATACCAAGTTCTTAAACATTAGTCATTTTTGATGAAAATCTTCCTAAAATATTTCTAAAACTTCCCTAACCTCTCCATACACTGAACAAAAATTTAACCGCCTTTTTTGAGGACTCAGTTATTATCCTTATGGATATAAACTATTGCACTTCGCTAAAACAGCGATTGAAAGCTCTCTCAGAGACTGCTGAGGGTTGTTTACAACTAAATTAAATGTCTAAAGACAGCTGAGAGGTTTTTTTTCTCTTTCCTCACCATCAGGCTGTCAAGTATTGCTTCAGAGAGTCAGTAGGATTGCAACTACTAGCAGGCCCCCATCTACTCACACCAATTAGGGTTTTTTGTCAAATCAGAGTAAATAAGCTTGGTGTGAGAACATGAAGGGTTCTGAGGAAAACACATGAGTGTGTCGATTTTCCTATCTTTTTGGGGTGCTGAAAGCCCTTTTACTTACTTTTTGGTTCTCCATGGTTCTACACAGCTGAAGTTGCAAGAAAAATGACCCCAGGATAAATGTAAGTATTGCTATAATTGGTAATAATATGTCAAATTGGGATTGGACACAAACTTTCAGTTTGATAGTTCCTCTACTGATCCAAGTAGGAAATGGCTGGTGGTAGTATTTAGAGGAAATATAACCATAGTAAAAATTATTAAAATGATGAGTCAAATCCTACAGGGTTACTATACTACCTTAAACATGATTTAAATTATTCCACTTATATTTTTAATACCAAAGTAAATCATAAAATTAGCAAATTTCCCACAGTCTTAAAATATAAGAACTAAAACTCAAACTTTTTAAAATCATGTATTATAAACAATAGTGAACTCCCTCATACTTTTAAATTCACTATTAAGCTTGCAAATCTTAATCTTAGCAGATTATGTCCCGTACCCCAAATTTTCATCCTACACAAAATCCATGTAGTCCAATTGAGAGTTTAGCAATAGAAACAAATAATCTCCATTTTTAAAAATACTGAAACTTCTATATCACATACACAAAACTTCACATTTAAAAATTATAATTTTTATTCATTTTACTTAAGGATGAAATTCACTTTTCACAATATTTCAAATTAAAATTTACGAGGGTTCCAAATACCAAATGAGAGTTCTTCTTTATTAGAAAAACATAAAAACATAAGAATTTATTAAGCATCTATTATGTGTCAGGCACTATACTAAGCACCTCATCTCATTCAATCATAACAACTTTTATAAGGTAGGTGCTTATTATGATTCCCATTTTACAACTTGGGAAACTGTGGCAAAGGCTGAATGATTTGCCCAGGGTCACACAACTAGCAAACGACTTCCCGACTCGAAGGCCAGTGCAACACTAGCTGCATCTAATTCTTAAGACTGTTAAAACTTACTGCATCTTTACAACTCATTTCTCTATTTTTGCCAGTGGACGGCTCCAAGGAACTGTGGAAGAGAAGCTGGAAGGTGCCTTTACAGCATCATTAAAGATTAAAGTTATATCCCAATGTTTCTAAACTGCCTTAATAATGTTATGGATCTAACACTGATGAATATATCTAAATCATTCTTGAACCCATTTATACTTATAGTGAATGCATGCTCTTGATACATTCTCTGATTATGAAATGGAAATCAGGTATGTTATAGAATATACTGGGCTATTACTACAGTGTATCTGTGGGTTGCACAGACTTTGGATATTGATGTTTTACCATTAATGGGATCACAGAGCCTAAGGATGTTTGTCCTAATGGAAAGAAAATCATTCAGATGAAAACTGTTCATAGACATTGAGACCACAATTTGTTCAAGAAAAGTTATGTTTTGGGGTTCTAGAGGGCTGAGAAAAGTACTTTCTCCTCAAAATGTAAGGCAAGAAAGGAAGCATAAAGATGAGAGTAAGATTAG
The DNA here is from genome assembly GCF_003287225.1 of Phascolarctos cinereus. NCBI lineage: Eukaryota > Metazoa > Chordata > Mammalia > Diprotodontia > Phascolarctidae > Phascolarctos > Phascolarctos cinereus. The sequence goes on along the minus strand of NW_027556098.1, from coordinate 84,585,899 downwards.
AAAAAAAAAATGAATGAGAAGATGAACTGATGAGCCAGAGGAGAGAACAAAGATGTAAGGCCGAGGAACGGACTGGGCACAGACTGCCCTAAATGGCAGCTGGTGAGCTCCACCTCCTCCTCCCAACAGCTCTTCTTTTCCCTGCTTTCCCAGGGCACAGAGGTGATGTGCTGTAAGCCACAATGCAGCCCTCTGCATATCATTAAAATGTCTATCTACGACTTTTATTACTTAGTACTGATCAGTCATTAGCAGAGATTTTGTTTGATAAGTTTTACATAATGTGTAAGTGGTGATGGTGGTGAGATGACCTCACCTAGAAGGGGAAGAGCACCTGCTGCCCAGAACACATTCTGCTTCCCAAGCCAACTTTGGTCTTTTTGGGGAGAGGTGGATGGTGGCAGGCAGTGCATACTTCTAGGATTGTCCTGACCCACACCCCATTCCCCACCTAGGGCTTTCTTCAAAAGAAGAAGTTATCCCTGCCTTCTGGCAGGGCTTTTCTACCTCTGCCCAATGCGAGGTGGGTTTTCTTTGCTCTATCAGGACACTGAACCTTAAAGAGGACCTTGGAGAATATAATCTCATACCTCATAATAAACTCTGTAACAATTAATGTTTTACCTGGACTCACTGTTAAATGGTTAGCATACCTTAATCCTCTTATACTCTAAGCATCCCATTGATAAACCCCTAGGGGCTGATGCACAAACCTTATTCCCCTTTATAGAATAGTGACCTCCTCACGTCCACAGACCTCAACCCTATACTCCAGTGTCTCACTCTAGATCTGCCTTCCCCTTGAACTGTAAGTTACAAAATGCCTACTCTCTAATAAGCTAACTTTTTGTCTTAAACTTCTTTCTCATTTCTTCCATCTTCTGGCCCTCACTGATACATAGCTTCTCAACAACTGCTTCCCTCTTGAACCTTTCTAGCACTAGCTATACTTTGTTTTATACTCAACTGTATTATCTTATTTGATCCTGACAACAACCTGGGTAAGGTAGGTGCTATTATGATTTCCATCACTTAATATGGTAGGGGAGTTGGACTATTTCCTTGCTTAATTGAGCACCTTCATTAAACAACCTCTTCTCTCCAATATTATTTGAATTTATCATGCGATTCAGTTTCTGGTTTCTATTATTTATCAACCCTATCCCTAGGACATTCTCTTTCTTTCATCCACAAGCTCAGTGCCCACCTCAATCTTTCCTTCCATTCCATTTCCTACCCTGATGCTAGGGGATTTGAATATAGATACTGGTACTCCTTCAAGTATCCCAGCTTCCCAGTTTCCCAATCTAGTCAGTTTTTGTGACCTATTTCTCAACTATTCAAGAACACAAAGAAATGTCCTTAACTTTGCCATCATCCACAAATGCTTCACTTCCTAGTTCTTAAACGCTAAAATTCCTTTATCTGATCATAATCTTTTATCATTCCATCTTTCCTCATGCCTTATGAATCCTCATCCTGATCTTCAATCCTCACTATAACCTCCTTCTCTCAGCTCTTTCCTACACTCTCACCCCTAAACACTGCCTACTTTGTTCTGTCATCCCTATCTCAATCTCTTAGTAAACCCACTCAACTCTTCACTATGCTTCACCCATTTCACCCCTGTATCTCTTGCCTTCTTGTCCTATCAGTGACCATACCATTACTAAGCCCTAATCCTAAATTACTCCACCAGCCTCTTATGCTCTTATTCATATCTTGCTAAATGGGGCTGAAAGAAATCATGAAACTGTACAGAATAAGCTTACTCTAAATGTATGCTATGTAATCTCAACTGTGTCCTCAATGCTTCAAGGCAAAGAATTCCATTTCTCCCTGATTATTAAAATATCTAGTCTTAATCTCTCTCCTAAACTACAGTAATGCATCTTCCAACTGCTTCTTAGACATCTAACTCGTGTATAAAAGAGAATTCATTTTCTTTCTCCCAGAAGTCTTCCCCATCTGAACTATCCTTTTAATATGAAGGGAATTACCATCCTCTCCCACTCAGGATCATAATCTAGGTGTCATTATCAATTCTTCATTCTCATTCAACCCACAAATCCAATCTGTTACCAAATCTTCTCATCTTTACCTTCACACCATCTCTCATTCACATTCCCTCTTCTATAATCACACTGCCAGAAATCCAGTGCAGGTCTTCCACCACCTCCTGCCTACACTACTGCAGTAGAGCTGCCAACATTATTTTTCTATAATATAGGTCCTGATGATGCCACCCCTCTCAATGATTACTTACTACTGTTAAGACCAAATATCAACGCCTCTGGCATTAAAAGCTATTTGTAACCTGGACCCTTTTGCTCCTTCTAGCCTTCCTACGTTTTATTTCCCTCCACACACAATGACCACACTGGACCACTTGCGTTTCCTTGTATGTGGTGCTGTCTCTGTGTGTGTCTTTGCACTGGCCGTCTCACAAGCTTGGAACATTCTTGGTTTCTTGGCTCCCCTGGCTTCCTTCAAGGTTCAAACAAAAAGCTACTTTTTGTAGAAGGCCTTTCCAGTTCTGTTCTAACAACTTCCTAATACACATTTCAAACCAGATGTCGCAGAGACATCACAAACTTAACAGGTCCAAAAGAGAGCTCATTACCTTTCCCCAAAAACCACACCTCTTCCATACTTCCCCTATTTCTGTAAAGTATACCACTGTCTAGTCCCCCACTTTCCCTCACTCATATAACCAGTTGCCAAATACTGCTGTTTCTGTCTCCACTATCCTTCTCAGATCCTACCCCTTTGGTCTACACTCTGACAAGCCACAATTTTAGTTTAGGCTTTCATTACCCTTCACGTAGATAATTACAACAGTCACCTAATCAGTCTCTCTGAATGGTCTCAAATCCCTCCCCAGAGATTGGTGGATCTATGTTACTTTCTCTATTCAATAAACAGTGTCTCCCTATTGTTTTTAAGATAAAATATAAACTCTTCTGTTGAGCTTTTAAAATCCTTCACAACTTGGCCATGACCTCTCTCTGGTCTCAGTGCTGTTTACTCCCCCTTCCATCCCACTCCTTACACATGACCTTCCATCCCCATCTTTGTCCCTTTGCACTGGCTGTCACATGCCTTCCCACCCCCATGCTTCTCTGCACACACTCAGCCTGATTTCCTCCTTGTAGAACCTTTCTTTTTTCAAGGTAAAGTTAAGTTAAAGCACCTTGCACATGAATTCTTCCCTGATCCCTCCAACTGCTAATGCCCTTCCTTACTCATCACTTTGGTTTTTCCTTTATAATTATTCTGTAAATACATAAACACACATATATGTATACACCTATAGACACACACACACACACACACACACACACACACACACACACTCTTCTCTTATAGAATTTAAGATCCTTGAGAGTAGAAACTTTCATTCTTTGTCTTTTATTTCTACCAGCACCTAGCACAGTACCTGGCATATAATGGGCATTTAATAAATACTTGCTGATTGAGAGTACATGAAGTGCTCCCTACCCATGGTCTTCTACGCACATAATAAAAGAAGGAGTTGTATTTTCCCCTCTCTTCTTCTGGGCTAATGTTGGTTTTTATAATTATCCAGCATTCAACTTCTTTTCTGTTTCTTCTTTTCATTTACATTATTGTGGTCATCACCTACATTACTTTCTTGGCTCTGTTTAATTTGCATCAGTTCCAAAAGTCTTATCATGGTTTTCTAATTTCTTAGTATCCATTGTTTCTTATGATGTACCAATTCCACTGCACTCTTGTACCACAATTTGTCTAGCCATTTTCCCATCAATGTACATCCACCCTACTTCCAAGTATGTGCTACCTACTCTAAATATCGGTGCACATATGATAACTTTCTAACTTCCTTGATAAATATGACTAGGAAAGGAATCTCTAAGTCACAGAGAAATTCATTAATTTCTTAGTTATTCTAAATTGTGAAACAGCCTCACCATTCTGAAAGGCAGAGGTAGTACTTGCTTTTAATCTATAAAGGATAAAAATGTGAATTTTGTACTCAGGCAAATATAGAGGACACAATCATTTCTTAAAAATCCATCACATGATACAGTACAATATATTAACATTAGATTTTCTATCACCTAAAGGGAAAATTCTATATGATCTGTCCAAACATTAAACTCATTGCTTCTGGTTTCCGCTAGTAGTAAAGAAGTTGAGTCATAAGACCTGACAAGGTCCAGTGTTTTCTGTATAATTCTGAAAGTCAATAACAAACACTCTTCCATGCTTGAACATTCAATCTGTATTTTCAAAAATTAATTGATGCTTTTTGCTTACATCAGTCATTTACGACTATCCACCTTCTCCCAGTGAGCCCTCCTTTGTAACAAAGGAAAAACAATTGAGCAAAAGTAATCAACACATTGACTTTCTTATCTGACAACACAGACAACATTCTCTATCCTATTTCATCTCCAATGAAAGAGGGGAGTCACATTTCTTATCTTACCAGAGCCAAACCAAGTCATTATATAATTACATGTAATTAGCTTTCCTTTTATTTTTATAGTCATTGTACACAGTGTTTTCTTGATTCTGCCTATTTCACTTTGAATTTATACAAAGTCCTTTGATGTTATTTCTGATTTCCTCCTATTTATGACTTATGAGGTGATGATACTCAATTACACAAAGATACCACCATTTGTTGAGCCCTCCCTCCAATTGATGGGTACCTCTTTTGTTTCCACTCTTTTGCTACTATACAAAATACTGCAATACCTATTTTGGTACATATGGGACCTTTCAGTTCTTGACTTTCAAGGAAAATATGCCTAGTAAAAAAATCTCCGAATCATAAGGACTAGATATGACCTCTAAGACAGGCAAGCAACAAGTATTTATTAAGCGACTAGGATACAAATATAAGCAAAAACAAAGTCAGTCCTTGCCTTCAAGAAGCTTACATTCCAATGGAGGGGAAGAATCACAGAAAAAGGAGCTTTAAAAAAGGTAGTAGGGTGTGGGAGAATGGGGGTACAGAACAAGTCCAGAGATTCAGAAGCATAGCCAGGAAGAGAAAGAAACATTGCTGACATGGTCCCCTCTACAAAATGAGAGAAACTCACCAATGGAAGAAAGGGGGTAGAGTGATAGGAGATGTTCCAGGATGAAAAGGCCCCAAGCAGAGGAACTTTTCCCAGAATAGAGGCATATTAAGGTTCCTTTGCAGACCTTATGGCATTAGTCACATTTTTGCAAAATTCCAGATTGTTTTCTAAATAGGTAAGAACAATTCAGAGCTGACCAATAGTATACTACTGCGCCTATCTTGCCACAGACTCTCCAACATTGATTATTTGTCCTTTGACATGGTTGGCCATTTGCTATACATAAAGCATATGTTAGAACTGTTTGAATTTGCATTTCTTAATAGTGAGTTGGAACAAACTTTTATCCACCCACTTTCTTAAAACTGTTACTCCATTCAATCCAGTAAGAGAAGTAGGAAGAGTAAAGGACATAAAAGACAGCACACATAATGGAAAGAACTCCTGAACTGGAATTAGGAGAGAGATGGCTCTGAATCCTGTTTCTGACACTTACTAGCTATATAATCATAGGCAAGTTATTTAACTTATGTGAGGTTAGTTTCTTCAGCTCCACGATGGGCAGAACACTACCTGTAGTACCCACATTACAGAATTATTCTGAAGGTCACAAGAGGCAATGTATGTAAAACTTTTTACAATCCTTAAAGTACAATAAAAATATTAGCTATTATAATTAAAAACTTTCTTGATTACAGAGTGCTAGGCATCGAGAAAATATAAAAATTAATAAAAGACAGTCTCTATCTTTAAAATGTTAACAATCCAGTAGGTAAATAGACAAGCACATAAGTATAACAAGTATTATGAAAGATCCAAGAGATCACTCCCAGCTGGGGAGAAGAGCAGAAGCTTACTAGAGAAGGTAGGGTGGGAGTGCAGACTTGAAGAATTACAGAACTTTACAAACTTGTATTATAAAACAACTTAACTGTAAAGCATTTCAAGTTCACATTCCCAAAATACTGAAAATTATCACCACAAAAATCCTCATTCTGAACAAATATCAACATGAGTAAATAGTAAAATCTGTTTTTTCATCTAAAAGAAAACTAATTACCTTCGTATACCTCCGCCTATGTGAAAAATCCGTTCATCTACATTCTGTAATCGTTCTTTTCTCCTTCTCTCAATGTCATGTCGGAGATCATTGGGATCTTCTATTACTCTGAGCAAGGCCTGAGAAATGATGATTATGAATTATGAATACAGTCCATTCTATTACTATTTCTTTTGGAAAGGAAGCCACATTTCACACCTAAAGTGCTTTGTAAAAGCTTATTTTAAAATAATTCATCCAATAAAATTAAACCATTACCTAAAAGATTAAGCATTAATTTAATAATTTCATGAATTCAAAATTTTGTTTAGATTCCCTTCAGAAATGTGGCAATAACTAAGCTATCTACTTCCTTATTCTCAGAAAACTAGAAAAGCTGTTGGCCCCCTCCCCACCACCCAAATTTAATTCACTGCTCTTTTCTACAAGGAGAAAAATATATAGCAAAAATCTTTTCACTCCCTGACTAGCAAAGTTTTTTTTTTAATGTTTAACTTAAGTTCTGTGTATTTGGTTTTTAAATTACAAACATTACAGATCACTCCCATTTTGTGAGAGGTCTTGTGACAAGATCAAATCTTTAAGTAAAACTAACAGCAAGTTGACTTCATCTTTCATATCTGTAGCATCCACATATACACTTCTCTACTTAAAAAAAATTAACAGAAATCTATTTTCTCTCCCTTTCACACTCTAACCCACTGGGGGAAAAAATCCTCTTAACAATATGATGTTAAACCAAATTCCCTTGACAGTGTTAAACATATTTATATACATACGTTTCATTCTGTACCTTAATACATCAACTCTGTGTTATGGATAGTAGGTTTCATCATCAGTAGTCTAGAATCATAAATGGTCTTTGTAATGATCACTGATCTTACAAGTTTCTTATTTTCTCCAGTGTTGTTGTTGTTATATTTATATGTATATATATATATATATATATAGATATAGATATAGATATATATAGATATATATTGTTCTGGTTCTGTTCAATTCATTCTTCAGTTTATAAAATTCCTCAAAATTATTCATTCTTCTAATACTGTTACAATATAAATCTGGTTCTGCTATTTCACTCTTTATCAGTTCATATAAGTCTTTTGATATCTTTGAAGTTATCTATTTCCTCATTTCATACAATATAATGGTACTCACATCCATATACAACATTTAGTCATTCCTTCACTGATGGGACATCCACTTAAGTTTCCAGTTTTTTGCAATAACAAAAAGGGCTAGTATAAATATTTATGCATATAAAGGACCTTTTTTTCTTTCTTTGATCTTTTTTCGGCATAGGCCTAATAGTGTTAAAGCTGGGTCAAAGAGAATGCGTTATTTAATAATGTTTGGTGTGTAATTCCAAATTGTTTTCCCAAATAAGTGTACCTATTCATAGGTCCAACAAAAGCGCATCCATCTGCCCATTTTCCCACTAATAGCTAACAGCCTTTCCAGCTATTAGCATTTTCCTTTTTTGTCATCTCTGGCACTAGGAAATCTGAGGCAGACTCTCAGAACTGCTTTAATTTCCATTTCTCTAATTAGTAGTGATTTGGGGCATTTTTTCATATGGTTATAGACAACCCGGATTTCTTCTCTCTGTTCAAATCCATAAGATCATTTGTCAGTTGGGGAGTGGCTCTTTTTCCATATAAATTTGAATCAGTTCCTCATGTGTCTTAGAATGAGATCTTTTTCAGAGAAAACTGCTGCAAAGATTTTTCCCTAATTGTTCCCTTTTTCATCTTAGCTTTTTCAGATCTGTATGTGTAAAAACAGTTTTCAATCTGATATAATCAAAATTATCCATTTAATCTTCAGTGACCATCTATTCTTTTGTTTGTTCATGAACTTTTCTCTTTTTTATAGATCTGATAGGTAAAATCACTTTCTCCAACAGCAAAGATTCTGTATTACATAAAATATGGACATGTAGACTAAGAAATTAATTTTCATACGCAACATTTTGCTAGTTTATACTTCACTGTATTTTTCTTAAATTACACAGTAAATAATAAAAAGAAATTTAACTCCATTTTAAATATAATTTCACATATAATTTTTAAAAAATTACCAAAGCCATTTTACCTGTCTGAAGTTCAAAACTTATATACTCTTAGAATTATATGGTTCTGATTTTATACATCATCTGCAATATTGTATGTTCCCAAAGAATACTCATGTGATGAAATATTCTTTTTGTCTATTATCATCTTATTATATTCCATATGCCTGTGCTTTATTGAAGCACACTTTAAACTGAAGTAATAGAATGGTCATAATCAGCCTAACTCTATAAACAACCTAAAATGGCATGCATATTTGCTTTTTGCTAGCATTTGTGGTAACTAGCCAATAATGAATATATGAAGTCTATATAAATGTAAAAATAGGCCGAGAAAAAAATGAATCTTTAAATAAAATTTAACATAATACAAGCACTTCAGTTTCAAATTCTTTTGTTCTTCTGTTATGTTTTGCTTTAAGTGGTCAAAAAGTTGGCTTTTTAAGGCACAGGAAAATGTTTAAGCCTATGTCTAATGTGAATTGACAAGACTGCATTATACTGAAAAAACAATAACTTGGGGTAAAAGAACATTAAACTGACAACCATAAAAGGTTCAGGAGTCAAAAAGGTTAATTTTGATTCTCATGTAAAACAACAGGAATTTAGAATAAAAAAAGTAATAGTTGTAATATGCAGACTGATTAAGACACTACCTTTCACCTCCCCAGTCCTCCAAGGACAAAAGAGGTGGGTGTTTGGACAATGGTGGAAATAGCTAGAATGAATGAATGTGTAAATTCAATCCTAACAACAAAAGAACATCACTCATCCCTATTAACCTTATCTGGACCATACATGACTGGTGAGTACACATGAGAAAAAGAAAGGGAGGAAGGCATTTTTAAGTGGTTCCAGCTCCTTTTGTCTTCCTAGCCAGTCTAACCACCTCAAGCAGCCAGAACCAACCTGCCAGTTCTGGACATAAACTGGTTTCCTGGGACTATCACTCATGCTGCTTTATCTCCTGGATCCAGAACACTTAAGACTTTGAGGGAGGCTGTATACATGCATACTTATCCCATTCTGAATTTTTAACCACATAGCAATCATATACATAATTCTCATAGTTAGATCAAGTGAGTGTGAGGTACGTCAAAATCTCCAAATCAATAGAACTATATCAGACTACATCAATAATAAAATACTATTATTTTTCCATAATTAAGAATAATATCTACCTACCTGTCCTGGTTCACACTTCACAGTCCGTTCATTCTGAAGTTCTGCTAAAGACATATCAATTCTTCTGAAACAAAGATATGACAATAATTAATAACTGTAAATCATACAATGAAACACTTTTATAATGCTATCTGACCAAATTTAGAATAAAGTTGGTCTATTTCAGATCCCATCTGAGGAAATTTAGGTCACTAAAGTATACCAGGACTTTGCTATGAGACTGTTTTCATGGCATGGCAGTCCTTTAGCAGGGACCTTCAGGACAGCAGTACAGTGAGGCAATGATGCACTCATTTATTAATCCTTAGTCAACAAATCATATTAATAACTAATCACAGTTTAAATCTCAATTTTTGTGGTGATTCTAGTAGTGTTTCAACTCTAAAGTAACTTGGCCACATTGGATATTTGATTTGGCAAGTGATATTAGACACAGACTACCTAAAGCACTATGACTTGAACTATATTCTGAATTCCTCACTAATGACTTAAGCAGGCAAATAATACAGAGAAATAAATAGAGAAGGAAGGTCTTCTGAAGTTAACTGCAAATTCTTTGATACCAGACCAACAGTTTCAAAAACAAAACAATACAAAACATCATTCCACCTGAATAAATTATATTCTGCTTCAGAAGAAGCCAATGAGATTATTGATGCATAGTGGATATCCTTTCAAACTAGCTTATAACTAACAATATAGTCTGCCTGCTTCTTTAGCCCTGGGACCCCATTCTAATAAAAGGATAAGAGAGAGGGCCAGAGTCAGCATGAAGCAGCAAATGCCAAAGGACTTGCCACACGAACAATGGAATAAGGATATAAGTTTTCAAACATCCAGTGGCCAAAACTCTACACTACTCTCTCCCCTAGCTTCAAAAGGGCTACTTTAGTCTGGCCAATGACAAAATGTCATCTCAATTTCCTAGCACCAATGAATTCTCATAATTCTCACACAAGAAGGCACATAAAGCTATGTAGTTCTATTCCTCTCCTGTCAAAGGAAACATAAACGAAGTATAGAGACCCAGAGTGAATAACAAAAACGGGGAAGATACTCAGCAGCACTTTCTCCTGGAGTTTTTTTTTTTGCATTTATTCCCATGAGTTAAATGGGAATAGTAATATTAAGTTATTTACCTGTGAATTTCTGGATCTGAATTCATTTTTATTTCATTTATATCAGGAACTTGTGTATCTTGCATTTTTGAGAAACGTTCATGTAGAGTAAGATCAGAAGATGGAAAATAATTTGCTGGAAAAAGATAAGTAGTTTTATCTTACTATACAACTGACTGCACTTAAAAGATTAAATATAAACATATAAAAATAGGGCTCTGCAAATGACAAAAAGGAATATCTGTTTCTTCTTGTAATTATGCAATCTAAAACCTATCATAGAACACAGTAAGTGCTTAATAACTGCGTGAGGAGTACTTCACAAATAAACTGGCAGTGTTGATGTGCTACCTACATTCCAATCCAAACAAAATAAAACATCCCCTTGTCATTATCCCAAGGATTTGTAATACATATATACTACTATCATAGATGCCTAAAGACTACCCAAAGAATAGAGGGTGTAGTTGTCCCAAGATAATCTGATCGCTTTCCTTTGACATAAAAGCTACCCAAATCTAGGAGATAAAGAGACAAACCTAACTTTCTTTTCTGTCTTCAGGTAGCTTTTGTCACATGAGACTTTTAATTTATTCCCAAAATCTGAATCCTAATGAAAAACACTAAATCTTCAAATAGTTGTCTAAAATGAGGCACTGAAATAATGACATCTAAAAAATTAATACAGCACACAGATTTTAAACAAAAGGTAATGAATAATACAGAACTTTAGACTGACAAACATAATTTGTGTAGGTAGCCCAAAACAAGGGTAGCTAGGTGATGAAGTGGAGAGAGCACTGGGATGGGAATCAGGAAGACTAATCTGCCTGAGCTCAAATCTGGCCTCAGACACTAGCTGGGTGACCATGAGCAAATCACTTAATCCCTTTTGCCTCATCTGAAAATGTTTCCTCATCTGAAAAATGAGCTGGAAAAGGAAATGGCAAACCACTCTAGTATCTTTGTCCAGAAAATCCCAAATGGGGTCATGAAGAGTCAAACATGACTGAAATATGACTGAACAAAAGTCCAAAACAAATTGAACAAACTATTGTTACAAATGTAGATACAATTTAAGCTCACATACCAACGCTATTCTATCTTCTAAGAACTTCTCTGGCAAATAAAGCCTTTTGACAGTTACAATCTTTAACTGGATGTAAAAAAGTGAAAACATACCTCCCTAAATGCTAGTAACAAAATGCTGTCCCAGAAAATTTTCCAGTAATTCATTCTTTCAACTCTGGGACCACTGCCCCAATATCACTGCTATTACTAGCTCCCTCTTATCCCAAGATCTAACTCCCACATTCTGTTTTAAGGTATGACAAAGTAAAGAAGCCTAGAGTTTGTCACTATTAGTATGAGTCAGAGGAGGCCTATTTGATTCAGTAATCTTATCTATCTCACAACAAACGCATACAATGTATTGGCTTAATATCCGTTAAAAAGGATTCACTACTTTTAAAAATGATCAGCTGAAATAGTTAATTGTTTTTCATTCGTGCAAAATTCTTGGAGAATAAGCTTTGTTCCATTTAATCAACTTTCCAAATAACTGAAACATAACACTAGAAGGACTAGATTTTAAGCAAACTTCTAGCAACCAAGCTGCATCAATTGACACTGCAGTCTTTTAAACAAGAAAATAATGCTAGGGTGAAATTTTTCTTTTGAAGTAAAACTAAAATAAAATTTTTGCTCCAATTGATGTGCCCGATCCTTGTAGTGTTTAAGGTTAGTTTGTTTGGATGACTGATGGAAGCCTCATTAAAATGAATAACACATCTCTCTGCCTTTCTTTTTAAAGATGTTTTTCTTCCCCAGACATGTGACTCCACAGATATAGGGAATTCTGGGCGAGGCAATTCCCTCAATCAATGCTTATCAACAATTTTTCTTCAACTTAATTATCACAGAGAGTTGCCTGGGGGCATTGAGATGTTAAGAAAGACCTCCCCAGGAACCAGTGAGGGGTAAGACATGGATCAATCAATAACTTATTCATCCAGGTCTTCCTGAGTCTATCTCTTTCATATATTCATATAACACTGCTGTTATTTCCCCTTCCCTTTTTAAGAAAGAGGATTAACATAATTTAACCTATTTTTGATAACTCAGGATCATCACTGAGAAAATGATACAGGAGAAAAAAGCGTAAGACTTGGAATTAGGAGAGACTTGGGTTACAAAGGCATTATGATACAAATCGAGTCAGAGGACTTGTGTTCAAATCCCATCTTTGATATGGACCTTAGTCTCAGTTCCCTCTTCTATAAAATGAAAAGAGATTGGACTAGAAAACCTCCAAATTTCCTACTGGTTTTATATCTGTTATCCTACAATCTTTGATCCTGCCTCTCACCCTTACTACGTGTGACCAAAAGCAAATCTTTCATAAACTACAGACATCTACATCTATTCATACTCAGTGCCCTGACTTTACCTCCCACTCTGTCAATGCCTTCTAATCTGGATTCTGAACTCAGCACTTGAAACTGTTCTCTCCAAGATTATCAAAGATCTAATTGAAAAAACCTGAAAAACTTCTTAGTCCTCATCTTTTTCAACCTCTTCATAGCTTCTGACAACTCTTGATCATGCTGAGCTACTATACACTCTCTCCCCTTGGGGTCTGTGATATTCCTCTCCTGCTTCTCCTACTCTCTGACTGTACCTGTTCAGTCTTTACTGTATCATCACACCATCCATCTCCCATTCCTTAACAGTGCATGTCTCTCAAATCTCTGTCCCGAGTGCTATAGACGGTCAACTGCCAGCTACATACCCCCACCTGAATGTACCAAAAATATCTCAAACTCAACACATCCGTTAAGAGTCAAAACCTAACCCTACTCCGTAACTTCCTTTATTTTGATGAGGCCTCCATCATCCTTGCAGTCTAAGTTAGCAATCTTAGAATCATATTAAATTCTTCTCTCCCAAATCCTTAACAGTTACTACATTTTCAGTTGTCTCTGCAACATCTCAGATCCACCTCCCATTCTCCATTTCTCATACAGAACCTTATCGACCATCATAACAGCTTACTAAGCTTCCACAAGGCCCCATTATCTCTGAGATAAAATACTAACTTCCCATTGCGGCACTCAAAATCCTTTTCTCTGGCTCTGGTCTACCTTTCCAAATTTATTTCATACTATGCCCTTCTTCCTTAACATACTCTATGCTCTAGCCAAATTGCTGTTTGTCCAAATTTGGCATTCCCTCTTCTGCCACTACACAGGCTCTCCTCCCTTCCTGAAATGCACTCCTCCCACACCTCAAGTCTTAGAATTTTAGCTTCATTTAAGGCTTATCTCAGGTATCCTCTTCTATGGCAAGACTTTACTAATTTTTCAATTGTTAGTGAGCTTTCCTTTCTGAAATTATACTTTATTTACTTACCTGTATAAATGTATCCTTCCACAAAAAGGGAAACTCCTTTAGGACAGGGGCTATTTTTTCATTTTGTCTTTGTATCCCTAGCATCATGCCTTGCACAAAGTAGGCACTTAATAAATGTTCAGTGAATGAACAGCTTCAATTTCATTAGTTATAAAATGAAAATAATACCTATATTACCCACCTCACACAGTTGTAATAATGAAATAACATACAAAAATCGCTAATTATCAGCTACTAGTAATTTCATCACTATTAATGACAACACATTTATAAAGCGTGTTCTATACATCAGGCATTCTGCTGACCAAGGGTACAAATACAAACAAGCAGGAGAGTTTCTGCCCAAGATTACATTCTAATAGAGGAGGACAACACAGAGCTAGGGAGGAGAGGGAACATTTGTGTGTGGTGGTTTGGTCTGGAATGGCTAGGTATCTCATGCAAGTCTGGGGTCCTAGCAGGGCAAGATAGTCACCTACCAAAGCCATGTAGCTCGGGGTAGATTCCAACTTTCAAATGGAACAGGATTATAAATAATGATTTTTTTTTGTACTGTAACATACTTGGAGCCAGACTTCTATACCTTTATACATTTGTTCCCATCTTCCCTCACTATCAGAGTGTCTCTCAGCTATTAATTCTTATTTTGTGTGCCCATCTCCATCATCCCTACCCTCCAAAACCATTCTGAATTTCTAGTTTCTCATCTGTTTTAAGATGGAAAATCAGATAACAAGGCTTGCTAAAATCATATGTAAAATGTGAAAAATTAGTCTCTGTAGGAGGACCTGAGGGACTACCCTTTGAACAAAATATATACACTTCAGCACATGGATTTGGCAACATCTATGTGGGTTGAAGGCTTTTTATTCCTTTCTTTCTGGTTCTGAGCTGTGTTCTGGGTTCTTGGCTAAGTGGCCCCCAGAAAAGTGAGGTCACTCTACACAAAGTTATACACCCCCCCAGATACATTAACATTTTTTAAAATTTTACTTTCAAAGAATATGCATTTTTGGAGTTCTGTGATATGTAGTAATTGCCTACCATATATATTTCTTACTTGGTTTTTGCACAGTCAGAATAATGGAGAATAATAATGATAAGCAGTATAAAGACTCATTAGTTGGAGTGAATGTGTTAGGCTGTATAACTTCATGAAAGCCAACGAATACCCCCTGTTTTAGCCATAAAGTATAACACACACTAACCTTTAACTTGATGGATTATTGTGATGATTTCCTGAGTAAATTCTCCTGACGGTTTGTTTTCGACATCCTGTGTTATGGAGTCAAGATGTTCAAATACTGGATGGAAGTTTTCCTTTTTCCTGCCAACAGCAACCAAATCATGTGATATCTGTTTCTCTGTGGAAAGGCTAGAAGCAGCCCTAGAATAATTTGCATACATATTTAAGTAAATTTGAAACCAGTTTTCTGATCAAAGATTTTGTTTAAAAAACTAAGCAAAACATTTGTTATAACAAAAAGATCTTCCCTCATAATAAAGATTGGTCACTACATGGTAAGATAAAGAATAGGGAAAACTGAACTATAGAAAATTTTACTTGGGTTCTTTCTTTAAGGAGACATTACCAATACTTTCTATGTATAAGCAAATATCTCATTAAATAAGTTTTATTTCCAAATGAAAAATCACAGCAAGTTAAGATACTCAACTACAAATTTTATAGTTTTGAGTTTCCTCAAATTCTGGTTCAATTTCAGCTACTCTGTATTATATCTTGAAAATAATTAACCTGTTTAATTCAATAGGCTTTTTATAATGCATCTACTATGTGCTAGATATTGGGGATACAAAGACAAAAAATAAATAGCTCTAGTCCAAGCATCTAGCAGGTACTGAAGAGTAAAAAATATGTACTCTGATTAAGTAAATACAAAACATATACAAGTAAGTACTAAATAACCAGTGGGGAAAGACAGAACACTAACAACTGGGGAAGGTGTCAGGCAAGGCCTCATGCAGGACCTGACACTTGAATTGAGCTCTGGCCTCCAAGAATCAGAAATGAGGAAGGTGAGCACTCAAGGGACAGAGGATGGCATTCTAGGCAAAAAGGCAAATATGGCTAGTTATCAAGAGACATCAGAGAATAACGTGAACTCAGTCTGAAACACTAAGATTATTGTACTGGAAAGCCAGTTTATGAAGGACTTTCAATACCAAAGAAAACAATTTGTATTTTATCCCAGAAGCAATAGGAAACCCCTGAAGCTTCTTCCTAAGAAGAATGACCAGTCATGCCTGGACTTTAATACTTTCAATCTGGCAGGTCCGTGGAGGATAGACTAGAGTGGGCAAAGATTAATGGCAGGGAGACCAATTAAAAGATTATTGCAGTAATCCAGGAAAAAGCAGACTTAAGGGTCTACTAGCACAGAGTACAAATAAAGAGAAAGAAAATGTAACAAAATGGTTTGAGGTACTTGTCAAGTGACAGGATATAGAAAATGATGGCAAGTGAAAACACCTGTACTCTCAAAAAAAATTGTAAAGAGGGCTGGAATAAGGGAGGAAAGAAAAGAATCTTGTTTTGGACGTACTGAGCTTAAGAAATCTATGGCTTCAGGAGACATACAACTATACATATTTTATTTTTAAAGTAACATTTCTAATGTTATTTCTCTGACAACATTTTGTTAAAAAATTTACACAATCCTCTTCAGCCACTGGAGGGAATCTATTATAGCCATTTAGGTTAAATTCCATGAAAATTTAATTTGATTACTTCTGAAAATTATCAAGACTATTGTATTGTTTTTGGAAGCTCCAAGATTATCATAAAATATCTACTGATCACAACTCCCTCATTAATATAACCCAAGAAATAAAAAGTTTTTCCTCTACCTAAAAACTAGTTAATTTAAAAAATAGTTACAAAAGATCAACTTCAATCGTAATCAAGATGGAAAATTTACTCTTCCTGATAGCTGATGACAACCGTAATGGTAATGGAGGTGAGGTTACAATCACTTCATAGACTTAGGTTTCAAACTGTAATAATTTACTCACTGGTATCCACAAAAATGAAAAACGTTGACTCAGTCTGGGCCCAGGTAGGCTTCCTTATCCAGTATTATCAATGAATCTCAGAACCCATCAATAACTTAATAAGACTCCTCCATAACAACCCCCTCCCCTAACCCAATAAATAGTCATCCTGCCTTCTCTTAAAGACCTCTACTAACCACAGCAGTCATGGCATTAATTCAACAAACATTAATATTAAATATCTATTAGTTGATTTGCTAAGGTCCCTTAAACCTATGATCCCACGATTCAAAATCCAAGCTTTTCCCACCATGCCATTAAGCATCCAATTGTCTCTCAGCAATCATCACTAAACACAGTGATTTTACTGAATTTAAAACCTGTTCTCTATATCAGAGTTTAAAAAAAAATCACAGCCAATCTTAACTTTTAGAAACATTTCAGTACAAAATAAGGTTTTAAACAGCAATTTAGTGGTTTCTTAGAAAAGCTAAGCTCCCTGTTAAGAAGCCAAAAATTGCCTCAATCTCTATCCACATAAAACCTAAGAATAACTATTCTGTGAAAAATTGAAAGGTTATCCTAGTAATTTGTTAAAAACAACCAAACCTTTTACTACTCAAAAAAAAAACAGGAAGAGCACTGTGATCCAAAACTGCATTCAATAATTTATTAAAAATTCATTTTTAAGATATGAAATTCAAATAAATTTATTCTAGAATCCTGTGACTATCAGATTTTGAATGACAAAAACAAATTTAATCCTCTTGCTGGGCTATGATTTTTTTTTATAAGATATATTAAAAATACACATTAAGGCTGCCATGGTAAAAGCAACCTGGAACCCTTCCAAGAATAAACCTGTTATCCTTCAGCACAACTTACTCCTTTTAAATCTAATGTTCATAAAAAACTCATAAAGGAAATAACTTGGTAAAAAAGCAAACATAGCAATAATTAAATCTGATCTGCACGTAACTTTCTTCTGCTTTTATCTTTTGTAATAAATAATACCATATTGAGGAGAAGCAGCAGGCAGGGCAACCCAGGCCAGAGGCCTGAGGCGCACTCTTTGCCAATCAGGGAGATGCTATGGCATTTCTCTCGATTTAGCCAGACCCAAAGAGGAACAGGCAGAGTGACCCATGCCCACAACCCTTCTTGCCAGCTAACAACAACTCCTAGGAGACTGTAAACATTCTTGTTCATCTCCCATTCTCCACTTCTATGGCTAATGAACTTCCACTCTCTGTTCTTCTTACTCTACTACTTTGGGCTACGTAGAAGGGAAATTATCCCCAATCCCTCCTCCCTCCCACTATCTCAACCCATACATCTCAACTTACTCTACACAATACCCAATAGGTATCCAACCCATTCCAGAGTGAATAAACAACCCCATCCTCCCAGATTTTTCTCTCCCACTTCTTTTATCCTCCTGGCTTCCTCTACTGTCATGTAACCACCAGTGATCCATTCTACTAAGGTACCATCTTCTACGTAAAGTCTTTCCTGATTACCTGAAGTAACGCTCTCTTCTGTGCCTTCTATTTATTTCTGTTTATTCTCTTACATCTGGGGTGTGTGTACATGTACGTACATGTACATACATACACACATACACATACACATACACACACACACACACACACACACACACACACACCTCATTTCCCTATTTGAATATAAGCTCTTTGAGAGCAGGGACTGTTTCATTTTTCGGATTCTTTCCAACTTGCACAGGGCCTGAAACACAGTAGGTGATCATTAAATCTGGTGATAATTGACTCATCTCAACAAACTGCCCAAAGCTGCCTTCTATAAAACAAGAAACAGGATAAGCTATAAATGGTATTACTTTTAAGTACATACCTGTAGATTTTCCCTTTCCAAGATCATATTTTAGAGATGCAGCATGTATGAGGGTGTCTTATTCTTACTAAATGAAGTACATATTATGCTTTGCATCCTGCCTACTCTAAATTAGAAGACGTTAATACTTAGTAGATTTAAAGCAAATCTAAAATTAACATTCACACAAAACAACACAAAACTGCTAATTTTAGGGTGTATAATTAGTATTCAAGCAAGACAAACAAATATCTCAAAGACTAAAATACAGTCAAAAGCATTGGTTCTAATATAAGCCCCCTGCCAGTGACCACCTCTACTCTTCCTCCCTGACCCCCCATTAGCTGAAATTAGCTTTTTTCACTAATATACCTTCTGGGATATTATAATTTGAATAATAAGCAAACAAAATATAAATACCATACTTAATTTCATCTGATATTTACTTAGTACCAAAAATAATTAGGCCAGGCACATTTTAATAAAGGATAAGGATAGTAAAAAATTTTTATTATTTTCCTTTTTATACAAACAAAATTTCTTTAAGGAAATAGGGAGAAAGGAGCTAATGTCAAGGGTATTAAAATCAATTCAAATGCTTTTAGTAGCTGACCATTTTTCTATCTCTTTTAATCGTTAAGAGAATGCCTGCTTATATATTGACATGTAATCACACAAAAAGTGACTTCATGCAAATTAGGAGAAGATTTCAACAATAGGTAAATGGAAAAGGGAAGAGTTGACAGAAGATCCAGAAATATCCAGAAAGAATGACATCTCCCTTAAAGATTCGTCTTGAAAAGGATTCTTTAAAATAAACTCAACCACACTGTATTTTTAAAAGATAAATTTATAAACAGAACAAAGCTGCCAACAAGCAGCCATGCATAAAAAATTATTTTTCTGCTCTCCTTTTCTCACCCTGCCCTGTTGTATTTGTTCCCATTCATTTAAAGGTGAACGGGACTACTATTTACCCTTTCGATGTTTTCAAAGCTAATCTTAAAACGTTTTAAAGCAGTGTTCTGTATTTTGGTCTAACTTTGCCGAGGCCCTTTCCTCACAGAATGAAGGCTCCTCCCTTCCCTAATTCAAGCATGTTAATAAATACTCTCAGAGTTGATTTTCCCCTATTGCAAAAATCTTTCATCAGTCACTTGATGGGTGATTTAGTCCACATGTTATCCCAATTAACATTACTATTTTACACCTTTTATATCTAATTGATCAAGAAAGATCAAATGAATCAAAGACCAAATCCATTTCTAGCATTTGTCAGCATTCTTTGAGCAATTAGGCCCTAATATTTAATTAAATTAAAATCCCTTTTGACTTAAGGCTGAGCCTGAAAGTAAATCTAATTTAGTTCTTTCGGGCTAAGTAAGAGTAAGTATGAAGTCCAAAGGAATAACTTAACAATCTTTTTTCTCCCACTGTAGTCATTTGCTAGCCCTGGAGAGAATCTTTTTGGTTTAAATGTTTGCTGTTGCTGTTATTTGAGGAGGGGTTGGTAAGGTGGGGGGAGGGGCGTGATAATAAAAAAGCTTATCTAGCCCCACTTAAGCCCTTAAAAAGCCTATTCCTTGGCACTCTCTGGGTAAAAAGAATAGTGTCCATCATGCCAGCTTTTTTCAAGATATATAAAATTTCAGGCCCACTCCAGAACTAATTTCTTTACATCTCCCCTTCTCTGATTGAGCAAAATGTCACCCACCTCTCTAATACCCACAAACTGAACCCAATTCTTCCTCTCTCCTCAACCCACTAACTCAGATAAAAATTATTTTCATGGATACTTGACATACTTGTAAGATGTATTTGCAATGTTTTTTTTTCTTGAATATCCAGGAAGGAATCTTATGACGCCTTTAACATCTTTACCTTTACCTGTAATTAAGAAGGTTCTAACAAAGGACACAAAGAGTTGTGGCATCAGCAAAACTTACATTGTTTTTAGAAACTGATATGTACTTGTCACTGATGAGTACCACCATTTTTACAGGACTTTTTGAAAAATTAAGATCTGCTCTTCCACTTTGATATGCTTCTAGATTTTTATAAGCCAAAAGTAAAGATCAAGCAAAAATTTTTAGTAGACCTCAAAGAAAAGCAGAGAAAAGATAAATACCTGTACTTATCTATTGTCTTCTTCATATCCACTTTAACTGTAAGCAATTTCTTCTTCAGACTGACATTTGAAGATTTCCTATCTGGAGGTCTGTGACTTGTATCATGATGGCTACTGGAAAAATCTTGCTCTTTTTTCAAATCAATTTCTTTCTTTACTCTTTCCTTCAGTTTGTTGTTGAAGAGTCTCATATCAATATCATTTTTATAAGGATTAGCACAGGCACTACAGGCCTTCTTAGGATATTTTAAAATATCAATGTTCCCTTCCTCAGTCTCTCTCACTCTTCCACTACTACTAAAACAATCTAACTCTCTATTTAGAGAACCCTTTGGAGAACTGTATTTTCTTTCTTCTTCCTTGGAATACTTGTGTGTTCTTCCATTAGAAAAAGACTGTTCTTCATCTGAATGCTTATAATGTTTGTGTCGATAGCCATAGGACATCTTTGCTAACGAACTATCCTCTAGGTACTCCCTTTCTGCAGATCGATAGATCTGAGGTTCAACACTCCTTTGTCCTTTCTTCTCTTGGTAAGATGGGAAAGAGTGTTCTGGCTTCCATTTAGGATTCCTGGATGGCTCTCTGTTTTCATATCTTTCCATGTCTTTAGTTCTTTTTGACGTATGTCCATATTCTCTGAAATCACCATCCTCAGGATACCTGTGTTGACATAAAGCAGTTTACACTTGCACTAGGGAGAAGAAAGTGAGAATTTATATGTGTAGAATGTTGTACAGAATGGCCTTAAAAGCAGAATGCAGAAGTTAACCTATAATCCACAAGCCTGTGTGTGCAGAGAGGCACAAAGTAAAAAGAAAAATAATAATCCTTTTAAAAAATATTCTAGCCATCAACATGATTTACCTTAAAGATAAATACTTCAAAACTCCCAAAAGCCCATAACAAAATTACAATTTTTAAAAATGTTTTAGACAAAAGCCTTTCAAGGTAGTTCTCTTCAACTATAATGTAAAAAGCTATTTTTCGCTGGAAGCTTTACACTACATTACCCAGGTTTAATGTTTTCCTGTACCTCTTCTGAAAAGAGCTCCTTGTCACAAGTTCTTCAAGACCTCTACGAGGTGACTGAGCATATTTGTCTTCCTGTATCCTCTGGTACCTCAGGTCATCTTCATGCCACTTTCCTTCAAATTTAAAAGAGTCTGCCGATCTATGAAAAGGCTTCACTTCTTTTCCAATTCCAGTAAATCTGGCATCATCAGGCACATACCTTCCTTGTATTTTTTGTGAAGAATAATACCATTCATGTTCTTTGTAGGGTGGTGCATCTGAGTATTTGGGAAAATAATGAAATTTTCGACTACTATCACTCCTTTCTGGTGAATATCCCCGGTGAGGTTTATAACTGTAACTATCTTCTAAAGAATTCCTCCTTCCATTTGGGGAAGGTGACCTGTGATCATAAATTCTGTGATGTATATTTCCATGAGAGGAGATCCTTGGGTCACTTTGTTCATATTTCTCACTGTCCATTCTCCAAGGCATGGTCCTTCTGGGATCCTTCCTAAACCCTTTGTATTCATAGTCATAATTGCCATGGAGATACCTCTGTCTATAGTGTTCAGGATTCCTAAACTCTGGTGATAAAGACCTGTATTTAAAAACAAAAACAGAAAAGGTGATTCTATTTTAAGAGAATTAGAACAAAGCCTCACATGTTTTTGACTCTTTCATAAGCATCTGAAATCAACTCTGTGAATTTAAGCTACTGTAGACAAAGCTGATGATTTTCAAAATTAGAATTTATAATTACTTGATTATATACTCCCAACCTTCCCTTAAATAATCTTATGCCTCCTCAAATTCCATAAAAATATACATATACATACAAGTACTTTTTGCCAGTGGTGATATATGCCCAATTTTTAAATAAGTGAACACTGAGCACTCATACACATACACACAAAATGTATTTTTGTATTTATTCAGGTTATATCCTACATAAGTCCACTCCTCTAAGTAGACCAATGCAGTCAAAAAGACAGGTGAGGTATTTTTGTGGGCTGATTTTTTTTATATTTACTTTTTTTTTCATTCTTTTGTTTCTGTTTGACTGATTCTTGATGTCTCATAGAGTCATCAGCTTCCACTTGCCCAATTTTAATTTTTAATGAATTGTTTTCTTGTATTAGATTTTGTACCTCCTTTTCCATTTGGCCCATTTTACTTTTTAAGGAGTTTTTCTCTTCAGTGAGTTTTTGTACCTCCTTTTCCATTTGGCCAATTCTACTTAAGGAGTTGTTTTCTTCTGTGTACTTTTTTTCCATTTGGCCAACTGTACTTTTTAAGGACTTGTTTTCTATAGTTAATTTTTGTCCTTCCTTTTCCAAGCTATTGACTCTCTTGCACACCTCTCATTTCTTTTCCTAATTTTTCTTCTACCTCTCTTACCTGACTTTTAAAATCCTTCTTGTGCTCTTCCAAGAAGGTTTTTTGGGCTTGAGACCAGTTCATACTCCCCTTTAAGGTTTCAGATGTGAGTATATGGACAATGTTGTCCTCTTCTGAATTTGTGCCTTGATCTTCTATGTCCCCATAATAAGAATCTATGGTCATTGTCCGTTTCTGCTTTTTGCTCAGGGTGTTTGCCTACTTTCTGACTTTTAAAAAAAAGTCGAACTCTCCTGCTGGAGCGCAGGAGGTACTGACCCAAGCTTGTTGTACTGGGAACCCAAGAACTGGTCACTGGCTTTGTGTGCTGGGTCCTCAGGTGCTGGCAGTTGGAAGCTTTAGGGTTCTGGCAGCTTAACTGTTGCTGGGCTGCTGTCAACAACACTGGAGCTCTTAGGGTAGGGGTGGGGAGTCTGGCCCCTGGGGGATGCCTGCACACCCAGGCCTCACACTTGTATGTTTGGCTGCTGGAGGATATCTGTCAGCCCGGAACTCTGCCTCCTGGAGTTGTGCTGAGGTACTAGGACATCTGACTGCTGGAGAACACCATCGTACGTGGTGGTTTTCTGAGCTCATGTCTACCAGTTCTCCTGCCTGTCCTCAGGTACCTGGGGGTTGTGGTGTTGGCACTTGCCTACTCCACCACCCTGAGACTCAGGATCTCCCCATGGTATGCTGAGGACTTGCTGGGATGCCTCCCATTCTGTACTGCTCCCTCTCCCCTAGAGTGAAAATGGCCTTTCCCGTTAATCCCCCAAGCTTTCTGATTTACCAGACTGCTACACCCCATCTTTCAGCCGTTCCAGGGTTTTTCCTGGGGCAATATTTTCTGGGCTTTCAGAAGTCAATAAGGGAGGATGAGAGCAACTTATTTCTTACTCCATCATCTTGGCTCCTGAAAGTGGAAGACTGTGTGCTGATTTTTAAGAAGCCTCTATATTAAGGCAAAGCCTTCCCATAAATTATCTCTCTAACTTATTTCCTTTTTCTGAAGTTTTCTTGACACTATGCCTCAACTCTATTTTGATAAATTTATATTCTATTTTTAAATGCCACTTTAAGTGAACATCTTCTGTTTTCAACTGTGAGTCTTTATTCCAACCTGCTGATTACTGAATACGCTATTTGAGAATGTTAGGACCAAGTGGGAAGTGAAATTGACTTTAAAATACTCAAGACAGCAAGATTATAGCCAACAATGTGAGCATATTCACAGAATTAACTTCAAAAAAGTATCCATAAATTTCTATAGTCAGGGTAAGAAAAGTGTTGAATAAGGGATAGTATAACTATACCAAATAACTGTGAAGAAGGTATTCTTACACTGAACAGAAGATTAAACAGGATCACTTCTCAGAATACTTTCTATTTTGAAAGCTGTACATTCTTCCAAGGATGGATCCATTTATACATTTTTTGGACACAGCCAATGCAGAAATTTGTTTTTCTTGACTTTGTATATTTGTATATTTGGCTTTTTCATCTCTCCTCCATTCCCTCCCACATGGGGGAAAGAAATTTTTTTCTTTGGTTACATGAAAAAAATTTAATTTTAAAAAATTATTGATGTTTAGTGAGCACTACAAATTTTCCCAGAGAAGGTAGCAGGGCACAATGGAAAGAATATTGGGTTCATGCTCTAGCTTTCACACCAATTAGCTGTGACTACTGCAAAGTCACTTAATTGCCCTGAGTCTGAATTCTAAAGTACGTAGTGAAGGTGTTGGACAAAGTGATGCTTGAAGTGGGCAGCTAGGTGGCACAGTGGATAGAGCTCTGGACTTGGAATCAGGAGGACCTGAGTTCAAATCCAACCTCAGACACTTGACACTAGCTGTGTTACCCTGGGCAAGTCACTTAACCCCACTGCCTCACCAAACAGCAAAAAAAAAAAAGGGGGGGGGAAGTCATGCTTAAAGATTTCTCTAGCTCTAACAACATTACTATGCATCCCTTCTCTTATTGATGCTACCTTCCACAGTGAAAAACTGGTCCTGAACTACAAAACAGTAACTGTTTTAACTGATCTCAGCAGTTCATACCCCATGTTATACAAAGAAAAGTGGCTAAAGTGGTTATTAATTTAATCAAAACTCTTAGCTTCTGAACTTTTGATCCTCCCACATTGACTTAAGTATAAAAAAAGCTCCTATTAAAATGAAATATTCTGCAGAGTAAAGTTAATTTCTACTTCCCAGCAGATACCTCATAGTAATGGTGCTCTCTTGACCTAGTTATGAAATTTCTACCTATAATGCAATAGTACAAAAATCCATTAATTTCAATGTTTTTAGTGGTCTTCCTAAAGCACAGGTCATTCCTTGCCCCTTCAATAAACTCCATCCCTATTACCTCCAAAATCAAATATAAAATCATGTTTTGCTTTTTAAGCTCTTCAGAAGAAGGCCCCTTTCTGTCTTTCCCGTCTTATCATCTCCTTCCACATACTCTATGATCCAGCAACACTGGTCTTCCTGCTGCTATTTTCACAAAATATTCACTGACTACCTCCCAAGTACAGAATGCTCTTCCCTCCTCATTTGTCTCCTGCTTTCCTCAAGTCTCAGCTAAAATCTTACCTGTTACAAGAGACCATTCTCAGGACCCCTCAATACTATTGCCTTCCTTTTCTGATTACCTCCAATTAATATTCTGTTATCTACCTTGTATCTACATAGTTATTTGCATGTTATTTCCCTCATTAAAAGAGCTAGTCCCCCAGAGAAAGAAACAAGTGCTGAAAAGAGTGACTTGTCCAAGTTCACACGGATAGTTAGGGTAGTAAAGCCAGAATTTTAACCCAGGCCTCTGCTTCCAAATGCAGTGCCCTCCCACTCTTTCCCATTTCAAACGTTCCAGTCTGTTGTTTGGGGGTTTTTTTGAGAAAGAAAGAATCAAACAACTCATCAAAATAGGCCAATACATATCATACATTTTTCTCACTTTCCTCGATGGTGTTTATAGCACTTTTCACTTCTTAATTCAATACTAAAAGGCTATCACACCCAAATTTCATGTCTCACAGGTCAGAAATGATATCTAAACATGTAACTCCTTAATATTAGCAAATTTCATTACGATAGTCTGTATATTCATTCAAACAGGATTTTACCATTACCAGCCTACTTAAGTTATAATACATCACAACCATAACTAAACAAACACTAAATTTCATAAAGAAGGAAACATTTACCTCTGTTTCCACCTAGGTGATCTGGACCGTGATCTTGCCATCTTTTGACATGTGTACCATGATCCACTTTTTAAACTGCAAAAAAAATTATCAGTAAGATCCACAGACAATAATGAATATTTGGTAAAAATAAGATGGCTGCCAACAACTAGTTAGAAATACAGCCAGAAAGCACCTCAGATCATCTGGTCTAAGGTCTTCTTTGTACACATAAGGAAATAAAGTCCCCAGATAACTGACTTCCCCAAGGACACAGAAGTGTTAAGTCTCCAGAAACACAAAATTTCAAAGTCAGAAGAGACTTTCAAGTCCAAAAGTTCTTAATCTGAGATTGTGTGTGTGTTTAACTCTATTTTAGCATAACTTGTTTCCTTTGTCATCCTACATAATTCATTATTTTGTTTTATGCATTTAAAAAACATTATTGAAAAGGAGTCTGTAGGCAACACATGACTACAAAAGGTCCATGATACAAACAAGGTCAAGAATCCCTGATCTAGTCCAATTTACGCATGAAAAGCAATGGCAATTTTTTCTCCTTATCTTTACTTTCTTGGGGAATGGGGATCCCTGTAGAAAACGAATAACATTAATCAATAATATAGAACTAAAATATGATGCTCTATGATGAGCTCTAAAACTAGTAAATTAGGATTCCAGCTTCTGTACATAAAACCTTCCTTTCCTATTCCTAGGTTGATCAATTTCAAAATACAAAAACCAAAGCAAACAAACAAAAAAAAAACTAACCCAGATTTTTTTACCAATGTGCTTCAAATTAGTAGTACAACATTTTTATCTTTGCCACTTATTAAAAAAAATGTACATTTTACTAAAAACCAAAACATTGTTCAAGGTAAAGTTGATTTTTTTCCTACCAAAAAAACTGCATTTCCAATTTAATAAGCTAGAGTATCTTCAGAATTCATTCTTCTACTTCCTGTGAAGAGTTCAAAAGCTAGACTAAAGAAAAGAGATAGTAGATAACTATAGTACTTACAGAAAATGAGAGGTGACAAAGGACTACCCCCCCTCCAAAAAAAAGAATCCCTGCCACAATACCAGATCTCAAACTAAACTACAAAGTAAAAATCATGAAAAAGATTTGGTACTAGTTATAAAAGAGAGATCAAGATCAACCTAGAAGGGAGTACTATAGTTGAACTCCCACAACTGCTCCAGAAAGTCCCAATCAGGACTGCCCACCATGGCTTGATACTCTCACCCAAAGCAACTGATTTTGCCAACCTAAAACTGAGGTCCAGGGCAAACAGCAGCCCTACATTGCAGACACTGTCGACTACTGGGAGAATTCACGTATTTTGCTTCCCATCCTTTTCTGGTGTGTCATTAACGGTATTTTTAGTGTTGCACCTTTAACCCCATTTTCCCCATAAGTCACGGAGTTTTTATAGAGTGATTCTGCACAGTGAGGTGATTTTTAGAATAGCATATGTCACATTATAGTAGAACTGACTATACTAAAGCAAGCAGCAGCTGCGTGACCTGGACACTGTGAAAAGAGCCAGGTCACAGAACCAACCCCCATCAGAAACCTACAGTAGAAAAACAAGGGCTGAACCCAAACCAAAGGTGAATCTGTACTTCTGTCACTCTCAATATACAGAGCTTTCCACCTGGCTAATAGTGGCTAGGTTGAACAGTTATCTATGGAGCTCCAACCAGACAAGCCCACAGTTGCGTTGCTAAGACACAAATGCAAGACTTGCAGGAACTTAGCTGATTTCTGGAATAGACTGTTCTTGAAGCTCTGAAATCTTGAAGATTCCTCAGCCTGACCTGTGGAAAGCTATAGCAGAACCCAACAAGTTATACAACAGGAACAAGCATTGCTCAGACATTGCCTGCCTAAGTGTGTGACTGGCACAAAATCCAAAGTCAGGAGGGTTGGAAGAATAAACAAAAAATAATACCAACATAAAGAGCTAGTATGGTGACACAGATGTTCAAAAAACAAACTTAGAAAAAAATGCCTCCAAAACATCTACAAGCAAAGCCTCAAAGAAAAACTAATTTAGGCACAAGCTCAAAAGAATTCCTAGGAGAGTAAGAGTATAAAAAAACAAGCTAAAATGATTTTATAAATGAAAAAGCTAGAGAAAACCGAAAAATAAATTGAGAGCTATACAAGAAAGAAGTGGCAAGAGAATTAAAAAACTGGCATAAGAGATACAATGCCTTACTCAAGGCATGTTGTGAGGGTTTTGCTCTTTTCCAATGAAGAGGAGGGAGGAAGAGGGAGATTTGAAACACTTGAAAAAGATAAAATTAACTTTAAATAAAAAGTCAATCAGAGAATGGACCAGATATACAATATACAGAAGCAACTGAACAAAAAGTGGCTTAATGTTTAACATACCCCAAGAATCCACCTAATGGGTTAAATATGCACTATTTGACAAAACTTCTGGTAAAAATGTTAAGCAGCCGGGGCAGCTAGGTGGCACAGGGGATAGAGCTCCAGCCTTGGAGTCAGGAGGAACTGAGTTCAAATCTGGCCTCGATAAATAACACTTACTAGCTGTGTGACTCTGGGCAAGTCACTTAATCACAACTGTCTCACAATAAAAAAAAGTTAAGCAGTCTAGCAGAAATTAGGATCAGACCAATACTTTACACTACATTCCATGTGACCTAAATATTAAAGATCATATTATTAAAAAATTAGAAATGAAACAAATCATATACTTCTCATATCTGTGGTTAGATGTATTCTTAACTAAAGAAAGAATAGAGGCAATCACAAAAGAAAAAACTGGTAACTTTGATTACATGAAATTGAAAAGCTTCTGCACAGACAAAATTAATGCACCTAGGATAAGGGAAGCATTCA
Organism: Phascolarctos cinereus; assembly: GCF_003287225.1. Lineage (NCBI taxonomy): Eukaryota > Metazoa > Chordata > Mammalia > Diprotodontia > Phascolarctidae > Phascolarctos > Phascolarctos cinereus. The sequence continues at coordinate 84,556,523 of NW_027556098.1, read as the reverse complement.
TATGGGAAAAAATCTTAGTACTGAATCTCTCTGATAAAGAATAAAGATTTGGTATCCAACACACACACACACTCTCTCTCTCTCTCTCTCTCTCTCTCTCTCTCTCTCTCTCTCTCTCTCTCTCTCTCTCTCTCTCTCTCTCTCTCTCCATGAGCAACTGCCATTTCCCAATGGGTAAGGCTGTAGCTCAAAGGATGTAAAAAAATAGGTCTCAAAAACATTTGCAAACTATTAATCACTAATAGGAGAAATACAAAACATTCCCACAGTTTCAATCAAACCCTACAAACTGACAAAGACAACAAAAGATAGGAACAGTCAATGCTGATGGGATTGAGGAAAGACAGAAGCACATGAGTGCATTATTGATGGGGCTATAAACCAATGCAACCATTTTGGAAAGCAACTTGGAATTATTTAAATAAAGTGACTAAGATGTCAATGGCAGCTAGATGGTACAGTGGACAGGGCACTGGGCTTGGAATTAGGAAGATCAGTCTTCCTGAGTTGAAATCTAGCCTGAGACACTTAGTAGCTGTGTAACCCTGGGCAAGTCATCTAACCCTATTTGCCTCAGTTCCTCGTCTATAAAAATGAACTACTGAAGGAAATGGTAGACCACTCCAGTATCTTTGCCAAGAAAACACCAAAACAGAGTCACGAAGAGTGGGGCATAACTAAAATGACCAAACAACAAAAGATGTCATACCCTTTGAACCAGAGAGTGCATAACTGGGTTTATGACTCAAGGAAGCTTTAAGAAAGTCCCCATAATACACCAAAATATCTATAATAGCACTTTTTGGGATAGCAAAGAACTGGAAACAAAGTAGTTACCTACCGCTCGGGGAACAGCTAAACAAATTGTGGCACATGAATGTAATGGACTATTACTGCACAGTAATGCAAATGAGGAATGCAGAGGAACATGGAAAGATCTATATGAAGTGACTCAAGAGTGAAGTCAGAAGAGTGATGAAAATATACAAAACTACAAGAATGTAAATAGAACAATCCCATACCAAAAAATAAAAAAATTATAAAGATCAAGCATGACTAGAAGAGATATGAAAAGACATTCAACACATGGAGGTTCAAAGTCAACAGGTTTATACACATTGCATGTTTTAGGACTTTTTCAATGTATCTTTTCAGTTACACTTTTTTTCTCTTAAAAATATTATTTGTTATGTAACACAGCTCTGTGGGAGGGGGAAAAGGAGAAGATACTGGGGATAACCATGATGATTTAAGAAACAACACCAATAACAGCTTATTTAAAAGAAAACAATGGAGGTTTCATGACACATCCTACAATTTAGCAAAGACAACAAAAATGAGAATCTTCAATATTGGAAGGAAGGGCTGTAAGAAGACAGGCATACTAATTTAGTGTTGGTTGGAGCTGTTAAATGAGCCAACTATTCTGGACAGCCACTGAAATTATGCAAAATAAATGGTCAAAGGATGTGAATAGGCAGTTTTCAAAGGAAGAAATGTAAGCAATCTATAACAATATAAAAAATGCTTAAAATTAGTAATAATTAGAGAAACAGATGCATACTAAATCAACTCTGCCGTTCTGCTTCACACTTATCACACTGACAAAAAAGGAAAACAACTGCTTTAAGGGCTGTAAATGTCTGAGAAATCAATGTAGAAGTACACCCAGAAGTCACTAACCCTTACATATGCTTGGAAGGGAAGGGGGGAGGGGGAGGGAGGGAGGGAGGAGGGGGAGAGGGAGAGGGAGGGAGGGAGGGAGAGAGAGAGAGAGAGAGAGAGAGAGAGAGAGAGAGAGAGAGAGAGAGAGAGAGAGAGAGAGAGAGAGAGAGAGAGAGAGAGAGAGAAATACTTTTCAGCTCTAAATCTATGATCCTATGAACTGATGCAGAGGAAATAAGCAGAAATGAAAGAAAATTTTGCCCAAGAACTACAACGGTGTAAATGAAAAGATCTAAATTAAGATTAACTTTCAAGTAACTGAGAAATCATTATCTTGGAGAAGAGAGAAATTCAAACCATTCCTTCTCCCAGGGCAGAACAGCAAGGAGAACTACTAGGGTAGACTATTGTATATATAATTATATATACTCATCGTAGAGGGAGCTATTCCTAGCATTTCATCTACAATCTACAGTGGCAGGTGTAGGGATATCTTTTTTCCAGAAATAACTAAGATGGAAATATAAAAGGCATCAATGAAGTGTGCTTTTTCAAAAGAGTAATTAAGGCTATATTTTTCTTCATTTTTCTGTGCCAAAAGCCCATCAGAAATATGCTAAATAAAAATTAAAACAAAAAACTTTATAGCCATCCAAAAATAGAATGGTCTGGTTAATAAAGTACTGACTTTTATGTTACTGGAAGAATTCCGAGACCAGATGATCATCTGTAACCCCATGATTCTACTGACTGAAGCAAGTATAATCTCATTTCACATAAGTGTGCTTATTTGTCTTCCTGGCACACAAAAATATTTCTGGAGGCAAATTACTTGATTCATTTCTAAAGCACAGTTAAGAATTGCTTTGGAATTTTAAAAATAGTGTCAGTAGGGTAATTGAATCATTCAAGGCTCAAGACACATACATCACTGAATTTTTGCATATACTTTAAGCAGTCTAATATATTCATGGATAATAAAATGGGCATTTTTTTACTATTCATAAAATACAAATTGCATTGTAGTGGACTAATATGATTCTCTTGACTGGTTACTTTTAAATGTGATACCAACCACCTTTTCCTCTGTAAACAAACATAAAAATCTCTATAGGGAAGAAATTTTCCCCAAAGACATTTTCATTAACCAGACTATGAAATTATTTCAGCATGGTGCTAACAATAATTCTACCATTCCTTAAAAATAAATTCCATCATATCAATGATTACCAATGGCTAATATAGAATATAGTTTTTATTACCGAAGCCCTTCTTTTATTGATCTTCTTCTATCACCTTCTTTTCAAAAGGAATTCCTATCATGGAGCACACTGGGCAGGGATGGAGGTATTAGTCTGGTATCTAAATAATACACTAACCTGCTGAAGCTTCCTGAATAGGAGGAAGAACAGGGAACATCTCAGAAATACAGGAGGCTAACAAAGGGCCATCCTAAACTGTGGAGTGTAAATCCAATTACTCCTCCAAAGTTAACTGGAAGAGATAACTTTTAGCACATTTATACTTTCTAATTTACGACTTTGCCCAAACCATCTGATAGCTAACCCTAAATCCCTGGGCTATCTCACCTTCACAGATTTGTCTTTTTTTCCCCATTGGCTATTTCGCTGACCTTGTCATCCAATGACAATTTTTCAAAATCCTAATGGATGCCAGACTACTCTCCATAGTTTTTTTGAAGGTTTCCTACTAAGACACATTTTCAGACTCAGCCAATGTGCAGTTTGTTTTGTTTGATTTCACACATTCTTAGGGGTTTGTTTTCAGCAAAGAGAAAGTAGTGATGGAGTTGCTCCCTCCCCCTAAAAGAAAGAGAAGGAAGGGAAGAAGCATTGTTTTGATGAACAAAAGGAAGATCAGAAGGAATCCACATGCAGGACAGCTTTGAAAGTTATATACTGAATTTATGTACTTAAAATGAAATCAGTTAAGTATTTATGAGGCAAAGCAAGCTGTTCATAAAAGAAATTTGAAATTTCACATAATTTTATTTTTAAATATATAAATGCACATTTCACTTGTTATTCAAGTACAGAATAAAAATCAAAATGAAATCTTCCTGCTCCCTGTACTCTCACTGCCAGAAACTCAGTGTTATTTAGTGTCTCCTCTGGTTCAAAGTACCCAAAAATAATTGAATAAACACACACATAATACTTTCTCCAACTTGTTTTACAGAATTTTTTCTACTTTTTTCTTTGATTCCTAATATAGTTTATCATTATTGCTTCAGTCTTTTTTTCTCATAAGATCTTGAAATAACAAAATAAAAAAGAGCTATGTCCAAAAGTACACCAACTGTTGTTATGGCTTTTCCAGACCAAAAAAAAAAAATAAATCCCTTATGCCCTACCTAGCCCACCCCGCCCCGAAATGAAAAACTTAGCAGAGCTAGCACTTTCTATCATTTGTTAAGTATGGGAATATACTCATTTTATAAATATTTCTTGAAATACAGAAATATAATAAAAACTAAAGACCAACAATTCTTAGTAAGAAGAAACCTGGAGACCCAACTGAGGCCACATGTGGTACCAAGTCTGAAAAGGGTGCATTGTAGGAGGCATTGTAGAAAATATAGCACTAACATCAGATTTGACCTGACCCCACAAGAAGGTATCTTCCTTTAGGATCACATGGACATATGCTGAATATACAATGAAATAGGGTCTTGGGAGTTCAGAACTGAGGAACGTTCTTCTGAAAAATAAAAATGGTTAAGATGATAATTTTTGTGAACAAATCCTTGCATGTGAAATTTTTGATCACATACACCAAGAGTAAAAATAGGTACAGTAAAGACTCTTAAAAAGTTTGAGATAAGTTTAATTTTGCTTTAAGGTGACCTACAGTCTATCTAATTTACCAAGGCCAATTTTAAAATTAGTTTGCATTCACTTGTAAAGGGCACAATAAAAATGAAAGGAAAATTGGCTGACAAAAAAACCAAAACAAAACAAAACAAAAAACCTACTATAGTTTGTTACAACCAGTATGGAGCAAACAAGTCAGAGAAGAAACAAAGGTGGAAGAATAAAGTTGATTTAGAAACTCATGGCTTCACATTTTATTACAATGGGTTAGGCAGATTGGTGCCTCTATTTCCTACAACATAATTCAACTTGCCATCTTCCAGTCATCATAAATGATATCGACTGTCCAAGGATAGAGTGTCTGACTGTGGCATTCATCCATAACTGGAGGCTGGCAGCCAAGTGTGAGAGAAAGACAAAGAAGCAACCAAATCCAGAATCCAAGTAAAGGTTGTATTCAGTGAATAGAATGGGTAGAGAAATCAATTTAAAAGGATAACCTAGGTTAATGAATTGGGTTGACAAGCCAGGTAAGGGAAATAACTGTCCTTTAAATTTATCCAGGCATTTCATCCAGCTTAATTTAGGAAAAATGAAATTATTTTGTGAATAAAAAGGTGTTATACTTTAATAATGATAATATCAATGAAGTTTGTTAATACAAACATCCTTCCTTCAGTTGAAGGTAATTGTAAGGAAAAGGATACAGCATTCATAAAAAATTAATCCCCAAAATATTACCATTACTTTGTGTTATATTTTTGCTTCAAAATTTTTCAATTTTTCTTATTTTAAAGAAATAATTAGCTATTAAACCACTAAAAATTGTAATATTATCAGTCTATATCCAATCTTATGAGGATAATGACAGTATAAAGCATTATGATACCTTTTCACGTTTCTTTCATGTCTTTGATGTCCACTTGATTTACTACAGTAGTCGGAATGCACAGAGTATTTTCTCTGTAGGTTTGTGGTGCAGTTACCATGACTACTCACCAAATTCTATGCTCCCCACTCTTCATGATCACTACCATACAAGAAATGGAGACAAATTACTATATTGCTTTTTTTTTTTGGTTAAATAGTACTTTTGTTTTTTTAACATGCAGCTCATATGGGTTATACAAGTACAGCAGAAAAGATTACATAATTAGAATTGGATTTTGAAAGGCACTGTAAGGAAACATACACAGGCTACTAAAGGAAGAGAACTTTTTTTTTTTTAAAAAAAAGGCACTTTTAAAAGCTTGATAAAAGCTTCATTTAATCTTAAAAGCCTTTCAACCAAATTCTTCCTTCTAGAAGCAGCTAGGTGGTGCAGTGGATAGAGTTCTGGCCTTGAAGTTAGAAAGACCTGAGTTCAAATCAGACCTCAGACACTTGACACTAGCTGTGTGACCCTGGGCAAATCACTTAACCCTGACTGCCTCACCAAAAAGTAAAAATAAAATAAAATAAAATTTCCTTCTAGTTCTGAAGAAATAATGAAGAACGCCCAGAAGAGGTATAGAAGATAATGTCTCCTATCTGCCACAAATCCTGGAAATGTCTTATTTGCATGAATAATAAAGCTAAGAAATGCTATGTGCAATAAGAGCTCTTGTTTCTATTATGGGAGAAAGGGAGCCCCAATACTAGGAAAGTAGTTGTAGAATAACAGCATATGGGGAGCCAAGATGGAGGAACAAAGGTAGGAACCTGCCTGAGCTCTCCCAAATTCTCCACCAAACAACTTTAAAATAATGCCTCAAAACGAATTGTGGAGCAGCAGAAGCAACAAAAGGATGGGGTAAAACAATTTCTTAGCCCAAGACAACTAAGAAAGTTGTCAGAAAGGTCTGCCTCATTGGGGTGAGAGTGGAGCCACAGGCCAGCACGGGCTCCACCAGGGCAAGATAGCAGCAGGGATCAGGGGCTACTGAATGGGTGGCAGCCAACAGACAGTAAGGGAATTAGACAACCAATCAGAAAGAGATTATACGTGACCCTTTACTAGTGCTGGGCAAAGAATTCTGTTGCATTGTCCACATTCAGTTCCAGGACAAGGAGGAGCACTAGCATGAGTGGGAATCTTGTGACAGTCTTAGGGTGGAAAAGAGTGGTTATAGACAGGCCAGAAGAGCAGTGACCACACCTCTCCTTAGATCATACCACCTTGGAAAAACTAGAAACTTAAGGACCTCCAGAACTAGCTCTGAAAAAAGCAGCATGAAAAAACCTGAAGCTTGGGATAGTGCTTCCTCCACCCTGGAGAGAAGAGCCTAACTTTAACATAAAGTTAAAAGTCAAGAAAGAGGCTGGGAAAATTAGAAAACAAAAACAGAACCTGACCACAGAAAGTTACTATGGCAACAGGGAACATCAAAACACAAACTTTAGAAAAAAAAATATCAAGACAGTTATAATTAAAGCCTCAAAGAAAAATGGTGAATTGGTCTCAGGCACTGGCAAAATTTCAAAAAAAGATTTTAAAAATCAAATAAGAAAAGTAGAGAAAAAATTGGGGAAAGACAGGAGAGTAACAAACAAAAATCATGAAAAAAGAGTCAACAGCTTGGTAAAGGAGGTACAAAAAATAAATAACACCTTTAAAAAACAGAATGGGCCAAATGGTGAGAGAGGCACAAAAATCCACTGAAGAGAAGAACTCCTTAAAAAGCAAAATTGGCCACATGGGAAAAGATGTACAAAAATTCACTGAAGAAAGGAACTCCTTAAAAAGCAGAACTGGCCAAATAAAAAAGGTATGAAAGCTCACTGAAGAAAGTAATTCATTATAAATTAGAATTGGACAAGCAGAAGTTAATGGCTTCATGCGACATCAAGAAACAACAGAACAAAATCCAAAAGAATGAAAAAACAGGAAAAAAATGTTAATTATCTCATTGGAAAAAACAACTGACCTGGAAAACAGATCCAGGAGAGATAAATTTAGCAATTACTGGACTACCTAAAAGATGATTTTTTAAAAAATCTTAGACATTATATTTCAAGAAATTACTAAGAAAAACTGTCCTAATATCCTAGAACCAGAAATTAAAAGAATCCACTCATCATCTCCTGAAAGAGATCCCAAAATGAAAACTCCTAGGAATATGACAGCCAAATGTCAATGCTCCCAGGTCAAGAAGAAAATGCTGCAAGCAATCACAAAGACAAAATTCAAATATCTGGTGCTACAGTCAGGATATCACAATATTTAGCAGCTTCTACATTAAAGAACTGGAGGGCTTAGAATATGATATTCCAGAAGCCAAAGGAGACAGGACTACAACCAAGAATCATCTACCCAGCAAAACTGAGTATAATTCTTCAGGGGAAAAAAATGGATATTTAATGAAATAGAGGACTTTCAAGCCTTACTGATAAAAGATGAATAGAAAATTTGATTTTCAAACATAAGACTGAAAAGGAGCATAAAAAGACAAACTGAAATGAGAAATCATAAGGAATTCAATAAGGTTAAACTGTTTACATTCCTACATGGAAAGATGATATTTATAACCCATGAGACCTTTGTCAGTATTAGGGTAGTTGGAGGGAAAGAATTATATGTATGTATATATAGACAGATAGAGGGCACAGGGTGAGCTGAAGATTAAGGGGTCATATCTGGGGAATAAAATTAAGGGATGAGAGAGGATTATATACTCAGAGAAGAAGAAAGGGAGAGGTAGAATGGGGAAAATAATCTCACAAAAATAAAAACAAAAAAGAAAATTCTCTTAGAGTGGAGGGGAAACGGGGGAAGATGAGAGGGAATGAGTGAATCTTATTCTCATAGGATTTGACTTAAGGAGGGAATAACATACACATTCAATTGGGTACGGAAATCTGTCTCACCCTACAGCATAACAGGGGGAGAAGGGGACAAGATAGCCGGGGGATGATAGAGAGGAGGGCAGACTGGAAAAAGGGGTAATCAGAAGCAAATACTTCTGAGGAGGGACAGGGTCAAAAGAAAGAACAGAATAAATGGGAGGGTGGGATAGGATTAAGGGAAACAGAGTTAGTTTTTCACATGTCTACTGTGGAAGTGTTTTGTATAACTGCACATGTACAACCTATATTGAGTTGCTTGCCTTTTCAATGAGGGTGGGTAGGGAGGAAGAGAGAAAATTTGAAACCTAAAGTTTTAAAAACATATGTTTAAAAAAAATGTTTTCACATGCTACTGGGAAATAAGAAATACAGGAAATGGAGTACAGAAGTCCATCCTGCCCTACAGGAAAATAGAAGGGGAAAGGGATAAGAGAAAGGGGAGAGACAGAAGAGAGGACAGACTAGGGGAAGGGATATTCAGAATGCATGTCATCTTGGGGTAGGGGGAAGGGGGTGAGATGGAGTGAAAATCTGGAACTCAAAAACTTGTGGAACTGAATGTTGAAAATTAAAAATAAATAAATTTATATTAAAAAAAAAGACTTGTCAGCAGACTTGACCATTGATCTGTTATAACTTACATTTTGTGTGTTTATTCGGAAAATAACGTAATCACTATGACCTTAACTCTGTTACACAACATGTACAAATGGTTTTTCAAAAAAAAAAAAATAATAATATATTTCTATATTGCTCCAGTATTCAGAATCAAGTAAGGTAAGCACCATGGGGCAGAGAGAGTAAAGGAGATTAAAAGTGCTGTCTCTTTTGACAGCTTCCATGTTATAACTTTTCAATTGCCTGATGTCCCCTATTCCTCTTAAATTATACAAGAAGGTGGAATTTCAAATGATGCCTGGCTTGAAGGACAACAAATATTTAACTCTTTGAAAAAAAGGTACTAAAGAGGCTGTGACTATAAAACTCAGAATCACACAATACTGGACAAGATCTTATTCATTCATTTTCACTAGAAATCACCAAAAATTTCATCTTAAAATCTCTTGGAGAGAAAACCCAAAGGTAACTTCAATGATTGTCCATTCATTCAACGGAATTTACTGGAAAGAATACTAGGTTTACACTAAGTAGAGAGCATAGCACAGTGGGAAAAGCATTAGATTAAGATTTAAGGAATCTGAGTTTGAATCCCAGCTGTTATCTTGGTGGTCTTGTCATGTCACTTAATTTCTCTTAAATTCAGTTCTTCTTAGGCTGGATGGCCTCCAACTATCCCTTCTAGTTCTAAATCTATTTGATCCTGTAAGATATAGTTTCAAATCCCAAGTCACTTAACCTCTCAATCTGTTCTGTTATCAATAATCATGGTCGTTGTGACAATCAAATGAAATAGGATTACAATGTGTTCCAGTGCAGAATACTGAATTTGAATCTCTTGGACAGCTGCACCATGCTGGAAAGACTTTCAGTACAGACCCAGTGATCGATTGTGTTTGCTTTCCAAAAACCAGTCCACCTAAATATGAAGAAGCTTTTTACCTGTAGACTGGCCACTAGAGGATGAACTGGTTGGCCATGCCAACCCAATCCACAAAGAAAGCAAGAGATATTTGCAATAATTGCAAACTGGCATCCTAATCTCCAGTTTCTCCCCACTGCAATTTACCCTCCACACATACAATAATGTACTTTTCTGAAAGCACAGGTCTGAACATGTCACTCCCCCAGTAAACTCCGGGGGCTTCCTACTAACTCTAGGATCAAAACATTTTATCTTTATTGCCTAGTTTTTAAAAAATCACGTTGTATACATTTTATAATTCACAGACACAGCAGTACAGTAGCACACACTGAATTTGTGCCAAAGTAAATACATACACACACACACACACACACACACACACTGAAAGGGAGGGTGTCTGAAAATTTTTGATTAATAGGATGCATAATGAAAAAAGTTTAGAGACAGCTAGTATAGTGGATAGAGAGCTAGCTTCAAAGTCAGTAACATGTGGATTCAAATCTTGCCTCTGATGATTAAAGTTTACTGAACAGGGGTCAAACTACATGAAGAGGGAATTTTTTCACCAAGAGTTCCCTATACTAATGAATTCACAAGTGCAATTTTAAAAATAGTGAAAAATGGGCAATGGATAAAGGAGTGGTCATAGATAATGATTTTAACAACTTAACAGAGAAGTTTTTAATTGCCTTAAAGAGGATACCAAACAAGCATAAAAATCACCCTTTTCAACAAAGCTTTGATCCCCTTGCCTAGAAGATATGAAAGCCAAAAAATGACAAAAGAGGGAAAGAATGTTGGAGCGGGTCAAGCACACTAACACTGCTGCTGAGTCTGTGAATTTAGCCCAAATATTCTGGAAAACAATTTGGAAATAATGAGAGAAAATGACAACAACAACAGCATTTACATTGTGCTTCAAAGCTTGGAAAGTACTTTACATGTGTTTTTAGTTCCTAGGATTAATAAAAATTGAAAGAATAAATTACTCTTTTCAGATGATGATTTACTTTGAAGAGCCAAGTCAAGCAAAAAAATTGAAGCAATTAAAAAATTTGGAAATTACAGAACATAAAATTCACATAAATCACCAAGATTAGACTAACAAAACTCAGGAGAGGGAGCTAGAAAGAGAAATTCCATTCAAAATATCTATAGAAGGCATAAAATATTTGGGAGAACATTTTAAGAAATAAAGACAGACCTAAAAAATCATAAAAAATATTCATTGCTCATGGGCAGATAAAACAAATATAAGAAAAATGGCAATATACCTAAAAGAATTTACTTCTTCAATGCCACACCAATCAAACCAGCAAAGGATTACTTTAGAGAGCTACAAAAAGTAATTAAATTTACACAGGAATTCTTTTGGTGAATAATCTCAAGCGTAATTGTGGGAAAACAAAATACAAAGGTATGGACCTTAGTATCAGATCTCAAACTACACTATAAAGCAGTAAATCATTAAAACCATTTAATATTAAAAAACAGGAGAGATCAGTGGAACAAATTAGATGCAGAGCATACAGAAGTAACTGATTACAGCAGCCTATATTTAATAACCCCAAAGACCAGCTACTGGAATAAGCACTCAATTATCACTCTGACAAAAACTACCAGGATACTGGAAAGTAGTTTGTTAGCTAGTATAGACCAATTCTCAAATTTTTTAACCAAGATAAGCTCCAAATGGAAACATGACTTACACATAAAAGATGGTATCATATGCAGATCAGAGGAACAAGGAAATTATCTTTTAGATCTATGGATAGAGAAAGAGTTAATACCAAAGGAACAGGCTCACAGAAGATAAAATGGACAATTTTGAGTATATGAAATAAAAGTTTTTACACAAACCAATCTAATGCAGTTGAAATTAGAAGGGAGACAGATGTTGGGGGGGGGAGAATATCCAAGATATATAAGGAACTAATTAAAACAACTAAGAACAAGAACCATTCATCAGTAGATAAATCTTCAAAGGATATGAACCCACAATTTTCAAAGGAAAAAATCTAAGCTATTAAAAACCTAATGAAAAAAGCTCTAAATCATTAATAGAGAAATGCAAATTAACTGAGGCTACATCTCATATCCCTCAAATTGGCAAAACAACAACAGTTCCTGTCCTTTAAGGGCCTTACATTCTTTGTGGATAGACACATATAAGCAAATATACGATAAAATGAATAAAAGATAAATTTTTTTTCAAGGCAGACACTAGCAGCTGGAGGTGAGAGAAGGAGGTGTGAAATCAGGAATTCCTGGGACTAAATAAAACAAAAGGGATGACCAGGGTACTGGGACCTCTAAGGATCTATCAGTGAAGAGCTCCTGGTGGCCAGAGATACCTACAGAAAGAGGATAAAGGTGTGTCAGGTCACTCCCCAACTATTTCCTCCCTCCTATAACTGTAGTTCACACCCCAAAGAGGCGGCATAATACACTGGAAATAACATTTTGACTCAAAAGACCCAAGTTCAAGTATTGGCTCTGCCATTTATTAACTTTGTGTAACCTTGGATAACATTTTCCTTAAGGTATTGCAAACTGTGATATATGAATGTCCTGGGATATTACTTTGCCATTAAAAACAATGAATATAAATAATACAGAATAGCCTATGATCTGATACATGAAGTAAACAGAATCAGGAAATTATACATGACTACCCATGCAATAATAAATAATAATAATAATAATCAATAATAAAAAATTAAGCTCATTATAATGATCAAATTTCATTCTGAAAGAGGAAAAAAAATGTACCTCCTCTATTCTTTGCATAGGTGGGAGACCCGGGTGTGGAACAATGAATACATTGCCAAATTTGGATAATGTGTTACTTTTGCAGAGTTGCCTTTTTTTCCTCAGACTTTTTATTTTATTTTTTTATTATTGTTTTTATTGTATTTTATTATTTTATTTTTTATTGTTAAAAGGATGGCTCTCTAGGGAAGAATTTTGGTGGATATATCTGGAAATGAAGATGATATTAAAAAAAGCTATCAATAAAAATTTTTAAAGAGTAGTCATCTGGATTAGATGACTCAATCCTCTGAAGTCCCTTCTAGATCTAAATCTATAAACTTATTATGGCAGAGCTGAACACTGTTTATTTTTTTGACTTGCACTTTTGAGTCAACCTTTTTCTGCACATGAACATCCCACTAAACATTTAAAATTGTATTTCCCTTTCTAGTAAAGTACAATGGAGTTTAGAAAACAACTAAAATGCATATTTAATATTATACCTTTTACAAGTGCAACCTAGTTTAATGACTCCCTGAAAGAGTCTCACAACAACCAAATCAAGTAGACAATCGATCCACTTGTACAAAAAGCTGTGGCATGATAAAGAACTCAATTCAGATGCCACTCTACCCAATTAGGTTTTCCTGAGTCATCTTAAGCAGAATTCAAGGTGACAAATATCTACTGAGCACCCATACATGCTAAGGACAAAGAGCTGAGCAGTCTCAGCTGCTCAAGGAGTTTACAATCCAGAAGTCCCTTCTCTAAATTTGCATATTCCTAAGTTTATCTTTTTCATGAAGTTATATTTTTTTTCTTTTTTTGGTGAGGCAATTGGGGCTAAGTGACTTGCTCAGTCACACAGCTAGTAAGCATTACATATCCGAGGCCAGATTTGAATTTAGGTCCTCCAGACTCCAGGGCTGGTGCTCTATCTACTGCACCACCTAGCTGCCCCTAAGAAATTATACTCTTTATAAATGACATGACTTCTGTCCATGTTTTCTCTTACCTGCTAGTCTTCAGAACAGGGACCAGTCTTATTCATCTTTGTAACAGCAGGCCTACACATGTTGGATATATATGCACACAAAGGCTCAGATGTGAAAACTGCCTGTCATGGAAATATGGCAGAGCTAGGAGACTGAAACCCAAATCCACTGACTCCAAATCTAATGCTCTATAAACCATAAAATGCAATGTAAATATGAGATGTATTTATCCACATAACAGATGAAAATGTATCTACAATTTCATAAACTCAAGTACTAGAAAAATTATAAACATGATATTAACATGTTATCTTATTTGGGAAGGTTAAGAGTTATCAAATACCTCTTTAAGGGTAATTAATCAGAACTGAAGAATCTCAAAATTAACTTTAACAGTCATCTGGTCTCATCAGTACACATTCACTGGGCCACCTTCTACAATGATCCTGATAAGTGGTCCATCCACCTCTACTGCAAAATCTCTAGTGATGAAGAACCCACCACTCCCTTGGGACCACTCCAATTATTAACAAGTTTTTTCTTGTAATAAACTAAAATCTTCTTTTCTGCAATTTCCACTCACTGTTTTAGGTTTACATGGTCTGGCAGAATAAGTTTAATTCTTCCAAATGGCAATTCTTACAGAACGTGAAGACAGCTATTCTCTCTCACCTAGATCTACTTTTTTTTTTCCCCAGGAAAAACAACTCCTTAAACAATACTGTTGCCCTCCTCTGGAAATACTCTAATTTGCCTAGGTCCTTCCTAATGAAGGATGCCCACAATAACAACCCAAAACTCTTCAAGCTCTATGATCAGAGTCCAGTGGGATTATTATCTCCCCCACGATGAACACTCTAGCCATCCTGATGCAGCCTAAGCTCACATCCCACTTGACTCATATTAAATGCCACTAAAATGCTCCCATCTTTTTCACAGAAACACAATCAAACTGCAAGACCAGTATTTGTACCAATATTTTCTTAAGTACAGCAGAAGGAACAACTCTATTCTAGCATAACTCAGTTTACTAAGCACAAAAAACACTTTGTGGGAATAAGTTCAGAGGCAGTAGTTTCTTTGAAAGAGAAGGCAGACATGTTAAAGCTGCACAAAAACCTTTTGAAATCTGCTTTCCTAAAATCTCAAATACAGATTTAACTATATCACTCTCTCTCTCTCTCTCTCTCTCTCTCTCTCTCTCTCTATTTATATATATATAGATATAGATATATATAGATATATCTACATATATATATATCACTTCTTTCCTCCAAGATGCCAGACATTTTCAGCCAGAGAGAGGGTGGCTGCCTTACCACAAACCAATTCATATTTTCAAATTCAATTCATCTTAGTAGATCAACGTGGGCCATCCTGAGGAGACAAACCACTTGTTTAATTAATTATTATAATTTAGAGATAGAAATGATCTTGTCCAATCACTTCATTTCACAGATGAGAAAACTAAAGCAGAAGAAAATGAAGTGATTTGCTTAAGGTAATTTCAGGTAACAAGTAGGAAGGAAACAAGCATTTATTAAGCACCTATTATGTATCAAGTCCTTTACAGATGCTTCACGGGTATCTCATATGAACCTTAAAACAACTCTGGGAGGTAGACCGTCTCCATTTTACAGTTGAGGAAAGTGAGGCAGAGGTTAAGTGACTTGCCCAGGGTCACAAGATAAATAAGTGTCTGAATTCAGATATGAACTTAGGTCCACCATTCTATCCACTGTGCCTCTAGCAGAGAAGGTATTCAAATCCAGACCTTCTAATGCTTTATAAAGTCTGTGCTCTTTCTACCACACCTTGATTTCTCTAGAAACATGTCCAATGGTAGTCTCTACATCAAGATTACTGGCCTGGAATCTGGGAGAATCCAATTAGTTTCCCCTTTCTGAAAATTAGACATTTATTTGTTCAACTCCCATCTTCTGGCATATTTCCAAGTTTCTTACATTTCTGTCTCAGGATGCTATGGTGGTGGCCTTTCTTGGGGTTCACAAAGTTCTCTGTACAGTAGAGATAAGTGACACATCCGGATAAAGTGAGCATCACTTCTGACTGAATTCCACAGGCTTTCTCTACAATGTCATGGAAATTTCTTCACCCTGGAAGTCACCCTGGATGACTACTCCCACTGGAAGCAGCCTTCACCCCTGCAGCCTCTCCATCTAATTGGCTGGTTATTCCTAGAAACTGCATTTTAAGAAGTTTAGGCCAATTACGTTTTCATTCCTCTCTAGACCACAGTTCTGACTTTCTCTACAATGACCCCCTGGCCAGGCTGAGTACCTTCATTCTCACTCCTCCTTCAGCTCCCTTTTTCAGGTTGTCTTCCTTAATAACAATGTTTTTCTTTCTGCTTGTTTTGTATTCCTAACACTTAGCACAGTGCCTGGCACATAATATGTGCTTAAGAAATGTTTGCTGACTCAAGATTATCAACAATAACTGAAGTAACATTTGCAAGGTACTTCAGTACCCTGGGATGCAATATACTTGGGGTGGCAGACGTGAACTCCCCTTAAGGTAACTAAATGCTTTCTTACTATTTCATCTACTTTTGAACTGTAACCCCGTCCTATTTGCATTGTTTTACCCTCTCCAGTCTGGGAACCCATTCTCCTTGTTGGAGAAAAGGAAAGAACTGAGTAGTTCGAACATCTCTATCACCTATTATTAAATCATTAGGCCAAACAGTGAACATCTTCATTTTCGTAGCTGGTTTTGTACCAAATATATTTAAAAGCATCCTTTTTTGTCCTCAGCATAGTACTCAGTAACTCAAACTTCAGGCAAAAATCACTAAATCTCTATAAGCTTCAGTTCTTATCTGTAAAATGAAAATAATATTTATACTACCTATCTCATGAAGCTGAAAAGATCAAAATGAAGTGTATACAGAACTTCGCAAATCTTTTAACATTACATAAATGTCTTTTATTATAATAATTATTATTGTAAGCCTCAGCTCATTAAAGGTTCAAGCCCTCACATACTATGCTGGGAACACAAATACAAAAGGGAGATAATCCCTGCCCTAAAGGCGCTTATAAACAAATAGGGAGAAATACCATATTTAAGGGAAGAGCGACCCAGAGGGGGCCAAAGGATTGGTTTATAAAGTCAAAGGGGAGGTGAGAGATACAGCCATAGTAAAAAGGTTGTACTCACTAGATTAGGGCTCCAGGGTTAGAAAGGAGGAGGGCAAGGGTGTTTGGAGAATCCAGACAAAGGAAGGAAGGAAACAGGATTATTAAGAGCTACTATGTGCCCAAACCTTGCTTAGCATTTAACAAATATCAGCTACTGACTTGTACAACCACCCTGGGAAGTAGATGCTATTATCATCCCCATTTTAAGTGGAGAAAACTTGCCCAGGGTCACACAGCTAGTGTCTGAGGCCACATCTGAACTCAGGTTTCCTGACTCCAGGCCAGTGCTCTATACACTGTACTACCTGGCTAACTAGGTATCAGAGGGTATGTCATTGTCAGGTAGGATAGGAAGAACAAAGCCAGGAAGCACAGTTGATGCTGGCTAGATGAAGAAGGTCATGTGATGCTCCTTGTCACCAATGAGGACAGTGAGGAGCCCAGAGTAAGAATTCCAGCTTTAGAGGGCTATCACTCCCAAGAAGGTGAATTTTTGGTAAAAACTACTTTTAAAACCAAAGATCACATGCTCCTAAGCAATTAAACTCATCCTGGCCTTTGTAGCTTACCATTTTACTCTCTTTGGAATCCCCAATGACTATAGAGTAAACATTTCATTGACACCTACCTGGCCCAGCTAGAGTACTTCCCCCTGAAGACAGGGAGACCTGGGTCCATAAATGATCTGAGATACTTCCCAGTTATGTGATCCTGGGTACATCACTTAACCTGTTTGCTTCAGTTTCCTCAATCATAAAATAGAGATAATAACCAGAAACTACCTCCCAGTGTTGTTGTAAGGCTCAAACAAGATATTTGTAAAGCACTTAACACAGTGCCTGGCATATAGTAGGTGCTTTATTACTTTTCCTTTAGCATCTCCCATCTCAGTGTCCAGCTTTTACTTCCCCTAGAGTTTTAAAATCTGCTTTCCTAAAATCTCAAATATAAATCCAGCTATACTTGATTTTATTTCTTTTCCCAGCTGGTACAAACCACAAGATGACAGTAACTTTCTCCCAGTTACTAATATTAATGTATCACAAAACTGTTCTTTCTAGTTGGCCATGATTAAATCCAAAATTCCCTCAGCAAAGAAAATAAAAATTCAACAGATGTTTTGCTTTTAGAGAAATGAAACTTCCAGCAGATGTCTCAAGAATTTAACTCCATTGCCAGAGTGGACCATTATATGGATTTTGTGATCTGTAGTCAGAAAACATTCATATATCCATAAACTGGTGTGAACTAAAAATGAAAATTAAGTTGACATATAAAATCAATACAGCAGAGGAAACATGGGTAGAAGTCATAAAGCCCTGACATCAGGAATTATTTGGGTTCAAATCCTATCTTTGAATTATTTACTCTATATTCATAAGCCAGTCTTAAGCACTTAGTTCCCTTATTTGTGTTAGAAAAAAAAAGGTAATAAATTATATAAATTCAATTAAATAAAGAGGTAGGAAGAAGTTCCTACTTCAAAAGGCAACCTGGAATAGTAGATAAAGAGCTGGCTTCAAAGTCAAGAAGCCCTGGGTAAGTCCTGTCGCTTACATGTACCCGTAGTATGACCCTAGGCAAGTCACTAACCTCTCAATGCTTAGGGCATTGGGGGGGGAATGGGGACAAACAGGTGTTTTCAATCTAGAGTCCGTAAACTTAAAAAAAAAATTTTTTTGGATAACTTCAATATCATTAATTTCCTTTGTAACACACTTTTAAAAACATTATTCTGGGAAAGAGTTCACAGGCCTCATTCAGATTACCAAAGGATACATGAAACAAAAAATTTTAATAACTCCTTATCTATAACCATAAGACGCCAACCTCAACTGGTAGAAGTTTTATCAACCAGAAGTTTCCTCTACCAACAACATCACAGATCCCTCCCATCTTCATTCCTACCCAAAGGATTGTTATGAAACTCAAAAGACATAATGTATGGAAAGCTCTTGGCAAACCTTAAAACACTCTATCAACCTTAATTATTAATACTGAAACTAATAAAGAAACTAGTGAACTAGAGAAAGGCACTCCAATTCACAGCTGCAAAGTAGTATATTATCACAGAACTATTAATCTATGTCTAAAATTCTGCCTTTTTCTGATGGTTGCAGTAATAGATTTTTACAGGAAAAGGATTTTTAATAGCTATACATACTAGAAAGATAAACACACATTAACACACCGACTCAAGATTCAATGTAAAAAATTAACAGCCAAATTGCAATTCAACAACCAAAATATTTCCTCTCTGTTACTCTACTACTCCTATGGACCTTGAAGCACCTTCCACTCACTAAACTAACTAAAGTACTACAAAAAAATTCGCAGAAGGGAGGTGCAAAATAAAATACTTAGTGACCATTCTATTTTTTTGTTTGTATTCTATAAAAAAGGAAGATATAAAGAGATGTAGTTACATTTTACTTTAAAAAAGAAATCTAGGGAAATAGCTACAAAATCCCAGGAATATCTTCTCCTTTTGGTTCCCTTAGAGTTCCTGTGGAAGCCCTTTAAATTCTTTAATATAAATTTTCTTCCTCTCATCACTTTTTGTTCCACATATCAATTGCAGCACAAACCATTCCCATCCCTCAAAATTATACTGTACACTCACAAGAGGAAATTTTAGCCATTCAAAAAATTTCAGGTGTTACCTTATACAATGGCATAATAATAGCTCTCATAACTTGGGACTAACTTTTCACAAGCAATGAAAAAAAGTGATGCCACATTGTCTTTCTTAAGTAGAACCACTTCGGTTGCCCTTTCTGTTTTATTGATCCTTTAAAATTTTCAACATTTCTACTTTTGTTGCTCAGTTGGGGATTTTCGGTTTGTTCTAGTCTTTTTAGTTGCAAGCCCACTTCATTGATTCATCCGTTCTTTGGGTGAGGAAAGCTAATTTAGAGATCAATTTTTTTCCCCCTTTAAGAACTACTTTTAGCTTCATCCCCTAAGTTTCGGTATCTTGTCGCATCCCTACCCCCCAGCCTGACCCTCCCCAAACCGCCACTACTTACTCTGTAGGCTCGAAGCAGGTTAACTCCCCCAGGGACAAGGACATGCTCCCTAACACCTCCGAGCTGCCAAAGCTGCCCAGCAAAATGTTCCCAGTCCTCGGGTACTCCGAGCTGCGGAAGAATGAAGAAGGGTGGGAACTCACTGACCTCCGTCTGGCCGCACTGGGGCAAGAGAACCCAGTGGACAGCCTCCTACCCCCATTCCCCCACGAGAAATTAGGAGTAATAACGATAATTAATGATGATGATATAAATGCTTTAAGGTTCACACAGTGTTTATCGTTGGATCCTCAACCCCGGGAGGTAAGTGCTGTTATCCCCGTTTCATGGATGAGGCTGACGAGACGTAAAGCGACTAGCCGAGGAGGGCAAGCAGAGGAAGTGTATAAAGAAGGATTTGAACCTGGCTCCAAGTCAAGCGCTCCTTCTACTCACTGCGCCGGGACCACCACCTGCAAGGGCCGAAATTGGCCTCGAAGAAACTTGCCCGAAACTTCCCCACCCCCAACCCCCAGGAAAG
The DNA here is from genome assembly GCF_003287225.1 of Phascolarctos cinereus. Classification (NCBI taxonomy): domain Eukaryota; kingdom Metazoa; phylum Chordata; class Mammalia; order Diprotodontia; family Phascolarctidae; genus Phascolarctos; species Phascolarctos cinereus. The sequence continues at coordinate 84,536,194 of NW_027556098.1, read as the reverse complement.
GGAAAGATGAGGATGCGATGGTAGGATAGTGAGGGACAAATCTAATGCGAAGGAGGCAAAAAAAAAAACAACACACGCAACAGCGACAACGTCAGTGTGTACACACTCACCAGCTACGCCCCCAAGTGCAGCCGCCGCCTGCGCCCTCCTCTCTCTCCATCCCTCCGTGGCCCCCACGCACCTGGCCCACCCGTCCAGCGGGGGCGGGGGTCCCGGCCCTCTACGGGCCGCCGCGCCCAGCCCCCTCCCTGGACCCCGGCCGGCTGGGCTCGGGCGGCTCACCGCGGAGTCCCCGAGAACAGGGAGGGGAAGTCCCGGGAGGCCGCGGCCGCCTCCAGCTCCGCAGCGTCTTTTCCTCGGCCGCCGACACCACCTCCACCCGCTCCCAGGTCCCGGCGGCTTCTGAGGCTGCCGGGGCTGAAGCTGCAAGCTGTAGCCGCGGGGACCCGGAACCACTTCCGCCCCGAACCGCCTCTTCCTCCCCGCTCGCCTCCACAGACACTGGGCTGCCTCTATTTTCCCATCCTCCCGCGGCTCGCCCAGCCGCAGGGTAGCTCCCGCCTCCCTCCTGCCTCTTTCTCTGTGGCACGCGCACTCACCTGGCACCTAGCGGGGGCGGGCGGAGGGCTACGTGCGCATGCGCTCCCTCGCTCTTAGCCAGGCGCGGGTCAAAGGAGGCGGGCACGCTGGAAAGGGTCGCACGCGCATTCCCGCCCCCTAGAACGGGGTAGCGCCCCCCCCCGAGAATTGGGGTGGGGGAAATAAAAAGGGAGCAACCCGGAAGTGAAGGATAACGGTGGCCTAGGGGTCATGACCGGGCTATAGCTTTCCCGGCATTGTCTCTTGCCCTAGAGTGGGTATACGCCGACTTGACGCCTTCCCCCTCCTGCTCTTACAGCCCTTCCCCCACCTCCTCCACCAAGAACCCTAGACTCCGGCTCAGTGACATAATGTATGTAAAGCTCTTAGCTAACCTGGAAGCTATATAAATGCTAACCATCGTTATTATTATTTAAGCCACTCTTCAGGCCTTCTGACCTTTCCTAGAAAGAGTATGGGCAGCCTGAGTTATAAATTCAAACACACTGCACTACCCTTTCAACTCCAAGTCTGCCGAAAGCTGGGCACCCCCTAGTTTCAACTCTCACTTCTGGCTTCCCAAATCTGTACAAATGATTTTGTGCTTGAGCTCCCCAATTATCCAAGTAATGGAGAAGAGCTATATGAGGACTGGCTTTATTAACTAAGATGAAGAGTGACTTGACATACCAACAATCCTTTGCAGTGACCAGCTTTGAAGCAGACCCTGAGCCATTTGGTGGTTTATGGACCTTCAAGAGACATCCTTATCTTCAAAGACTTTCCTGACTGTAGGTTATAGGACTCTTGGACACATCTGTGTTTTATGGCTTTTGGAGACAACATTGTCTCTAGAGACTCCTGTAATTTTGATTAGGGGGCTCTCAGAATATCCTATTTTGGGGAGACCTCTCCTTATCAAGCACTGAACTGTGGACTGCTTATTGCCAAGAATGCCTTCTAATTTGTGTATCAAAGGACCATAGCTCAGACACCAAGAACTCTTCACTCTCCCTCTCCTGTTGGGCATGGGGTGCTCACTGACTCATTCCTTTCTAAGCCCATCTTTCCCCCAAATTTTTTACCTTCCTTTGTTTAAAAGGTATATAAACTCTTACCATCCATTACCTGGTGTCCTGTTCAGCACAGGCTGCACAGTGCCCATGCACATGTGGGTTTTTTTCTTCCTTGCTAAATAAAAGCCTTTATTTAATTTCACAGGCATTGTCTTCCTCTGGTTTTATTCCCTTTGGGGAAAAGGGGGATTTAAATCTCAAGAGCTGGCCTTTGTTTTCTCCAGGCATCTTCCCCTTCAGGGGAAGAGAGATCTAAATTCCCTCAAGAAAGTGTCTGCCTTTTACAAACCTTACGCTCATTTTGGTTTTAGGCACCTAGTTTGGATGTTAGCCCATAAATAGAGACATCCTTCAGGTGGCAATTGACCTCTTACAGCTCTAAATCTTTGATTCCTCGATAACCTTTATAAATTTCAATTTACTATCTGGTAACCACTAGAATGTAAGTTTGAGGGTAGGGACTGTTGATCTTTATATTTGTACCTACAGTACCGAGCACACGATGTTGGCTTACATAAACGCTTATTGATTAAGTAGCAAGTTCTAGATTATGACCCCATGAAAAGGAAAACTTCCTATCAATTATCATTATCATTAATTGTTGTTGTTCAGTCATGTCCAGCTCTGTGACCCCATTTGGAGTTTTCTTGGGAAAGATACTGGAGTATTTTGCCATTTCCTTCTCAGCTCATTTAAATTTACAGATGAAATTTACAGATGAAACTCAGGCAAACAGGGTTAAGCGACTTGCCCTGGGTCACACAGCTGGTAAGTGTTTGAGGTCACATTTGAACTCAGGAAGATGAGTCTCCCGGACTCAAGTCCCCGAATTTTATCCACTAAGTCATGCAGCAGCCCCAGCTGGCATTTAGACTGTGCTCTAAGGTTTGCAAAGCACTTTAGAAGTGTTATCTAAGAGCCATTCAATGTGGAATGGGCTGCCTCTGGTCTAGCTAGTAAAGGTTTTTTAATTCGAAGCATAATGTTATATGCAAACATCTGGAAGACCTCACCCTCCACAGAGGACAATTACTCTTTGACCTGAACTGGTTCTCATCTATTACAGCGGCAAATATCTTTGGCAAGCATACATCTCCCTGTTTTATGCCTGATATTCATTATTAAAGGGTTTTTGAACAGGGTTATTTCAGCATTACATGTTCCAACCAATCTAGAATTATTCTGATATATAGATAGGAGACATCTTGTTATAAAAGAGCCTTGAAGACAGTGTTCTACTGAATCAAAAATATTTGATAGTCAACATACAATAAGTACAATAGGATGTTATATTCTTTTCAGGGAGGTCTAGCTCCTCTTCTGTCAGGGGTTGCTGAGCACTTTTCAAGGCTGCTTATTCACTTTTGGTGTCCACCTTCACCCTACTCTGTGGCTACAAGAAGCTGTAGTATGTGCAGCAGCCACACCCCAGTAAAACCATTTTGGCAGATTTTCTAAACCAGGTTGAGGGTAATGGAGGGCTTTCAAACTCGTTGGTGAGTTAGGGGGATGTCTACCACAAGCACGTGAAGACTTCCCCTGGCAAAATGGGTAGATAAGAACTATTTGTTTTCAACAGCCATGAAGGCAGCTGAAGCAGGCGCTGTACTCTTAGAACCAAGATCATCCCTACATCTGCTGACTTTTGTCTTGACACTGGATTCTATGACTAGAAGAGAGTGAGGCTGATGGCTTTGTGCAGCTCTGCCTCACTTAGATCTAATTCTTGAGAAAGTCAAGACATTAACCTATAATGTCACTGGTCCTCTTTGAAAATGAAGGATGTGGGGGCAGCTCGGTGGGGCAGTGATTAAAGCTCCAGCCTCCGAGTCAGAAGGACCTGAGGTCAAATCTAGCCTCAGACACTTGACACTTACTAGCTGTGTGACCCCAGGCAAGTCACTTAACCTGGACTGCCTCACCAAAAAGCAAAAAGAAGAAGAAGAAGAAGAAGAAGGATGAACAACAATTGTAAAATGATATATATGATCCATGGCTGAATGTTGCTTGAGAAAGTCTGCTTCTTTCTTATTAAGATTCTTGTCAAGGATTCCCAACAGGAGGCCTTTCCCAATCACTCTTAATTCTAATACCTTCCCTCTATTATTTCCAGTTTATCCTGTATATAGCTTGTTTGTACACAGTTGCTTACATGTTCTCTGCTTCTTCAGCTTGTTAGGTACTTGAGGGCAGGGACTGTCTTTTGCCCTACTCTATATCTACTGTATTTAGCACAGTTACTGGTACGTAGCAGATGCTTAATAACTGTATATTGACTGAGATGAATCTTGTACAACATTTTTATAAATGGAAAAGTAGGCATATAAATCAACAGTTATTGTAGTTCTCTTAATTGTTTTTTTCCCCCTATATTAATAAAGTCTGAGACTTTTTTCCCTTGCCTTTTAGTATCTTCCCCTCTTTCAGATATGTTGTCTATTCTGGTTCTTCAATGCCTTCACAATTTAGTCTAATCAAGTATATATCTCCTCTGTATATACTTGGTTCAGTCTAGCTGCTTTTCCCACTTTGTTCCTTTAGTGACATTTTTTACCTCCTCTATAAGAATATCTGGTGTGTTCAGTCAGGATTACATGGGACCTTGCAGCTTTTACATTAAAAGACCGCAGGGCGTGGAATATGATATTCCGTAAGGCAAAGGAGCTTGGAATGCAGCCAAGGATCAACCACCCAGCAAAAATGAGCATCATTTTTCAAGGGAGGAGATGGATATTCAACGAAATAGGAGACTTCCAAACTTTCCTGATAAAAGGACCAGAGCTCAACAGAAAATTTGATCTTCAAGTACAGGACTCAAGAAGTACATAAAAAGGTAAATGGGACAGAAAGATACAATATGTTGTTAATGGGGGGGGCTGTTTAACCCCCTACAAGGGAATATGACACTTGCAACCCTTGAGAACTGTACTGTTATTACACCATGTTAAAGAAGTATACATAAATAGGGTGGATATTAGTTTACTTTGATGTAATGATAAAAAAAAATCTAATCAAGTGGGTTAAATGGATCCTAATAAGTGGATCAATCTGATCTTAGAAAATATACTGAGAAAGGAGGAGGCAGACAAGGGTAAATTACATTACAGGAAAAGACACAAAATCCTATTACAGCAGAGGGAAAGAAGGGAGGGGGGAGCATTGTTTGAACCTTACTCTCATCAGATTTGGCTCAAGAAGGGCATAACATAATCAGTTAGGTATAGAAATCTAACTTGCCCTATAGGCAGTAGGAGGGAAAAGGGGAAAGAAAAGGGAAGGGGGAAAGAAAAGGGAGAGGGGGAAGCAGTAAGAGTAAAGGGGAAGAAAAGGAAAAGGGATAATAAAAGGGAGGAGGGACTGAAGGAGGCGGTGGTCAAAAGCAAAACACTAGTGAAGGGGGGAAAGGAAAAAGGAGAAAGAAAAGCATAAATGGGGGGAAAGGATGGAGAAAAAGACACAGATAGTAATCATAACTGTGAATGTGAATGGGATGAACTCTCCCATAAAACGGAAACGGATTGCAGAATGGATTAAAAACCATAATCCTACAATATGTTGTTTACAGGAAACACATTTGAAAAAGAGTGACACATACAGGGTAAAGGTAAAAGGCTGGAGCAGAATATATTATGCTTCAGCTGAAGAAAAAAGCAGGGGTAGCAATCCTGATCTCAGATAAAGCAATAGATCTAATCAAAAGAGATAAGGAAGGAAACTACATCCTGCTAAAAGGCACCATAGACAATGAAGTAATATCATTACTAAACATATATGCACCAAATGGTATAGCATCCAAATTCTTACAGAGAAGTTCAGGGAGTTACAGGAAGAAATAGACAGCAAAACTATACTAGTGGGGGACCTGAACCTCCCCCTCTGCACTAGATAATCTAACCACAAAATAAACAAGAAAGAAGTTAAGGAGGTGAATAGAACATTAGAAAAGTTAGGTATGATAGACCTCTGGAGAAAACTGAATGGGGATAGAAAGGAATATACTTTTTTCTCGGTAGTACATGGCACATACACAAAAATTGACCATGTACTAGGGCATAAAAACCTCACAATCCAATGCAGAAAGGCAGAAATATTAAATGCATCCTTTTCAGATCATGATGCAATAAAAATTATATGTAATAAAGGGCCATGGAAAGATAGACTAAAAAATAATTGGAAACTAAATAATCTAATCCTAAAAAATGATTGGGTCAAACAACAAATCATAGAAACAATCAATAATTTCATTCAAGAGAATGACAATAATGAGACAACATGCCAAAACCTATGGGATGCAGCAAAAGCAGTTCTTAGGGGAAGTTTTATATCTCTAAATGCTTACATAAATAAAATAGAAAAAGAGGAGATTAATGAATTGGGCATACAACTAAAAAAACTAGAAAAAGAACAAATTAAAAATCCTCAACTAAACACCAAATTAGAAATATTGAAAACCAAAGGAAAAATTAAAAAATTGAAATTAAGAAAACTATTGAACTAATAAATAAAACTAAGAGCTGGTTTTATGAAAAAACCAATAAAATAGATAAACCTTTGGTTAATTTAATTAAAAAAAAGAAAGAAGAAAACCAAATTACTAGTATCAAGAATGAAAAGGGTGAAGCTACCACCAAGGAAGAGGAAATTAAAACAATAATTAGGAATTATTTTGCCCAACTATATGCCAACAAATTTGACAATCTTAGTGAAATGGATACATATTTACAAAAATATAAATTGCCCAGATTAACGAAGAGGAAGTAAAATACTTAAATAACCCCATCTCAGAAAAAGAAATTGAACAAGCCATTGATGAACTCCCTAGGAAAAAATCTCCAGGGCCAGATGGATTTACATGCGAATTCTATCAAACATTTAAAGAACAATTAATTCCAATACTATATAGACTATTTGGGAAAATAGGTGAAGAAGGAGTCTTACCAAATTCTTTTTATGATACAAATATGGTGTTGATACCTAAACCAGGAAGAGTCAAAATAGAGAAAGAAAATTATAGACCAATTTCTCTAATGAATATAGATGCAAAAATTTTAAACAAAATACTAGCAAATAGATTGTAGCAAATTATCACAAGAATAATACACTATGATCAGGTAGGATTTATACCAGGAATGCAGGGTTGGTCCAATATTAGGAAAACTATCAGCATCATTGAGCATATCAACACCAAAACCAACAGAAACCACATGATCATCTCAATAGATGCAGAAAAAGCTTTTGATAAAATACAACACCCATTCCTATTAAAAACACTAGAAAGCATAGGTATAAATGGAGTCTTCCTTAAAATAATAAATAGCATATATCTAAAACCTTCAGCAAGCATTATATGTAATGGGGACGGGCTAGAAGCATTTCCAATAAGATTGGAGGTGAAACAAAGATGTCCATTATCACCACTGTTATTCAGCATTACAAGGATCTAAGACATCTCCAGAGGCCTCGTGTTGGAAAATGCTGTCCACATCCAAAGAAAGAACTATGGAAGTTGAATCGATATCACTTATTTTTACCTTCTGTGGAGTTTTGTTTCATCTTTCTGATGGTTCCTCCTATTGGTTTTAATTTTTACTTACAACTTCACTAATATGAAAATATGTTTAATAGGAATGTAAATGTAAAGCCTATATCAGATTGTGCACTGTCTTGGGGAGGGTGGGGGGGGAAGGGGAGAAAAATTTTCAACTCAAAAGAATATGGAAGTGATTGTGGATAAATCAAAATAAATTAATAAAATAAAAAAGAAAGAAAAAAAAAGAATATCTGGTGTGTTGGTTTTATTGTCCTTGAGAGAAGATTGTTACAATGACTTTTGCAATATGTTTTCCATTTTTCTTTTATTTGTAGTCCTTCCATTTTTATCCTTAAATGTCTTTGGGATGAGAACATCTTTAATACCAACCCTTTAATCTGCTCCAACTTTAGATATCTCTTCCCACAATTTTCTACCTTCTGTCTTCCTGCTTTAAAGCAACAGAATATACTCAATTCATCAATCAGCATTTATTAAACTTCTACTGAACGCCAGATGCTATGCTAGGTGCTGGAAATACAAGATAGAAGTGCTAACATTCTATCAGGAGACATAAAAAGCTTCCTTCAAGGGTTTTAACTTCTCCTGCTTCTTCTGCTTAATGAGATGATACTGCTCATAAATGTCTGTCATCTATCTTTTAAAGATCTTAGAAATGATTTGTTTCTAACTCAGTGTTGCCATTTGACAAGAAATCAAATGTTAACTGATAAAGTACTATCTGGGCTTTTTTGGTCCCCTTGTAAAAATTAATTTATATTGGTTAAATTTCTGGATAAAATTGTTATAATTGGTATTACTGTCATTTCTGTTGTGTGTTTCCAATTTTTAAATTTTCAATTACTTTTTTATATAATCCAGAGTCAAGGTGTTTCAGTTGTATGCTATAAATTTTTAATATGTATTTTATATATATATATATATATATATATATATAAGTTCCCTAAAAGAAATAAACATTTTGTCTTTGCATCCCCAGCACCTAACAGTGTGGATGCTTAATAATTATTGAATTTAATTTCCTCTCACAATTTTCCCCCAAATACTGTCACCTTTAAATTCCTCACCCTTCACAGTCTAGATCCTAAAAATCAGTTATTTCCATGATACAATTGCCATCATCCAGTAAGGGTGTAGGCAGGCAAAGGCCCTTTAAGATTTTGTCCTTTTCACTCTTTAAGTGGCATTATTTGCCTGGAAAGGCCTGCAATTCACTAAGCAATTAGTTGAGATAATCACTTTGTGGGGTTTTAGCATGCCTTTGAACCTTTCCAATTGAGGAAATCTGGCACAGAGGTTTTCCTTTCTCTAAGCAGTAAATTTCCAGCCTCAGATGAGTCCTTAGAATAAAAAGGAGGATCTTCCTAGCAAGATTTCCTTCTCCCTCCTGGTATGGGACTAGGTCTGCTTAGAGATCTTACTCTAGTTAAGAATGACTAACCAATATACTTCATAAATTTGTAGGCCAGGCCATTGCCCAGGAAGTAGTCATTTTCCCCCAAAACCACTAAATAGCACTGGTATTCAAGGACCTAGAGAGAGAGAGAGAGAGAGAGAGAGAGAGAGAGAGAGAGAGAGAGAGAGAGAGAGAGAGATTTAAGAGGAAAAGCATAGGAAAAAAAATTTTAAGAGGGAAGGTAAAGGCAAGAGAAGGATAGCCACAATCCAAAAAGCCCTTCAACTCTGGAGGGTAAATCAGAAAGGGAACATTAAAAGAAATTACTATTGTTTGTCCTTCATTCTCAAAGAGGACCAATAACATCATGAGGGTGATGTCTTGACCTGCAAGTGAATTATATTTAAGTGAGGCAGGGCTGTGCAATGTCATCAACCTCACTGTCTTCTCCGGTCATCTGAGTCCAATGACAAGACATAGATCAGGAAGACTGGAGATGACCCCAGATGCAATGAGAGACCTTAGCATTTTTAAGCTAAGATCTTTCCCAGGTCTCAGTTTGTCTGAGGTAACACCCATTCAGTAATTTAAGGCTAGGTAAGCAAAGAAAGAAAGTGAAAGAACCAGTGATTAGAGTCTTGTCAAAGAGGACAGGTTGTAGACATATCACTTGAATTTCAGATCACTTGAGTTGACCTCATTCCTCCTCTTATATCACCCTTTTCTATGCAAAGAAAAGAGAACACAAAGAGAAAAAGGAAAAAGTAGGTAACAGAGGTAAATACACAATTAGCAAACTGCTTTATTTGGCCTCTTGGCTTGGGTTCTTAAAGGAATTTACTTGGATTCATTAATTTACTGGAAATTGGTATTTCCATGAGCTTTATTATGTGGCATAGCAAGCAGGCAAAAACAAAACAAAACAAAACAAAAACCCAGCAGCAGCAACAACAACAACAACAACAACAAAAACCCATACATACACTATATGGCAATATAGACAAACAGATTCAATCCTACTGATACAAAGAAGCTCACCCAGCACTGAGGGGAGGGAAGAAGTATACAGGTGGGAGTACATGCTCAGAAGATGAGCCTGAGTGAGGAAGTTTTATACCCTAAAAATGGACTTGGTTGAGAACAAGTAATCAATGACAGATGTGGGAGGGGCCATTCCTAATCAGACCCAGATGTGGTAGGGGAATTCATGGGGTCATTTATCTATGCCAGGCTTGGAGGATCAGGGGTGTTTCCTTATGGAGACCAGAAATTAGGTGAGGGTTTGGGTCGGTTGAGAGAGCAATAAAGGAATGGCTCACGAGATGTTGCAGTCGGCCAGAAGTATTATGCGGTCAGACGCTGTAATTATTTTCTGCTTGACAAGGGTCAGAATGGATCAGGATAGTGGAGAAGTACAAGCTATCTGTGATTGTTTTTATGTTTTATGGATATTAGGACCACTTAACATAAGCGACTCTCTGTTGGAGTCCTATCATTGTACCCACAACATCAAACAATATATTTCAAAAAATCATAATTATCACATAAATATAACTGAATATAAATAAATGAACTTATTCATAAAAATAGTAAGATGTATTAGAAAGCAGAATCTAATGATATGTCTTTTATAAGAAATACACCTGAAACATTGAGTCACGTAAAGGTGAAGTGAAGGGCCAGAGGAGAATTTATTGTGCTTCAGGTAAAATTTTAAAAAGCAAAAGTAATTATCATGGTTAAACAAGCTAAGCAGGTGCAATAAGGGTCCGGAGCATACAGACCCCCATGAGCTGCCTTAGCTGATATAACCTCTCCATGGAAAAGACACTGGAGAGATGGCTTCCGGAAGAACAGATGACATGTAAGGAAAAGTTCTTGAAGAGACTGTAGATATCCCAGAACTGTTACCGGTCAGCTAATCCTGCGGTCAGCTTCAGTTACTTCCCTTTGCTTCAGAGGGTCTGAGTGAACTCATTGACTCTTTCTCTCCCAGTGTCCAGTGAGAAACCGAGCAAAAGAGACTTAAAACGTTCTCTTCTGTGAGGCCATAGGGCTCTTGAAAAACAGGCCTTAGTCCTTCATCTTTTCATTAGTTCCTTGTTCTTTTCTTTTCTTTTTTTTTTCAGCCAAAGACAAGGTGTATTAGAACATCCATCTTATTGGACAGACTCTTCAGGAGTCCGAACGTTAGTGAGCTATTGGCTAGATTGTAAGAATCTGAGCAGTGCCTAGATGATAAGAATCTGGGCACCTCAATGGAGACAAGATGGACCTTATATACAGAAAGACTATGGGAGGGATCTAGGAGCAGCCAAGTAGTTTATGAGGTCCTGGACCATGTGGCCAAGGGAGAATGGAGCCTAGATAAGATTAAGGGTGGGAAATGGCCAGTTCATTTTTCCATTCTGGGTTATGACAATGGAATTTCTGAACTTGGTTGGGAGAGCAAGTCACAAGAAACTGAGAGTTGGAATGAAAGCTGGGTTTGAAACCAGCACAAAATCAACACCTGGTGGGGGCTTAAGCTGGTCACAGTAGAAAAAAAAAAAGATACCCCGTCAGGATATGCTAGAATGCTAAAGAAGACTGATGTAACCTTTCTAGGACTGAGAGAGTGCAGAAAAAGTGTACATGCTACACGGGGAAATTACAGTATTCTTAAACGCACCATCACCAAACAAATAATATTAATACCTAAATATACTGAAAGGCATAGAATCTCAAAGAAAAAAGTTAATTGAACTACAGGGAGAAATAGTTAACAAAACTATAATAGTTGGGGTGAAGAAAAAGAGCATTTCAGGCATAGATGACAGTGCTATGGAAGAGGATCATTAAAGAGGCCATTTTGACTAGACAGCATGAAGATGAGTAATGTGTAATAAGGATGGAAAGTTTATGAATAATGGACCAGGTTGTGAAGGACCTCAAATGACAAAGAGTTTATATTTGATCCTGAAAGTAATAGGGAGTCACTAAGAGTTTAGGGGAGTAACATTTCCTTCACTTTAGGAAAATTTGTCTGGCAAATGTAAAGAGGAGAAATTTGAATGGGAAAAGGTTTGAGGCAAAGAGATTGGCAAGAAGGGTATTGCAGTTGTCCAGGTGATGTCCTTAAGTAGAGTAATGGCTGTTTGAGGGGTGAGAAGAGGTTGCATGTAAGGTATGTTGTTGAGGTAGCAATGTCAAGACATGACGACCAATTGGATTTGTGGGTTAATAGAAAAGTGAAGAATTGAGGATGACTCTAATGTCTCAAAAGTGAGTGACTAGTGCCATGGTGGCACTTCTAAAGAGGCAAGTTTTAAAGAGAGATGGGTTTGAGGGAGAAAGGTAATGAATTTTGTTTTTGACGTGTTGAATTTGAGATGCTTATGGGACATACAGTTGAAAATGTCCAGTAGGCAGTTGTTGATGTAGGACTGGTTCTCAGGAGAAAGACTAGGATAGATATATAGATCTGGGATTTGTCTCTATAGAGAAGATAATTAAACTCATGGCAGCTAGGTGACATAGTGGATAGAACACTAGGCTTAGAGTCAGGAAGACTTGAGTTCAAATCCAGAATCAAACATTAGCTATATGACCCTGGGCAAGCCACTTAACCTCTATCTGCCTCAGTTTCCTCAACTGTAAAATAGGGATAATAACAGCACTTACCTCCCAGTGTTGTTGTCAGGGTCAAATGAGGTAATATTTGCAAAGTGCTTAAGAGGTTGCTTAGCACATTGTAGGTATTCAATAAATGCTTGTTTCTTCCCTTTCCTCCTTCTTTCCCATGGGAGCAGGTAAAGTCACCAAGGGAGAGAAAGAAGAAAAGGGGGACAAAGACTGAGCCTTGGACTGCATCCTCAATTAGGATATGATTTGGATTATGATCCAGCAAGGAGATTGAAAAGGAGTGGATAGACTGTTAGAGGAAAACCAAGAGAGAGCAATATTCCAAAATACCGGAGAAGAGTTTCCTCCAAGAGGAGACTGTGGTACATAGTATTCAATGCTACCGAGAGGTCAAGAAGAATGAGGGTCATGAAGAAGTCATAATATATGGCAATTAAAAAGTCATTGGTAAATATGGAGAGAGCAGTTTCAGTCAAATGAGAAGATCAGAAGCCAGGCTGCAAGGAATTTAGGAAAGAAAGAGAGAGGGAGAGAGAGAGAAAGAGGAAGTAGAGGCAATAAGATACAGGGTGATAATGTGAAACCTGTGACCCCCTCTCACTAAAAGAATTGACAATCAGGCGTGAGGAAGAGAACATCAGTAAAACCTGGACTGTGGAAATGGAGAGCAGAACAATGGGTACACTGCAGAGGGTTGTCAACCGCTTCCACAACTTCGTTAAATTTTGAAAGCCCTCACATTATGTGTGAATATAACTGCAAGGCATGTCCCCCCAACCCTTAGCAAAATAACTCCTTTTCTTAATATAAAGAAGCATATGAGTATAGAATGGTCATAGTCACACTCACTGGTCACACCCTCATAGGTATAAATTTCATAGAGATAAGCTTAGCCAGCCCCAAGGCATCTGATGAGCTCCAACCCCTCCCCATATACAATGAGAAATTCCAAAACCTGTGGTTTTGTCCACTATAAGTCAGCCTGTGCCTAGTCCTACTCCTTCATTCTAACTCAGCCACACAAGGGATGGTCACACTCATGTGTGACCCATGATTTAATCCTCTTAAACTTATTCTTCATTCTCACTATGACCACTATTCTCTCCAGCCCTCAGTACTTTCCCAGGCCACAACCTTTTTTTTTTAAATTTTTAGGCAATTGGGGTTAAGTGACTTGCCCAGGGTCACACAGCTAGTAAGTGTCAAGTGTTTGGTCTGAGGTCAGATTTGAACTCAGGTCCTCCTGACTTCAGGGCCGGTACTCTATCCACTGTACTACCACCTAGCTGCCCCAGGCCATGACCTTTAATCTGGTTTCATTTTCCTCCCTTTCTAAGCTCAATCCTTTGGTTAACCAGTTCATTTTCACTGTATCCTCAACTCTAGATTACTTTGCTCCCCTGTCCTAATTTGCCAGACACTTCTACTGGATTATTCCTTCCATCTGCTTCCTCTGCTCCTAATCATGTTATGCTGAATGACAGTGCTAGAGGAAGTTGAACAAATGAACTAACTGGGTTCCCTACAAATTTATGTTATTTAATCTCCACTGCAGTTGAGGTAATGTTTTCATTCCTCCCTAATTGATTCTCTGTTTTACCCCTCACAAAGAGTTGGACATGACTAAACTCCTTGAGAAAGGAGAGAGAATGTAATGAAGGCCAGGAGATAATTTCCTAGATAAGAATCTAGGCTGGGCAAGATATTTGAATAGACCCCACAGAGGTTCCCAAAGTGGGTGATACTGTCCCCCTGCGGGGGCAGTAGTAACCTCAGGTGCAATTGAGGGGCATTGAATAGAAATAAGGGGGCAGTGAAAGCATAAGAGAAGAAAATTTTGAAAAATTGTTCATACGTGGTTTTTTCTGTTATGTAACAGAGTTTAAGTTGTAATGATTACATTATTTTCCAAATAAACACACAAAATGCAAGTTATAGCCAATCAGTGGTCAAGTCCACCAACAGGTCTTAACAAGCAAGTGTTGGCAGGTGAGCATGTTGTGCATTGTCAGGAAGTCCAGCATGCATTGGCAGGAATATGTGCGTGTAATAACTTGTTTACAATATAATACTATACAGTTACATGATGCAATATCACATCAAAATTTCAATGCAGGAAAAAACCCACAAATTTACAATAAAGTATTATATTTAGCATGCATCATTTCACAAAAAATATTTTATATAATTTTTTGAAAGGATGCAAATTTTAAAAAAAACCATTAAAGGGTTAAAGAAAGTAAATTTCCAGAGCGGTGCTGAGTAGCTTTTTTTTTTTTTAAAGAGAGCAGGAGGCCAAATAAGTTTGGGAGCCTCTGGAATAGAGTAAATGTCAAAGGAAGAGATGTTCAGTGACAGAGGCAGAAGATTCAGAAAAAAAGTAAGGTCTGTATGAGTGTCATAAGAGGCAAGGAGCTCAAGAGGAAGGGGTCTAATGTGAAAGGATGTTTGCTAATTATGGAGCAGGTATTGTAGAGGGCACAGTTGAAGGGGTGAGCAGATAAGGTCCAGCACATTAGAGGGGTAGGGTTGATGGGAATGAGGCTAGGAGGATAGGAAGCAGGGAATTGGAGTTGGAAGGTGGGCTATTTAGTCTTTGAGGGATTCAGTATTACTGGGTTTGGAGGAATAAGAGAGGTTAGAAGGAAGTAAATCATGAAACTGCAGACTCAGTTCACTATCTAACCCCAAATGAGACTTCACTGCTGCAGAGGAATCCTTTCATTTATCTCATATTGATGTCTCTTCATTTTTCACAGCTACTATTCAGGTTCTCAATTCCAATTCTTATGTCATCTACATCACTTGGAGGCTTTCTCCTACTTTTGTGAGAAAGTGATCCAATGTGATTACCCTCAACTTCAGTCCTCTGTACTCAAAATCTCTATTTTCTCTCAGCATCTCCCCTTTCCCTCCAGCCTCAGAGGGATTTTCATCCATGTTCTTGATCCTATACCCATTCATCTCCAGAACCGTGTACTAGCAATCATCTCCCCCAATATTGTCTCTCCTCTCCTTTCCACTCTTTCTCCTTTACTCGTAAACATGGTCAGATCTCCCCCTCTGAAAAAAACAAACCCAACTTATTCTTTACCCTACTATTGCTTTCTCATATTATCTATTTCTTATTGTGAAGATCACAGAAGATAATACATGAAATTACTTTGAAAGCCATAAAATGCTATAATTATACAAAATATTGTAATTTGTTACATCTCTTAGTCTGACAGGCATCCTTTGTTGATGTTTATTGGTGATTAAGTGCTGATTATAAGCAGAACCCTCCCTAAACATGGTGGTTTGTTGAAGAAGACTGTGACATCAGGGAGGGGATGCAATGACTTGCAAGTGAATTGTATTTAAGTGAGGGAGGGCTGTGCAAAATCACCAGCCTCACTCTCTCCTCCTGAGCCATCTGGGTACAGTGGCCAGATATAGATCAAGAAGACTGGAGATGGCCCCAGATGCAGAGGGAGACTTTGGCCTTTGTAAACTAAAGTCTTTCCCAGGTCTTAGTTTGACTGAGGCAAAAGCCCATTCAGTAATTAAGACTAGATAAGAAATGAAGCAGAGAAATGGCTTCTTTACCTAGTCAAAAAAAAAAACCCCACAAAAACCCAACAATCTGGGAGGCGAAGATCTCCTGTGTTTCTGGCCCAAACAGAAACAATTGCTATTTACATTCAGTCTGAGCCATTCAGGGCCCAACAATGACCAAGTGGGGCTTGCCTGAGACCTATTATTGACCAATCATGAGAGCCACTCTGAGGGTCTTCCCCTCCCCTGATCATTATTGAGGTTTCAAAAACAGTTTATATAATTGTTCCCTTCTACAAATGATTATATAAATTAATCAATTATTTAATTAGAAAATAATACATATCCTTGACTGTGCCCCAGTGAACCAATGCTCTAGTTTAGATCTTTATTAGGGATGAGAGCAACTGACACAACTCTCAGGTAAACAAATAAACCAACAAGTATTTATTAAACCCTATTATGTGTCAGGCACAGTACTAGGCACTGGGGATACAGAAACAAAGAATAAAGTAATCCCCACTCCCAAAGAGGTGAAGATTCTGATCTATTGACTTTGGGAGTACTAACCTGGATTGTATAGCTTGACGGTCCCCAAGTTTTTTTGATTTTGTACTCATATTAGTAAAAATTTTTGAGCATGCAATTTCAATATATGTGTATTTATTTTAGATAAGTAATATATATAAGATCGTATACATTATAAAATATGTGCAAAAAAGAAACTGAAAGATAAAATAGATTAAATAAGCAATATTTTAAAATAATTATTTTATTAACTATAAAATAGTATTTGTTCTCACTAAAATTGTTTCCTAAATTATTTAATAATTAAGCATTCAATAATAATACATTATTAATGAAACTTTAGTGAGAACAATGTGATTTATTGTGTTTTACTATTTTTTACAATATTGGTTTGAACTTTGTGATGCAGAAATTTGAACGTCTAGTTCTAAGTTTAGTTTATTTTGATTCTTGATTTTAATGTCTCTCATAGCTGAAAAAGGTACCTCACAAAGATAAATGGACTCAAATAGAAGTATATTATTAACTGTGCTTTATAAATTATGCTATTCATTTTTCAATCTCATTCACCATTTATATATAAGTTTTTATTGATATTTGGCTAGCTAATTTCCACCTTTTCTGATATCAATTAGTTTTTTTCTTGTAAATGAATTGGAAGGTGGTTCATTTTTATATATTTAACAAATGGGTCCAAACCCATTGAAACTTCATTTCAAGATTTTTAAATGGTCTATAAAATTTTATTTTCAAGTTTCCAGTGTGTGCTGACACAAGAGTTTTTATAGTTGGCACACATTATTTTTGGAAGCAAAAGCTTAGTTTTCAAAAGTCTTGCTAATCATGATGGCTTCATTCTATCACTAATATTTCGGGGCAAAATATATACTTAGGGCAAGGTTCATCATTAACAATAGTAAATGTAAATCTATATTTTTTGTTTTGTTTTAATACATTAAAATTTTTTTGTTATTCTGAGCTTGATGAATATGAATGTTTCCAAATACAAAGAAAAACAAGAAAAGAGGATTTCATGAAAATGTAATCTCTATTACATATAGCTTGGTATGTGTGTACATATATATGTATGTACACGCATATATGTACATGTATATGTGTGTGTATATACATACACATATATATGTATACACATCTATGTCACTTTAATTTCAAAGCTGTCCCACATATTCATGATTTCCTTAAACCTCTTTCTGTTCTCTTCTGTCTTTCTAAATGGGATCTATAGACAATCAAATTATATCGGTGTAGCAATCCACACAGAAGTCAAGTTAATGAAAAATGTGTATTGACCAGATTATGCATATGATCTGTCCAAATACATGTTCTGATTGGCCAACACAATGACATGTCCATCCAATTGCTTATTATAGTCAATAGTAGTAATTTTTCATTTAATTTTTTTTCTGCATAAACTTTCAAGCCAAACTTTTTTGGAATAGTTATCAATCTCATTTAGTGAGATCTCTAGTATTCTAGGACTTGACATGAGCACATTATCTATCTGTAAAGAACTGAGAAGGAGGAAGAACACAGGATAGATTGATTCTGGGAAACTGTGCAGTGTTTTCAATAATTCCAAGCTGTTTTCTGAAACAAAACTCCGTATTTTTAGGATCGATATTTTTTCTGGTGATGCAACTAGATGGTGCATGCTGGATGTAGAGTATGGAAGACTTGAATTCAAATCCAGCCTTAGACACTATTCTGTGATCCTGGACAAGCAACTTAACCTCTGTCTGCCTCAAGTTTCCTCAACTGTAATAAAATGAAAATAATACCTACCTGCCAGGATTGTTGTGAGGATAAAATGAGATAATATTTCTAAAGTACTTGGCAAATTTTAAAATGTTATGCAAATGTTAGCTATTATTATCATTAACATAAGTATATGAATTATGAAATATCATAATCCCTGAATAATGAAAAATTGCAGGCAATCCATGAGATAAAGAAGAGACATATGATAGGCAAAAATAAAGTGCCATATATCAGCAATGACTCCTGTGTAAGAAGTATAAAAAGTATAATCTAGGAGATTGATGGCAGTACATATACAAGGCCCACAGAAAGTATAGATCAGTTGTGATTTGTATTGTTGGAGTGAGCCCTCACATTACAGATCACAGAACCACTGAAGTTTTGAAATATATCCACTATCACATATATCTTGTACAGGCTCTGCATATGGACAATATCTCACACCTAGTATTAAATAAAAGGAGAACATATGGATAACATATAGGAAATTGCAAAATGAAGTATATGTTGTATATATTATCAGACCTGGATAACAGATTGTCTCGTTTTGTTTAACTATACCTCTTCATTACAATGTCTACTTTGAGTAGACATATAAAAAAGAAGAGTGACTAAAATGTTAAAAAAAAATGCTAATAAAAAAGGAAAGAAATTGCATAGTGTTTTCGATGGTCCCAAACTCCTGTCACCAAAGCCCATTTAAAAAAAAATTAATATCAGAGATTCTTAACCTGAGGTCTAAGAATCTTTCTTTTTTTCAATATTTTGGTTAACTATAATTCAAGATAATTGATTTCTTTTGTAATTCTATGTAGTCTATTGTATGTATTTAAAGGAATCATGCTGAAAAGGGGTTCCACAGGCTTCATCAGACTTCCAAAGGGGTCCATGCCATATAAAAAGGTTAAGAATCCTTGCTTTAGATGACACCATGCAACTGTGAGTTATAGAATGCCAATATACATAAAAAATCAAAATTTGGGGCAATGAAGAGAGCTATAACAGGTGTAAGTAGGCTGCAGTAGATTATGGCTGGTGGCCTTCATGCACCAAATGGCATAAAAGACATCACAGATGACAACTTTAGAGCTAGAAGGACCTTAGAGGTAATCTAATCTAATCTCTCCCTTTTACAGAGGAGCTAAGTGAGGCCAGAAATATTATGTCACTTGCCTAAGTTCATGCAGGCAGAGACAGAATTTGCATTCAGATCTTCTGACTCCAAATTCAGTGCTCTTTCCTCTTTAATCAACAAGAAAATGTATGACATAATAACAAGTTGGGTCAGTCTTGTTGTGAGAATGACAGAGAACAAATGAGTATCATTCTTACTCCATCAAGATTCACAAAATGTTACCAGGCCAAGAGGAAGGCCTCAGCCTATTAAATATGTTGGGGATTTATGGGAGTATTCGGAAAAGAATCCCACAGGATGATGTGGTATGACTGGGTTGCAATCTAACCCCATTAAGACAATGCCCTTGTGGATGAGATACCAGGAGCCATTAAAGTAGTTGCTAGGGGGATTTTCCTAGGACAGAGTGTTTGCATTCCTTTGGAAAAAGAGAGTTATTGCATCACTTCCAATACCAGCCAAATTTTACATATTATGTAATAAAACAGTAACAGTAAATTATACCATTGGAGAGGAGGAAAGAGGAGATGCCAAACTACCGACTTTTGCTTAGGAGTCTGCATCGCATTTCAGCAGGAAAACTGACAAGAATGAAGAAAGAAGAAACAGCAGCATAAGAACTGATCAAATAATTTCCTTCCAGTCAACATAAATTCTTTCTGGCTGCCCTCCACTATCAACAAATCCATTAAAAAACAAAAGGTGGAAAAAGGTCACCAGCCATAGAAAATGCATGTACCGTGAGAGGGGGTGGGAGAGAGAAGAAAGAGCAAGCTAAGCATCATGAATCAGTTTTCATGAACCACATTTAGATGCTGAACTAAAGTCCTATCATTAGCAGAAGAAAGTTCACCTTGCTTGACGGCCCTGAGCTGCACTATCAAATCTACCACAAGGACAGGCAAGGGTTAAAGGATATCTGCAGTCCTAAGCCAACGCAGCATAGCATTTATATATGAAAACTCTAGGAAAAAATCTGGGGCGATAGCATTAAAATAATTCCTCTAAAGGGACTTGAAAACTATTTGTCCTACTTCCTCTGTGTTTTCTTTGTCCTCACATAAGTATTAAAAACTGGCACACACAGAGTTCAGAGTGCAACTTGAGATAAATGCCTGCAGAAGATTACCTCTCCTCATTAGTAGTACCACCAACTTCCAGTTAATAAGAATAGTAAGGATGATTGCTTACATAACTAGTGCCCATGCCATGTCCTATTATCCTCAAATTATTTTTTCCAGAGTTCAAGAGGATAATAATTTGGGAAATGGAGAGATTGTCAGGCCATGCCCTCTTATCTTCAAATTATTTACCCCTGTGGGCAGAGAGATGATGATTTGTGGAGGAGAAACATCCACCATGGTCTCCTACCAGTTAGTTTTGGAGGAACACAAACTCGTAGCAGGCAAGAAGCTACTTGAGAAGTGTTGGAAAGGGTGCCCTCTGGAACAGGAATCGAGTAGAAGGAAAGGAGGCTATCTCCTCTCTCTTGCTCTTGAGAGAGACTTTCGTTTCTTCCATACGGAATTCTAGAAGCAGAAAGCTGCTGTAGATGGACTGAGGCTACTTCCCATGTATGCAGGCCACCATCCATCAACTACCACAGTCACTATAATCTGTAACTCTTTGTGCCCATGCTTGAGACCAGATGAAGAGCCACTGATCACACATACTAGAGCTCCCCAAATCCAAAGTGCTCTGGAACAGATCATAGCAAACATCAGTGAAGTGAGCCAAACTTAGACCCAGAGAGAGGCACAAGGAAGTGAGATCACTCTGGCTGAGGGGCTGGGCTCCAGGGAAGATGAGAATGACTCACCTCAGTGCACTACTCCTTTTCTTGCTGCTCCCTTGCTTACAAAGCTTAGTGTAGTCCCAGATATTCAGTCCCCTTTCCCTTCACCTATAGGGGCAGGTGTGGGTGGGATGGGAGTAAGGAGAAATGTGATTTCTTACAACCCAACAATGAGAGGATCCCTCCCAGAAGGGGACAGGAGGTTCTTCTGTCCACAGCCATATCTCACAGTGCTCCATTGGGCAAATCCACTGGGAGAAAGCTGGGGTCAACAGGGGAACCTCATGCCCCCTTCCGGATGAAGGGTTAGGGGATGGACTAACTCTTATCCATGCCACCTTAGATTTCATTCATTAACATATCAACATCATCTCAAACTTCTTTTCTTTTCTTTTTTTTGGTTAGGCAATGGGGTTAAGTGACTTGCTCAGGGTCACACAGCTAGTAAGTGTTAAGTGTCTGAGGCTGGATTTGAACTGAGGTCCTCCTGAATCCAGGGCTGGTGCTCTATCCACTGTGCCACCTAGCTCAAACTTCTTGAAGCTACTTTAGGGATTCTTCTCTTATATAACGTTTTTCTGGTTTTACTGACCATGTCAGGAGCTTATCCGAAGTTTATACAGACTAAAAGCAATTAGTGAGACCTAGGGAACATTACACTGGGGCCTAGCTGGCCTTCCCTAATTTAGCACATAGTCTCAAGATGTGACCTCAATTAATTTATGAGGCCATGGCAAGTGGCTTCTATGCTCCTCTAATTTATGAGACAGTTGCAAATGACTGCTGTTGCCCTTTTGAAACCTTCCCTTTTATTCCTCTTACCTTATGCTAGTTATATGCTTACTTACCATACTACCAGGTGAGGAGTGATGGGGGGAGCCAGAACAAGACACAATTTTCAATACTAAGTGCTTCATAATTGTTCCTCTGGCATCCTTAATGGAAACTAAATGGCAAGGGGGAAGAGGCTTTGATAGACATTTGGGAAGACCACTCCATGGAAGAGTACTTAATTTTCCTTACATTTTGTGTTATTTGTAATTGACATGTCAACATCTATTAAGAGTAATATTTATTATTTATTAACAATAATAACATGTTAAGATTTGTGTTATTTGAGCTGTTACAACAAGCTGATTACCTGTGTCCTTTGAATGGAATGGTCAGTTGGGCTGGAAATTTCACAGACATGATAGGGGGTAATGGAACTATAGGTTTTATATTCTTTACATTTTGAGTAATAAGCCATTTCATTCAGAGATAATACAGAATCTGGCTGGTGTGGTTGTTTCCCCCAGGTCAGCCATGCTGCACTGCCTAGCAAGATAGTGAAAGGAAAGAACTGTGAGTGGTTTTTTTTGTCCTTCATTCTCAAAGAGGACCATGACATCAGGTAGGATCATGATGCCATGACTTGCAGTTGAATTGGATTTGAGTGAGGGAGGGCTTTGCAAAGTCACCATCCTCACTTTTTCCTCCAGGGCCATCTGAGTCCAGTGGCCAGATATAGATCAGGAAGACTGGAGATGGCTCAGGATGCAGGGGGAGACCTTGGCTTTTTTAAGCAAAGCTAAGAAAGGAAGGAATATACATGTGAGGAACGGCCTTAACAAGACCTCTGCCTTTCAGGCTTGTGTATAGTGTCACCTGGTGGGCAAATCATATTTTACATTCTTTCACAGGTTTATTAATAAAGTACATACCACCTTTTCTTTCTATAGGCTTAAGCTTAGAAGGAGACATATGAGGTGGTATGGAGTGCTTGTACTATTGTCCTAAGTGTCATATTGAATGCTCACCAAGTAAGTGCACACTCAGCCAACATCTGTGTCACACTTACATTTGTTTATCACTTTATGATTGATTCATTACATATATTAACTCATTAATCCTCGAACCAACCCTGTGAAATAGATAGTATAAATATTAATGCAGCCACAAAGAAAACAACCTCAGAGAGGTTAATAATTTACTCAAGGTTTCATAGTTATTAGGTGACTGTTCAAGGATGGGCTAATTCAGACTGAGAGGTTTGGGATCAGTAATGAAACAAAATGAGATACTCATAAACTATGTATTTGTTAACCAAAGCAATGCACTCAACAATAGCATAGAAAGGAAGGTTAGCAAGGGTATATCATTGATTGAGTTAAATGCTGCTCTCCTTACCTCCCAATTCCCCATAGATGTATGCCCAGTCAGGATAGTATGTTCACTTACATGGCAGTGGGGAGTCTCACAAGCCTGAGGGGCCTGGACTACTTCTACACTGAGCTTTCATGCTTCAGGCCACCAGGAAATTATATCAGCAGTTCAAATCTTAAGTTATTGGACTAATCAATCTCAAGGACGGTTTCATTGACTTTTAAAGAAAAGCCATCCGTTCTAGTCTTTGTGCTTCCTAATTAAGCCTAGAGCATGAGCTGTGAATTTCTAGTTGCCAAACAGAGCATATTGTCACAGTTGCCTGCCACATTAGCAGTGGAGGTCACTCCTACTGTAGGGACAAAGCTTGGACTTAAGCGAAGGTTTTCTGATTCTAAATCATTAAAGCATCTATAACCATATGTATTATTTTCATTATACTCTGCCGACTGTACTATGGCTGTGCATTAGGACAAAGATGTTTCAAGACCAGAATTCTGTATTTTATAACACTGCAAGTTCAAAGATTTCAAAACTACTTATCATCTCTAAACCAAATGCTAACAACCTTATTTGGTGTTCCATAGGAACCATGGATTTAGAAATGCAGAAACCTCAAGGACATTTAGTCCAGGCCTCTTATTTTATAGTAAATAGCTTAAAATGGCAATAATAGCATTTACTATGTGCCAGGCACTGTGCTAAGTGCTTTACAATTATCTCATTTGATCCTTACAACAACCCTGAGAGGTGAGTGCTATTATAATTCCCATTTCGCAGATGAGGAAACTAAGGCAGACAGAGGTTAAGTGTCTTACCCAAGGTCACACAGCTTATTAAATGTCTGAGGCCACATTTGAACTTAGGTCTTCCTGACTCTAGGTCTATTGCACCACCTAGCTACCGCGATAGGTAAGGAAACTGAGGCCCAGAGGATTTAAATTACTTATCCAAGGTCACATAGATGGTAGAAGCAGAATTTGTAAAAATTAGTTTTTGCAAGTATCTATTATCTCTCCCTCCCATTGCCCCTCTTCCTCACCATTGAACAATAACAGAGAAAAAAAACCTTCTAACAAATACATATATTCCAGCAAAATAAATTCTCACATTGGCCATGACTAGGAATGTATGCATCATTCAACATTTGAGTCTGTCACTTCATCTGGACTTGTGATTTAACTCTGCATTGAAACATTCTGAAGTGTTTCAAAATTGTTTTTCTTTATAGTGTTGCCACCACTGTTTAAAATACTCCCCTTGGCCTGCCCACATCACTCTGCATCAGATCATAGCAGTCTTCCAGTTTCCTCTGAAATCATCTGTTTTGTCATGTGTTATGGTTCAATAACACTCCACTACATTCACATACCATGTGTTTAGCCATATCCTAATAGATGGGCATTTCCTTTGTTTTTAGTTTTTGGCTGCTATGTAAAGAACTACTATAAATACCTTTGTACGCATAGGTCCTTTTTGTCTTTATAGGCCTAGTAGCAAGATGGCAGAATCAAAGAAAATGCATAGTTTAGTTCAACAAACTTTTAGAGCAAAGTTTAAAATTGCTTTCCAATGGCTACATCAATTCATGGCTCTATCAACCAACCATGTAGTGTGCTTATTTCGCTGCAGACCCTCAATATTTGTCATTTTCCTCTTTAATCTCCTTTGCCAATCTGATGGGTGTAAGGCAGAAACCTAGAGTTGCTTTAATTTGCAGTTCTCTAGGTACTAATGATTTGGCATATTTTCTATATGGTTGCTGATAGCTTGGACTTCTTCCTTTGAAAACTATCTGTTTATATCCTTTGTCCATTTATCCATTGTGGAATAGGTCTTATACATTTCAATCAGTTCCTATGTATCTTGGATATGAACATATATCAGAGAAACTTGCTGAGAAGATTTTTTTCCTCTGGGTACCAATTCCTCTCCTGATTTTAACTGCATTAGATTTGTGCAAAAACTTTTAAATTTTATATACTTGAAATTATCCATTTTATCTTTTGTGATCCTGAACAGTTCCCAAACACACTGTTGTTTGTCCTTCATTCTTGAAGAAGATGAATGACATCAGGAAGGTGATAACATGACTTGCAAGTGAATTAGATTTAAGTGAAGCTGGGCTGTGCAAAGTCACCAGCCTCACTCTCTCCTCCAGAGCCATCTGAGTCCAGTGGACAGATATAGATCAGGATGACTGGAGATGGCCCCTCCCAAATACATAGCTAAAAAAGGCATTTTCTCCCTTTCTCCTCTAATTTGCTTAAGGTACCACCTTTTATATTTAAATCATGTATTCTGTTCAGAATTTATCTTGGTATGCAGTGTAAGAAATTGGTCTACATCTAATTTCTGCCAAATAGATTGCCAACTTCCCCCCAGATTTTTGTCAGATAGTGAATTCTTCCCCCTATAACTGAAATCTTTGGGTTTATTGAACACTGTGCTACTGTGTTCATTTTCGAGAATCAGAATTTGAACCCAGGACTTCTGATTCTAAAAATAGTGCTCTTTCTACTACACCATACTATCTCCTTTAATGTATTTAAAAATATATATTTTGATGAATAATCCATAAAATAATTCTTTAAAGAAGGTTATTGTTATTTCTTTCTAATACAGACAAAGAAACTGGAGTGAGGAGTGAAGAAACAGCAATTCTAATGGGGATTCCTAATTCCCAGTCCTACGTGAAGGTCATATGCCAAGACTTCCTGGAACAAAAGAGAAGATGCAGTCTCCTTTCAAGCAAGTGCAAAGAAGAATTTGACACCACTTGAAAAAAAGTTGTTGTTGTTGTTGCTGTTTTTACTGGGACGGAAAAGTGATAGAAGATGTGGGTGAAATAAAAGTCCCTAGAAACTAAAGTGGGGGAAAGGCAGGGCTACGGGATGGGAAACAGACAAAAATAGAAACAGAGAGCATACCAATACAGGTAACCTAAATCAAAATAAAATAAGAAAATGGCAATATCCTTGTTTGGGACACCATGGGATGGTCTACAATTTATATTTAAAATTTACTTGATATTTTGTGTGGTTGAATATTACTTCCACAACCTCTAAATGATTTCACTGCTTTCTGACTCCCAATTTAGCACCAAAAACTGAGTTAAAAAATTATAATAGACTGTGGCAGCACTTTGCCATCCATACTAGATGTTACAAATTTTAGGCAGAATCAGAATAATCACAAGTGAAGAAAGTAGAAGACACAGTTAAAAGTTCCTTGAGCTTACCTAGAATTTAAATGAAAAGATAATTTAATAATACTAAAGAACAGGAAAAATTTAAAAATATTTTTTCATTTGATGTTCCAAATAAAGAGCTGCCTTAGTAATTCCAAAGTTGCAAGAAAAAAGGAAAAGCCTAAATTTGGTTGAAAAAAAAAAGAAAATAAATCAATTGTTACTTAGAGAGCATAATATAAAAAGTTTCATGGTACAACGGGGGAGAAAACAGCCAATGTTAGATTTGGAGCCAGAGGACCTGGATTTGGATCTTGCTTTGTTTCTAGCTGTGTGACCTTGAACAAGTTACTTTTGATCTCTGGGCCTCAGTTTCCTCACCTGCAAAATGAAAGGGTTGGACTAGATGACCTTTAAGTTTCCTCTCGACTCTAAGTTTATTATTCTGTATATATATTTTCTCTTTTTAGTAAAATATATGTTACTTAGGTAGTCTACTACCTAATAGGTAAATGGAGAAAGAAAAGTTTTTAGAATTAACTATCTTAGAGGGTAACTCCCTCTACAGATTGGCCAGGACACAGAAAGGCCTACTTCTTCTGTTTCTTTGTCATTATTGAGCAGTATGAAATTTTATAAAATATTCATTTCACAGCAATTTTAAGAATCTCTTCTGCATTGAATTTCTAGCCAAGTTAAGGAGAAAATGAATAAAACTTAATGTGAAAAAAATTATTGTTAAATACATAATTTTTGTTCCCTCTACTTCCTCCCAATCTCTACATGTTAATTTGAAAAAAGAACAGGTCCCTAAAATATGGAGCTCATTGACCTACCACAGATGCATCGGATTTCCACAGTGACCATCCCTTTGGGTCTAATTACCTGATCAGTCCACGAGATCAATATCCTGTGCCTACTACTTATCTAGAGATCATCAGTCATAGGATCTGCTGCCTCAGCTTTCCATGTTTCATGATCACATAGCATTCCCCACACACATGGACCAGCCAAATAACTAAGTCTGTATCACAAAGCTTTTGTGTAAAGATCCATGATGACATTCTTTGTTGGTCTCACTTCTCAAATAATTAACTTATAGCTTTATTTTATTATTATTTGGCTAGGTAATTCTTTCACAGATCTTCACTAGTTTCTCTCTCTTTCATTCTCTCTCTCTCTCCCTGTCACTCACTCACACACACACACACACACACACACACACACACATTATATATAATCTAAAGTACAAGGTATATGAGTCCGTGGTATCTAACCAAAAGATCTATACTGGAAAGTCCTACTTTGCTATTTCAACTTATGATATTTTAAAGCTGGACTTTCAGGTATTGGTCTCTTAGGTAAGTAGTAGGGTAAAGAAAGAAAGAAAATTTAAAGAAATGAAAAGCTAGGAGAATATTGCTCCAACCCAAGCAGGACTATTTTGGATTCAGGCTATTCCCAGGAAGTCTACATTGGCCTGGTCTAGGCCATCCCAATCCAATTCAACAAAAATTTATTGAAAACTTACTATATGAAAAAACATTGTGCTAGACCAGTTCTAAAACCTTCCTGGAATGTAAGCCTTTTTTCCCAATCCCTAGATAGAATAGATTCCTACTTCCAGATTTGTCCTGGGACAATAAGGATTTTAGCTAAATATCAGACAACAAATATACAATTTGTCACCTTACCCACACTAAAAGCTCTGTAGGACCTGAAAAAGCTTGTGTACAATTGACATAGCCTTTGAAGACCCAAATAAGGCAACTGAGGTCACCTCCGGGCCATGGTAAAACATCATAATAGTACTTTAGAGGATGTCTCCAAAGTATGATGATTTTAGTGTATATTTTTAATATGGAAGAAAAAAGCTGATGTTGGAAGAATGTCTCAGGGATTCATCCAATCAATTTCCAATTTCCATATATCATAGGCCTCAATCTACAGTGAAAAAAAAAAAGTGTTATGCTACAGGTTTGTAAAAGATAGTTCCAAACTTTGCATGGTTAGAAGAGTTGAGATGGTCTCCAAAAACCCAAATCACTTTCTTTTTTAATAGAAGTTAATAAAAAAAAAATTGGAGCTGCCTTTCCAGTCAAGATGATAAAGTGAGAAGTTTTAAGGGATCCAGATCTCACACACGCCCCTTGAAAAATAACAAAGAAAAACCATAAAGAAAAGAAAAGTGGCTTAAAAAACACCCAAGAAAATAAAAATCAAACAAACTAAAAAGTGAACAAAGTGAAGAGGCCTGATGAAATTTTTTAAAAATGCACAGATTACTGAAAAAACTAAAAAATCAATAGCAAATCAGAAAGAGAAACAGTAGACATCCTTGAAGACATCCTCAAATGGACAAAGAATAGATTGAGAGGAAAGTTGATCAATGATCATCCTTGGAGTTAGGAAGAGCTCCCTTCAAGTTCTGTTCCTGACACATACTTACTATCTGTGTGACCAGGCACAAGATTTTTTGGTGCCCTACTCCATTCCCTAAGATTATAAATTGCAAATAAACAGCTGATTTGGATTAATGGAGAGTGCATTGAATCAACAATGAAATCATGTCAAGTTTTTTTTTTAAAGCACCAAGTAACACGGACAAGAAAATCATATGAGAAGAAGTTTGGTATAAGGAGAAAGAGAGCTAGCCTTGGTATCAGGAAGACATGGATTCAAGTCTTGTCTCTGACACATACTGGCTTTATAACCCTGGCAATTTACTTAATTTCTCAGTCCCACAGGCAATTTTCTTAGACTAATTTGCAAAAGAGTTGTTCCTTGCCAAGAGTTCCTTATACCAGTGAAATCACAGGTCTAGATCCAAAAAAAAAAAAAAAAAGGAAATCAAAAGGCCAAACAAGATAAAAGATTGAAGAAAGCAAAAAAACACAGCAGGAATCAAAGTTAGAATTAAAAGATGTTTTTAAAAATTATTGGGATGCAACATGGAAGACAATGACCAACAAGGAGAATGTAATGAAATCCTTGAAATTTGAAGCAACCAACACCAGACTTAATGTGAGTAGAAAATGAAACTGCATACAATTCAGAGTAATTAGAATTTTAGGCTTAAAGAAAAATAGAATTTGCCAAACAACTAGAAAATATGAGGGTTCGTGTGATAGCTATGGGATGGATGATGTAATGACACAATAATTTCAGTATTACTGACAATCCAGAAAATTTAGAGGAAATAAAATAATCTAAACACTACATTCCAAGAAATTATCAAACTAGAAAAAAATGACAAAATACAGATTAGATGCACAGAACTGCAAAATGGAAAAGCCCAAGAGTCAATATGCTTAGACACATTATAGTTAAACTCCACCATTGCAATGATAAGGAAAATAGATTTCCTTCTTTTAAAAAGTAATTTAATCTTTTATTTTTATTTTCAGTTCTGAATTCTCTTCCTTCCTCCACTCCTTCCTCCACTCATTGAGAAGGCAAGGAATGTGTTGTCCATTATGCATATGAAGTCATGCAAAACATTTCCATATTGGCCATGTTGCAAAAAAAAGAAAGAGGTAAAAAGGTTTCAATCTGCACTTAGAGACTTATCAGTTTTCTCTCTATTTAGAGGTGGAGAGACAGAAAATATACTTCTGATTGCAATATAAATAGATAGATATAAATCATTTATCAAGAAACGAATATTATTATCACAATAGACTTCTCAAGGTTAAAATAGGATAATAAGAACAACTGAAATACTACATATATGAAATTAAGAAATGTAGTCCATTGACCCAGGATCATCTATCTAGCAAAAAGGCACACCTAGTATGCTTTTTTCTTTTTTGGCTTTATTTTGGTGAGGCAAGTGAGATTAAGTGATTTAATCAGGGTCTCACAGCTAGTAAGTGTCAAGGCCAGATTTGAACTTAGTATGCTTTTTTTTCCTCTTTTTAACATATGTTTTTAAAACTTTGGCTTACAAATTTTCTCCCTTCCTCCCTCTCCACCCACCCTCATTGAAAAGGCAAGCATCTGGATACATAGATGTGTAGTCATGCAAAACACTTCCATAGTAGTCCTGTTGTGAAAAACTAAGTATATTTCCCTTTGTCCTACCTTATCCTCCATTTATTCTATTCTCTCTTTTGACCCTCTCAAAGTGTTTGCTCAGAAGTGTTTGCTTTTGATTATCCTCTCCCTCAATCTGCCCTCCCCTCTATCAACCCCCTGCTCTCTTGTCCCCTTTCTCCCTTATTTTCCTGTAGAGTAAGATAGATTTCCATACCCCATTGTGTATGTTATTCCCTCCTTGAGCCAAAACCTATGAGAATGATTCACTTATTCCCTCTCACCTTCCCCCATTTCCACTCCACTATAAAAGCACTTTCTTGTCTGTTTCATGTGAGATAATTTACCCCATTCTACTTCTCCCTTTCTCCTTCTCCCAGCATAATCTTCTCTCACCCTTTAATTTTATTTTCCAGATATTACCCCTTCATCTTCAACTCACCCTGTGCCCTCTATCTATGTATACATACATATAATTTTTTTCCCTCCCACTACCCTAATACTGACAAAGGACTCATGAGTTACTAACATCATCTTTCCCTGCAGTTCAACCTTAATAAGTCTCTTATCATTTCTCTTTCCTGTTTACCTCTTCCATGCGTCACTTGAGTCTTGTATTTGAAAGTCAAATTTTATATTCAGCTCTGGTCTTTTCCTCAGGAATGCTTGAAAGTCCCCTATTTCATTGAATGACCATTTTTTACCCTGAAGGATTATACTCAGTTTTGCTGGGTAGGTGATTCTTGGTTGTAGTCCTATCTCCTTTGCCCTCTGGAATATCATACTCCATGCCCTCTGGACCTTTAATGTAAAAGCTGCTAAATTTTGTGTTATCCTGTTTGTGTTTCCACAATACTTGAATTGTTTCTTTCTGGCTGCTTGCAATATTTTCTCCTTGACCTGAGAATTCTGGAATTTGGCTACACTATTCCTAGGAGTTTTCCTTTGGGGATCTCTTTGAGGAGGTGATGGTGGATTCTTTCAATTTCTATTTTGCCCTCTGGTTCTAAAATATCAGGGCAGTTTTCCTTGATAATTTCTTGAAAGATGATGTCTAGGCTTTTTTTTGATCATGGCTTTCAGATAGTCCAATAATTTTTAAGTTCTCTCTCCTGGATCTATTTTCCAGGTCAGTTGTTTTTCCAATGAGATATTTCACATTCTCTTCTATTTTTTCATTCTTTTGGATTAGTGTTACAGTGCCTTTATTTCTCAAATTGTCACTAGCTTCCAATTTCTCCATTCTAATTTTTAAGGAAGTATTTTCTTCAGTAAGCTTTTGGACTTCCTTTTCCATTTGGCCAATTTTGCTTTTTAGGGCATTCTTCTCCTCATTGGCTTTTTGGACCTCTTTTGCCATTTGGGTTAGGCTATTTTTTAAGGTGTTATTTTCTTCAGTATTTTTTTGGGTCTCCTTTAGCATCACTCTCAGTTTTTCCTCTACTTCTCTTACTTGCTTCTCAAAATCCTTTTCGAGCTCTTCCATGGCCTGGGACCAATTCATATTTTTCTTGGAGGCTTTGGCTGTAGGAGCTTTGGCTTCATTGTCTTCTTCTAGTTATTATATTTTGATCTTCTTAGTCACCAAAGTAAGATAATATAGTCTGCTTGCTCATGACCCTGGCCAATTACTTGAGTTTTAAACTCTTTGTTAAGGTAGGAGTCTGTTTCCAGTATGGAGAATGTACTGTCCCAAGCTTCAGGGGTTTTGTGCAGCTGTTTTCAGAGATACTACTAGGGACCTGTAAATTTTCAGTTCTTCCAAGGTGCTATGATCAAGGGCAAGGTGTTTACTCATTTCCTGTCCTATGCTCTGGTCTACAAGTGACCACAAGCACTCTTTTCTGTCTTGGAACTGTGAGGAGGACTTCCTCTTAACAGCCATTACAAGCTCCACCACGCTAGCACTCCTCCTCACCCAAGGACCACCACCCAGAACTGTGACCCAGATCCAAGCACAGCCAAAGCAAGAGAATCCTGTACCAGAAGAGAGATCCCTGCAATCCCCCTCTGATCAGCCACTCAATTCCCCCTCAGTCTGTGGGCTGGAAGGTCCAGAAGGAGCCACCACCCCGGGGCCAAGCTTGGGAACTAGAGCTGAGACCACCTTGTTTCACTCTCTCACCACCGCAGACACAGACTTTTACCACTGACCTTCTAAGTTGTCTTTGGCATTCATGGGTTGAGAAGTGTGGAAACTGCCACAGCTGTCCATGATTCAGTCCTCTGAGGCCTGCTCCAGGTTCGTGTGCCCATGCCTAACTGTGCTCCTCTACCAGTCTAGTATGATATACCTTTCTGACCAACCATCCAGGCTGTCTTTGGCTGGAAATTTGGTTCACTCTGTCTTTTTGTGGGTTCTGATGCTTTAGAATTTGTCTAGAGCCATTTTTATAGGTATTTGGAGGGGTTTGGGGGAGAGCTCAAGCAAGTCACTGCTTTTACTCTGCCATCTTGGGTCTGCCCCTCCCTAGTATGCTTTTTGAAGACAAGAAATGGATATTGGAGAAGCACTTAGACTTTTAAAAGTTTGCAGACATATGCACTTCAGTATTAATCAAAGCTCTTAGATAAGTTAAAGTACTTAAAACAATTCATACTTCTCAGTGTAATGTAATATTGCTAAGAAAATGTGAGGCCCCTCAGACTATTAGGCTGGCTAAAACATTAAATAATTCAGAAAGGTGTCTCATTGAAACAAAGAGAAAAAAAGAGGGAGGGTCAAGAGAGCTATAAGGGAAAGGGAACAACGTAATTGCTCTTATCAGTTTTATTGATAAGGAGGAAGACCAGATTTTTAAAAACTTGTATAAATTATTAATATAAGGTAGGAAATTGGTTTAGAGTTGCTTTGTTAAGTTTGGGTAAATCACAGAAACAATAAGAATAAGAAAGCATATGTTTCATTCCAGCTAAATGAAGAAAAAGTCAAGCCTATCAACTATAATGCTAAATGTAAACTTAGCAAGTCCAATAAAGTGAAAAAAGAGTCATAAACTAGATTAAGAATAGAAGCTACCAATATCCTATTTGCAGGAAACACATTTAACCCAGAAATATTTAAAGATTCAGAATAAAAAGGTAGTATAGATTTTAACACACTGTCACCAATCATGAAAAGTTAGAATTATATTGATGATATCAATCAATTGAATTAAATCCACAAAGGAGTAAAAGAGATGAAAGATGATATTTTACTATGCTAAAAGGAATTTAACAAAATGAGAGATATCAGTTTTGAATATAGATGCATCATAATAATCTTACAGTAAAAATAAATTTTAAAAAATTATGGTCTATGATTTCATTAGTGCAAGGAGTTCCCAGATGGAGAATTATTCTATAATTTATAGCCTGACAAAGTTTCATAGAACTCTGAAGAGGTTAAATGACTTGCCTAGAGTCACATACCATTATAGCCAATATGTTTCAGAGGCAAGACTTGATACCAGGTCTTTCTGACAGTGAGAATGTAGGCTAATCCACTATACCACACTGCATCTCAAAAAAAAAATTAGTAATTTTGAGGAAATTTAAATTACATCATCTTGCCACTATTGCTGTGGAAGCAGAATAGAGACATATTGGACTGGAACATTATAAATTTTTATGTATTTTATAGGTTAAGATGGCCAAAGAGTTTAGAACTTAGTGACTAATCTTCTGTATAAGTAAAGTTTTAGCAATGGAATGGGTATGCTGACTAAGGATCGGTGTAACTAAATACAAGGAAGCAGGAATTTTAACATTCCTTTAGAATATGGTAAACCTAGCAAAAAAGATTAATGAGAAATTATAAAATTGAAGTATTAAACAATATATAAAACACTGATGGTGTTTTGGCAAATTATGGCAATGTGCAATGAGAATCACAATACTGATCATATCCTTTGACCCAGAAATTCCATTGCTAGGATTTTATAATAAAAATAACATTAAAAGAAAAAGAGTATCTATTTGTACAAAGACTTTTTTGTTCTGAGGCAGTTGGGGTTAAGTGACTTGCCCAGAGTCATACAGCTAGTGAGTGTTATCCGTCTGAGGCTGGATTTGAACTTAGGTCCTCCTAAGGGCTAGTGCTCTATCCACTGTACCACCTAGCTGCCTCTGTGAAGACATTTTTTTTTTGCTGCTTTATTTATGATGGCAAAAGTCTAGAAGCAATTTACAAATACAGCAATTGGAGGATGACTGAATATTATGGCACCATAAAATGATAAATATTAAGAAGGTAAGGATATGTGGAGGAAAAGTAATGTAAAGCAAGATCAGCAGAGCTAGAACTAAACACAAACTAACTGCAATGTTATATATAAAAAGCTAGATAGAACAAAGTTAAAGGTAGAAGACCTTCAGACAATCTTGAGATGCACAGAGTAAATGTCTTATTTTTTTTTTGTGGTCTATCAATTTGATCATCTCTGCTTTGTTAAACATTAAGGATTTTATGTGAGATTTTATTATTTATCACAAAGATATGATTTTTTTGTATGGCTATTAAGTCTCTAATCAAACATTTAAATAGAAAAATCTAGTTTATTAATGACCTGAGCAGGATGGGTGAGACATTTCATCTCTTGAGCTATAGAGGGTAAAAAAAGTGGAACACAGACAATCCTTTAGAGGTTTCCACTCTCTCAAGTTATAGATGGTTCTAGAAAGCAGAGTAGCCTTTGCTCAGCTAGCTCTTCAAACAGGAGAGTATTCTGCATTCTCCAATTAGCTCCCAGAATCAAAGTTCTTCTCTAGTCAGATCACCTCCCTGAATCAACTGAAGAGACTCTTTCTGGAGCCAGCTGGTCTCATCTGGACATTACTTTGTCTCTGCCCTGCTTCTCTTCTTCTGTTGGTTTTTCAGCTCTGCTCATTTTTGTCTTTTGTTTGCACCCTTTGATGTTAACTTCTGCTTTCTATTTACCTGGCTTCTCTGTCTCTCCTGAGTATAAGTGGTATAAAATTAAACAGGAAAGGGAGAAACAAGCTGTACACAGAGCAGATTTTTGGCCACATTTGCAATTTTCTTTTCCTGTTTTGCTTTGTATATGGAAATGCTTTTTAAAAAAAAAATTTGGTGTTTGTTAAATTCAATTTAAAAGAAATTAAAACATTTTTATGAAGGATTAAACTAGAAGTAAGCACTCTTGAATTACCAGGCTCAGTTGAACTATTTGGTGGAAATCTAAATCTAAGGCTCTAACCAGAGATTCTTAACTTGGAGTCTATGAACTTTTTCTTATAATTAATTAATTTATTTTTAGTTTTCAACATTCACTTCCATAAGATTTCGAGTTTCCAATTTTCTCCACTTTCTTCCCTTTCCCCTTCCCCAAGGTGGCACGCAATATGATTTAGGTTCTACTTATACATTCATATTAAACATATTTGCACATTAGTCATAATGTAAAGAAGAATTAGAACTAATGGAAGGAACCACGAGAAAGAAGAAACAAAACAAAACAACAAAAGGAAAGGAGAGCAAATAGTATGCTTCCATCAGCTTTCAGACTCCTAAGTTCTTTCTCTGGATGTGGATAGCATTTTCCATTGGGAATCTTTTGAATTGTCTTAGATCATTGCATTGCTAAGAGCTAAGTCTATGAAAGTCAGACATCACACAATGTGGCTGTCACTGTGTACAATGTTCTCTTCACTTCACTCAGCATCAGTCTAGGTTTTTCTGAAGTCTGCCTGCTCATCATTTCTTATAGCACAACAGTATTCCATTACATTCATATACCACAACTTGTTCAGCCATTTCACAATTTATGGACATCCCCTCAATTTCTAATTCTTTGTCATCACAAAAAGAACTGCTAAAAATATTTTTGTACACGTGGATCTGAACTTGTCTTTAAAAAATATTTTGAAGAGAAATTCCCATTTGAAATAATTGTAAACAATATAAATACTAGAGTCTACAGGACACAGGAACTATATGAATTTGTGTTATTCCTGCATATGTTTGTAAATTCTTTTTACACACTTCAATTATGATAAATAACAAGGTCCCATCCCTTCTTCCTCCTTTCCAGATGAGTGTGTTCCTTCTCCCCTCCCTTCTTCCCCCCCCCCCAAACCCTCAGGACCTCTGTTTTTCTTACTTAATTCCCTCACTACCCTTTGAAGTCATTAAAGTTATGAAGGGACATTTGGGTTTTTTTTCCCATTAGGCTGTTAGTATTACATCATTGTATAGCAAGGAGCATGCATTCTATTAGATGGTGATAAAATGTACACAGAACATTAAATACGAAATTTATAGAAAGTAACTTCTAGGTGGAGTACATTTTTAACTGTAAGGGCAGTTTGTGGACAATAGAACAGGAATTTCAGAGGCCACAATAGAAGAGTAGGGAAGAATGAGATAGGGATACCGGAGGGAGAGGCCTGACCTCTGAGAGAGTGAGAAGGGCTGGCCAGGGAAGGGAGCTTCTCCCTAGGCTGTGGGTGGAGCCAAAAGGGCATTGATATCACTCCACTTGGCCTGCACTCTGCCTGTTTCAGCTCCAAGGAACAAGATGCTCCTTCCAAGATAAGTTCATTACATCTAAGACTCATCCTCCTGAGTTCAAATCGGGCCTTAGACGCTTCCTAGCTGTGTGACCCTGGACAAGTCACTTAACCCTGTTTGCCTCAGTTTCCTCATCTGTAAAATAAGCTGGAGAAGGAAGTGGCAAACCACTCCAGTATCTTTGCCAAGAAAACCCCAAATGTGGTCATAAAGAGTTAGGCATGACAGAAATGACTGAACAACAACAACGTCTGATTGAAGGCTAGCTGAATTCTCAGCCCTGGCACTTTCCTTGAGTCCTTCCAGGATCCACAGGTGTCCAACCTTGAGTTGGTGTAGTTGGCATTATAGACCCACCTCTCTTGAGCAGACATGAAATGCTTTTGTGAAGCAAACCTCTGCCTGTCCTGTGGAATAGGTGGATAATATTTAACATCTTAGTAATACTGCTCACCCAAGGTATGAGCATCACCCAAAAGGGAAAATTCATAGGCCCCTCTCCCCCAAGCCCAAATCAACAGTAGACCAGCCTATTTATCCAAGGTCACACCACAGCTACAACCTCCACCCCCAGTTAGTCTCGGAACTTCTGCTGCCAACCTCTGCTACCCAATAAGAGTCTGTTTGCTCCTTGAATGACCTCCGTTGGCTACAACCCTGTCCTGGTTCGAACTGCCTTTACAAACCCCAGACGTAGAGTCTGCCATCTGCCCGGCTCATCTTCCCACTATACTCAGCAGGCTCACTTGCACCTGTCTGTTGTTGAGAGGCCCTGCAGTGTCACCAGCTGGCTGAATTCTGTCTAGCTAGAGCGCCGACTCCTTACGGTACAGGGAAGCACCGAAGGCAGGTTACTTTGGCAGCTGCACAGGGTGGCTTTTCTGGAGAAAGAAACTGGTGACGGGTGCAGGAGTGTGCATAGCTGGCCTAACGATATTGTAGCTAAGGGAGTGGGACTAGCTGGTTCATATAAACCAAGTCTATTTACTTCACAAACAAGCATCTCTACATACCTATTTCCTGATGTCTACCCAGATGCTCTGGCTGGTTCTTTGAACACTTACCCCTTAGGTATTGGCTGACTTCATTTTGATCTTGTGATGATTCCATACTAGACTCTTGGGAACTATTCTATTGGTAATTCCACAATGGTTTTCATTTTTTTGGTAGTTTGTGTCTTTAATTGCTTTTCTTTTTACAATTTTAGTTTTTCAAAAGTGTTCTTGGAAGAAATGTCTATCTACCATTTTGATCTCTGAGGGAATCTGTCTCACCATATTCAGAGTGGTAGGAAGGCCAGACAAAACACTATTTTAGCAGTCTATGTTTGAAAGGACAAAATCCTGAATTATTTCCATAGTAATGTAAAATGAAAGAGAAGGACGACTCAGAAATATTTTAAAGGAAAAAATTATTGTTATTTAGTCATTTTGACTGTTTGAGGCTTTCTTGGCAAAGATACTGGAGTGGTTTGTCATTTTATCTTACAGATTAGGAAATTGAGGGCAACTAGGGTTAAGTGATTTGCCCAGGGTCACACAGCTAATAAGTATCTGAGGCTGGATTTGAACTCAGGAAGATGTTCTAGACTTGGTGCTCTGTCCACTCCACCATCCAGCTGCCCCAAGCATTTAGTTAAAAAAATTAACACATTGGATATGGGAAATGTATCCTTGTATTACAGTATAATAGATATGGCAAGGGCTATTGCCAGTTGTCCTAACCTATGTCTTGCCACTGGACTCTGATACCTCTGGAGAAGAGTGAGGCTGATGACCTCGAACAGCCCTGACTCACTTAAATCCAATTCACTTGCAAGTCAAGACATCACCCTGATGATGTTACTGGTCCTCTTCTAGAATGAAGGGTGAACAACAACAACAACAGGTATGGTGAGGGAAAAAACCCCAGAACTTTATTTCCCAAGATATTTAGTAATGAGAGGATATCATTGATTGGGAGAAATTTCCTGGACTACATTCCCCAGAAGGCTCTATGTCTGACTACACAAAGTGGTGGGGTCATCAAGCAAGGACTTTGACAAGCAGAGAATATTTTGAGGAGCTCCAGTTTTTAAAAGCAGAACTACTAAAAAGAGCCACAGGAGTGAGCAGAATGGAGAGGCAAGCTGCGGGCCATTGTGTTGGTGGGGGGAATAAAACTATTTGCATACATATGCTTAGTAACATTACTAAAAATATTCAAAACTAAAATTATATAAAAAAACCAGAAAACATGAATATATACACATATACACACACATACATATATACATATACATGCATATGCATATAAGTGTATGTGTGTGCATGCACACATATATGTATGTTTACTGGAACACCACTGCCACCAAAAAAGCGTGGTTTCTTTCCACGTCCCTTCAGAAAATTGAAGCTGGGTTTTTCAATCAAAATATAAGGACTTCATATTTATCTCTACAGAATATAGCCTTGTTAGATGGCATCTAGTCCTAGCCTATCCAGATTCTTTTGGATCCTGTCTTTCAGCTTGGTGTTATGTACAAAGTGGATGAGCATACCAACTATGTCTTTATCTAAGTCATAGATACAAAGGTAAAATAGCACCGGGCAAACTCAGATCCTTGGGACACTGCAGAAGCTAGAGTTAGAGACTACTCTGAGTCTAGCCTTCAATCACTCAAGGGCAGCTAGGTGGCACCAAAGGGGATAGAGTGCTGTGCCTGAAGTCAGGAAGACTCATCTTCTTGAGTTTAAATCTGGCCTCAGACATTTACTAGCTGTGTGACCCTGGGCAAGTCACTTCATCCTGTTTACCTCAGTTTCCTCATCTGTAAACTACTAGAGTAGTTTGCCATTTCTTTCTCCAGCTCATTTTACAGTTTCCTCATCTGTAAAATGAGCTGGAGAAGGAAATGGCAAACTACTCTAGTATCTTTTCCAAGAAAACTTCCAATGAAGAGTTGGTCGGCTACAACTGAACAGCAACAATAATTCAACCATTTAATCCACCATCTAGGCTACATCTCTTTATCTTTTATGAAATAGCTAGAATTCATATTGGTGTGTTTTATTAGCCTAAATGGAATAATGAATGAAAAAGATAACATCTGGCAAGGCTGTATATCAGCAACAAAACTCATCCACTGAACAAAAAACCTAAATGGATTGACCTGTTCCCCCCCCCCAAAAGTGACTGATTTCCCAATTTGCAAACAAATATTGGAGAAGAATGATAAATAGCATGTAAGCACTAGACCAGGAATGGGACATATGACATTAAATAGAAGGCATCTGCTCAAAAGACAGACCACACAATTAACACATTTGCGGAGGAGACAGTTGGCTATTTTATCTGATGGGACCAATTTGCAGGACAACTTCATTAGAAAGAAAGCCTAAGCAGATAAACCTTTGCCTTTTCTCTCTATTCTTTAAACACAATTGATGAAAGCCAACCAGCTGACAAGTCACATTTTCTGTTCATACTCTTTTGAATTAGAAAGATAAGTGAGGGCATCATTAATAATAGCATTTCATTAACTCTGAATCCACAGAGCCCATAACTCATGTTGTTGTTTTTGTTCAGTTGTGATTGACTCTTCCTGACCCCATTTGGGGTTTTCTTGGCAGAGATATAGGAATGGTTTGCCATTTCCTTCTCCAGCCCATTTTATAGATGAGGAAACTGAGGGAAACAGGATGAAGTGACTTGCCCAGGGTCTCACAGTCAGTAAGTATCAGTAAGTAAATTCAGGAAGATGAGTCTCAACTCCAGGCTTGGTACTCTATCCACTCTACCACCTGGCTGCCTCTAATAACTCATACCAGATCCCAAGTTTTCTATGAACTAAAAAACTGGACTTTCTAAAATATATTTGGACATCATCCTGGGTGAGTGGGTGGAGGTAGGCATGTAAAACGGGGTATGTGATCCTAAGAGAGACATTATCTCTGGGCTTTTGTCTGCTAAATAGAAAATAGTAATAATAATCATAATAACACTAATACTAGCACTTATGTAGCACTTTCTTTTTTCTTTTTTTTCTTTTTTTGGCTAGGCAATGGGGTTAAGTGACTTGTCCAAGGTCACACAACTAGTTAAGTGTTATGTGTCTGAGGCCAGATTTGAACTCAGGTCGTCCTGAATTCAAGGCCAGTGCTCTATCCACTGCACCACCTAGCTGCCCCTATGTAGCACTTTAAAGTTTGTAAAGCACTGTACATGTTATCTCATTTGATCCTCACAGCAATCCCTATTATTATCCCTGTTTTACAGATAAGGAAATAGAGGCACAGAAAGGTTAAGTGATTTGGCCAGGGTCAGAATTAACACTTCCTGACTCCACACCTCATGCTCTATCTGCTGTACCAGCAGGCATCTAAATTTCTGCCTGTTTACTAAGTTCTGTATTTAAAATAGTTTATACTTACTTAATTCATCCAATCAAAGGCAAATTATTCTTGAGATTGCTAGCAGGTCTCACACCACTAACTTCAGACAACCGAGTGAAAAATTTATGTCATAATGAAATCCATGACCTAAGAAACTTTGCACTCAAAATGACAGTGAGCCCAAACAGAAGTCACATGCACTAAAGAGAAAAGCAATGTTCCACATCGCCCCAGCCTCACATAACCCAGTAATACAATTGGTTACTCCTCAAAATAGTGAATACATTACTTGTGCTTTCTAGAGCATCAGCAACTTCACATAATTAGGGCAGCGAGAATGGGAAAATTTTCCTGAGAGTTAGCAAGAGGAGAAGGCTGATCTTAAAAAGAGCATATGGGCTGCTGGAGAGAATTCCTTAATGACAGGTGGCAGCTCTAAAGTTCTGACCTGCTGGAGAGAGGGGAAAAGTTTAGCTTAGGGCTTTCAGCTAATGATGGAGCACCAATGGGGAAAAAGGCTGGCATTAGCATCGAGCTGAAAGCAACCCTTTTACTTTAGAATGTAGATTTTAAGCAGGTATCTTAACCATGAAGTTAAAGATGCTGTTTAACAAAGCTCCTAGATGATATCTAGTTCTAAGTTCGCATCAGGGCAGGGGTGGAATTCTTATCAATCAACAAGCATTTAATCAATAATTATTGATTAAATATTTACTAGGCACTATGCTAAGTGCTGGGGACATAAAAACAAAAAGTAAACAGTCCCTGATCTCAAAGAACTTTTATCATATCAGGGAGACAACATGTATATAACTATATATAGAGAGAGAGAAAGAGAGAGAGAAAGAGAGAGAGAGAGATGGTTTCATTGACAGGAAATTCTCAGATGAGGAAGCTTCCTTTGTCCATGCTGGTTGGCATCTTTCTCTGCAACTTATAGTCTCAGAGAGCTTCCTAGAGCACTGAGAAGTTAAGTGACTTACCTAAGATCACACAGCCATTAGACAGAAAGCCCAGGCAGATCAGCCTTCGCCTTTTCCCTCTATTCTAAATATGAGTGAACAAAGCCAGGCAACTGATAAGGCAAATTTTCTGCATATATTCCTTTGAAAAAAAAAAAGATCAGAAAGAAGTGATTATTTCATTAAGAATGAAATTTCATTAACTCCGAATTCATAGGACCAATAGCTCCTTCTAGATGTGTCAGAGACAGGACTTGAACCCATCTTTCTTGCTACAAGGCTGGCTCTCTATTCACTAGGCCATGTTGTATGTGTGCATTTAATTAAAATATGTTAAAGTATTAGGAGGTATGCACTTATAATACATAGCTGTAGTAGTTAAGTATATGTGTGTATATGCAATTCAATAATCAGGAGGCTGATAAGAGTGAAACTTCCCCCCCCCCCACCACTTCCAGGACTGAAATTCCCAGGTCAAGGATTCCTAGACTAGGACACCTTTTTTCTTTTTTTCTTTTTCTTTTTTTTTTTTTCTGAGACTAGATGGGAGATTTCAGTGGCATAAGGAACTCCTTTTGAGGTAATTTTGTTTACCAATACAACTAGGTGGCATAATGGATAGTGCCTGAAGTCAGGAAGACCAGAGTTCAAGACCAGCCTCCAACATTCATTAGCTATGTGACCCTAAGCAAGTCATTTAACGTTTGCTTCAGTTTCCTCAACTGTGAAATAGGAATAATAATACTACCTAGGTTGTAATTGTTGTAAGGATCAAGGGAGATAGTTGTAAAGTGCTTAGCAGAGTGCCTGGAACACAGTAGGTGCTTTACAAAAGCCTTTTTCCCCTCCCTTCCCTCCCTAATGCAGATCAGCACCTGCTTGGTAACTTACAGTCTTAGATATCTAGCACCTGGAGAGGGTGATTTGACCAAGGTCACACACAGAGTCAGAGGTGATATTTGAACCTAGATTTCCCTAACTCCAGTGCCAGCTCCTATTTTATATTCCGATAAATACCATATATCTTATGTGGATTTCCCCTAATAGTAGGGAGTCATCATACCTGCCTCTTCTCTGGCAAGGCAGGACCAGTTTTATTGCTGGAAAAATACAAGGATAAGGATTAAAATGGTAAAAAAAAAAGTATGGGTGATGTCTTTTGATTTGTGTGTAAATGGGATTTAAGTGAAGCAGAGTTGCATGAAGTAGTCAGCCTCCCTCTCTCCTCTGGAGTCATCACAGTCAAGTGACAGGACAGAATCAAGATGACTAGTGATGGCTCAAGATGCAATGGATGACCTTGGTATCTTTGATGTCTAACCAAGCTGAATGGGATGTCCCAGTGAAGACTTCTCAGTGTAATTAAGGTAATGAGTTCAGAAGGTAGTGTGAGAAATGAACTCTCAGAAGTGAAGGCTCCTCAAAGGGTCAAATAATTCTTGATTATTACTTTCAAAATCCTCCCCCACTTAGACCCTGTTTTTAAGCACTTAACAGAAAGAATAAGCCCTGCCCCAACCCCAACCTGAGCTTCCGGCCTCTTTCCTTGTCTTTGAATTTCGGGCCTGGAATGTAAGCCCACCCCAGTTAAGGGGGTAAAGGATAGTGGTGGGTGGAAACTTGTTTGCGTGGTGGGTAGAGGCTTATTTGCGTGGTGGGTGGAGATTTGCTTTCATAAGGCGGCCCCCGTTACTCCGTTGTGTGTGTGTGTGTGTGTGTGTTTTTCTCTCTCTCTCTCTCTCTCTCTCTCTCTCTCTCTCACTCTTTCCACGTGTATCGAAGGAGCAGACAGCCATCTCTCGAGATTGTAATAAAGGTAACCTTTACTTTCCACCTTGAGAAGTCTCTGAGTTTAATTTGGGTTGGGGTCGCTGTCCCACACAAAGCTCTAAGCACTCCACAATGCCTGCTTCAGCTGCCTTCATGGCCATTGGAACAAATTGTTCTCATCTACCCATTCTACCAGGGGAAGTCTCCACATGCTTGGGGTAAATACCCCCCTAATTCACCAATGGGTTTGAGACCCCTCGGTTACCCTCAACCTGGTTCAGCCTATCTGCTGAAATGGTGTACTGGGGTGTGGCTTCTGTGCATGCTACAGCTTC
Source organism: Phascolarctos cinereus (assembly GCF_003287225.1). NCBI lineage: Eukaryota > Metazoa > Chordata > Mammalia > Diprotodontia > Phascolarctidae > Phascolarctos > Phascolarctos cinereus. The sequence continues at coordinate 84,491,873 of NW_027556098.1, read as the reverse complement.
TTGGAGGCACAAGTGGGAGTTAGATGGATCAGGTGGACACCAAAGGTGGAAAGCAGCCCTGAAAGGGCTCAGCAGCCTTCACACCAGAGGCGCTAGTCTTCCCTGAACCCAAGGAAAAGGATTAAGATGCACTATGACTGAAATCTCAAGAGTTTTCCAGCTCAATCATCTGTCCTTTCTAGGCAGGAACATTAGCTAAGGAAAAGGAGAAAGGCACCTTATGGCTGCTTGGTAAATATGATGACATTCCTTCCTATCCAATAGAATGTAAGTTACTTGAGGACAAATACTTTTACTATTTGTAAACTGATATCAGGAAATACCTGACATATACTTGGCCTCTAATAAATGCTTGTTTAGTTAGATTAAGTTACGTCCTTAACAAAGTCTCTTGCAGAAGTTTCTGACAACTCCCCAGGACGGTCATTTAAAAGCTACCAAAATTGGTTGAGGACTTATGAATCCATGAGTGAATTTATTAATGTGGAAATACTCTTCTCTTCCCACTCATATGGGAAAGAGTTTACTAGTTCCTTCAGCAGTGCCTCAGAGGGAGTTACAGAATTTGTCCAAAGTCCTACATACTAGTAGCTGCATGAGCTTGAACAAATCACTTAACTTCTAAGTAACTGTTGGGAAATTCCTTAACTTAAAAATCCTAACATCCTCTCAGAGAGTAATTCCTCCAATCCAGGTCCATTGGACTGGACATCAATAAATCAGGAGGGAAGGCTAGATTAAAAGTTTATTAGCATCAGTTGATGGGCCATTGCCAGGTGGCAGATGGTAATGGCCCTAACAAAGAGAGGTACACATAAACATACAGGGTTTTACACCATCTTATCAATATATTACAAGGCAAAGGGAAAATTCAACGAGCCTCTCAGGTGAGGCTGCTTGGCCACTTTCCCTATTTGGGAAGTTGAGGGAATAGGGATAGGATGTTGGACACTTTTGGAAAGAATGTGTTAATCTTGGAGTCTTAGGAGTTGCCCAAGACCAGGTCCATTCCTCTGAGATTAAGTTTTCTCTGTAGTATTGTAAGAATGCCATGATTGGGCACTGAAGCTCCTGGCTAGTGGCAGCCTTCCTTCAAGACAATATCAGTTCAGACTCATCCTGTCCTTACCAGACTGAATGCTTCTATTTATACCAAACCTGTTTCTCTGGCCTCTAAGGTTACTTTTTCTGGGGTGGTACTTCCTCCCAACTTACTGTATTTAAAGTTTTTTTTTTTCTGCTTCTTCCACCAGTGAATGCCTTTCAAAAAAAGACCATACAGTTCATTTAGCATGAGCTATAAGCATAAACACTCCCCTATCTCCTGCCAGAGTGGGATTTCCTCACCCCCGGGGTCGCCCAAACAAAACTGAACACAGGGCAGCAAAGATGGGGAAAAGAGTGGCAGTCAGCAAAAAGTCAAACAGATTCTTGTCCTCTAGTCTCTTTCCTTCAGTAAGACTTTAATGGTAAAGCTTCACACCCTTTGGGTGTGAAGCAGGTGGGAGCACGATGGAGCTGAGTGAGAAGTTGGAAAGCAAAGGTAAGCAATGACTGACTAACATAGCAGGCAGAGCACTAATAGGGTGGGAGCAGGCAAGCAAGGAAGAGCATCTGGCAGGCGGGAAGTGTCCAGGACCTCCAGCACCTGACCAAGTCAGGGAGGTTTGTGTCTTCTGCTTCCTACAGCATCTGGAGCTAGATGGTTTGACTTTGAGGAATGAACTATGTTTCCTTAAGGGCTTACCAGCCACAAAAGGGGATTGGGCCTGGTTAAGACAAGATCTTAAAGAGGGAAAGGAACAAGAATTTTTGTTTCTTTTGGCAAGGCAATTATGGTTAAGTGACTTGCCCAAGGTCACACAGCTAGTAAGTATCATGTGTCTGAGGCCAGATTTGAACTCAGGTCTTCCTGACTCCAGGGCCAGTTCTCCATCCACTGCACCACCCAGCTGCCCCTGAACAAGCATTTATTAAGAGCCTACTATGTGTCAGAAACAATTTACCTAGAACTTTCTAGTAAATGGTTTCTGACACATAGTAGGCTCTTAATGTTGTTCCCAGAAACTGAGAGTCTTCCCCTCCCAGATTGATTCTTTGGTAAAGGCAAACTAGCCATTTTTTGGTTCAATTCTTACCTAATGACCTAAGGGCATTACCTTAGACAAACTAAGACCTCGAAAGACCTTAGCTTAAAAAGGCCAAGGTTTCCCACTGTATCCAGGGCCATCTCCAGGTATCCTTACCTATGTCTTGCCACTGGACTCTGATGGCTCCAGAGGAGAGAGTGAGGCTGATGACATGGCACAGCCCCGCCTCACTTAAATCCAATTCACTTGCAAGTTAAGACATCACCCTCCTGATGTCATTGGTCCTCTTCGAGAACAAAGGATGAACAACTATACGCCTGGCTCTGTCCTAAGCACTTTACACATGTTATCTCATTTGACACCCTGAGAGATTGGTGCTATTATTATCCCTATTTTTCAGTAAAGGAAACTGATTCAGACTTAGAAGTTAAGTGACTTGTCTAGGGTCATACAGCTAGTGTCTGTGTCTAAACCTGAACTCAGGTCTTCCTCACTCCAGGCCTGGACTGTATCATCTAGTTGCCTACGCTCTCTTGACGAGTGGTGAAGGGGCAGCTAGGTGGCGCAGTGGACAGAGTTCTAGCCTAGAGTCAGGAAGACCTGAGCTCAAATCCAGCCTTACTTACTAGCTGGGTGACTTTGGGAAAGTTTCCTTGTCTACAAAATGGGAATAATAATAGCATCTATCTCTCAGGATAGTTGCAAGGATAAAGTGCTTAGTACAGTGCCTGACACATAGTAGGAACTTTATAAACATTAGCTATGATGTTTAAAGGGCTACATATAGTTATGCTTTTGTAAATGAATCCCTAGCGGGGACTTCATGGAGGGCACAGGGTGATTTTTTCCCCAAGTCAATGGAGACACTGCTATCTAAGGAGGACTGGATAAAAACATACTAACCTTAGACTACAAAAATGGGTCCCACTGTCCAGGCAGGATGGAGCCAAAAGGCAAGTCACTGAATGCAACAGAGCTTAAGAAAACCTCAGGAGCTATGGCTACATTGTTGCCTTTTGGAGCCCAGGAAGCACTTGCTGCCTGCATGGCACATACATGCTGGCTCTTACTACTACCGAAGGGAATCAGGTACTGACCACAGCACCTCACGTGAACGCTGAAGGAATTTATCTCCCCGTTTTTTTTTTTTCACTAATCTAATGCAATTCATTCAAATGTCGTCACGTGTTCTTGCTACTGGGCAACTAGGTGGTGCACTGTATAGAGCACCAGGCCTGGAGTCAGGAAGACTCATTTTCCTGAGTTCAAATATGGCTTCAGACACTTCCTAGCTGTGTGACCCTCGGCAAGTCACTTAACCCTGTTTGCCTCAGTTTTCTCATCTGTAAAATGAGCTGGAGAAGGAAATGGCAAAGCACTCTAGTATCTTTGCCAAGAAATCCTCAAATGGAGTCATGGGGAGTCAGACAGACTGAACAAAGTATGTGTGAACAAGTTGTCCTTTCAAAGATGATCCTGTATTTCCTGTTAGCACAAATTGATGAAAGAACATATCTAAATAATGGCCCTTATCTATTATTCCAAAATTAGGTGATTTTATGTAAAATCTCAATCCCTCTGGATGCTAATACTAACAGTTTGCATTTACTGGAATAAAATGAGGAGTATGTGCTTTGTTATCATTTTTCTAAAGTCCAGAAGGTTAATAATAACTATGGTCAGTTCTCCCCAAATCTACAAAGGCACAAGTACCTCTCCAAGGACATTTTCTTTAATACTAGTTGAAAAGACTAAGCTTTTAAATTTTCTAACTTCAGCACAAAAATATACAACACCAATTACTGTTCCTGAATGTAGGATTATGTTGTGGAAGGGGAATTAATTCTTCAGGTGAGTCTCTGGCTCTCTTTGCCTCTACTAGCAATTAGTAGCAGAAATGAGGGACTTTATGTGTGTTCCCATTATACTCTTCTGCAAATCTATGTGGTCCTGGGCTGTGATTTAAACCTATCAGGAAGTAATGGAAAATTGCTCCCCCCCATTCAAAATTATTTTAACCTAGTTTACACCGTATTTTGAAGTACTAGGAGGAATAATACAAATGACCTATAGAATCAAAGCATCTTTGAGTTGGAGGCCCTTAGACACGACATCTTGTCTAATCTGTATTTGAACTGGAATCTTCCTATAGAACATTCTTAATAACTGTTCCATCTACAGTATTATACCCTCACCTGGGGTATTCCCAAAGGAATGTAAATTTTGGTCACTGAAACCTTTTTTCTTTCTCTGAAGTACCATGCCTTAAGCCCAAATCACTCTGTGACTGGCCAACAATAGGTCCCAGGCCAAGCCTCTACTAGGTCATTGTTTGGGCCCTGAGTGGCTCAGAGTGAGCGTAAATGGTAATTGTTTCAGTTCTAGCCAGAAACCCCGACAATCTTCCCTTCCCAGATTTTTTTTTTTGAGTAGATAAAAGGGGACATTTTTTGCCTCATTTCTCACCTAGCCTTAGTAACTGAATGGGTGTTGCCTCAGTTAAACTGAGACTTGTTAAATACCTTGGCAAAGGTCTCCCACTGCTTCCAAGGCCATTTCTAGTCTTCTCGATCTGTATCTTGCCAGTGGACCCAGATGGCTCCAGAGGAGAGAGTGAGGCTGGTGACTTTGTACTGCCCTAACTTAAATCCAATTCACTTGCATGTCATGACATTACCTCCCTCGTGTCATGGTCCTCTTTGAGAACGAAGGACAAACAACAATAATAACTGGTCACCTAAATTCTGCTTGGAAATCTCTGTGATGTGAAACACTACCTCCCAGGGCATCTCATTCCACTTCTGGACATCAATTAGTGTCAAATTTTTCCTTTACACAGTCAACAAGCACTTTTCAATGTGTCAGGTACCACAGGATACAAAGAAAAGGCAAAACCAAGATAGTCCCTGCCCTCATGAAGCGCACATTCTAAATGCTTGTTAACTGATGTACTCAGAACCAGCCTCTAACTTCAGCCCCTTGTTCCTCGTCCTGCCTTCTGGGACTGAGCAGAAGAAGTCGACAGTGAATATTTCTCTCCAAATCTTTTTTTCTTAAAAGCCTCAGTTTCTTCAAATCTTCATGTGAAATTGCTTTGAGTTGCCTCAGCATGGTCCTACCTTGTCAGTATACTCCTTAAAACTCAGCGTCCAGAGCTGCACACAATACTCCAGATAATAGTGTGAACAGGACAGAGTAAAATTAATCAGGCTTTGTTTTGTTTGCTTCTGTTTTATCCAGGACCTAACATTTCTTAATATAGACTAATATTATTATTAGCCATTTTATTATGTATTATGTACTCCCCATTTTGGCTGCCTCAACATTGTTCTCTCATATTGTTCTGTCCATTAAAACTCTACTTGGTCATCATTAAAGACACATAACATAATTCCCCATATTTCCAAAAGTCCTCTTTTTTTCAGCAAGACATATTATTATTTCAGGCTGTTTGCAATCGCTACAGGGTATAAAATGCCTGAAAATACACCTGCCCCAAAAGACCTGGGAACTAGATGAACCTGAACACAAAACGCTTTGTATGCAAGTCGAGTCCGATGAAAATAATTGAGGTGATATTTATCGTCTGTTGGTAGGGAAAGCCAGTATCCTTTTTCTAAAATGACAAATGTCCTTCCTCCGCTGACCAAGATTCTACTTACGAGGGAATTTAAACTGATTGAGGGGACAGATCCAAGAAGTGACAGGTGCCCAAACCGTGAATGGACATCAGCAAATGCTGCATTGGAAGCACATGTTGTACAACGCATTCTAACGTGGAAGTGTATTTTTAGAGTAGAAATAAGACCTCTCCTTCCCCCCCCCCCAAAGCTAAAAGTTTAAGAAAAAAAGCAAAATTCATTTTGCTTGGAATGTACACTTTTGCTCGTGATTCCCATCCGTGTTCAAGTCTTACATGCCATCCGTGTCTCCGGAGTATTATTTTTGGAGAAGTCTCTACATGGTGAGGGTTAACAGGGAGCTGGTCAAACACATCTTCCTTTTCTCTGTGGCGTACATGTTCGTTGTGCGGACATTACAGACAGGGATCCAAACAATTTGAGTTCCAGTTTTCTTTTTTCCTAGGCACGTGCTTCATTTTTACAAAACTATTTCCTTTTGGAAAATGCCCTCTGGTGACTGCACTATGGACTGACTGTGTGAACTGTGTGGATATTTGATGTAGGTACGTGCCCCATCTCTGGAAAGCAAGGATGATTATGGCAGCACTGTATTTTTACTGATTTTTCACGGTCTTCCAAAAGATGATGATAATGATGAAATTCTTCCTAGAGGGCAGTGAGAAATGTTAGGAGACTGGTTAAAATGCATCATGTTTTGGGTCCAAAGGTCCCCTTTAAAATGGGTCTCATAGCAAGTGTCCACATTGTGTGGTGGGGGTGGGGAGGATACACAGGTATGATCTGAGTCCAGATCTGAGAGAAATCCAGCGTCCGTTCCATTGGCCAAAAAGTGATCAAAGTACCAAATCAGGTGAAGTGAGATATGGAGTTTACAGCTACTTCCTTGTGGTCCTTTCCCCCTGATACACTCCAAGCTTACCCTCTTTAAATTCTCATTGTCCAGTGACACAGGACAGTCATGTTTTGGCTGTACTCTTGTGTGGACCTATCTTTTATGGATCTCAAAATCTATTTACCAGTATCTTGATTCAAATTCCATTTGTTAACCCTCATTACCTTGTGTCCCATTTAAAAACCCAAACCCACTGTCTCAATCCTTGGCTCTAGCCTGTAGCTTTCTGTTGGGTTTGGACCATGGGATGACTCCAGCACTTAGCACAGTGACTGGCAAATAGTAAGTACTTAATAAATGCTGCTTGTTTGATTATGGTCCAAATACTCTACACATCCAGCTTCTGTTCCAGATTCCTCACGTCCTGTATTGCTCTGATACTACGTGTGATACTAAGCTGACAACCTATGCGTTGGAAAGAATCCTGATTTTAAAATCAAGAGCTGGGTTCAAATCCTAGCTCTGCCTCATTACCTACATGACCTCAGGTAAGTCATGAACCTATGAACCTCTGTTTCCTCTTCAGTAAAATGAAGGAGTTATCTACCTACGTGGTCTTTTCCAGATCTGAAATCTATGCTCCCAAGACACTATTCCTACTTTCACAAATGAGATGACCGAGGCACAGAGAGGTTAAATATCTTGCTCATGGTCACACAGGTAGTTAAGTGTCATATCTTCCTGACTCCAAGTCCATCATTCTATTGAGTATGCCCCACTGGCTCTCAACTGTATACAAATGGAGGTGCTGCTAAACTGGTTTTAAAAGTACTTGGGAAAAAAATCTGCTTTAACTCAAGATTCTCCTTTATGATCTTGTTTACATTATTAATTTGCTTAACAAATGTGATACTCGTAGTTCAAATTTTTCATCAGTGGATTCTGAATTTATGAGAATGTATGAGGTAGATGGGGGTACAGGTGATAAAGCACTGGACTTGGGGCCGGGAAACCAGAGTTTAAATCCTGCCTCAGACATTAGCTGTGTGATCCCCAGCGAGTCCCTTAACACTTTCAGCCTCAGCTTTCCCATCTACAAAATAAGGAGAATTGACAGCACCCATCTCACAGGGTTGTTGTAAGGCTCCAATGATATATGTGTGTATGTATATACATATATGTATATATATGTATATACATACACACACATATTATATGTGTGTGTGTGTGTGTGTGTGTGTGTGTAAAGTGCTTTGCACATTTTAAAGTGCTATACCAACACTAGGTATTCGCTATTATTATTTATGGGCTCATTACTGTCAGTAGAGAGCTTACCATCCAACCCATTTATCTGCCCACTTTGTTCCTCTCACACTGATGATAAAAAATTTTAAATGTTTAAGTATGACAGTGAAATGAATCATTGTTCCTTCTATGATAAGGTGCAGAAATAACAAGTATATACCAGTGGGGGAAAAAGAGTGGGGGTTATTTCCTGTAAACCACGCCGAACAAAATACTAGCAAACAGATTAAGACTCATCAAATGAAAATGTATTTCACTGTTATAACATGCTACATACATCATGCAAAGGAAGGCTCTCCATAGTATACAGTAGGACTGGTCAAGTAAAACATCTTCAGTGGCATCTCTCAAGCACAATATATCACAGCAAAATAAACAATGAGGAAAGGATGGGAAAGTCTTCTTCAGAAGACAAGTACCATCTTCCTCATCTGGACCTGTTCACTCACTGGAAAAGGGACTCTTCTGACACACGCCAAGATAAATGCATCTACATCATGGTAGGCATATATTTTACTTAATATATGTACTGTACATCCATATGTACATACAAACACATACACACAGGATAATAGTTAGCTATTTAATTCTTAAACAATTGCTGGTTTTCAAAGCACAAGGACAAGGTTACTACTGAGACCATGGTATTCCAACAACTTCCTCAATGTTCCCACTTTTTGTTAACATCTGCTAAAATTCTTGGTCTCCCTTGTCCTTTGAAGTACTAGGTTAACAAGGCCTCAAAGAAGAAAAGAATGATATAGTCTGAGGGTTACTTTCCACCGAAAGAAAAAAATGAACCAAAGTGCATTTTGTATGGCACAAAATGTTTATAAATGATAAGGTCCCATGGGAATTTTCCCATACAGGTGTTTCAACATATTACACAGAGTGATATCATTAAAGCAAGTGAAAATACTGTGCCCCTTTGGGACCCATCAGTGTCTCAAAGTAGTAGTTTTCATTGAAATGTTTAGATTTAATTTTTACTAAAGGTGGATAGAGAGACAATAACCCAAGATAGAAAAAAAACAAGCAAAAACAAACAAAAACCCACCACCATTACCACCACCAGAAACAACTGCATATGCTACCTGTATCAGGAATACATTATTTAGACAAACCCACGTGAAACTTCAATTGTAATCTGGAGAACTGTGGTCAAAAACAGAAGCTGTTGTATAATGTCAAAGTTAATTTGCTACAATCAGCTGCAAAAGCAGATGGGAGTAATTGTGAGAAGGTTGGAATTATCTTCTCACTGGACCAACAGATTAAAAAAAAGCAAAGGGAGAGCAAAAAAAAGGGCAAAATCATGACAATCATTTTTCAGTTGACTAAACTTAACAGCAGCCAGTGGGGCTTCTCAATTATAGCAACTATAGAGTAAAGCATGCTGTGTTTCCTCAATGAAAACTCATTTCAAAGCCTTCAATGAAAGGAAGCATGATTGAAGGGCGATGGGGGAAGGTGGAGAGAATATGGTAGGAAGTAATCTATTTAATGCCTTCCCCCATTTAGACAAGGACAGGCATGCTGCTCAAGTCCAGGACATTTTAAGTGATCTTTAGGTAAATGTGATAAATGTTAAGTGTATTTACAAGAAAAGATATCTAGATACTTATGTGACCTGACTTGGAAGAATGATTATAAAGTGAATGGACAAGTTGAAGTCTTTGATGTTCTTCAGATAATGAGTAGGATATTAGCTTAAGTACTTGACCAGTGGTCAAAGCTTTAATACACAGCACAATGAAGCTTCCCTGAAACCAATCAAGGGTTAAGAGCCAAGTTTTGTATTTATTTTTAAGCCAGTTTGGGGCATATATACCCTTGAGAAGACACAATATTACATTCAGCTCTGATTATTGGAATCCAGTGGTCAAGGATTGCAGAAGCTTCTCTAGATGATAAACAGTTCATATTTTACTGCCAGCAGCATCACAGGTCTGTATTTTCTCCATCATATACTACCTCTGTCAATTCAAAAAGGGAAAAAAAAAAGATCAAAATAATATCAACCAAATGAAATGTCACTAGCTCTAAGTTTATGATTCAGAATCACCTTTCCCTTACTCTCTCTTTTAAATTACTACATAATATAAGTACTTTCCTGCCTTTCTCAGAAGTGACACTCTTACTGGGCACTGAAATGAATTGTAAGAATTTGAAAACAGGTTAATTCTTTAGTGAAAGAATATGAACAGAGAGAAAATCATTTCATGACATTATTACTGATACATTTTCCTCTAAAGACACTACTTTCCAAGGTTTCTGCTAGGTGAGGCAGTGTAGTCTATCGGAAAGAACATTACATTTGAAGTCAGAAGACCTAGTTCCTAATCTCTGCCTGCTCTCTGCTGCTTGCATGAACTTGGCTAAATCATTTAACCTTTTAAAACCTGTTTCTTTACTTGTAAAATAGGGAGGTCAGAATAGATGATCTCTAAGGTATTTTTCTAGCTCTAAATCCTATCAATTGGAGATGGAGTATGTAGAATTGAAAGCATAAAAACAGTTTCTTAATTTAAATGGCACACCTTTTCCCTCCCTTAAAGTTTTATGCTTTAAAATTTTTTATTAAGTTCCATATATTTTATATTCATGTACTTTATATTTACATTCTAAGTTTATATTATACTTTGTAAGGTTTTTATTTTTATATTAGTTATTTCATCTTAAATTCTTCCTCCCCCACTGAACCAACCCTTCCTCGTAACAAAGAACAACATTTAAGCAAAGCCAACCAACACACTGATCATGTCTGACAGCATGTGTTTATGCTGAATTCCATCTCTCTGGTGCCCCACAATGCCCTAACCCCTTCTAACTGGAGAGAGGTATTTCTATTGTATGTATGTCTATGTAACTACACATATATGCAGGGGCAGCTAGATAGCACAGTGGATAGAGCACTGGCTTGGAATCAGGAAGTTCTAAGTTCAAATCCAGCCTCAGACACTTACTAGCTATGTAAGTAACCCTGGACAAGTTCAGTTCCTCATCTATAAAATGGAGACACAATGGAGAAGGAGATGGCAAACCACTCCAGCATCTTTGCTAAAAAAACCCCTTGGATAAGTCCATGGGAGTCATGAAGAGTGGAACACAACTGAACAACAAAAAATACATGCATACATACATGCATATGTGTGTGTTTGTAAGTGTGTGTATATATATAATATGTGTATATACACACACACACACACACACACACACACACATTTTTTTTTTTAACAGACGAGAATGCTAAAAAAAAACCAAACCAAAAAGCTTCTGAAAGGGAAGCTCATGAAGTAGAAATTTTATGTTATGGTTCAGTTGAACAGAAATCTCCAAAAATAGTTGAAACATACTATTTGGGTAAAATATTCTTCTTCTTTTGGATATCCAGGAAAATATTTTATCCAAAAAGGGCCTGCCACATGAGAAACTGAAGGTGTTCTTGTGTGAAAAGACCACATGTAGTTGTTTTGGCTTCAACTTAAGATGCTAAAGGTGGAAAGGAAAGCAAATTCTAAAACGTGTTTTCTAAATGAGATCACTATGGTTTTGAAGAAGTAAGATGACAGCTTGTGAAAAAGAGACCAACTTGGTTTAGTATGCTGATATATACTCTGGTGCTTATTGAGAAAAGAGTAGATGGTAAGGCTCCATGACAAAAAAGGTGGGGGGTGGGGGGGTGGGAAGAAGTATTCTCTAAAAGGAATGAAGTCAGTTTTTACCTGGTAATGATAAAGCATGTTCAAGATTACTTTCTATTTTAGCTAGGATGTCATGTATAATTTTCCTGCTCTACTGTTTTCAGAGAAATTTTGAAATCTCACCTCAGTCCAGCATTTCTGATAATTCTTACTATTTCCATCTGACATATGCTGGAGTGGGATGGTACTCCAAAGCTCAGGAGGAGAATGAAAATACAACAACATTGACTATGAAAGTCACTTAGCATTTCTCAAACTTTTAACATAACTTCCTAAGTCAAACTGTTGTACCGAGAAATCAGCGAGTGAGATCCAGGCATAATTTAAGATGTGGATTTATTAGTGCACAGCTGTCAGGGGTATTTACATCCAAATCAAGCAGCCCCCATCAGGGGTCGAGCTAGGGTTTATATAGAAAAGAGCATGGGAAAGAAATCCGAGGAACACTGATGAGGTAATCCAAAGATGCAGGTGTCTTTGGGGGCTATGGATGGGAAAGTACAGGGAGTATACAGGACAGGGAGGGGGATGGATCTTTGAAGTCTGGCAAGAGGAAGAGTTCTTGGGCTGGTCAAGGACACCCCTCTCCCTCTGTCTCGATGAGAGAATGCTCTGCAACAAGGGAAAGCTTTCTCACAACACAGGAACTTACTGACAAATTGGGAGGCTTCCAGAGACATGATCTGTGGGGCTGGGGCCTGAGCAGCCCAGGGACAGAGATAAGGATCATGCTGAGGCCCATGCATGAATAACTGCTAGGCACAGTGTCCTTGGGTTGGGGAATGGTTGTTAGAGACAGTGTTTCTGAGAGTAGGGAGAAATTGGGGCACAAGTACAAGCACAAGCACCCGAACACCCCATTATTACGGGTCACAGATCACACAAACCAGACCAGGTGTCCTGGTCTCTGGTATAAACATAATTATCTAAAGCAATTATATTGCAAGCTTTCTTATCCATTTGCGTTGGAGGTACGGGCTATGCTGAGCTATGCAAGAGTACATTTCACTATTGTTTAGATTTAGGAGGAAAGAGGTCTGAGGCAAGATTAAGCACCAACTTTTGCTTTCCATGGCTTAAAGGGCCCTACTACCTAAATGGCAAAATAATGTTCTGTGTTACAAAACAAACTAAGAGTTTAAGTTTAAAAGTCTAGGGAATAACAAATCTCTACGGTTGGCAACATAGTATTGAAAACTTAAGCAAGAGATTCTGTTTGAGTTGCTACCTCTAAACAAAAAAACTATTTGATAAAGCTGAATGATTTAATATGAAAAAGTTTCAACTTTTATTTTGAAAATGAGAATTAAAGCTACACATTAATAAATTGTAAAATGACACACCATTAACCCATATTTATTATACTGCATTAAATAAGTTATTGTTATCCCTGACTAATTAAATATTTAATAGATGAAAAGTTCTCTTTCTTTTCTCTCAAGCCTTAGGTTTTTGAGTTTCATATCATCTTTTCAGGGTTTCTAAATGGAAAGAAGTACTAATGCTTTCTTTGGATCCAGACAAATTTTCCAAAGTCTGAATCAAGTTCTGCATTAATAGTGACTTTCATGTGGACATTATCTCCCTGATGGTCATTACATTATTATGATTTGGATGGGTAAAATACTTATCATTTATAATGTCTGACTTTCCAGACAGAAATGCTTCATACATAAACACACATGTACACATATGTGTGTATGTCCTTTTTTATAAGATGCACATATTCATGAAATTTAAGTAAGTTGTGCTTTAAAAGAGAAACAAAATCCTAAAACATCCCAGACATAGTATGGTGTGAGGCAGCAGAGTATTAGACCTTGGGAATCCAGAAACTTGGCATCTGGTCCCAGCTTTGCCTCTTGACTTGAGCAGGGAGTTGACCCAAACCAGAGATGTCAAAATTAAGGCCAAATTACAAGGGGCTGAACGTCTACTGAACCAAATTAACACTTACCTGGGTAAATGTTTAACAAAATAAATAAAAATACAGCATAGGCAATGTTAATTTGTGGCTTTCTAAGTCAATATGCAATCTGCAGGGATCTATTTCTACCTGAATTTGACAACAGTGGTTTAGATGACCTGCTATACTTTGAGCTATTACTATTTATTATTAGTTTCTGTTTAGAACAGTAGTGGGATCAGGCCTGTGAAAAGCTGTTATGCTTCCAGCCTGGGTGAATAAGGGAAAGAGGGAAGGAGGGAAAGAAGAAAGGAAGGAAGGAAGAAGAGATGAAAGAAGGGTGGGAGAGAGGGAAGGAGGAAGAAAGGGAGAGAGAAAGGAAAGAGGGAAGGAAGGAAAGGATAAAGAGAGAAAGGGAAAAGAAAGAAAAAGAAGAAAAAAAACCAGTCCCTCCACAGTCATCACAGTACTGTACCTTTACATTATAGCATATTGTATCCATCAACATATTGTATTAAGTGTATTTTCTGGTCCTGGACTGTTAAATTCTTCAATCAAGTTTTTGTTACAGTCATCCATGGCAAGGGTTTCACTGGATCTCTTGGGATAAGTTGGGGGGCCTGTGAAATCTAAGAGCTCTTCAATGGCCTTAGCATTACTGGTTCCATTCTGTTCCAAAGAAACACTGGGAATGATGTCATTCACTGGTGAAAATTCTGGGATGGAGATAAGTTCTTCTTTTGAAACCGGACTGGAAAAAAAAAGATTTTTTTTCACTGCTCAAACCTTTTTTATTTAATTTCTAATTTTATTCTTACACATTTTACTTATTTTCTTCTATAGAAGGTGGGCTTAGAGGCAAGGTACATGTAGAAGGAACTGTAGAGGACAAAATCAGAAAACAAATGAGGTTAGTTAAAATTAGAGGGTATCAATAAGCATCAGGTCCCTGTGTATTAAACCAAGCAACATGGATTGGGAGGGTTTGCGTGAAGGCACAGCATGACTCTGGGTTAGGCTTTCTATATTTGGACACATTTCCATGCAGCCGGAGTCAAGAAACAGAGAGATTAGATACACTTACTCTATGATGAGGCAAGTCATTTCAAGTGGACCAACCTACAGACTGGAAAGCCAAAACAGAAAGCAAAACCAAAAAACTAAAGCTAAAGAGAGCTTCAGGAAGGAGTCTGATATTTGTGCACATGTGATCATCATGACCATGGCCTAGGCACATAATATCCCCCCCATCTAGAGGACTGGCTGGGATAGGCATCTGTGAGTTTGACATGGTGCCTAGGCCACCAGAGGTCCATCCCATCTAAGTGTTGTTTATAACACGCACCAGCAAAGTTAGCTTCAAAGTAAATACTGATTTTCCCCATTTGGCTCCCAGTGGAAAATGGAAATCTTATAGTAGAACATTACTGATCTGGTTATTGCCCAAAAGAATTCTCTGCTTTATATGAGCCAAACTGATCTGCCTAGCATTCAAGTCTCCATACTTCCTGTTTCCAGTCTTCTCTCTTCTCTCCCACCTCTCCCTGCCTTTCATTCTTTATTTTAGCCAAACTAGATGACTCTCTATCCTCTGTGCTTATATGAATCTGTGCCTTTATTCTTATTCTAAGTGTACATAATAAACCCCTTTTCATGCAGTTTGTTTGTTGAATTCCTACTCATTTTTTAAGTCTGTCAAATACCACCCTCCTCCAGAAAGTCATTCCTGACAACTACATCTTATGCTCAGTAACCTTTATCTTTCCTCCCCCTTCAGGGATAAATAAACTTCTTGAGAAAGCCTTCTACTTAACTCTCTTTGAAACTCTCCCAATCTGGCCTCTTAACTCATTGAAACCACTCCCTCCAAAGTAACCAATGACCTCTTAATTGCCAGATCTAATGGCCTTACTCAATCTTGATTTTCCTTGGCCTCTCTGCACACCCTGACACTTCCACCAGAATACTCTCTTCTCTGGGTTTTCTTTGACACTGCTCTCTTCTGGTTCTCCTCTTATCTCTCCAACTCTCTGCCTCAGCCTCCTTTGCTCCATATTCCTCTTTATCATTCCCACTAACTGTGGGGTTTATCCAAAGTCTCTGCTCTGGGTCCCTTTCTCTTTTCACATTTTACTATCTCACTTGGTCACTTCACCAGCTCCCATAGGTTCAATTATCATCTCTATGCAGGTGATTCCCTTATCAATATATCCAGCCCTAGTTGCTATGCTGAGCCAGAGTCATGAATTTCCTACTGCCTTTTAGACATCTCATACTGGAGGTGCAATAGGCGTGTTAAACTTAACATGTCCAAAACAGAATTCATTTATCTTTCCTCTCCACCAAACTTTGACCCTTCCAATAGTCTCATAACTGTCTAGGCCCCCAGGCTCACAACTTTGGTGTCATCCTTGAGTCCTCACCTTCACTCACCTTGCATATATCTAATCTGCTGCCAAATCATGAAGTTGCTACCTTCTCTCCACTCAACACTGCCACAATGTTGAATTCAGGTCTTCATCATTTCTCCCCTGGACTAAGCTATCTCCCTGCCTCCAGTCTCTCCCCACTCCAGTCCATCCTCCACTCAGCTGCCAATGTGATTTTAAAAAAAATATTGTGCCATCTCTCTCTCTCTCACACAGACAGACAGACAGACAGACAGACACACACACATCACACACACACACACACACACATCACACCCAGTGAACTGCAATGGGCTATTACCTTCAGAATCAAACATAAAGGCCTCTGGTTTTACATTTAAAATTTTTTTGTAACTTGGCTCATTACCTTCTACCTTCTCACTACTTCTACCTTTCTTACACTTTATGCCACGCTACACATTCTACAATCTAGGTATACTGGATTACCTGCTGTTCTTCACCCATAACACTCTACCTCTCATTTCAATGACTTTGCACTGATTGTCTCCTATGCCTGGAATGCTCTCCCTCCTTACATCCTCCTCTTGGAATTCCTAATTCCCTTTGAGATTAGGCTCAAATCTCACGTAGTATGAGAGGCCTTTCCCCCAGCTGCTAATTCCTCACCTTTCAGATTATCTTCATCTACTCTGTATATATCTTGAATGTAACAATTATTTGCATTATGTTTCCTCCATGAAGGGATGGCTTTGCCTTCCTTCATTCCCTCCCTCCTTCCTTTCTCTTTCTCCCCTTTTTTTCTTCCTGCCTTCCTTCCTTCCTTCCTTTCTCTACCTTCCTTCTTTTCCTTTCTTCCTTCCTTTTCTTTTTTGTCTTCCTTCCTTCCTCTTTCTTTTTTCCTTCCTTCCTCCCTCACTTCCTTCCTTTCTTCCCCCAACTGCCTGGCACATAGTAAGTATATAATAATGGATGCTGACTGACTTGATCCCTTCCCTGTCAATAACAACTTCACTATAGAACATTTTTATACCTCTGTAATTAACTAGCTTATCTGTGTTAGTGCCTTAGCCCCCTACTAGACTGTAGTAAGCTCCACGACAGTAAGGCTTGTGTCTTATCTGAACCTGCTATCTCCCTCAGCACCTTCTACAGTGTTCTGCAAACAGAACATGCTGAATTAATGTTTGTTCTTCTCCTAACTTCTCTCCTTGGGAAAACAATGTGATATAATGGGAAGAATACTGGCTCTGGAGTCAGAGGTTGCTGTACAGTTGTTTTTCAGCCTCTTCATGACCTCTTCTAAGGTTTTCGTGGCAAAGATACTGAAGTTGTTTGTCATTTCCTTCTCCAGCTCATCTTACAGATAAGGAAACTAAGGCAAACCGGGTTAATTGACTTGCCCAGGGTCACACTGCTAGTAAATACCTAAGGCCATATTTGAACTCAGGAAAATAAGTCTTCCTGACTCCAGGCCCAGTGTTCTATGCACTATGGTATCACTTAGCTCGCCCTAGCTAGCTACATTAAAATTCCATCACTGATGCTTATTAATCTATGGAATCATAGGCAAGTTTCTTAAATTTCTTGGGGCACCATTTCCTCATTTGTAAAATGATCTCTGAAGTCCCTTCTAACTCTAAATCTGTGAATCTTATTAAAGAGAGATAAGTCCTATAGAAGACAGGCTAGAGAATACTGCTTGCTGTTAGTGGACCTGGCTGGATGACTCCAGCCTGGCCTTAACCTTGAGATCCCACCCTCTTATATAGTCTTTTAAAAAGTAAAACCTTAGCTTCTCTGATTTCCTCTCCTTATCACCCAAAGCCAGTTTTGGAATAGCGGTCGTACTTACATTAACAACATTCTCCTTCTGCCTACTGAGTTTTGTGAAAAGCTCTGCTCAGGGTAACTATCTCACTAATACCAGGACAGAAGGGATGCATAACACAATCCCTATCACAAAGCCTTGCCAAATCTGCACCCCCAGCCAACTATCTTAATACTGAGGAAAGAGAAAAGGCAGTGTAGCTAAGGATTTTAGGTTTTAGGAGATTTCTTCCTCTGACTGGAAACAGCTTTGCTGTTGTTGTTATGAAAACTGCTGACCCAAAGTCACAGAAAGGCAGAAAGCCTAGTCTCCCTCAATTCCTCAATCAACACATTTTCTCACCCCTCTCAACTCTTTCTTAAAGCCTGGCAGCAGGTTTCCTCTGTCTTCCCTCCCTCAACTCCAAAGACTCTCTTTAAAGGGGCTCATGAGACTAAATCTAATGGGCTGAAACAGTGTTGGGGTGGCCTTCATATGTCTCAGGGATTTTCTCCTGGGGTAGAGGGAGGGATAATGTGGCCAAGGAAAAGGATCTGAAGAGGTCCTGCTACCCCAGCTTTTTTTTTTTAACTGGATCTGTGACTTCATGGCATAGGAACTCTCAAGAAAAAAATTCTTCTATCAATGCCTATCAGCACCTTCTCTTGATCATATGACTTTAAATAGTTAGCTAGCCATTGAGAAACTCAGTGACTTGCTGCGGTTACGTGGCCAGCATGTGTCCAAGGCAGGACTTAATCACTCAGGCCTCCCTGACCTTGAGGCCAGCTCTTTAGAGACTGTTACGGTGACTCTTCATGTCATTTTTAGAGAGTTCTAAAGGGGAAAAGCCTTGAGAATACCCAGATTTTCACACATCTCGTAATTCATGTTGTTGTGCTGACCCAATTTTGGGGTTTTCTTGGCGCAGATACTAGAGTGGTTTGCCATTTCTTTCCCTAGCTTATTTTATACATGAGGAAACTGAGGCAAACCTAGTTAAGTGACTTGCCCAGGGTCACACGACTAGTCTCTGGGGCCAGATTTGAACTCAAGAAGTTGAGTCTTCCAACTCAAAGCTAGACAGCCCCAGATGAAAGTGTAATCAGGGAAAGGTTTAACAAAAAAATAAGAATATAACACAAGTTATGTTCATTTGTGATGTTCTAGTCAATATATAGCTGCAGGGATTTGTTTCTATTTGACTTTGACAACACTGTATACACTGTCTTATTCCTTCTGCCAGGTATCACTCCCTCACTGACCCTGCTCCAATCTCATTCTCACAATGCCACATAGTCTCTTCCATGCCTTATGTTCTCCTCACCCGTCTGGCTCGCTCTTCCTCCCATCCCACCAGACAGAGAGACAGACAGACAGACAGACACACAGACATACACACACACACACACACACACACACACACACATACATGTTCCTGCCTGGGCTTTTACAATATCTCACAGTACTGCTCTAGAATAGCATAACATAAATACAAGTTCCCAACTAATGCATGCTATATTAAACACTTCTTAAGTTTGGGCCTTGAGGTCTTGAGAAAAAAAAAAACCCAGTATCTTATTTAGTGAAAGCCTAATAAAAACTCCCTCATGCAAAATAAAGGAAAGTAGTATTAACCTGCCACCACAAATTTTGTCGTATCATCCAAATTACTTTAACTTACATCACTGGTCCTTGCATCAGAGTAGAGTAAGGAGACCAACCCAAGAGAAGTCAGTTAACAGCTCAGAGGAGACGAGCGCTAAGTGTGAAAGAAACACACGTACCTAACATCCATAGACTGAACCTCATCTGTGGAATCATCCAGACTGTTCATCTTCCCATCTAGGGCATCCAGATGGATAAGTCCTGCTACTGGCTTAAGACCATTAGAGAAGACATCCTGGGAGATAGTTTCAGGAGCAGAGCGTCCCACCCCATTAGTTTCTTGGTAGGGGGTCAATCCATTCATTTCTAATTTGGAACACAAGAATCATTAAAACAGAATTCCTTAGGTTAATCATAAAAAAAACTGAAACAAAGTAACTCGAGGAGAAATGAACATTGATTGGGTCAGCTGATTCAATCCTCCAACAAAACCACAAATTTTCTTAGAATAGAAGCAGAGTAGGATTCTATTTGATTTTTCATAGATTAAATGAGGAAAACAGATCAGGTAACAAAATCCTAGCATGCAAAGAAAGCTTAAGGCATACTAAGGAAGCTTCATGTTAAATATCTGACAGTTTTTCCATTTCTACTCATTGTAAGGCAAAGAAAAGGTTGAAAAATTATTCTCAAATGGGTATATCCACTGAGATGTGGTAAGAGGACATGATATGAAACCCATAGGACCTTCATTCAGATAGATGCCAGTTATGCAACTTATTTGTCGCATGGCTTGGGCAAATCACTTTACCTATCTGGCTCCAGTTTCCTCATCTATAAAATGAGAATAGACTAGATCAGAGGTGTCAAACATGTGGCCTGTGACTCACAACACTCCCAAGTGCCACTTGGGCCAGATTAAAATGTAACTAGAAAATATTTAACGAAATAAATAAAAATGTGATGAAACACAGATAATGTTAATAGGTGGTTTTCTAAGTCAATATGCAACCTGCAAGAATCCTTATGTACAATTTAGTGACCCCCATTTCTATTTGAATTTGATAGCACTGGACTAAATGACCTGGAAGGTTCCTTTGATATAAACCTATGGTCTTAGGTTGCCTATAATCAGTATGGAACAACCAAAACTACCAGTAATTTTCTTAAAGGGAGGAACAGGAGGAAAAAAACAAACCACCAGAACACATGTAATCTTCTTCTCTGTAAAAGAGCAATCAATTAATAAAGAATATAAGAAATGACCAACATGAAAACAGACTAGTGTCATATAAATGCTCAATGAATAAGCATCCAGAGGCTTGACTTCTAGTTTTATTGGGTACTAAATCAGTTGGTTACTATCGATGACTTTCCTTTAAGGAGTACTTTGTAATTTAATCTACATAAGTCTTTTGTGTGCTTTGGAAAATCGATCAATCAATCCACACATTTTACGAATTTGTAGTTATTTGGAATGAAATTTCCCTTTCTACTTATTATTGCTTCTTGGATTTTGTCATTGTTATATAGAAATTACATAGAAATGTCCATTTAAAAATTTTTCTTTCTTTTCTTCTTTTTCCCATTTTCATTACAAAACATTTCCATATTAGCCATGTTGTGGGGGAAAGAAAGCATATACTCAGCATATACTCAGAGTTCAATAGCGCTCTCTCTCTCTCTCTCTCTCAGAGAGCATTTTTCATTAGGAGTCTTTTGGAATCGTCATGAATCATGTATTGGTGCAGCTGATTTTTGGGAGTTTATTTTGTAGCCTACAATTTTGCCGAAGCTATTGTCTTGATTAGTATCTTTGCTGATTCCCTAGCAATTAATTTTCCAAGTATACTATTAGTATATATTTTCCAAATATACCACCATATTATCAGCAAATAGGGATAGTTTTATCTCCTCTTTATCTATTTTTATGCCTTTAATTTCATTCTTTTGTCTTACTGTTGTTGCTAGAATTTCTAAAATTATATCAAATAATAGTGGGGAAGTAGTCATCTTTGCTTTACTTTCATATCTATTAGGGAAAATTCTAGTGTATTCCCATTGCATATCATGCTTGCTTTGGGTTTTGGATAAATGCCTATATACTTTGTAAGATTTCTGACATAAATGCATGTTGTGGCATCAATGATTTTCCAAATGAAGCCCACAGTTTCTGACATGGTGACTGGGGAGAGAAACATCTTGTACACACTGGGTTGGACAATGTGATCTAAGGACCTTCCCAACAATAAAAAAAATTTATAGTTAAATATGATTATTAGTTGTGGATGTTTTAAAAACAGTATACCAAGGATAAACTTATTCCTATACTCACCTACTTTACTCTGTACAACTAGCTTTGATGTATTATTTTCCACATTCAAAATTGGCTGAGTCTCCTGTTTGGGCTGAGTCTCCAATATAGGCTCCTCCTTCTGCCACAAACAAAATATATGAAAGATTAACTTGAAGCAGGGAAAGAAATGACTTTAAAAAGTTTAGAAAATATTTAGTTCTTCACTGGGTCATCTATCTACCAATTAATTAAATTCAACATTTATTAAACCTCTACCATATACCAAAGATACTACTAAGTTAAAAAGGAAAAAGTCCTTTTCCTCCAAAAAGGTGAAATCTACCGGAAGGATACAATACAAAAAAATGAATACAGGGAATATATTAAAGATAATGTAATTTCAAGAGGGAAGAAAGTACTAATAACTGCAGGAATCAATAAAGGCCTCATAGTTAATGAGGAAGCCTGATGAAAGTTATGGCTTTGAGAAGACAGACATTGCAAGCATGAGGGACCCCTGTGCAATGGTAACAGGTGGGATTAATCAGGCAGGTGAGTCTAACCTGGATGGAAACGAAATGAAACTGGAAAGGTAGGGGGAGGTTGGCTTATGGGGGCCTTAAATGCAGAGCTGAGGCCGCTAGAGGCAAGCATCTATTCTGTGTTTTGTCTCTGCTTTCTCTCTTCTCCTTACTCATTTTTTCTGCCTTGATGTGGATGACCCTTTTTTCCCTTGGTGGCTCCACCCATTGGGAATCTCCTTCTATACATAAAGCAAACTATCTCTGCCTTGTCTTTCAAACCCCTCTCCTGAACTTATCTCTTCTTGGTAGCAATTCAGTATTCTCTAAAATACCAAGATGACAGAAGACTCAAATGCTTATTAGTTAGTAGTCTTCCCTCCCTCCTACAAATCCTTCGAATTTATTTCTCATTTCTTCCCTTGTCTTGCTTGGAACCAGGCCTTCGTGTCATTTCTGCTCCTGAAACTCTGGCCATCAGCCTTACTTCCCTTCCAAAGCAACCTTGGGTTCTGCCTCTGGGAAGCTGGGCTTTAATAAGTGAATTCTTGCTTTACTTGCCCAGAACCAGGCCCCTGTTGCACTTCCTAAACATCTCCATACCAAGGTGTTGTAGGCTTATCCCCTCCCCTCCTTTCCTGCTCCCCTTTATGTGATTTCCCTCCACTAAAATATAAACTCTTTGAGGGAAGAGATTGCCATGCTTGCTGTATTTGTATCCCTAGTGCTTATGCACAGTGCCTCGCACACAGTAAGCACTTAATGAATGCTTTCTCTGTCTCTTTATTTCTCTAAGCCAAAACCTCTTAGCCAGTAGATACTACATAAAAATAACAGTGTGAATCCCTCACCTTCACCTCTGCTGAAACATCACTTTTCCTTGTCCTCTTCATGATTTCATCTATTCTCTGGAAAGCAAAGGGAATCAAATAAGAGACCCAGCATCAGAAAAGTACAAGTAACGTGGAAAGGATGAAACCTGACATAATTCAGAGAATGGATGTTCTCAGAGTCCACGGAGGAGAGAGGGCTCTCAAGTTCTACTGTGAATCTGTACTTTTAACCCTATATTTAACAGGAAAAGAGCCAAACATTTGAAAGCTCATACATCTGCATAGCATTACAAGTTTTTTCATTTTATTTTACTTTTTATTCTGAACTTAGCAAACACCAAACAAAATAAGCATTTCTATATACATCGTAGAACCGAAGAAGAGAACTGTATATGAAACTCAAAGCCTCTTAATTTGCTTTATCTGCTTTATCTGTTTAAGTTGCATAGCATTTTCTTCACAATAACCCTATGAGAAAAGGATATAAAATCTATACTATCTGCTTGTGAAGAAACTGGAATCTCAGAAAGGTATAGTGACATGTTCATGACCACATTGTTACCAACTGCCACAGCTAGAAACTGAACCCACATCTTCTGACTAAATCCAGTATTCCAAGTCCAAATGTTCTGGTTCTGAGACCTTTCTACACCATCTTGTCTCTAAACATTAACATCTGAGAAACAGGCTACCCCCCTTCCCTAGCGTCAAAGACTTTTCGTTTATGACCAACCAGTTTTTGAAAAACCTCTTTAGACTGGTATGTACCCACCAATCAGAGCCAGCCCACTGAGGCAAGACAAACCTTTAGAATTGCTTTCTCTATCTCTCTTTATTTCTCTTTCCTTTGTGCCCTCCAAGCCAAAACCTCTTAGCCAACAAATACCAGGGGAGTGGGCACAGGTGCCTAGAAACAGGTAAAGAGACCAGGAATCCCCCAGCTCCTGGGCAGAAGCCGGACCAGGACCTGAGAAAGCTGCTCAAGAGAGAACCTGTGCCCTTTAGAAAGACAGCCCCCTTTCTCCTGCTTCTCTTCTAATGGGCGGCTCACCTGGTCCTTCCCCATCCCTTCACCTTACCTTCTTTCGCACCAGTCTTTCCTGCTCTATCTGCAGCATGATCTGTTCTCGTTCTAGACGCAGCTGTTGAGCTGCTTCCCGGGCCTTAGCTTCCGCCTCTTCTTTCTAATAAAAAGATGTGGAAGGACAGATTATTTGTGCTTAGAAGTCAAAACTCTGAGGAATTCTCATAATTTTCTATTCTTTTCCCTTCCTTATGGCCATGGTGACCCAAGCTGGGCACAACTACAATTGGGGAAAGTGAAAGCCATAATATCTAGACTTTGGTTTTACACAATCTTAGAAACCTCATCTTATTTATCTTTATATCAGTCTAAGCATAGTGCTTTGCATACAGAAGAACTTTAAAATATTTGGTGAATGAATGATATTTTGTGAAATGTATTTAATGTTTAACCAGTGAAGTAACATACATTTCAGGGTGAGAGATATTTGGAAATGTACAATTATAATTTCTGTTTGCAATCTAATGTTAACATCCCTATCCCTAGTGTCAGACTTGTTTGTTGATAAATTATTTTTGACCAATAATTTTTTATGGGTTGGACATGATGTGCTCTACCACGGTCAGACCATATTGTGGCAGGGGTAGTGGTCCTTCTGTTCCTCATATCACATTTTAAGAGTGATATAGAAAAGCTAAAGCATGTTCAGAAGGGGAGCTTGGTGAGAAGGTAAAACTATTTAACATGAGAAACATCGCTTAGAGGAGAAAAGTGATGGTGAAGGAAGTAGGACTGTCTCCATGTTCAAGTATCACTGCATTCAAATATCTGAAGGGCTATCATGAAGAAGAATTCATTTTCTACATGGCTCTGGAGCATGAAATTAGGACTGATGGATGGAAGATGCAGAAGGGGTGAGTAAAGTACATGTTAAGAAAGAAATGACAATTACAACTGTAAAATAAAAAAAAAGGCTGCTTTGGTAGGCAGCAAGTCCCCTGTCATGGAGGGATTCTAGAAAAGGCCGGACTGACCATCTTTGAGGGGATACTGCACAACAGATGCATGCATGTTTTCTGGAAAAATGAACTACGTTCAACAGTTCCTTGACAATTCCTAGCTATGTCACCCTGGGCAAGCCACCTAACCAACCTCTGTTTGCCTCAGTTTACTAAACTATAAAATGGGGAACCAAAATAGCACCTACTACCCAGGGTTTGCTATGGGATCAAATGAGATCACATTTGTAAAAAAAAAAATTGCTTAACACAGTGCCTGACACATTGTTCAGTCATTTTTCAGTTGTGTGCAACTCTCTCGTTACCCCATTGGGGGTTTTCTTGATGAAGATACTGGAGTGGTTTGCCACTTCCTTCTCTAGCTCATTTTACAGATAAGGAAACTGAGGCAAACAGGGTTAAGTAACTTACCCAGGGTCACACAACTAGTAAGTGTGTGAGGTCAGATTTGAACTCAGGAAGATGAGTATTTCTGACTCTGTCCATTACACCACCCATTGCCCCTACCTGGCACATAGCAGGTGCTTTTAATAAATGCACGCTCCTTCCCTTCCCTTCCACAGAGGACACATATTGTACCTGCTTTTCAATTCTGGCTCTTTCTTGCTGTTCTCTCTCTTGCTTTTCTTTTTCTTGCTGCTCTCTTAAAAGTTGTTCTTTTATAGCTTTCCTCTGGGCTTCCTCTTTTGCTTTTCTGTTCTCTTCTTCTTGTCTTTGCTTTCTTTCTTCTTCCCTCTTACGGTCTTCTTGTTCTTGGAGAATCCTGTCTTGTTCTGCCTTTCTTTCCAGTTCTTCCCTCTGTAGCCTTTAATGAAAAAATCACACATTCAAAAGGAAAAGTTGTAAGAAGTCCTAATGAACACTGTCCACAGAGTAATGATACCAAATAATAATAATAATAATAATAATAATAATAATAATAATAATAATAATAGTAGCTAATATTTATATGATGCTTATGTGCTAGGTTCTCTGCTAAGCGCATTGCAAACATTATCATTTTGATCCTCACAAAAACTCTGGAAGTAGGTGCTATTTTTATTTCTATTTTACAAATAAGGAAACTGAGGCAAACAGGTTGAGTGCCATGTCTAGACGTCACAAGCCAGTAAGTATCTGAGACTGGATTTGAACTCAGCTCTTCCTAAGTTTAGGCCTGGCGCTTCAAAGACAATCCCTTCAAACTGCTCCTAAACGTATGCATTTTATATGCATAGCTACTAACACAGATTCATGACTTGGGCTTAAAAGTTTAAAAGACTAGGTGTCCAGGCTCTAAATTACCTGAATTTCCAAAAAACCCAAACACATTAAACAAAGCCAATTTTTAATTCAGTTACGTGCGTAGTAATGATAATACAATGACTTGTCAAATTACAAGTTATAAATCTCAATGCCCTAAATAATAGCAATTAAAAAGCAGAGTCCATCACTCTTGTCTCATAACAAGTCTCAGCAACAGGAATGAGAATTCAAAAGTTTAGAAAGGACAAGTGTGTCAGTAGCCACGCAGATGCTACTCAATGATTTCAGAGCAACTGAGGGGCCTACACAGGTATGCTTTGGTTGGAAGTGAAACTTCAAAGGCAGAGGACAAATGGAAGGAAACTTCAAAGGACCCTTCTGGATTTAATTATTTAAAAATCAATAGTACTGATTTTCAATTTAATATTTAATACTGTTAAAAATAATTATTTTGCCTTTCATCTTATACAGATGAAACAGTTCGCAGCAATATCTAGGTATCTTCCTTACATAAATAAAGCAGTGGTGAAAGGGGGAGGAAGAGAAGGAGGAGAAACTTTGTACTTAAAAGGGGTCTTCTTATTTGGTGATGTTACAAGGAGCACTGGATTTGAAATCAGAAGTCACTGGTGCAGTGTCTGCCACACAGCAAGCACTTCATAGATGCTGACTATGTCCTAGCTTTATTAGCTAGTGAAACTTTGGGTAATTCACTGAATCTTATTGTATCTGTTTATTATCTATAAAAACAAGGGTAATAATATTGGCAACTGCCTCCTTTCAAGGAGGGCAAAGGAGGGGAGGGAAGCCCTTTGTGAAACAGAAGTGTAAGCTATTATCAACATACAGAGTTTTCCAATGGTCTTAATGTAGTTAAAGTTTAAAACTGCACTAAAGACTTCTGTAACACTCTGGGTTTTATATTACTAATTTATATTTATAATTAAGCTTTAATAGCTTAAAACTGCACTAAGACTTTTGGGACACAATGTATTTCTAATTGATTTCTATTTGAAGACAAACATGATTCAAGATATTTGATAAAAAAATGCTACAGTAAACACCTCCAAATTCTCTTAAAATGATCTATAAATACATATTCTCTTTCTCTCTGTCCCCCCCCACACCTCTTTCTCTTTCCCATTCTTCTTCTCACCTCCTCTTCTTTCCCTTCTTTCACTCCTTTCTCTCTCTTCTTCCTCCTCTTCTCTTTCCCCCTCTTACTCCTCTTTCCCTTTCTTCCTCCTTCCTCTATCTCTTTCCCCCTCTCACTGTTCTTTCTCTCTTTCTTCCTCTCTCCTCTTTTTCCTTCTCTCCCCCCTTCTTCCTCCTTCTTCCCTCCTTCTCTCTCTGTCTCTCACATCTGTGTTTCTTTCTCTCTGCACCTCTCTCTACAAGACAAGCACATGTCCAAAAATTGGGTACAACTATTACAATACTTATGCTTTCCTTCTAATAAACTCAGGTCACTCTTGAGATGAGAGCCTGGGCAAGCCACTAAAAATATGTGGACAAGACCTTTGAGCTCTGTGTACCTCACTTTCCTCCTGTGTACAAAATGGGGATCCTACTATGTGGACTGCCTCCCTCTGAAAGGGCCATTGTGAGGGAAAAGTGTTTTGCACACTTAAAAGTGTCAGAGAAAAGTGAGCCATCTCCTTCTATTAAAAATATCATCCAGAAACGAAGGGCCGGAGCCCCTCTCTGCTGCTGAGTCTCCCTTCTAGGTGGGGGTGCATGTAGAATACCTCTCTTGCTCTTCCCTCTCCTGCCTTTCTTGTTCTTCTTGCTCTTTTTGCAGACGAACCTGCCTCCTCTTCTCTGCCAGGATTTTGGAGGCTTCTTCTGCATCCGTTGTTCCTGCAGTGAACTTCCCTGATGGTGCATGAAAGGGTTAGAAAATTAAAGAGTACAGAGGCAGGTAAATTGGCAGAACAACCCCAATGATCCACACCAGCACAATATTCAAGGATACGGATGAGCTGGGAAACAAGCTCTACAACTCTGGCAGCGTTTCACTGGGGAAGCCTGGGAAGAGGCAACTAGGAGAGACAGTGAATGAGAGCCTGTTGGACTTTGAGTCTTGAGAATCTCCCTAAAGGAGGGGCAGCTGGGAGGCACAGAATAGAACCCTGGTGTCAGGAGGATCCGAGTTAGAATCTGGCCTCAGACACTGGACATTTACTAACTGTGTGACCCTGGGCAAGTCATTTAATCCCACTGCCTTGAGAAAGGAAGGAAGGAAGGAAGGAAGGAAGGAAGGAAGGAAGGAAGGAAGGAAGGAAGGAAGGTAGGAAGGAAGGAAGGAAGCAAAGACCTGAAGTCTTCCTAAAGACCTGAGTTTGAATCTTGACTCAGACATTTACTAACTGTGCATGACTCTGGATAAAGTTACTTAAAACTCTCTCAGCCCCTCCTCCCCCTACTACTTTGTAAAATAAGGATAACAGCACCTACCTTTCTCAGAATCAAATGAGATAACATGTAAAACACTTTGTAAGCCTTAAAACTCTATATAAATGCTAGCTAATATTAACATTGGGGGGATCTAGGTGATGCAGTAGATAGAATGCCCCTGGACCTAGAGTCAGGAAGAGTCATCATCTTCCTAAGTTCAACACTGGCCTCAGACATTACTAGCTGTGTGACTCTGGGCAAGTCATTAACCCTGTTTGCCTCGGTTCCCTCACCTGTAAGACAAGCTGGAGAAGGAAATGGCAAACCACTCCACTATCTTTGCCAAGAAAACTGCAAATGGGGTCATGGTAGAATCAGACACAACTAATCAACACAATTACTAATATTATTATTAAAAAACACAAAAACAAGAACAGGCCTCAAAAGCAATCCCTGCTTGCTTTCTTATTTAAGGAACACAGGTTGAGGATTAAGGTGAAACCAATTTTTTTTTTTTTTGCTAAGAACTACAAATTGGCCATGTCTAGCCTATCTTGCTCAGCACATCTAGGAACCTCTCCAAAGCCATTAGCCAAGTCAGTCTGTTCGTCTCCAACTCTGGCCATTCCCCTCGGGGAGATGAGTAAGAGAATTCAACAGAGAAACAAAATGATTTGAAAAGTGGTATTAGAAAAGTCATTCTTCCCCAAGAAATGCCTCCCCCTCCCCAACTTCCTCTTCCTCACAGCAGAAGCCAATGCTTTCCTTAACCAAGCAGGCTGATTTTATGGTCAATTACAGACCTCTCCTCCCACCTCCAACCCCACCCTCTGAGACCAAATACCTCTATGCTGGCTTTATCAAGGAGGCTTACCTTCACTAATGTCCGTCTTTCCTGACCCAGGGCTGTGTTTCTCCGCAAGATGCTTCTCACCCATCTGATCCCCGTGAGCTCCATGTGCTTTCTGACTCAAAGCCCCTTCCTTTTCCTTGTTTGCTTTCTCCTTGTCTGCTTTCTTCTTTGGAGTCTCTTGGTTGGGAGAATGGGGGCTGCGGTATTTGACGGGTGATCCTTGATATGGTTTGGTATTCTTTGGAGACTGTGGGTATTTTGAAGGTGTTCTACAAAACAAAAACATAGGAGTGAATTCCTGGGCCTCAGGCAGATTTCGTTTTTTCTGTCTCTCCTCAAACTCTTCATACCTCAATATACTTGTGAGATAAGAATTTCAAATTCAAATTGGCATTTTTAGGGAGAAAACTTAAATTTCTACCATAAACTTTAAAATGAAGAAAAATGTTCAGGAAAAGATATTGGCATCTTCTGGGAGTCAGAATGACACAGGGAGAAGGATATTGGAGTTGGGACCGGTGTTCCAATTTCACCTCTGAGGCTCCCTCTACAGGGGTGGGGAACCTGCAGCCTGGAGGCCCTTGAGGGGATAATACAAAATAAAAAATAATATCCCCTTTTATTAAGGGGATTTGTTCTGTGAAGTTTGGATTCAGTCAAAGGGCCACACTTGAGGACCTAGAGGGCCACATGTGGCATTGAGGCCGCAGGTTTCCTGCCCCTGCTCTAAGACCTTGGACAAGTGGCTGATCCGGCTTGAATTCTATACAACCTTTTTTTAGCCCCATCAAATTATTTAACCTGTGTGGTGGGGTGGATGTGCACCAAATGGTTCCTCTAGGGAGACACTGTGTTATAGTGGAAAAGGTGCTGGGTTTGGAATCAGAAGAGCCGAGTTCAAATTCAGGGTTTTGCCATTACTACTTGTGTAATCTTAGGCCAATCAGTTACCTCTTTGGGCCACAGTTTCCTCATCTATAAAATGATATGGGGGTGGGGGTGCTGGACTATGGAGTCCCTTTCAACTTGATGGGCCTATGATCCCTTGATTCTTTTCCCTAAACCCATAGAAGAATCTGGCCCAATTATGTGATTAAAGATAATAGAGTATAGTGATATGAACACTGTATTTAGAAGCAAAGGACTCGAGCTCTCATTGAAGCTTTGCTACTTACTAAGTGTATGCAATGACTTCTCTGAGACTCGGCTTCCTCATCTGTCAAGGGAAAGGGTCGAACTAGATAGTTTCTCTTTCTTTTTTATTTTTTTGTGAGGCAATCAGGGTTAAGTGACTTGCCCAGGGTCACACAGCTAGTAAGAGTCAAGTGTCTGAGGCCACATTTGAACTCAGGTCCTCCTGACTCCAAGGCCGGAGCTTTATCCACTACACCATCTAGCTGCCCTGAACTAGATAATTTCTAAGGTCTAGTCTAGCAAAGAAGCCTTTGTTCCAATGAGTACTTATTACACATTTTTATTGCTATCTTTTGTTTTGACATAATTTCAATTTCCCTGAGCATCCCTCCTTCCTCTCCCATTCTCCAAGACAGCCATCTCATATAACAAAGAATTTGTATTTATGCTTTTCAATTATGTTTATGTCCATTACCTCATGTGCTCCTTAAAACAAAATCTTACAAGGAAACTAGGGCAAGTAGTATTCCCATTTTATAGATAAGGAAACTAAGGACCAGAAAGGTTAATCGGCTTGCTCAAAGACACAATTAAATTGCAGAGAAAGGTCTAGAATCTGAGACTCTTGATTGTCAATATTTTTCCATCTTATCACATTGTTCCATTCCCCTGGCCCATCACCAATAAATAAATATATGAAAAATTAAAGGATAACTAACTAAATGAATGGATTGATGAATGAATGACTGAATAAATAAGTACAGCATCTATATATGAGGAAAACTATAAGGAAGAGACAGGGAGAGAAGGCAATGAGCATTCATTAAGCACCCATTATGTACCAGGCTCTAACAAAGATTAAAGAATTTGAACCTCACAAACTATACTTTGGGAAGTAGATGCTATTATTATCCCCATTTTACAGTTGAGGAAGTTGAGGCAGGCAGAAGTTAAGTGGCTTGCCTAGGGTCAAACAGTAAGAAAGTGTCTGAGACTAGATTTGAACTCAGGTTTTTCTGACTCCAGGCCCAGAGCTCTATCCACTGTGCCACATAGCTTGCCAAGAGCATGAATTCAGGTGAAAGGGAAAGCATAGTCTCATGCTCCTGGAACCACAAATGACTTTTTTTCTCTATGGTTTTGAAAGTTAAGAAGCTTTATGCTTTTTTCTGAAGCTATCTGACATTAGTTACTGCCGCCATTGAACTAGACAAGAGATTAATCGTTCTAGAGTATGAATCAGGACAGGTCTTCTCAGGGTTGTTTTAAACCCATCTTTCACGTTTCTCATGAAGCTAGACAATGAAATAGGATTTTATCTTTTTTTTACATACCCCACACACATAGTGTATACTGATTTGAGATGATGAAGAAAAAAAGCATTGCTATGTTTTACCAGGGGCAGCTAGATGGCACAGGAAATAGAACAAAGAGCCTGGAGTCAGGAAGACTCATCTTTCTGAGTTCAATCCAGCCTCAAACACTTATTAGCTTCGTGACCCTGGGCAAGTCCTGTTTGCCTCAGTTTCCTCATATGTCAAATGAGCTGGAGAAGGAAATGGCAAACCACTCCAGGATCTTTGCCAAGAAAATCCCAAATGGGATCACAAAGAGTCAGACATGACTGAAGAACAACTGAACAACCACCACCAGGAAGGTCAGGTACAACATATTAATTCAGATAGGGAAGCGAGCAGGCTGGAAAGAATATCCTTGGATAGCTGTCTGGAGGGCATCTCTATATGGGTGTATAATTGGGAAGGAACAGGAGATACTGCCACTCTCGTTTCATGTGCGTAATCACTCTTTTCTCCAAGATAAATTTCTGATAAGAGTATTATATTAAATCCAATTTTGGATGATAGTGGAGAAGACAACACTCAATTATCTGCAGTGGAAAACTCAGGCACTGTTATAAATATTATTATAGATGCCAGATCAGGACAAGGTTGTGACAATCTGGAAGGCTCTTGTATTGGAATGCCATTATGATCTTCACTCACCCAGAGAATGCGCTATAGGACTCTTAACCTGTGGTCTGTGAACTTAAAAATAAAATATGTGTATGTGTGTGTGTGTATATATGTGTGTATATATATGTATATATATACACACATATATATACACACACACACATATATATACATGTATCTATATCTATAGAAATAGAGATATAGGTATGTGTGTATACATACATATACATACATATATATATATAATTGTATTTCAATATAACTAATTTCCTTAGCAATCCTATGAATTTCATTTTATATATTTATAAAAATTGTTTTCCTGAGAAGGGAAGCATAGGCTTTGTTTGACTACTAAAGGAATTCATAACTCAAAAAAAAGCTTAAGAATCCCTAGTTTTAAAGGAACCCAGTGTGATTCAGCAGCTCTGAATGAGTCACAGATGGCTCCCCTAGCCTATTCCTTCCATGATGCAAAACACATCTAAGCTCTGGAGGTGACTTCAGTTTTCGTTGTTCCTCTTGTGGGATATCTGTTTCATTTCCAATGTACTAAAAGGCAACACTCAACCAGATTCCTAAATAAAAACATTAAAGTCAGCTAGGAGAGATATCTGGGAATGCTTATACAAGAAAAATGACTTTTATGATTGTCATTCTTTTAACAAGCATTGGACTATTTCAGATGGAAGGTTGTGGGGTCCTATAAAGACTCAGAGACAAAGGGAGAGTTGATAGAACTATTTATGGACACTTGTTATCTTCTCTCTGGGACATGGGCTATAGCTAGGTATCTGATCTTTGGTCTGAGGTATGTTTCTGAAACTATTTACCTGAAACCTGGATGGTATCTGACAGAAGACATATAACCAAAGAGCAACCTCCTGATATTATGGGCAAGAAAGAGAATAATACACTTATAGGTTTTTGAGATCAAATGAGAACAAATCATTAATTATATGAGGCCTATTCCAACTTTTCTGCTGCTAGCCTATAGAACTGTAGATCTGAGTTTGGAACAGACCTCAAAGGGAAATCTAATCCAAAACTCTCATTTTACAGATGAGGAAAGTGAGGCCCGGGAAAGTTAAGTAACTTGCTCAAGGTCACACAGGTACATCTGTCAGAGGTGGGATCTGGACTCAGGTTTTCTGATTCTGGAACCAGTCCTCTTTCTACTCTCCCAGACTGCCTGACCCTTTACTTAGGCTTTCTTTTAATCTCCTTTTTTTCTCCCTTCAAAAGTCTTATTGATATATTTTATTTGCACAACAAAGCCATTTCTGGATATACCTTGTCATTCCCTCACCAAATAAACTCTCCTTTGTGACAAAGAAAAACATTTAAGCAAAACTAACTGATACTATATTTGACAGTGTGGACAACATTCCATATCCATAGTCCCCCAGTCTCTACTGAAAGGAGGAAGAGGTGCTTCTATCATTTCTTTTCTGGGGTCAAAGCTGGTTATTACAATTAGCTGGCATTCAATTTCTTAATGTCTCACTGGTTCCATTCTATCTTTTTAGGCTTTTTGAGGGAAAGAAGGAACTAAGCATTTATTAAGCATCTACTACATGCCAGGCACTGTGCAAATCACTTTATAAATATCATCTCATTTGATCCATTTTGTCATCTTTGCCAATTTGATGGGTATGAGGTGAATAGTGAATTTTAATCTGAGTTTGTATTATTTGTAATTTAGAACAATCTTTTATATGCTTTTGATGTTTTTCTGCCTCTTTCCAAAAGCACACAATTGTCCACGCTTTAGAATAAGGCATTTTATTTTTGCAGTCTTTACAATGGGAGGAGTAGCCAGACTGCTCCTGTGGTTTGTTATCTGGCTTGGCAGTTCATTTGGTCATTGTCTTTACACTAAAGCCCTAATACTGCAACGCCTCACAGTGACATGGCCTGGGGACCAGCTTAGCTATGTAGAAAGGCTTGTTATTACCAGGTTGGCTTGATGGTGATGAATTTGTACCCAGGCTTCAGTGAGTCACCAACTCCCTCGAAATTACTATGCAGACACTTCCTAATTTACAGGAACTATATATGCTTTACATACGTGTCTGGTGAGACAGAGCTAATTTTTATGAAACTTAGAAGATGTCTTCAAAACTGTCAACTATCTTAGCAAGCAATCATTTACAATTCTACAGAAATGGAAGACTGAGTATGAAATAGATATCTCTCCTCTTGGCAGAGAAGTGGTAGACTATGGGAACAGAATGTAGATTATGGGCTGTTGCTATTGTTCAGTTGTTTCAGTCATGTCTGACTTTTTTTATTAGCAAAGATAGTGGAGTGGTTTGCCATTTCCTTCTCCAGATCATTTGACAGATGAGGAAACTGAGGCAGATAGGGTTGGGTGACTTGCCCAGGGTCACACAGCTAGTAAGTGGCTGAGGCCTGAATTGAACTCAGGAAGATGAGTCTTCCTGACTCTAGGCCCGATGCTCTATCCACTGGGCCACCTAACTACCCCGATTATGGGCATAGAACCTGAAAGATACTTTGAAATGTTCCTTTTTCTTTAAATTGAAATGAGTTTTAGAGGAGTTAGGATATACAGTATGGCTGTACTTTATTGCCAAGTGACAACTGAGAGAAAACCACTAAAGTATCAATAAAGCATTAAAAAAAAAATATGGAACAAAATGTGATTGTGGGATGTGCTAAGTGCATAATTCTTGGCGAGGCAATGCCAAGTACTACGTGAAACTGAGGGTAATAACAATAAGGCTTCCAACTTTATATCAATCAGTAATAATAAGGTAGCTAGCATTTATATAATGCTTTGAATTTTGCAAACACTTTGCAGCGATGATCTCATTTGATCCCTACAACCACCCTGGGATATAGGTGCAACTATTTGCCTCATTTTGCAGATGAGGAACAAACAGACAGTGGTTAAGTGACTTGCCCTGGATTACACAGCTATGTATAACATGTCTGAGGCAGGATTAGGGCAGATTAGTCAATTTAAAAGAAAAGAGAATGTTGGATCCAGGAAAAACAAACAACATAAGATAAATGGATTGAGCCATTTAAAATAGGAATACCACACCATCAAAATAAAGAACAGAAAACAAACAAGACAGACTCACAGAAGTGCCAGACAAGCAGGCTTCAAGAGAGCTGGTGTAATAAAACATTGCTAAAGGAGAGAGGGGGAGCTGAGATGAATGCAGCGGAGACGTAGGGCCATCCATTTTCCTTTCTGGTAGCAGTTAAAACACTAAATGTTCTACTTAACATATGGACTGATCTGCCACAAGAAACATTTAAAAAAGTAGGAAGACCAATACTACAATTAAATGAGCATTCAGATGCATAGAAAAGATGCATGCAGATCTTAAAATAATATATTTACTATAATAATAATCTTAAAATGTGGAATATTAGAAAAAGTTGAAATTTAAAGAGTCAGAAGACCTGGGTTCGAGCTTTTATGTCTTGCTGTGTTGCAAATGTATCTTGTTCTGGGTCCCCCTGTTTCCCCCCACTGTCCCCGCAAGCTTAGTTAGTATAGTAAGTTTTTAAGTAGCTAGTATAAGGTAACAGTGGTATGAAGTAAGATTGCAAAGGTGAACCTAGAAGTCATTTACAAACTGTCCCATAAATTGAGGCAGCCTGAGTTACTTACAAACGGTCTCATAAATTAGAGGGGGCGAAGGAGACATTGGCAACAGCCTCATAAATTAACTAAAGCCACATCCTGAGACCGTGTGCTAAATTAGGGGAAGTCATCCAGGCCTTAATGTAATAGCCTCCTGGTCCTGTTAACTGCCTTTGGCCTGCAAGCTTCAGATAAACTCTAGATATGCTTGGTAACACCAGCAGAACACCAGCAAAGCATCACACTGCTGAACTAACCCTACGGTGCTGCTGATCACTTTGAGATGTTGTGGATTTGTTAATAAATTAAGTCTAAACTGGCATGCATAGAAGACCATTCCCTACCACCAAAACCTTATAAGAACGGACTCCAAACTTCTGCCCCCAGCACTCCTCCACCTGCTATAATAGGTCCACGCTGCCTGAGCGCTCCCCACTCTGATCCTCAGCTAAGAGATTCTCTGGGCCCCTCCCCTTCACCATTCTTTTCCCCAAAGCTACCTCCCCCACCCCCCAGTTTGCCTCTGTACTACTCTGTGCCTTATTAAAGTGTGATTCAAGCATTACGTCCCACACACTGCCATCACAGTCTTTTCTGGTGAGTATCCAAAGAACAGGGTGTTGTTCTTCCCCCCAAAACCTCCCCACCCTCCTCCCATTCCTTTACTCAGAAACCAGGAGCACCAGGAGAACCCAGCACCAAGAAAGACGCTGTGGATAGCTGCCCCTATTGTGAACGAGCATGGCACAATGAACCTCATGTCCCTTCCTAGGAGATTTCCCCCCTTTATTTGGGTTTCAATAAATCAATTAATAATTCCATAAATTAATTAACAACTTACTTGCTCTGACACTTATCAATCTTGTGACCTCGGGTAAGTCACTGAAACCTTTCTAAGCTGTCATTCTCTCAAGTGTAAAATGGTGATAACAATGCTTGTGACTACTTCACAAACTCACTACAAGAAAGAGACAGAAGTAGTCAAACAATGCACTCTAAACAATGCGACCTACTTTAAGAATTTAGAAACAGGGGATTTTAGAGAGCTGATCAGTAACATACATAGATGCAGCTTACAAAATGGCAAGATTTGTAAAACAAGGAATGCTCAAGACAAATTTTAAAATAGAAATTACTTAACTGGCAGTGAGCCAGTGACTAGGGTTGTTACTTGAACTCACTTAAATAAAAATTTCAATGTTCCTTTAATTTTTTTTTTCCCCACTAGAGATTGACATTCTAGCCAGAGAGGACCTTACGGCTTTTATTGTTGTTCAGCTGTATCAATCTTGTCTGACTCTTAGCGACCCCTTTTGGGGTTTTCATGGCAAAGATACCGGAGTAGTTTGCCGTTTCCTTATCCAGATGTGGAAATTGAGGCAAACATGGTTAAATGACTTGTCCACGGTCACACAGCCAGTAAGTGTCTGAGGTGGGATTTGAACTCAGATCTTCCTGACTCCAGACCTGGCAATCTATGCACTGTGCTACCTACCTCCCCCAAACTTTACGCCTACATCATCCCAAAATCCTCCATGCTCAGTGTATTATTGGTGCTAATTGGCCACATTTGTCCTAACTTTTTGCTAAGAGGCACAGAGAAAACAATGTAATGGACTTTGCCATAAAGGAAGAAAATAAGGGAAAAAGGATAGTGGAAGAGGAGCAATCCTAATGGAAATCTTAATGGAAAAAAATGTATTAAATGATTTAAAAAAAAAAAGGATTTTAAAAAATGGCATCCCAGGGACAGATCAATTCAACCTTGGAAAAAAGAACCCACTTTTATAGGCTGGTAAACATCTTTTACTAGTCCATTTTCTTACATCAGCCATCAAATAAATATATTTTGATCAGACTTCTTTTTCTCTTTGCTCTGTGTCCTTGGTTATTGTCTCAGTTCAAGTGGACACTTAACCATAACCATCCCCTTCCCTCCATTCTCACAGCTCCCAGCCAGCCTAGTTTGTTCATATCACCTCACCTGGACTAGTAAAACAGCATGCTAAGCAGGGTCCCTGCCTCCAGTCTCCCCTTCATTCAGCTGCCAAAATAATTTACTGCAACACAAGTTTGAACGCATCACACAGCACCTACCTACCCCCATCACCTGCCCGATGAACTCCACTGGCTCCCTATTATTTGTAGGATCCAATTTAAAAAAAAAATCAATTTTATATTTAGAGCCCTCTCTGACCTTCCTTCTTCCTACCTTTATTATACTTCACCCCCTTTCACGTACTCTACAACTCAGTTGCACTGACCTACTTTGCTCCTTCTCACCCATAATATTCTGTCTCCCAATTCCACGCATTTGCACTATGTATGCATATGATCCTCTTCCTCTTCACCTCCACTTCTTAGCTTCCCCGGCTTTCTTTAACACTCCGCTCAAAGCCCACCTTTCTGCAGGAGGCTTTTCCTGATCCTTCCCAACCACTAGTGACTTAGAGGTTGCCTTCCATTTATACTGACTATGTCTTGTACATATGTATTTTATTTGTATATTGTCTAGGACATTAGATTGTGAACTCCTTGAGAGTAGGGGTTCGTTTTTTGCCTTTCTTTATATCGCTAGAGCTTAGCACATAGTAGGCACTTAATCAAAGCTTGCTGATGGATCCACCTGGAATAAAAGCTTTCCCACCAATCTGGTTTTTTAACAAGGATGCATTAGAAAAGGTAAAACATTTTTACTTTGATATTGCAGGAGAGGAATGTCTCTTTGCTGGAGAATCAGATCTTCTTAATGGAGATCCAAGGCTGGCTGTGGAAACGGCTGCTGGAGGTCGCTTTTCTTTCTTTCCTTTCTCAGTCTACAGAGGGAGTAAAGAACACGCAAGGTGAAGTACGGTGAGATGTCTCATTTTAGCTACTTTTTAAATATCGTAACTACAACACTTCCAAAAAGATCAATTTACAAGCTTCCAAACTGTAAGCTGTCTAAAGGGCGGCAACTGAATTCAGCCCACTGTACAATGATGGCACAGTGCTCCAAAAGAAGAAAAAGTTTTATATAAAACTTCAGAGCAGATTCACTCCCCACAGGGACCTTGTAAATTTAAGAATATCACAGCTCATTATCAGTCTACAGGGCACAAGGTAGTGAGTGGAAAGTAGTGGGAAAAGAACAATGGATCTGAATCTTTGTGACTGGCGCTCATAGTTCACAGGCCTGGGTTCAAGTCCCATTTACTAGTTATGTAACCTTGGCCAAACCATGGCTTCCTTATGATCACAGTATTTAGAGCTGAAGGGGGTAAGGGGCAGGGTTTATGCATTCCTACCAATCATCTCTTTTAACAGAAGAGGAAACTAAGGTACTGACCAGCCAAAAGTCACATGGTTAGTTAATAATAAGGCTAGGAGTTGAGCCTAGGTCTTCCGATTTCAAATTTGGTAATCTTATTCACTGTAATAAGCAGCCTTTCCATAGTATAATTGCAAAATTATATATATATTCATGTTCATATTTATGATCATATAATCATATTCTTCCCTCACAAAGAGAATAATTCTAAATCGGGAGGAGAGACAAATACACTGACACTTGCTTAGCCATCCAGTAAAAACATGAATTTTCCATCTCTCAATAAAGATTTCTCCATCCCCTGGCAGAGAAGATCAAAGGCCCAACTCGAGTGCCAATTCAATATCAAAGCACCATTTTCAGGAAGACTGATAGTAGGTAGAGCACAAAAATATAAAAAGTCACTGGGAAAAAATTATGGTTGGATGAAAATGCTGTGAATGTAACCTTCAAGAAAGTCAGTCATAAACTCTTCCATAAAATACATAAGAGAATGACAGAGGAGTTGTTATCATTCCCTTGCTCCATAATTACCCACTCCTTAGCCCTTAAAAACAGCCCACACTCCCTCCAAAGACAGCTGTTACCTACCAAGCACCTCCATATCTACTCAGCCCCTCACCAACACATTCCCCCATCAATCTCTATTCTCCATTTTTCTCATACACACAACACACACACACAACCACTATCACCATCATAACCCCATGCCACCCCCACTGCCATCACCACCTCTCTACACAACAAGAATGTAGAAATTTCATTTCTCGTTGGAGAATCTAAAGAAGGTATGGTAGCCTAGGACAATGAGAAAGAATACTGGGCTAGGACTGGTATTCAATACCTCTGCTACTTGCTTGACCTTGGTAAAGTCATATCGCCTCTACGGGCCTCAGTTAAACTGGACAAGTTGCTATTTTTTTAAGGCTTGGTCA
Organism: Phascolarctos cinereus; assembly: GCF_003287225.1. Classification (NCBI taxonomy): domain Eukaryota; kingdom Metazoa; phylum Chordata; class Mammalia; order Diprotodontia; family Phascolarctidae; genus Phascolarctos; species Phascolarctos cinereus. The sequence continues at coordinate 84,451,425 of NW_027556098.1, read as the reverse complement.
GTATAACTGTGATGTTAAATTCTGTATAAGTTCATTTATATTTTATATTTTATTTATTATATATTATATTTATATATATATAATATAATATATTTTATATATATTATATATAATATATATGTTTCATTATACTGCTTTACTGATTTTGCTTATTTCATTCCATTTACATCACCTAAATTTCCGCCTACATCCCTCCCCTCTCCCAAAGAGCCATTCCTATAATGAAGAAATTTTTGTAAAGAATAAAAAAGAGGAAGAAAATAAAATTAAAGATGATCAGCACATTGGAAAAAAATCTGTCTACATATATAATGTTTCACATACGTGAATCCCCTGTCCCCAGCAAAGGAGTGGGGGGAGGTGTTTTCTGATATCTATTATTCAGGACCAAGCTTATTCTTTGTAATTCTGTAACATTCACTTCAACTGTCCTGTAGTCCTTGTTCTTTCCATTTACATTTTGTTGTTGTCATTGTATATGTACTATATGTATGCATATATGTGTGTATACACATACATACACATGCATACATACACATGCGCACACACATATAGGAGTAGCTAGTGGCACAGTGGATAGAATGCCATCAGGACAATCCAGCCTTAGACATTTACTAGCTGTGTGACCCTGGACAACTCATGTAACCCTGTATGCCTCAGTTTCTCATCTGTAAAACAAGCTGGAGAAGAAAATTGGCAAATCACTACAGTATCTTTGTCAAGAAAAGCCCATCATGAAGTTGGACATGACTGAAAAAAAAAAAACCAATGAACACCACAACCGCACATATGATACATGTGTACATGTGTGTATACACATATATACACATACACACATATACGTGCGTTGTGCATCTAAGACCTCTTTTCCAACTCTTACATTCCACCTGTCTGGGCCACTACTAAGCTGAGGAATAGAATTAGGGACTAGCCCTATGAAACTTCCAGATAAGGAAATTGCCCCTTGCCCAGGGTGGGTTGGCACCTTCTCTTCAACTGAAGAGTTGCAGAAAGTTGCTCAGGCCACATGTGGCCCTCTAGGTCCTGTGGCCCTTTGACTGAATCCACTTCACAGAACAAATCCCTTTACTAAAAAGATTTGTTTTGTAAAACTTGGACTCAATCAGAGGGCCACACTTGAGATCCTAGAAGGGCCTTGAGGCCACACGCTCCCCACTCCTGTCATAGACAGTATCATTAAGGGTAAGACTTGAACTCAGGTCTTCTTGGCTTTGAGGTGGGCTCTCTGTCCAACAAACCATGATTTCTGCTAACCTGAAAATAACTGCGATTTTGAAAAACAACTGGTTTCAAAGTTATGTTAAGAGAGTCCTATGACATTTGTAGAACAACAGCACCATGCTATCAAACAGGAAAAAGAAAAAAACTATTTTCTGATTCGGGAGCAAATTCACTGCCCACAGAGACCCTGCAAATGAAGTATGAAAGACAATTACGACTCGGGGAACTGAAACAGAATGAAACATGGGCACTACGGCATCAGAACACAGAAGTCATTAAAACACATGAAACAAAAGAAGACAAAAGTAAGATGCCAAACACAGGCCAAGAGAAATGCCTTGAAAGGTTAGGAGAGAATGTTCTAGAAAGGGGCAACCAGCAATGGAGGAAGAAGGAAAGGAGCTCAGGATGAGATGGGGGTAGAAAAAGAAGAGGCAGATGTATAAGCAACCTTAGATGCTGCTTTAAAAAAAAAAAAGAAAAGGCATAAACAGTAAGGCTCAGGGGAGAAGAAGACAGACTGGCCCCCACTGTGCTGCCATAAGGGACTGGACAGAAATTTCAGTTTCATTGTGCTGCAGACTTTAGTTTTATAGTAACTAAATAATAATAACAATAATAATAATAATAATAATCACAGTCACTATAACAGTATGTGCCATTTATCCAGTTCTTTAAGGATTACAAAAGCACCTGAGCAATAGTATCTCACTTCAGTCTCACAATCTGGTGACGTAGGCATTAGAGACAATAGTATCTCAATTTTATAGATAGGGAAAGGGAGGCTTAGACAGATTAAGTGACTTTGCCTATTGTCACAGAGCTATTACACAGCAGGACGGATATGACCCGAGGTCTTCTGAGCTCAGTACTTTATCCATTATATATTCCTCCACTTGTTAAAACGTTCATAGCAAATAATATTATGAGGTGTGCTAGAGAATATTCAGACAGCTAGGTGGTGTAGTAGATAGAGCACTGGGTCTGGAGTCAGAAAGACCTGAGTTCAAATCCAGACTCAGACACTAGCTGTGTGACCTTGGGTAACACTATTTGCTTCAGTTTCCTCATCTGTCAAACGAGCTGGAGAAGGAAATGGTAAACTACTCTAGTATCTCTGCCAAGAAAACCCCAAATGGGGTCACAGAGTCAGACATGACTGAACAACAACAAAAGAATATTCAAAGAGTGTATGGTTATGTGCACAACAACCAATGATTACAGAGGACATATTCAATGCATTTCTATAACGCGAAAGCAATTTGCCCTCTTCCCCTTCTCTATCCCCCCTCTTCTATGAATGGTGATGGCTCGGAGTAAGAACTAATCCCCCTTCTACCAAAACTGACCCCCTAAGACTCTGATCACCAGCACCGAGCTTAAGAGGTGAAGAGAAGGGGGGTGGGAGTGCAGGTAGAGATGAAAAGGAGGGAATGTATCAAACTACAAACCATTGATTACTAAACTACTAATTACAAACTAATCCAACGTTAGGCTGCTTAGATGTGGTACAACTGTGAAGCAACATAGGTGCACCCTCTATTTCCAGCTAGAGTGCATGCCTTCACAGGTAGGTCCCACAGCAGCCTTCCCCCCTGCTTATCACCTCCAACTGTCCTTGCATTGTAGAGTTGTGTCTGATCCTTTGTGACCCCATGGACCCGTCCATGGAGTTTTCTTGGCAAAGATGCTGGAGTGGTCTGCCATTTTGTTCTCCAGTATGTCCCCATTTAACATACGAGGAACTGAGGCAAACAGAGGTTAAGTGACTTGCCAGGGTCACAAAAATATTAAGTGTCTAGAGGCCAGATATGAACTCAGATCTTTCTGACTCCAGGATCACTGCTCTACCCACTGCACCACCTAGCTGCCTACATCATCCCATACTATCTACCGAAAAGCTATGCACATTGTAGGCACTCGATAGGTGTCTTATGGGTCAAGAAGGATGGTGGGACAGAATCTCTGATTCTCATTTTCAATGCCTGAGAACTTTTTATGGCTTGTAGTTTTTCAAATACTCAGTTTACTTTTCACCTGAGGGTATACATCCTTCCCTAACTTTTCATTATAAATTTATTTTTAGAACCTGGAGCCTATACCAGGGTCCAATAAAATATAGCCACATAGCTCTGGATTTCTGGTGCTGAAAGCCTACTGAGGGTGTCTTAAAAAGAGACACAGAATTTCTCACAAAATATTTCTGACTGTCAGAAGTGGCATAATGATGATGATAAATATGGCACCTTGAAGTTTTTACAAAGTGCTTCACACACTATCTCATTTGACCTTCACAACAACTCTCTGAACAAGTATTAATATTACCTCCATTTTATAGAAGAGAAAAAAATATGGCTGAAAAGAGGCTAAATGACTCTCCCAGAGTCACCCACTAAGTCAGAGAGGGGCAGTGTATTTAAACTCACCAACTCCATGTCGAGCATTCTATTGCCACTATAACACCTAGCTGCCTCTCAGATAAATGGAATATTAAGGGGTCAAACTGCACCTTTGAGCAGTGGAAAGAATGCTTTATTTGAAGCCACAAGACCCGAGTTCTAATTCTCAGTCTGTTACTAATTCACTTAACCTTTCTTGGTGCCTTCATCTGTAAAACAGGAGGGCCTGACTAGATCAGAAGTGTCAAACTCATAGACCACATGTTGCCAGAACTCCTCCAGATTAAAATGTAACTGGGAAAGTTTTCACAAAATAGAGAAAAACAGAATACAACATAAATAATGTTAATGTGTTTTTTTTTCTAAGTTACTATACAAAGCAGGGATGTACTTCTATTTCAGTTGGACAGTGCTGAACTAGATAAACTCTTAGGTCTCTTCCACTTTCAGGAACTTTGTGCAAATAAGGCTCTGTTGCCCACAATTCCTAAAGACTGACCACCCAGACCCAGCCTCGGGAAGCAGCTCCAGCATGTGCTGGACAAAAATGATTGCTGACAGAATCAGATGCCATCTGAGCCATCCCTAGGAGGTTCTAAAGTCTCTAAACATCCACAAGACATACCAAGGTCACACAGTTAGTAAGTCACATTCAAACTCAGGTTTTCTTGACCCCAAATGTAGTAGTGGATAGAGTGCTTCTGTCTGCTTCAAGGATAAACAGAAGACTACAGGAAGTCAACTTATACTTTGGTTCACTAATAATAACAGCAGTTAGCATTTATAGGATGTTATATTTTAAAGGTTTGAAAAGTGCTTTATAAATATCTCATTTGATCCTCCCTACAACCCTAGGAGAAGGGTGCTGCTATTATCCTCATTTCACAGATGAGAAAACTGAGGCAGACAGAGGTCAAGAGACTTGCCCTAGTGTCTCACAGCTTGAGCTCAGTTCTTCCTGACTCTAGGTCCGGCACTTTATCCACTGTACCATCTAGCTGTCTCAGTAGAAAGAATACTCTCTGTAGAGGTGATAAACTGAAATCTATTTGGTTATTATGTGTACTATCAGGGCAGCTAGGTGGTGCTCAGAGTGCACCAGAGCACCAGCTCTAAAGTCAGGAGGATCTGAGTTCAAATGCAGCCTCAGACACTTACTAGCTGTGTGACCTTAGGCTAGTCACTTAACCCCAACTGCTTCCCAAAACAACAAAAGCAATTACAGTTGGTCCAGAACTAAAAATCAAACTTGAAGGAATCTAGAGAAGACTTCAGTGCTGCTCACCCTGGCACCAGCTTTGAAAAGTTCATCATTTCATGAAACTCTCATTAAAAATACTGTTTAGAATAAAATGGATGGTTTCTTCTTAAATGCAGCAAAACATTTTAAATTGGTTTAAAGTCAGAGATGGCAAATCTTCCTGAGAGTCACCAAGGCTTGCTTTAAAACCTACCTGTTCAGACGAAACTGCTCCTTTCGGGGCATCCCCAGTCCCGCAGGACGCCATCTTCCTTCTCTCTGGGATTCGGGCAGGAGGCGCCTTGTAGGGAGATTTAAAAGGACTCCCTGGGGCTATACGAGGACAGACAGGAAAGACTGCAGAGTTATATAGTCCAATAGTCAAAGCAATAGGAAGAAGAGACAGAAGAAGAAGGAGGGAAGGAAAAATTGCACAACTCCATTATAACAGGGCACATGGCAAATAGCAATCTTACAGGTTAGCTCATGGTCTCATACTCAAGGGACCCCTAAAGCCCATAATATCAGCAGCTTATATGGAATCACCATCATTCCACTTTTAATAGATACATGGATAAAAAATAAAATCTTTTAGAGGTTCTTTTCTTAAATTAAATCCCCACTGAATTTCGTGATGAAAAAAAATTCTGAAAATATTTTTGGAGGCAACAGTGTTTTGAAAGTAAGAAGGATATATGGAAATAGGTTTTACATGATTGCTCATATATAACCCATATCAGAATGCTTACTGTCTTAGAGAGGGAGGAGGGAAGGGATGGAGGGAGAAAATCTGGAACTCTAAATTTTTAAAAAAAAGGGAAGAAAGTAAGTCGTTGGTTCAAATCTTAGCCATGCCACTTGCTACTAGTGTGGCCTTGAGGGAATTACTTGACTTTACTGGGCCTCAGTTTCCTCATTTGTAAAATGAAGACGGGTTGGATTAGATGGCCTTTCCAATTGTAACTCTATGTCTCAAAAAGTGTTGGGTTCCTCCACTTTGCACTCAGAGGCCTCCCTTAGAGAAACATGGACATAATTCACTAAATATTCAAAGGAAGTGTATAAAAAAAACTGAAGTAAAATTTGGTTGTGGGACCCAATAGCCAAGTGTCTTATAACCTTCACAGAGGATAAAATGATTTTTTTTTTGGCTGTTGTCATGTCTGACTCTGTGACAGATCAGTTAAACTAAATTTTAAGCCATAATTACTAAAGAGTTTAAGACAACCTATTTTCATAGCTGCATTAACTAATTAACAAGGTTACCTACACAGTGACATTTAACCTTTCCATTCTACCCAGACAGGCAACTGCACTCTCATGGCATTATCAAATAACCATAAGCGCGTTAAACGGTTTTAGTAGACGATGTTCAAAAAGAAAGTTGAAGCTTTTTTTAAAAGCAGGGATAAGAAACCCCCCAAATTAACCCTCTTCCGTATTAAGCATTCAAAACAAATAGAACACCCTCTTCTAAGCTTTCCGACATCAATGTAATCAATTCAAGCTCTACTTCTTGCCGGCTGCTCCTTTTTCCCAATGCATAAAAATTTTAAACACTACCTAATAACACTCTCATGACTTTACCAATTATTTATTTATCTATGGCCAATAGCATATTTATTTACAGGATCAGAAATTTTAGTAACTTTACTTTCATTTTTTCTTTCATTATAAATTTTTTTTTTGCATAAAATAGTATGATATCCTAGTAATCTGTAGGACAGCTTGATTTTTTATATTTAATTGGGAAGTTGAAGAAGGGTTACTACCACATAAGTGGCACAGACTGAACCCCGGGGGGTAAATGGATTCAGGCTTGTGCGAAGTTAGTATCTTTAGTGGTAATTCAGAACTAGGGCTGGGGTTTCCATCTCAATTCTAAATTGGTGAATCAGTTATGATCATGTTGAAGATTTTCCTCAAGAGACAAAATTGTTAATGTAACTATTTTGAAGAAATTGTCCCCAACTAAGTTTGCAGGCCATTATCTGATTGAATTGAATGTCTATTTCGTTATTGTTCATGGCACTGGTCATTTATGAATAATTAATGAGAACTCCAATTATGGATTATCTTTATATTTCATGATGATATTCCCTGATACACAAAGACCTACATGTTGAGTTGACTCTCTTAAGTAACAATCATCTCACATCTATGTTTGTTCCTATTATCTAAATCTGAAATGGATGATGTGCTGGTAGTGGTGGTAGGGTGGTCCAATCCAGATTCTGCAGCGGACCGTCATCTCTAGGTTAGCTTCCCTTTGTATCTCTACTATTTTGCCCAGTAGGTGCTTAATAAATGCTTGTTGATTAATTAGGTGTCCTTAAGCTTAAAAGGCATACATTTACTTGGAACACTTAATACAGAGGGTTTATTTTTATTTTTAATACAGGTTTATTTTAATTTACTCTAATCCTTCTAAAGAAATGTGGTTACAACAAAAGTTAGTAGGAAAAGAAATATTGGAATTAGCCACATTGTATAAAACTAGGAAATGAGGAGAAGAAAGCAGAAATCCACCATTAAATGAAACACTTCAATCCCTTTCCAGCATTTTCTGCAGCTTCTAGCTGCAACTTTCATACCTTAATAGTCAAAACCCTTCAGCCTATTTTACCTGAATCAATGGACTGTTCAGAAAGCATGAGTGTGCTTCGGTTTCTGGCTAGGGAAGACTGTGTGGGGGTCAACAGTCGCATAACAATAAAGTTTTCCATTGGACTAAGGTGCATGCGGTGGGCTGAAGGATGGAAGCAAATAAAATGAAAAACATATATATGTATACACACATATGCGCAAAATTTTTTAAAAAAGCAATGTTGAAAAAACACAATGGGTACTGTGCAAAAGGGATGTTTCTGGAAACACAAAACAATTTGAAAAAGCAATTTAAAGCTCCTGAAGATCAGGTATTTAGTGGACTTCTTGATATTTATAAATACACACTGCAGTAAAATATTTCATAACTTACAAAATAAACAATTATATATTACACAAAATAGATCTGCTGAGTGAGAAGACTACCCAGTATGGAAAGGTGCATGAACTCTTTTGGGACACTAGAATTTCTGAATAAATTTTTATTACCGAACAACATTTGATCCATATCCCAAAGTGTAACTGAAACAAAAAATTGGCTTTTTTTTTTGCCCAGAAACTCTAACTAATTAATCTAATTAATAAATCCATAAAATGCACAAACATATAGCAATTCCATAAGAGAAAGAGTTTCCATAACTCAATTAAGAAATAATTATTTTGGGGCAGCTAGGTGGGCACAGTGGATAGAGCACCAGCCCTGGAGTCAGGAGGACCTGGGTTCAAATCTGGCTTCAGACACATAATACTCACTTAGCTGCATGACTCTGGGCAAGTCACTTAACCCCAACTGCCTCACCAAAAAAATAAGAAAGAAAAAAATAAGAAAGAAAAAGAAATAATTATTTTATGAGATGTTGAAAAATAATTATGTAAAAGACCTTGACTTATTTTTAAGACAGTGGTTAATGAAAATTACCATCATGCACTTTTCCCATATAAACTGGATTTTAAAAATCATATGGAAATAGAAAATTACCATTATATGACAGTATTAAAATGTAGTGTGTCCTTTCACTTTTCTCATATAAACAGGATTTTTTAAAAATCGTATGGAAATAGAAACTGTCAACTCCCTATTATCTGCTTTAATGGAAGGCAGCAATGTCAATTATTTAAAATACAAATAGTCCAAAAGTAATTTTTATCTGTGGTGTATATAAACACATACATATATCACTTTATTATAGCGAACTGTCTTCTTAATGATACTAATTTCTTAAGACTAATGTGACAATGGCAATATTACAGCAACAAGTTAATTATCCTGGGATTAAAAACCCATGAAGCAGCCATGGGGAGATAGCAAATGATAAAGTATGGATACATTCACATATTAATTCACAGTAAGGAAAACACAGGGTTTTCCCCTAACCTATAACACCAAGTGAATTTTAGCAAACATACAGACCAGGATTTCTAACAGTGGCCATGTGCTTCACATGCTTCAAAAATGTTTTCACCTCCATGTCTTTAATAGTGCCATTTTCAGGTGCCTGCTGCTAACTGCCCTTCAGATCAGCAGTACTGTGTCATACCCAATACCTCCAGCACAGAAGGCCTGCCAGCCAGTAAGGTGCAAGTTGAATTATAAATTCACTGATAAGAAGCATTAGGGGAAGAACATTCCTGGCAAGATGTTATTTGTCCTTTAAAGGGCACAAGTGTTTTCCTTATTTCTCTCCAAGGCATCTTGCATGCTAAATATTCCATCAGAAATGCGACACACAGCAGGTCACACCCTTTGAGACAATGTTGTTGTTTTTTCAAGCATCATCATCAACACAGTGTCATAGGGTTTATTTCTCCCCATCTTATCCTTTAACCTTCATGACCTGAGTGAGTGGTTTTTCAGCTATTTTAGTGATTTATCTGCACCCCCAAGAGAGCTGCCCAACAGCCTGATTGTGGCACAATGCCAAAGTCCTTTAAAACTTTGATTCAAAGCATATCTAAAAATGGCACCGAAGATTCTCTCCCACACATACCAGTAACTAAATTCACCACTGCCAACAACTACTTAAGAGTACCAAAATGCTGCCTTCTTCTAAGTCTTTTTTTCTTAAGTGGTCACATGGTTTCTCTTCCTATTTAATAGGGAGCCTAGCCTACTATCATGGGAAATGGCAGTGGCCCATTTTGTCAGAAGACTATGTTATCTACTCAACTCTAAGTAACATCGACCTTACTGATTTCAGCACTTCAGACTCCTAACACACAATCAGGTAGGAAAATCTTTGTCACTTTTTAAGTTACTTAGTCACATTCCACTTGCTTATAAGTTAATTCCTAGAAATAAGTTAAGCAGATAATAGGAAGAATAGAATGGATTCTGCGACCATAAGAGAAGACCAATTCTTGTTTCCTAGCAGTAAAAAGTAGCTGCCCCATTTCCAAATCAGCTCCTTTCTTCCCAAGGATTAGAGGGTTGACTATGTCATAATGTGACAACAGAGTTATTTGCAAAGGGGAGAGATATGTGTTTTTTTTTTTTGGGGGGGAGGAATGTCTTACAAAAGAGACAGGTTCTAAAAAGGTCTATAACCATCCAAGAGAATATTTAAATGCAGAAAGGGAAGAGGACTGCAGAGAGCCCAAGAGGACATAGTCACTTGCCTTTGTCAGAGGAATACGTAATTGCTGCTGTGGAGGAAGACAGACGCTTACTGATGGGTGACTCCAACTGCTTTGGAAGATTCATGGTAGAAGCTGAAAGTTTGTCACATGCTGCAGAGAGATACATGAAAAAAAACCCAACAAATTTACATTCATACTACGGAGCAAGAAATCAATAAATTTTTTCCCTTCCTACCTCATCTGTGGACCTTTTTTAATAATAGCTCTGAAATAGCCAACTATGAACTTATTACCCTAAAAATCCAATTGTCCTAATTTCAAATATCCAGCCTCTTCAACAATTAACTATTACAGCGAAAGATTTCCTTTTTCCATCTCATCATTTCAATTCTACAAAAACTAAAGTTATGGTAAATCCTCATGGCAGATCATCTTAAGAAAATCAGTATAGCACAGTAGCTAGAGTGGGCCTTGAAATTAGAGACATCTGGGTTCAAGCCCCATATATCTCCATACATAAAAGCTGTGTGACCTTAGGCAAGTCACTTAACCTTTCAGTCCCCCAGGCAATGCTCTGAGACTATAATTTGCTGAAGAGTTGCCAATCTATATTGGTAGAGGGAGGTTCCTCACCAGGAGTTCCCTACACCAGTCAATTCACAAGTTCCAGCCTTCCAAGAGATCAAAAAAGCCTTTTTCATAGCATATTTGGAAACAAACGAAAAACCCACATGGACCAATTATAGTTCTGTTCTAAATTTAACTGCCACTGGGGAAAAAAATCTGTAAAATAAAATGAGCTTCACTCAGCCCAGCAACTGAAAAGACTACCATCCGGCAACTCTCAAGCTTGGAAAATTTAGGTTGTCTTCTACTGTGCTAATGATACTCTTTTAAAAATCAAAGAAATCCTTCAGGAGCAGGCTTCAGAATCCTTTTATCACCAAACAGATAATCCAGAGTGACTTTTAAACATGTGGATCCTGAGTCTTAGCAGTCAAGATTCCCAGGATCTTAATGATGTCCATTAAAACTCTGTGGAAACTAAAACTTCAGTTTGGGTGGTTTCCCATTGGGGAGTTCTGCGTCTCTCCCTACAATAATACATTCTAAGCCTAAGGGCAAAAGTACAGGTGCTGTAATTAACCCTGCCCATCTAAGGAGGCTCCTAGGCAACAAGACTGCTGATGACTCTCTTTAAAAGAGGAGGCAGAGAACTCAAAACTTCTACTTCTGTTCGTGTAATCTGACCATCCGCATTGCTGGTAATTACTGCACCCATTTTTTAAGCCCTTTTTTTTCTCAGCAGCAAGTATACTCCCATTTCTAAAGATACACTTTAAAAAAAAGAAACAAAGGTATGCTAGCTCCATCCCTGTTCTAGACAATACAATCTGTCAGCCCTTTATTTAAAGCAAAATGCCTACCAGACAGATACTGAAACCAAGGACAAACCCAGAATACGAATTTATAGGCTTCCAACAGCATTCCTGTTGATAAGGCTCCCTTGCCATACCTACTGCCAAAGTCTATCCTAGTGACACAAACAGAGCACAGGCACCCCCATTAAGCATTCTATACAAATGAAATGTTCTCTAAATGGAAATAATGACATATAAGTTAACCTAGGCACCTTCTGTAAAGGATACTCAAAAGATGTGCCTAGGACAGGCTCAAACAACATCCACACCAAGTCAACGAATTTACTGAGCTGTCTGAGTCTGGAGTGAGCGGGAGCTAAGTATGAGATGTATTCACCTCAACCAAGGAAAATGTAGGCATGCATTGACATCAGCATGACAAAACAATAGAAGAGTCATAGCTCTGTTAAAAAAAAAAGTTACACAGCATCAGATGAAGATGTACATTTAAAAGGCGTGGTTAAGACAGACAAGGCTGGTGGATGAATTAAAGTGACTGGAAACAGTTATCACAAAACACCATGATACTGTGATACTCTGAAATACCATTGGAGTCATCAGTAGCAGCAGCAGAGGTCACGGGGTCTGGAGGAAGGGTGCTGGCCGCTAAACCTAGAGGAGGGGGTGGGGCATTTTCTGATTCACCTACACAGCAGAAAATCAGAGCAAACAAAGAGAGGAGAAAAATAACCTGATGTTTTTATTTCATCGATGTTGGTTCTTTAAAAAAAAAAGTTTACTGGAGCTATTAGAAAAAGTAAGTGAGACTGCTGGGTTTTTTTTTAATTAAAAAATATGTATATTTTCTATTGGAGTATAACACAAAACAGCATAGCTCAGACAACGCACTGTCAACAGTTAAACATGCCCACTCCAGAAAAGACCTATGTAATGCATCTATAGTTTATTCATAAAAAGAATAGTAACCTTATTATTCAAAGAGACAAGCATTTTAAAATGCAGTCATCTTTCATTTATAGATAAAAGAGCTACCTTTAAAGATGACCAGCTTTATAAAGAAATTAAGACTATGTCTTAGAAACTTGAAAGCTAATACCCACTACATAATGACATAAACCATTTTGCTTTGAAACAAAACTACAAGAGAAACAAAAACAGATGATGAGGGAGAAAAAATCCCTTTATAAACGGCAAATGCTGCTATACATTTTTAATGGCATAGAGTCTGGCACACAGTGGGCACTTAAAAAAAATTTTGTTTGTTGCCTGATGAACCACTAGACCCTAGTCATTAAAAATATCATAGCCTCATGTGTATCAGGCTGAACTGATTTCTCTTGCTTGTAAGATCATTTACTTAAAACATCCTGCTCTCCCTTTTAACAATGATTATCTGTGATCTCTGGCGTATGAGTCATATTAAAAAAAACCAAACAACCTTAAGAACTAGTGCCCCATCTTTCCATATTCAGTATCAACGGCAATTCCAGCAAGTTTAATAACTGCAAAGCTTCCACATTCCAAGTGGGCCCACCAATGGAAAAGACCCCGGCAAGCATGCAGTCAAGCGCCTCGGCTGTTGCTATCGGGGTGGTTTCATTCTGCAGGATCTGCAATGCAGACAAGACAGCCGGCTTCACTCACCATCCCTTTCTGAAGAGCCCGAGCTGGACGCCAGCGCTCCTCCCCAGGACCACCGCTTCTGCTTCTGCTCCAGCTGCTGTGCCCGCTCCAGGGACCGCCGCATCATGGCTTCTAGGCGTTGCTGAGAAGTTGATGTAATAATATATTAGTCAAAAGGTGTGTGTGTGTGTGTGTGTCTGTGTGTGTGTGTGCGCGCGTGTGGGCTGAAGGAGGGGTGAGGTGTTGCTGGGGTGAGGAAGAGAAGATGAAAAACAAAACACCTCTCCTCTGGCCAGCTGTTCTCAATGCTTAAGGAGGGAGAAGAATGGTCTTTTCTTGGCTCATGCAGATGGATATCCCGGAGAGTGGAATCAAAAGGAATCTGTGGCAAAGTACCAACTCAGAGAAACTGTCAGTATTAAAACTACCTACCTCCAAAAAGAGCCCTTTCTTTTGTCTGCAGAACGCTAAGATCAAGAGAAAGGCCTAAGTAAATGGCCCACAGCTTGTATCACCGCCGAACATCTAGTCCCTCTGGGAGGAACTGCCACTGAGCTGCTCTGGCCTTAATTTGTTTAAGAATAATGCTTGACGAGCGTTAACTCCTTCTTGCCTACACCAAACCATCCCCATGCACTGAAGCAGCCCACAGCTGGGGGTAGGTGGGTGAGGATGTCTCTGTGATGCACTCAGATGCAAGAGAGTTCAACTAGTAGAACACCAATCAAGGGCTGGTTCCAGACAAAAACAAACAAACAAATATTCTATTTTGGTTTAGAGGATGCAGACGAAAACATTGCTCGCCCACATTGCTACCACATAGGGAGTTTTTATGACCTTGATAAGAACTTTTACAAGATGAAGAGTGTGAATCCATTCTATAAAGGAGAAAGCTGCTTTACAAACGATCTAAATGGAAAATGACTACTTTCTATTACATTCTGCATGCTATAGTCAGGGGTTAATGTTTTATGCTTCAAAACTGGGCAGACCCATCATCTCTAAGCCCCTACCCCCCCCACCTAGAACACAGCACCCAGAGATAACCGTCCTATTTTTATACAGGGCAAGCAGACAAATTCCACACAAATCCAAACTACCCACCCTATGCAGAGAAGAGAAAACCAAGACACTTCAGAAATGAAAATAAGAAAATAAACCTTTTTTACTCTCAAGTCAAAAATATAGCCATCATGCATCAGAAAAGGATCCCATCCCACTGTTACCTTGGGAAAGCCGAGAGAGAAGAGAGCTCAGTAGCTGGAAGCATTTCCCTTCGTGGCTCATAAAAGCTGCTGCCCTAGTTCTACAAGCCAGCCCTGCCTCCTTCCACAAATGACACTGCAAATACTCAATTCTCTTCCGGTGCCAGGTTTGGGACTGGGGTAAGAGAACAGGTAACTTCGGCAGCTCCGCCACCCCAGACACATGACAAACCAAAGCTGGGCTTTCCAGGAACCGTGCACAATGGGTAAACCAAGCATGACTCTGAAAGTCAGACTAGAAAAATGATATTTCTGTTTTCTTAACTGGAGAGGGAAAAAAAGCCAACAAAATCCTCAAATTATCCTTACTTTAGCTAGGTGTTTCGGATGATAGGACAGCTAGGTGGCGTAGTGCTAGGCCTTGAGTTCAAATCCAGTCTCAGCCATTTACTAGCTGTATGACCCTGGCCAAGTCATTTAACCCTCTTTGCCTCAGTTCCTCATATGGAAAAAGAGCTGGAGGAGGAAATGGCTAACCGTTACTCCAGTATCTTTGCAAAGAAAATCCCAAATGGGGTCACGAAGAGTTGGACATGACTGACATGCGTTCTGCACATCTCCAGCTCTTCCAAGGCTGCTTCTTCCTGAAAGACTGAATGTCTCATAGGACAGGTGATATTTTTTAAAAAAAGGAGAGATGTTTTATCTTTTTGTTCTCTGGTCTGAGCACACTATTACACCCATTAATAACTACTTCATCAGCTTTTGACTTGGGAAGTTAATATTTGGAGATTTCATGACAAAGAGTTGGCAGCCAGAGACTCATTTCCCACGGGGAGGTTACAAAACAAAACACGGACTGGAAACCACCTGACTGAGACAGTCTCAGTAAAAACGTTCAGGCTTTAGGTTGAATTAAGAAACTTCCCTTTCCTTACCATTTTACCCCAGGGACAGCATCCTTGTAGATCAGAGCTGGAGGATGCAGGCAAAGCACTGTGGGAAATCTGCCCCACTGCAGGGTGACTGCAGCCTGTAACACCTGCGTTCAGGAATAAGGGAAGAAGGAGGCGCAGAAGGACCTTCTTCCAGGAATTCGAACATAATACTTAAGATAATGACTGTCAATAACTCTGGGAGAAAAGAATTCCTGGGCTCCATGGCACATGGCTGGCTGCTGGGTATGGTTAGACTCTTTTCACTCTAGAGCACAGAGAGGCAACCCTATGGAGTTATCATAAGCGCAGGGGATGGCTTGAATGATGTGGCCAGGACCAGCAATAGCAGCTAACCAGAAGAGGGTGGCGGGTGGGGAGAAGCAGCAGAGGAAAAACCAGAAAAAGCTTCATGTGGTGAAGGTGACATTTGAGCTTTGAAGGAAACTAGGAATCCTAAGAGGCAGAAACAAGGAGTGAATGAATTTCAAGAATGAGGGACAGTCTGTGCAAAAAGACAGGGAGATGGCAGATGGAATCCCTTCTTTGTGTCGGGGACATTAAGACCACCAGTCTAGCTGGATCAATCAACTGATCAGTCCGTCAACATTTATTAAACACCTACTACATACCATGCACTGTACTAAGCTCTGAGTCAAAAACTCATTAAGGGGAATAATATTTAATAAGACTAGAAGGTAGGTTAGAGTCAGGTTGTTAAGGACCTTAAATGCCAGGAGTTTGTATCTGATTTTAGAAGCAACAGAAAGTCACTAGAACTTCTTGAGCATGGAACTGACATGGTCAAACCTGTGTTTTAGCAATACCACTTTGGCATTTGTGTGGAAGAGAGATGGGAAGAAAAGGAACTTGACACAGGGAGATCAATTGGCTATAATCCAGACAAGAGGAACTGAGGGCCCTGAGCTAGGATGGTGGTCTGTGCATGGAGAGGAGGAGGAGGCAGATTCAAGAAATACGTGGCACTAGTATCAACATGACTTGGCAAATGATTGGATCTAGGGAATGACACAGAAAGAAAAGTCAGGGATGACTCCAATGTTGTGAATGAGGTGACTAAAAGTATGGTGGTGCCAAGAAGAAACATAGGTTAGATGGAAAAGGGATGGAGTTCAGGAAAAAGTAGTATGTTGTGTTTGGGACATTTTGAGTTTCAGAGTGCTAAGGTTGAAGAATCAAAAGAATTTCATTGGATGTTGAAAAGGCCTTAGAGACTATCTAGTCTAAGCCCCTGATTTTACAGATAAGAAAACTGAGGGTGAGGTGAAATGATTTGAACAAGATAACAGGTGTAGTAGATAGGAAAGCTGGGATTCAAAAATTTTCCAATGCTAGATTTAGTAGAGGCAATTAGGTGGTGCAGTGATAGAATGCTGGGGCTGGAGTCAGAAAAATCCAAGTTCAAAGGTGACTTTACTAACTGGGCAAGTCACTTAATGGCTGCTTGCCTCAGTTTCCTCACCTGTAAAATGGGGATAATTACAGCACCCACCTGCCAGGGTTGTTGTAAGGATCAAATGAGATAATATTTGTAAAGTGTTTACTTAGTACAGTGCCTGGCACATAGCAGGAACGACATAAACGTAAGCTATTACCAGCTATCATTACACTGCACTTTGCCTCAGTATCGGCAAACTCCCTTCTTCAGTAAAGGTACTCAAGTGGCTATCCTGTGTCTCATTTTTGTGTTCAACATAAAAAGATGGTATGAGATATAGTCTCAAAAGAACTGAGTTCAAGTTCTTGGCTCTGACACTTATCAATTGTATCACAATGGGCAGGTCATTTCCCTTTCTCAGGCCTCAGCTTAACCATCTTTCTTACACACAGGGCAACTTAAAGTCTGAGTGGGTGCCTAGAAAAGGCTCAAGGTATTCTGTCAGTCTGCACCAATTAAAAACCACAGCTCACGAGATCCCACAGGTGTGTTTTACTTTTACAGATCAGCCAGGTGGCATAACTTCCTCAAAGCAAAGGCCTTCAATCTTCTTGACTTTTAACAAATAGTTGCATGTACCTTTAGTTGGTACTACTATTGATTGCTATTTTGCTTAATTGTTTTCAGGAAGCATGTTTTGCAAATTTATGTTTGTCTGCTATGTGAAATCAAAATATGTCAATAAAAACAAGGTAAATTTTTACCAAAAAAGAAGAAAAGAGAGAACAATGCATGAGTAAAGTAGTACGAGAACATTTTTCGCCATAAATATAGACTTAGCTTATCATCCCTGGCCCACTGTACAATGTACAAAAGAATCTTCTTGTACTCAATGTACAGTTCTAAAAAGATAGTAAGAGTGTTCCTGATGAAAGGACAACTTATCTCTCTACCAAGACTTTGCTTGCTTCTGATGTTTGTGTTCGTGTCAACAAAAGGCAGATAAGGGGCAGCTAGGTGGCGCAGTGGATAGAGCACCGGCCCTGAAATCAGGAGGACCTGAGTTCAAATGCGGCCTCATACCAAACACTTGACACTTACTAGCTGTGTGGCCTTGGGTAAGTCACTTAACCCCAACTGCCTAAAAAAAAAAAAGGGCAGATATAGGGATAGTCTTCATCTGATCCAAGTGTTAGATTCATTTCTAAGTCTGGTGTTGGGACTTATTTTTTCATGGAAACACTGGGAATCACAAATTGTCAGTGCTGAAGGAGACTTTAAAAGTCATTTAACACAACTTCCTTTCCAATGCATGAATCCATTCTGTAACATCCATGAAAGCAGTCCTGTTTGTACTTCTTCCTATCCTTTCTGCTCTCTTCTCTTCCTTTTCAAAAGAGATGCCTCAATGATCTTTTCTTTTTCTAGCTCTCTTCTGTATCTTTGGCTACCTGGCCCCCTCCCCTTCCACTGGAAAAAAAGAAAAAGAAAAACCAAGTCCTTGCAACAAACATGCGTTAGTCATGGCTAAAATTTTCAGAAACGTCTTCATTATACGAAGCTAAAATCTGCCTTCTGTTTTAACCTTCCTATAACTTTTGCCAAATGATCTGAGGTTTCCCCTCTGGAGCTAAACAGGTTGTCTAATCCTTCTTCCATATGATGATCCTTTAAATATTTGAAGACATACAGATCACTAAAACCCCTCCATCTTTTTTTTTCTTCAGATGAACTGTCCTTTAATCTTTGTGAGAAATTAGCATTTTATTGATTTCTTCTGTTTGTAAGATGTAGGCATTTCTGGACACAGCCCTGTTCTCTCAGTGAGGCTTCCCCTTGTTAACAAAGAAAAACAGTCAAGCAAAGTGAACCAAAAAAGGAACCACATCAGACAGTGTATACAACCCACTGCACCCACAGTCTTCTACCTCTCCATGGAAGGCAGATTCATCAGCAGCCAAGAATGGCCATTCTAAATATATAGTGCTGGTTTCATCTTTGTCTTCTTTTCACTATTGTATATCATGAGATATTATATCATAGAGTCACAGATTTAGAGCTAGCATTATCTATCTCAACCCCTTTAATTTACAGGAGAGAAAACTGAGGCCCAGAAAGGTTAAAGAAATGGTTGAACTAGGATTTGAACTTAGGTCCCTGGATACCAAATCAGTACCATTTCCAGAGTACCATTATTTTCATGTATTATTTTCTGTATACTTCAAGTCTTCATTTTTTTCTCTGAGTTCCTAATATTTACCATTTCTTACTACACAATAATACTTAATTACACTCACATACTAAAATCTGTTCAGCCACTCTCAACAGATGTTACTCCGATTTATTTCCAGATTAGTTTTTTTGTTCTTTTTTTTTTCAACCACAATAAAAGTACTGCTATGAATTCTTTGGTATATATGAGACCTGTCTAACTGTCTTTAAACTCCTTTGGGTATGTACCTAGCAATGGCACCTCTGGTTCAAAAGGTGGGAACAACTTAGTGACTTTTCTCACATAACTCTGAATTGCTTTCCAGAATGGCTGGACCAATTACTCAAAGCTCTAACAGTGCTACTAAGTACTTGTCTTTCTATAACCCTTCCAACATTGACTATTGCTGTCTTTTGTCATCTTTGCCACTTTACAGGGTGTGAGGTAAAACCTCAGGGTTGTTTTAATTTGCATTTCTCTTATTATAAGTGATTACTGAGTAATCTTTTAAATAATCATTGAGAATTCACAATTTTTATTTTGAAAACTGTGGACTTAACGATTACTGGGGAACACCCCCTTGATCCCACATAGTTGTGTTAGTTCTCTATATTTCTTGGATCTCAGACTTTTATTAGAGATATGTGATGCAGACTTTAAAAAAAATTATTTTCTTTTTTTATCCCAGACCCAACAATTTCATTTGTACAAAAGCCTTTTAACTTTCTGTAGCCAAAATCTTTTTTGGATTCCAGTTTCAGCTACTATTCCTTTTGTCTTCAGGCAAATCATTGACAGAAATTCTCAAGACAACAGGGCAGAATGATCTATATCTCAAAGACATCCACAGAAAGGGAAAAGGACTTACTTGTACAAAAATATTTATAGCAGCTCTTTTTGTGATGGCTAAGAATTGGAAATCAAAGGGAAGCCCATCAGTTGGGGAATGGCTAAACAAGCTACGGTATATGATTATAATGGAATATTATTGTGCTATAAGAAATGACAAGCAGGATGACTTCAGAAAAACCTGAAAGACTTACATGAATCAATGTAAAGTAAAGTGAGCAGAACCAGGAGAATGTTATACACAGTAACAGCAATATTGTATGATGAAGAACTGTGAATGACTTTGTTATTCTCAGCAATGCAATGATCCAAGGCAATCCCAAAGGACTAATGATAAAGCATGCTATCCTTTTCCAGAGAAAGAACTGATATTATTTGAATACAGACTGAAGCATGCTCTTTTTCACTTCCTTCCTTTCATTCTTGTTCTTTTGTTTGAGTCTGGTACAAAATGACTAAAATGGAAATGTTTCACATGATTGCATACGTATAAACTATATCTGATTGCTTATGGTGTCAGGAAGAGGGAAAGCAGTATAGAATTTAGAATTCAAAACTTTAAAAAAATGTTTTTAAAATGTTGCAACATGTAATTGGGGGAAAAATTTTGTATTAAAAAGAAAAAAATTACATATTAACATTAAAAAAAGGGGGGGGAGAGAACAGGGCAAAAGACAGAACCTGTCAGGGTTGGGTTGGTAAATGTTTAACAACCAGCTCTCCAAAAAGGGAGTAACCATTTTAAAGCTTAATCTGTATTATCAACATTTTTTCTACCACTTTTTATATTCTAGACAATCAGTAGTACAATAAATCAAGCCCTGAGCTGTAGCTTTTGCCTGTTTCCAAGGTGTAAATGGTCACACTGAACATTTAACAACTTGCTTTTCAGAAATAAGTATCGGCTTAAGGGCCTCATCTCTAAAATATATAATTAAGACAAATTTATAAGAATACAAGCCATTCCCCAATTGATAAATGGTCAAAGGATGTGAACAGGCAGTTCTCAGATGAAGAAATTAAAGCCATCTATAGTCATATTAAAAAATGCTCTAAATCATTATTGATTAGAGAAATACAAATCAAAACAACTCTGAGGTACCACATCACACCTATCAGATTGGCCAACATGACAAAACAGGAAAATGATAGATGCTGGAGAAGATGTGGGAAAATTGGAACACTAATGCATTGCTGGTAGAGTTGTGAAATGATTCAACCATTTTGGAGAACAATTTGGAACTATGTCTAAAGGGCTATAAAAAAGCAATAGCACTTCTAAGGCTATATCCCAAAGAGATCATACAAATGGGAAAAAGGACCCACATGTACAAAAAGATTCACAGCAGCTCTCTTTGTGGTGGCAAAGAATTGGAAACTGAAAGGATGTCCATCAATTGGGGAATGGCTGAGCAAGTTGTGGTATATGAATGTAATGGAATACTATTGTGCTATCAGAAATGATGAACAGGCTGACTTCAGAAAAACCTGGAAAGACTTGTGTGGTCTGATGCTGAGTGAAGAGAGCAGAACCAAGAGAACGTTGTACACAATAACAGCTACATTGTACAATGACTAATATTGATAAGCTTATACAAGGACTAAGATATCTCTAGAGGCCTCGTGATGGAAAATGCTATCCACATCCAAAGAAAGAACTACGGAAGTTGAATCGCTATCTTTTTTTTCTCTTCTGTTGAGTTTTGTTGCCTCTTTCTGGTGGTTCCTCCTATCGGTTTAAATTTTTACTTACAACTTCACTAATGTGAAAATATGTTTAATAGGAATGTAAATGTATAGCCTATATCAGATTGTGCACAGTCTTGGGGAGGGTAGTGGGGAGGAAGGGGGAGAAAAATTTTCAACTCAAAAGCATATGGAAGTGATTGTTGATAAATCAAAATAAATTAATAAAATAAGTTTAAAAAAAGAAATAAGTATCAGCTGCCTCCATTTGCATGTTACTAGAGAATCTCCTCTGTAGACTGATGTCTACCTGCTGAACACCATTTTGGGGGGTAAGCCTATTCATGTAAATAGCTACATAGTAATAGTACTAATATCTACCTCACACATGTATCTATGAGAACTGTGACAAATTTTGTGAAAGGCCTTCCTGAAATCCTGATATAACTTTATAACATTTTTTTAACCTATCAGTCTAGAAGCTTTGTCAAAGATTCATTCCTTCTGGCCTCAGACACATAACATTTACTAGCTGTGTGACCCTGCACAAGTCACTTAACCCCACTGCCTAGCCAAAAAAAAAAGATTCATTCTTAGCGAACTCATGATGGTTACTGGCGATCACTGCTTCCCTTCCTAAGTGCTTATAAATCATCCATTTAATAATCTATCAAGGCATTTTTTTCTCTTTGTTCTAAAAATTCTTTGTAATAAAGGTTGGCTTGCTGGGTAGGGGAGGGGACAGGGTTATATTTGGTAATGATGTAAAAATAGAAAATATTATTATATTTTGAAAAATCTGTTATAGAATTTTGCCAGTGATAAACATCAAGCTCGTTAGTTTTTAATTTGTAAAAATCACCTTTGTTCTTTTAGACTTTGAGATCCTTGAGAGTAAAGACTATCTTCTACCTTTCTTCTTATCCCCAGTGCTTAGTATAGAGCTTGGCATAGAATAGGTAATAATGCTTGTAGATTGACTGACTTTTAAAGAAGTGGGCCATTATCTTATATTCAGTCTTTTATCACCTCTTCCATGATACCTCCATGACTGGTGGTTTAGAAATCACATTTCCAGATTACACACACACACACACACACACACACACACAGCACATACTAAGCACTACTTATATGTGTTTGGTAGTTGTTTTACAATTATCTCATCTGATCCTCCCAACAACCCTGGGAGGTAGGTGCTATTATTATCCCTGTTTTGCAGATGAGGAAACTGAGGCACACAGATATTAAGTGACTTGCCTAGGGTCACCTAACTAGTAAGTGTCTGAGGCTGAATTTGAACTTGGATCTTCTTGACTCCAGGCCAGAAGTTCTATCTACTGTATCACCTAAGTATTCTGAGATATAATGATGGCCTTGCTTTCTTCCCTTTACAATCTTAGTCCTATATTGAACCTGTTGAACAAAGCACTGGGCATTCTCCTAGGATTCCTTGCCACCTTATCCTCCCAATATATATTCACATCTTACTAACCCCCAAACCTCTTAGGTCACTCCCACATCTGCTATCTCTGCTCTTACTCCCAAACTGCTGAGTGCTATTAACATAAGTAAAACAATTAATGCAGAACTGGTCCCAGCACAAATCCACTTACCTAACCTCAATCGGGCCCTGACTGCTAATGAAGCAATCCCTTTATCCATCAGATGGTCTCCATCATCCTGCTGCTTGATCCTTCACATAGCTACCAAAATAATTTTTTTCCCATTGCCTGAAAGATAAGTTGCAAATTCTTTAGTCTGGCATTTAAAGCCCCCCATACTCTGGCTCCAACCCACTTCTGTCTATTTCATCTTCATCTAGTTTTCAGTGGTTCTCATTCCTGAGTAAAAGAGGACCACCAGTTGTTCCATAAACCTGACATGTCATGTCCCTCTGCCACACATAAGAGCTCGACATCCCTCATGCCTGGAATGCATGACTTTGCCCTCACCTGGGCCTCTTGGGTGCCTCATCTTCCTAGTCTCAGGTCAGCAAAGATTCCTACATATCCTTACCTGATCCCCTAAGTCAGAGCTTCTTAATCTTTTTTATGTCATGGACCCCCTCACACCACCACCTTTGGCAATCTAGTAAAGTATAGATCTCTTCTCAGAATTATATTTTTAAGTTAATAAATATACATAGGATTGCAAAGCAAACTAATTATATTGTAGCAAAGTTATCAAAATATTAAGAAAAAAATATTAAGAAAAAAGTTCATCTGCACTGCAAAAGAATTCATTTCACTATGCCCAAAGGCTATAAAACCGCACACCTTTTGACCCAGCAATACCACTACTAGGTCTGCACCCCAAAGACATCAAAGAAAAAGGAAAAGGACCCACATGCACCAAAATATTTATAGCAGCTCTTTTTGTGGTGGCAAAGAACTGGATATTGAAGGGATGCTCATCAAATGGGGAATGGCTGAACAAGTTGTGGTATATGATTGTAATGGAATACTATAGTGTGAGAATAGATGGGGGGTGGGTAGACATCAGAAATAATGAAAGAGCAGAAATGGGAATTAATGCTCATCAAATCTGAATTCACCAGACACTTTATTTTTAAATCTTCCCCCAAAAAATGTTATCACCTCATATCCCCAGAATGTGTTAGTGTGCAGATATTTAAAAAATGAGGCCACGTGTTTCCGAAGGAGCAGACATTTTTTCCTGCTTATTCGCCTTGAAAAATCACAAGATTATATTTCAACCAACCAATCAATCAATAGAGGCATTTATTAAACCCCTACTATGTGCCAGGGCCATGGTAATTGAAAGTGATCCTAGGTGCCTTTCCAGGCAGATAATGTTTTCCTCATGACATTTTACCAACCTAACCCACTGGTTTTATTAGCACTATGCTAGGCACTGGAGACATTAGGACAAAAATTAAATAGTCCCTGCCCACAGGGAGTTTATATTCTATATATATGGAGCGAGAACTTGTAAACACATAAATGTTACAATTATTGAATTCAGTATACTTCTACCAAGCCCTACTGTGTGCAGAGCACTGTGCTAGACCCCGAGGAAAACTGTTTAGAGAAGAACTAATCTGGCCCCACATGGAATTTACAATCTAGGAGGGGAATAAAGGCAGTTAGGGTGGCAAAGTGGATAGAGTGCCTGGTCTGGAGTCAGGAAAACTCATCTTCATGAGTTTAAATCTGACCTTAGACACTTGCTAACTGGGTGACCCTGGGCAAGTTATTTAGCCCTGTTTCCTCAGTTTCCTCATTTGTAAAATGAGCCAGAGAAGAAAATGGCAAATATCTCTGCCAAGAAAACCCCAAATGGGGTCACAAAAAGTCAGACACAATTGAACAAGAGGGATTAAGATACTAATAAAGATTGTTATTATATAATTATATAATGCATTTTGTTAAGATGCATATAATACACAATATTACATGGAAATGCATTAAAGTAATATAAAACAAAGTGCTAAGTGAGATCAAAGAGGCAAGAGCATTACTGATTGATGGGGGTGAGGGAAGAATCAGGGAAGCTTTAACAGAGGAGTCACCTTTTGAGCTGAACAAGCAGGGAGGCCTGACATTCTAGGCACAGAGAACAGAACCATTAGGAGCAGAATACCTGGGAGACATAAAGTAATTCAGTTTGGCTGGAGCACAGAACGCATGGAGATAAGGTTGGCACACACATAATTAGGCCCTTACAATGAATGCTTTTTGATAATAATGAGATGATAAACCACCACTTGTTAGCACAGAGACAGAATCCCGTTCTTCCTCAATACACAGATGGATGAATAAAATTAAGAGGCCCGGGCTGTGCAGAGTCAGCAGGGGGCCTTGTGTGCCCATGACCCCCTAACAAGGGCCTGCTCTCAGTTGTGCAGCTCATGTTGACTGAGATGGTTCACTTCAGAAAAGTACTACGTCCCAGAAAGAATGATGGTCCCAAGTTATGCCTTTCTGGGGGGGGGGGGGAGGCGGTGTTGAGGATGTGGGACAGCCTTTATTCCCCTCCTAGATTGTAAATTCCACGTGGGGCCAGATTGGTTCTTCTCTAAACAATTTCCCTCAGGGTCTAGCACAGTGCTCTGCACACAGTAGGGCTCAGTAGAAGTATATTGAATTCAATAATTGTAACATTTATGTGTTTACAAGTTCTCGCTCCATATATATAGAATATAAACTCCCTGTGGGCAGGGACTATTTAATTTTTGTCCTAATGTCTCCAGTCCCTAGCATAGTGCTAATAAAACCAATGGGTTAGGTTGGTAAAATGTCACGAGGAAAACATCTGCCTGGAAAGGCATCTAGGATCACTTTCAATCGGATACAAAATTACCATAGGAACATCCAGTGAAGAAACATCCTCTATCAATGTACACTGGTAACTGCTCTGCACCTTATAATCATCTTACTACAGAGTTGTTTAGGGGTCCTGAGAACTCCAGTGACTTACCCAGGGTCACACAGCCACTATGTATCAAAGATGGTCCTAAGAACCAGTTTTTTCTTACTATGAGGCCAGCTCTTTTCTAGGGATGCAGCATGGTACCGTGGAAAGAGCACTAGTTCTGCAATGAGAGGATCTGGGTTCAAATCCCACCTCTGATACCCCCTGCACGACCTTGGGCAAAGCCCTTACCCTCTTTGCCCTCAGTCTCCTCATCAGTAAAATGAGGTTGGGCAGCTAGGTGCCTCAGTGGATAGAGTGCTGGACCTGGAGTCGAAGATCTGAGCTCAAATCTGCCTTCTAGACACTTACTAGCTGTGTGACCCTGGGCAAGTCACTTAACTCTGTTTGCCTCAGTTTCCTCATTTGTAAAATGAGCTGAGAGAGAACACGGCAAACCACTTCAGTAACGTTGTCAAGAAAACTCCAAATGGAGTCACTAAGAGTCAGACACGACTGAAATGACTGAACAATGACAACAAAATGAGGGCACTCCAGGTCTTTCTGACGGTGAGGCCAGCCTTCTATTCTTGAGGACGCACTGCCTCTCATACAACGTCAGAGTTACTTTACATTCTGTTGCAGCCATCTGAGCTGTGATCAGTTATGAACCTCCGATATCATTTTCAACATTTATGCCTCCCTCTCAAAGCAATGCCTCCTGAGCATGTTCTTAGAACGGAACCCCCTGGGAAGAACAGCTACCAGGCTTCCAGAACGTCCATTTTCCATGGCAGTAACCCTCCTTCCATCCCCCCGGGCACAGAATTAATTCACCACATTGGGCTGTAAGTTTCTATGCAGGTGGAGCAATCTGGGTTTCTTCTACTGTACTGTCTCCTCCCCAGCACTACAATAAGTGAGGTTAGTGAAATGTCGAGAGGACCTTGCCAGGAAAGTAAACTGGGGTCACTTCTAATCCTCGAGCTGGACACAGGCTCTCCTCACCACAGCTTTGAAAAGACCACCCTCAACCTTCAGGTCTCCAGACCTCCAATAGCTCAGTGGACAATATATCCAGAAGAGGTCAGTGACAGGAATACCAAGATACCACAATACTCGTGGCAGTACTTTTTTTTTTATTGGTGCCCATCAAATAGAGAATGGCTAAACAAATTATGGCATTTGCATGTGATGGAATAATGAAAATAAGGAATTCAGAGCAATATGGGGAAACGTGTGAACAGATGCAGAATGAAGAAAGCAGAATCAGAGGGATAATATACACATTTAATGGAATAATGTCAGTCAAAGCAAGATTAACAGGCATCAGAAATCAGATTAAAGGCAACAACCTGGTTCCAAAAGGCTGATAAGGAAACTCTTCCCTCTTTTTCATAGAAGAGTAGAGGACTACGGATACAGAATGTGTGCATACGCTGTGGTCTCAGTATCAAGGTGGTTCTTGTTAACTGTTTTTTCTTTCTCTCTCTCTCTCTCTCTCTCTCTCTCTCTCTCTCTCTCTCTCTCTCTCTCTCTCTCTCTCTCTCTCTCTTATTTTTTTCAGACAGTTGGGGTTAAGTGATTTGCCCAGGGTCACACAGCTAGTAAGCGTCTGAGGCCGGATTTGAACTCAGGTCTCCTTGACTCCAATCCATTGCACCATCTAGGTGCCCCTGCTTTTTCTTTCTAATAGGAAGGGATCTCTGAGATGGGGAAATGCTAATTCAGGAATTCTTAACTGAGGCTCTTTAATTTGTTTTTAAAATATTTTGATAACTACATTTCAGTATAATTGGTTTCTTTTGTAATCACATATCTTTTATGCATTCGAAAATATTCTTCTGAGAAGGGGTCCATGGATTTCGCCAATCAAGAACCTCTAGTATAAAGACTCCAGGTTCTGGGATAACTCACTATTCAACACTAACTGCTGGGAAAACTGGAAAATAATATGGCAGAAACTAGGAATAGACTAACATTTTACACCCTATACCAAGATAAAGATAAAGTCAAAATGGGTACATGACTTAGATATAAAGGCTAGTACTATAAGCAAACCAGGAGAGCAAGGAATAGTTCACCTGGAGAAGGGAAGAATTTATGACCAAACAAGAGAGATAGAGAACATTATGAAATGCAAAATGGATGATTTTGATTACATTAAACTGAAAAGGTTTTGCACAAACAAAGCCAATGAAGCCAAGATTAGAAGGGAAACAGAAAGCTGGGAAACCATTTTTACAACCAGTGTCTCTGATAAAGGCCTCAGAGAACCGAGTCAAATTTATAAGAATACAAGTCACTGCCCAACTGATAAATGGTCAAAGGATATAAACAGGCAGTTTTCAGAGGTCAAACTTAAAGCTATCTATAGTCATATAACAAATACTCTAAATCACTATTTATTAGAGAAATGCAAATCAAAATAACTCTGTGGTACCACACCACACCTATCAGATCAGCTAACACGACAAAACAGGACAATGATAACTATTGGAAAAGAAATTGGGAAAACTGGAACACTAATGCATTGTTGGTGGAGTTGTGAACTGATCAACCATTCTGGAGAGGTCTATATCCCAAAGAGATCATAAAAACGGGAAAAGGGGCAGCTGGGTGGCACAGTGGATAGAGCTCCCGGCCCTGAAGTCAGGAGGACCTGAGTTCAAATATGGCCTTGACACTTACTAGCTGTGTGACCCTGGGCAAGTCACTTAACCCAATTGCCTACAAAAAAAAATGGGAAAAGGACCCATATATAGAAAAATATTTATAGCAGCCCTTTTTGTGGTGGCAAAGAATTGGAAGTTGAGGGGATGCCCATGTATTGGGGAATGACTGAACAAGTTGTGGTATATGACTGTAATAGAACACTATTGTGCTATAAGAAATGATGAGCAGGTGAACTTCAGAAAAACCTGGAAAGACTTGTATGGACTGATGCTGAGTGAAGTGAGCAGAACCAGGAGAACGTTGT
This sequence comes from Phascolarctos cinereus, assembly GCF_003287225.1. Classification (NCBI taxonomy): domain Eukaryota; kingdom Metazoa; phylum Chordata; class Mammalia; order Diprotodontia; family Phascolarctidae; genus Phascolarctos; species Phascolarctos cinereus. The sequence continues at coordinate 84,422,712 of NW_027556098.1, read as the reverse complement.
ACACAGTAACAGGCATGTTGTGCGATGAAGACTTAGCTCTTCTCAGCAATGCAAGGATCTAAGACATCTCCAAAGTTCTCATGATGGAAAATGCTATCCCCATCCAAAGAAAGAGAGCTAGAGTTTGAATGCAGATCAAAGCATACTATTTGCTATTTTTCTTCTGTTCTGTTTTGTTTTCTCTTTTTTGTGGTTCCTCCTATTGGTTCTAATTCTTCCTTTCAACATCACTAACGTAAAAATATGTTTAATAAGGATGTATATATGGAGAAAAATTTAAAACTCAAAAGCTTAGGGGAGTGATTGTTGATAAATTAAAATAAATTAATTAAGAAAAAAGAAATGATGAGCAGGCAGACTTTAGAAAAGACTGGAAAGATGTATATGAACTGACGCAGAGTGAAATGAGTAGAACCAGGAGAACACTGTACACAGGAACAGCTACCTTGTGTGATGACTGACTTTGATAGACTTAGCTCTTCTCAGCAACGCAAGGATTTAAGGCAACCCCAAAAGACTCATGATGGAAAATGCTATCCACATCCAGAGAAAGAACTCAGGAGTCTAAGTGCAGGTGGAAGCAACCTATTGGCTCTCCTTTTCTTTTTTTATTTTGTTTCTTCTTTTTCCTGCTTCCTCCCATTATCTCTGATTCCTCTTTACACCATGACTAAGGTGAAAATATGTTTAATATGAATGTATAAGTGGAGCCTACATCAGATTGTACAATGTCTTGGGAGGGGGAGAAAATTTAAAACTCAAAATCTTATGGAAATGAATGTGAAAACTAAAACTAAATAAATTAATTATACAAAAAGAACCCCCTGGTATACAAACTAAAAAGTAAGAATAAAACTTTAAATAAAAATAGATTGTTAAGAATCCTTGGTATAAAAACTAACAAATTACAATAAAAATATCATAATAGATGCCATGAGTTTAAAAGATTTCCAAAGATTCCTCCAAGGTGTGAAGGCTTAAGGGGAAGTCAAGAATAGATGTACCTATCAGATTAACTGGGGCAGCTAGGTGGCGCAGTGGATAGAGTACCAGTCCTGGAGTCAGGAGGACCTGAGTTCAAATCCGACCTCAGACACTTAATACTTACTAGCTATATCACCTTGGGCAAGTCACTTAACCCCATTGCCTAGCCAAACAACCACAAAATCAGATTAAGTGATTATCACAATATCACAAATACAATCCAAAAGGCTTTAAGTGTTTGAAAGCAAAATGAAGAGCTGTGATCCAGGTGATTCCTCCCTGCAAAAACTCTCTCCCCACTGCCAAAGGCAAAGGGTACAAAAGAGGGGACATAAATCAAGGGACCTACAAAGGCAGAGTAACTGGAAAGCTAGAGAACTGAAGAGCGGAAGGTAACTCCAGCACTCCACCCTACTAAGAAGAGGGTTGGGCCCCCCTTCCTCTACCCGCATGGCCACTGGCAGTGTTACAGTAGCAGTGGCAGGATGCCCTAAGGAGGCGATGCTGTATCTTTCCATTCTACCTCAATTTTTAAAATGAAAAAAAAAGGCATAAGGTCCAATATGGGAAGGGTTAACTCACCAGCAAAGGGTGTGGAAAATACTGCAGGTACATACCTACCTCTCCAGGGATTCTGGGAACGGGAGCAGGTGGCACAGAGGGGCTGGCTCTATGTTCGGTTGCTATGCAACCAGAAAAGCCATGCTCTCAAGCTCTTCTCTGCAGGCAGTACATACAGGGAAGGGAGTGAAAACACTTCCCAGGCTTCTGTTCTATTTGTATTTGTGCCTACAAACAAACTGTCAAGCAGGTTAACCCTTTCCCACCTTACTGAAAGAAACAGAGTTGGGAACAAGTCCTCCATTCACAGAAGCTCAGGGATGTAGTGAGACCATCTAGTCCCAATTAAGAATCCCATCAACATTGCCAACAACGTGCTTATTTAATACACTGCTGGAATGTTATGCTGTCCAGTTAAGGACAGCCCACCACCTACAAAACTCATCTCTTCTATTCCATCTGTGGACAGTTTTAATTTTAAGTTTTCCCTTAGATCAAACCTACATTTAGCTCTTTGTAACTTCCAATGTACCACTCTTAGCAGGTGGCCAGCTAGTATAGTGGATAAAGGGATGGGCTGCGGTCAAATTCAAATCCTGCCTCAGACACTTACTAGCTCTTTGACCCTGGGCAAGTCACTTAATCTCTGTTTGCCTCAACTGTAAAATGAGGATAATAATAGCACTTCTGCTCCAGAGAGGTTGTTGAGATCAAATGAGATAATAGTTGCAAAGCATTTAGTATGTACCTGGCACATTTTCAGTCATTTTTCAGTCGTATCCAACTCCTCATGACCCCTTTTGGGGTTTTCTTGGCCAAGACGCTGGAGTACTTTGCCATTTTCTTCTCCAGCTCATTTTGCAGATGAAAAAAACCGAGGCAAACAGGGTTAAGTGACTTGCCCAGGGTCACACAGCTGGTAACTGTCTGATGCTGGATTTGAATTCAGGAATGTGAGTCTTCCTGACTCCAGGCCTGGTACTCTATTTACTTCACCACTTACCTGCCCTTGCCTGGAACATAGTAGGTATTTAAACGGAAGGAAGGATTAAATACCTATTAAGCACTTAAGATGCGCCAGGCACTGTGCAAAGTACTTCACAAATTTCTCCTTTGATCCTCACAATGACCCTGGGAGGTGGGTGCTATTATTATCCCCAATTTACAGTTGAGGAAACTAAAGCACACAGAGGTTAAGTGACTTGTCCAGAGGCACGCAATAAACCTTGGTTTCCATCCTGCTCTCAACCTTTCAATACTTCTTTTCCCCCTTGTAATGCTAGTTTTAAATACACTTCTCTCCTCCAGGGCCAAAATTATAATTCCACCTTTTTACAGCATTGATAAAGCGTAATGCTGTTCAGTTCTCTCCCCCTCTAGTATTCAAAAATGCCTAGAATTTACACAAAAGCTGCATCCAGTCTTGGATACAGATTTCATTTTTGAAAAGCTCGATGTAATGCATTCTCTTCTGATGCAGCTAGCCAACCTGGGCCATGGTGGGTTCAGAAGTGGGGCCTCTGGATAGGTGAGCTCTCCCACCTGGGAATCCACCACGCACACCTCCTGGCATGCCCCTGGCACTCTGACACAGTTTAATAATGATGGAGTTATAGACCATTTTCCGATGCTCAAATTCTTCCTTCTGCCAGCAGGCTGGCTGTTACTGAGTTGGGTTGATTATTTCATTACATTTGTTAAGGACTTTCTGTTTGTCTTCCTCACCAATTTTGCCTTAGAGTTTCTCCACTAGAGCTTTAATATTGAAAATGTAAGATTCAAGTGAGTTCTTGGAAAACATGTCTCTCTGCTTCTCAACTTTAGTCTCCAATTTCTCAGTTTCCTGGACTGTTTGTTTAGTGTTTTCTTTGTCTTCGCTGTTAATACCGATGATCTTATTCTGTTTACCTGTGGTCTTCTCCACAGGCGGATACACTGAAGATGTCAATTTGCATCAATGTGAAGGTCACTTTAATTTGCAGAACCCTTTGGAGAGCAGGGAGGATGCCTGTGAGCTCAAAATTGCTAAGTAGGTGGTTGGTGCTCTCTTATCTTCAAAAACCTGAATAAACATCCCAGGATGGTTAGTAGAATGGTGAAGGTCTACATCTGCTTAGTGAGCATGGTGGTATTTCTGAGGGAAAAGGAGGGAAAGGAGGGAAAGAGGAGTGATATCCAGCAGCTGCAAGTACCGAACATTATCAGATTTGTCCCCAGACAAGACAGTAGCTTGAACAGCTGTACCATAAAACAACAACCTCATCAAGACTGATATTTCTATTTACCTCCTTGCCACTGAAGAAATCTGGATGAAATTTTTGGATCTTGGAGATGCACACAGAACTAGCCACCAAAACAATGCAACCCACCCAGCTCAAGGCATTGTTCTCCAGTGGAATTTGAGAATGGGGTTGCATTAGCAAAGCAGGAGTAGATAAACTACAGCCCAGGCAAAATCTACCTTTCCCTTGCTTTCGTTTGGATCCTCCAGCTAAGAATGGTTTTCATATTTTAAAATAAAATGTTACTGTATTTTAAAATGTAAAAACTACTCTTAGTCCCATGGGGCCTGTGTTTTCCATGGGATCCAGCATGTCACTGAATAGGTCAAATTCACAAGCCTTTATTAAGTGTCTACTATGTGGCAGGCACTGTACTGAGCACCGAGGATACAAAGAAAGGCAAAAACCAGACCCCTGCTCTCAAGGAGCTCATGATCTAATGGGGTAGACAGCATACAAACAGCTATGTATAAACTAGATATTTTTGTTATTGTTGTTGAGTTGTTTTCAGTCATGTCTGACTTTTTGTGACCCCCATCTGGGGTTTGGCAAAGATGCTAGAGTAGTTTGCCATTTCCTTCTCCAGCTCATTGTACATATGAGGAAACTGAGGCAAACAGGGTTAAGTGACTTGCCCAGGGTCACACAGCTAGTAAGTGTCTGTGGCCAGATTTAAACTCAGGAAGGTGAGTCGTCCTGACTTCAGGCCTCTACCTTCTTCACCAGCCAGCTGCCCAAACTAGACATATACAGAATAAATTGGAGATAATCTCAGAGGCATTAAGGGAGACTCAGAAAGATTTCTAACAGAAGAAGGGTGGACTTTAACTGAAGCTTGAAAAAGCCACGAGGCAGAGATGAGGAAGGAGAAAGTTCTATGCTTGGTGGACAGGCAGTGAAAATGCTGGGAGTTTTAGGGAACAGAATGTCTTATGTGAGAAACAGCAAGGAGGTTAGTGTCCCTGGACTGTAGAGTATTTGGTGTGGAAGAATAAGAAGTTAAAAAGACTTAAAAGGCAGGAAGGGGCCGGGTTAAAAAGTCAAACACAGACAGAAGATTTTATATTTGAACCTGGAAATAGCAGGGAGACACTGGAGTTTATTATGGGGAGGGAGCAGTCACAGTCAGAAGTGTGCTTTAGCGGGCAGCTGAGTAGGGGATGTAATGGAGTGGTGCAGGCAATCTCAACAGTCCAAGCATGAGGTGATGAGGGCCTATACCAGCATGGTAGCAGTGTAGATTGTTGTCCTTCATTCTCAGAGAGGACCAAAATGATATCACTATGTCAGGAGAGAAGAGAGAATGTAAGGGGGAGAGTTTATGAAGACAGAAATGACAGGACTTGGTAACTGATTGTTTATGTGGGTGAGCAGTTAAGAACGACACCTAAGCTGTAAGCCTGGTAACTGGGAGGATGGTGGCTCACTCAGTAGTGATAGGAAAGGGCTGGGGGGGGCAGGGAGGGCAGCGGGTGGAAGAGATAATCAGTTCAGTTTTAGACATGTTTGAGTTTAAGATGTCTACAGGATATCTTGTTGCAGATAGGATGTCGGAGGTAGCTGGAGATTCTGACTCTAATAGCTAGTTGGAGATCTGAGACTGGAGGCAGGGAGAGGTAAGAGCTAGAAAAATAGGTGTGAGCATCATGCCCAACTGTGGACTTGACTTCAAAGACTCTTTCTTCAATGGTGAGGACTGTTGTTTTTGTTTGTCCTTCACTCTCTAAGAGGACCATAACATCGGAGAGGTGATGCCATGACTGGCAAGTGAATTGGATTTAAGTGAGGCAGGGCCATGCAAAGTCACCAGCCTCACTCTCTCCTCTGGAGCCATCCAGGTCCAGTGGCAAGATACAGATCAAAATGACTAGAGATGGCCTAGTGAGGATTGTAGATGTTGAAAGGGTGACCTACCAGGTCAAAGATCAACACATTACTTTCAGCACCAATCTTTTTTTTCCAATCAAAAAGCAACAGCAACAGCAGTTGGCTCATTGATGATCTGCACCAGAGATGGTTCTCTTATCTTTGGAGGCCTAACATTGGAAGTCATTGAATTAAGGTGGTACTGTGACCACAGAGTTCCTAAAATATTCCTAATATAAGCTTCAGCTCTTCTGTCTACAGAGAAGATATTTCCTCTGGAAAGCTTTTGGTGAACACTTTGTACAATACTCAGGCCTGCCTATATTATTCACTGCCACCAAAGACCGATGTATCATGTCTGACTGTGTAACTGCATCAAAAGCTGTACTGATGTGGTTCACTGCAACTTAATTCTGTGAACTATCACTGATCAAATGTTCTGTTTTGGTGAAAAGTGTTGTAGCTTGGGATGGTCTTGTTTCTTTAGTCATTAGCTATGATCTTCACTTTCCCATTTTGGAAGACTGTCCTCCCCGCCTTCCCTGAATGGGGCCAAAGAACAAGGCCAGCTTCGGGTTTTCTTCAATGTGCTTGGTGGGACATTTGAGTTATTGTTGACTAATTAAGAGTCAAAAGAGCTTCTGCTACACTAGGTGATATAATTTTCCAATTATGTGAAAACAGCTATCTTGTGCCACACCCAATCTTCTTTTCTGTAGGTTAACTACTCATTGGACAGCATGGTATCCAGTCCTCTTCCCATACTTAGAGGCAGCTCGGTGGTCAAGTAGATATAGCACAGGATTTGAAGTCAGGAAGATCTGAACTCTAATCTTGTCTCACTTTCTCTCAAGATGGGTGACGTGGGAAAATCACTTAACTCCTCTGTGTCTCAGTTTCCTCATTTATAAAATGGAGATAATAAAAGTACCTACCTCTCAGAATTATGGTGGATTAAATTAACACATTGCAAATATTAATGCACTATATGCTAGTTATGTTACTATTATTATTATTTATTATCTCCTTCCATTAAACATGTTCCAGTTTGTCACTGTCTTTTGTAAAATGTGATGAGCCAACTTGGCACACAATACTTCAGATGAGATCTGTATTGGGTCAGAGCACAGTGATAAGTGGGGATTCTTCATCAGAATACTTAAGAAAATTAATTAGAAGCTACCAAATCTCTCAAAATGCAGCTAGGGCAAGAACGATTCTTTAATTGTTAAGTCAAACACAAACACACGCACAAAAAGCCACAAACAAAAAGCTACTCAGAATTCAGACTCCAATGGCTAATATCCCCAGAGAGTATATAATGTTGCATTAGCATCTTGGAAACATCTAATGTGACTTTACAGCGACCCTTCCTAAAAGAAGTATTGGCTAACGTTCTCTTTTTTGTACACTAGGAGTCAACATGTGGAGACTGGAAAAGAAATAGCAAAATGTATGAATGCTTTAAATTGCTAAGTAATGGTGGGTGTTCTTGCTGAATTAAATGAAATCTCCTTTTTCTGATGAGGTGGAGTGGATTGCCTAAGGCAAACGCATTGCTGTTAGCACCGCAGAGAAGGCAATCTAGCTTACCTATCTGAGTTAGAGAGCAAGTGTGCCACTGCACCAGGGGGGTGTATCCGTGTTTCTACCTAGGTCCTGACAGGGATTGGGCAGAACATTTAGATAATGGAGAGCGAACTGGACAGCTACACTAGTTCAAGCCCTCCAAATTCTGTGGACACAGAACAAGTGAGCATGAGGAGAAAGACAGAGGGAGAGACTGGGTAAGATCTTCCCCGCAATGATGAAGCGCAGTTGCATTGGCCTGGAGGCCCCAAGTGTTGGAAGCTCATCAGAAAGGCTCATACATGTCCCTAGAGGCACCTCACATATATGCATATTGGCAATGATGTGCACTTTAAAGTCCAGACACATGTAGCATCACTAGGGAGTTAGCCCATGATGAGCTCATCTCTCAGGCTTAGTGGAAGTTATAAGCCTGCCAGTACCTTCCAAGAACACTCTCTTCTTCCCTTTCCTACAGTCAGGGGACTCAGGGAAGGACCAAGAGCCTCCCGAGAATCAGTGACAGACCCAGGAGTACTTGCTGTTCAGTCATTTCGGTTGTGTCCCACTCTTCATGACTCCATTTGGATTTTCTTGGCAAAAATACTAGAATGGTTTGCCATTTCCCTCTCTAGCTCGTCTTACAGATGAGGCAATTGAGGCAAATAGGGTTAAGTGATTTGCTCAGAGTCACACAGCTAGGAAGTGTCCGAGGTCAGATTTGAACTCATGAAGATGAGTCTTCCTGACTCCTTTCCTGGCACTCTATCCACTGAGACACCTAGCAACAGTCCAGTGTTCTTGTATTCTATCACCCCACATCACCAAAGGAAGGATAGAGGGAAAGAAGTAGAGGGTGGCAAATTGCTCTGAAATCACCCAGAAACTTGTATTCCAATGGGAAATCCTGAACTACGCTTGTTTTTCTCCAGGTCTTACCATGGTGTCCATTCTCCTGTGGGGGCATTCCCTGGTACCCACACTTCACCCAAGGGAAGAAGGAGAAAGACTTGGTCCAAAGCATCATCACTAAGATTTTAACCCAGGTCTTGCTCTCATTTTTGGTTCTCAAGAAATTCTTCAAGAATTGTTGAAATTTTTAATCGCCCAAAGTCACTGTTTCTAGAGCACAGTACATTCTTGTGTTTTGTTGTGGTTATTGTTGTTTTAAAGAAAGGGCAAGATTAAACTGTTAAACTATATTCAAAGATCTTAAATACTATTGAATTCATAAAGGCTTCCTTGCATGCTGTAAAGCTGACTGTCATACATTATTCACACTAAAAGATGATGACTCGTTATACATTATGCATAAAGAAAGATTATCACCTAACATAAGCCTTTGAGTATATCCTTGCCATACTCATGTTAAATAAATATACAGCTTAAATAAGCTTTCCAAACATATTTTCAAACTTCAGTAATAGAGGGCTTTCTCTAATGGAGCCCTCTGTTACCAAACTCTGAAAATACAAAATTATTCATAAAAACAATTTTAAAATAGGTTTGAAAGGGAATTAGGGGATAGAGCATGATGAGGCAAAGTACTATATTAAAATTTAAGTATATGCAATTTAAAATGCGACTTAAAGAAAATTCCATTTTTTCACCAGCACGCCTATTCAATTTCATAAAGTTATCCACTAATTTTTAAAATTAATTAATTTATTGATTTTTAGCTTTCAACATTCACTTCCAAGAGATTTTGAGTTCTAAATTTTCTCCTCATCCCATCCCTCCCCTTACCCCAAGACGGCATGCATTCTGCATACCCCTTTCCCTAAAAATTATCCACTAATTAAGAAGTCCTGTCACATGGCACTCCATCTCAGGACTACTGGACATTTTCACTTACTGTCTTCCATGCTGGGAAGCCTCTCCCTTCTTGTCTCCACCTCCTAATTTCCCTGGTTTCCTTCAGGTCCCACCTTCTCCAAGAGACCTTTGCCAGGTCCTCTTAATACTAGCACTTTCCCTCTAAAATTACCTCCAATTTACCCTTACGTTTCTTATTTCTACGCAGTTGTTTCTATATTGTTTCCCCCCATTTAGACTGTAAGCTCCTACAGGGCAGGGACTGTTTGTTTTGCCTCTTCGTATATTCTAAGCACTTAACGCAGTTCATAGCAAAGAGTAGGCACTAAGTAAATGCTTTTTAGATTTATCTATACTCCACCTGACCTACCTCTTTATTTCTCTATCTACACGGTGCATGGGAGACATAAGACAACCAAGGAATTCCAGTTAGGAGGTGGAAGAATTAGAAAGTAGCAGGTCAGGCACTGCTCTGTCTCCAGTAAGTGACAGGCCTCCCTGCTGCATCTTCCTGGTGAATCTTACCTCCTCCTCCCTGAGCTTTTGTTTTCTCTTCTCTTCCACAGCAGCCCTCTTCTGGTCTTCTCTCTGCCTCTGTTCCTCCAACTTTTTCCATCGCTCTTCAATTTGTTTTTCATACTGGAGTTTAGCTCTTCTTTCTTTCTCTAGGATCTGTTGTTCTCTGGCAGCTTAGGAGGAAAAACACCACCAGCGAAACCACCACCACCACCAATTAAAAAACAAAAACAGGCACTTTGCCATCAAGTGCTTGTAACAAAGTATAAAAATAACCAAAATAGCCTTAGAGCTCACTAGAATCCTAAGAAAGGCAAGGACAAACACCACATGTGCAATGTGGCCCACAGCACTGAATTAGAATGCTGCAATCTAGGAAGAGAGAAGGGCTGAGATTTTCATGTTTCAGTAACCAATTAACTCACTTTCTCCCTTATTCACTTATTATGGTTTTTTGTTGCATTTTTCTTACTTTTCTTACCTCCTATGCCTTTCCTTTCTCACAGGCATTTCTATTTCTGATTTGCTCTTTCTGATCCCCTGCTCTCATCATGAAAAATTTCTACATGTATGTAGATGATCCCTAAAATACTTCTATCAGCAAGTTCCTTTCCATCAAAAGTGGAGAACCAGTTTCCCCCAAAGAGGGCCTCATTAACAGAAAAAAAAATTAAGTGAGTGACATATGTATAAAAAGTCACTTTAACTTAGGCTAATTTGAGGAGAGAGGACTATGAATGGCCCAACTTGTAATATTAAGAACAGGGAAGATAAAATAGGTAACAATTATAATAAATAATTTTAAACATATTCTTCAGTAATGCTCCTTTAAAAGTCATAGCTGGTTAGGGAAAAGAAGGGAAAATGAAGAGGAGAGAATGAGAGGATTAACAGAAAAAAAAATTAAGTGAGTGACATATGTATAAAAAGTCACTTTAACTTAGGCTAATTTGAGGAGAGAGGACTATGAATGGCCCAACTTGTAATATTAAGAACAGGGAAGATAAAATAGGTAACAATTATAATAAAATAATTTTAAACATATTCTTCAGTAATGCTCCTTTAAAAGTCATAGCTGGTTAGGGAAAAGAAGGGAAAATGAAGAGGAGAGAATGAGAGGAAAAGAGAGTTTTACAGATGAGGACCCAAGGCCTGAGGAGGTTAAGGGATATGCCTAGCATCATACTGGTAGCAGGTCTCTTAGGATACTAGCACTAGACACTTTTAAAGTTAGATTGCATTTTTTCAACTATAGGCCTCAGGAGGGCTATTTCCTTGTGCTAACTCTTCTATGAACTTGAGGAAATTCAATTCCAGGCTAAAAGTCTTCTACCTCTATCAATACTTATTTATTTGAGTCTGTCCCATATAATGGTGTAGCTATACTTTGAACGTTCATCACCACCCAAAATTCCTTAGCCTCAGTCTTCCCTAATCATAATCTAGACCAGGGGTGGGGAACCTGCTGCCTCGAAGTCACATGTGGCTCCTAGGTCCTCAAGTGCAGCCCTTTGATTGAATCTAAACTTCACAAATCTAAACTTCACAGAATAAGCCCCCTTAATAAAATGATTTGTTTTGTAAAACTTGGACTCTGTGAAAAGGCCTCACCCAAGGACCTAGAAGGCCACACACAGGTTTTCCACCCCTGATATAGACCCTCAAATCCAAACTTTCTCTTCTTTCAGACTACACTGCCTCCTTTTCCCCAGAACCTAACAGGCCTGACCGTGATCTCAGGGGCTTTCAAATCATCCTTACTGATTTTTAGAGATACCAGGATTCAACTTTCTCTCATCCCCACATACATGGTGCATAAATATGCATCCATTATTTTGTACAGAACTACCTTTCCTTGCTGAACTATGATACTTTAACTTCTTACTATCTTCCATGTACAAGAGAGACTTGAAGATCTGGATCATACCCCTTCAGCCTACCCCATCTCTAACTGCTTTTTATTTAAGAAATATTTCCTTTATTGAATTGAATTTTTCCCCCTCCTAGACATATGCCATAGTCAAGGAAGAAACACCAAATCCCACTACAGATTTGTTCTTTCCCCTTTCACCAAGCTCTACATGCCAAGAACCACACTTCTCTCTCTCTTAGACTTACCACAAGACAATTCTTATATTTCTTACTCTGGATTCTCTATCTTTTCCTCTTCATAATTCTCTTCAAGAAATATTTGAAAATAACTGGTCCAAACCATATAATGTTTTTTTTTTCTTTTCTTTCTCAATGGGGAGGAGGTGAGGTGAAAAGAAGGTGAAAAGAATGGGCAGATTTTCACTGATAGAAAAAAGTTATTAAAAAGGAAAAAGAAAGAAAGAAAATATCTGGGCTATGTCTCCTTTTTCAATCTTTCCCCTCAGTAGCTATCTGTGATTCTCTATGGTGAAAAATCTTTCTCTCTCTTCCCTATGGGGTATGAACAGAATGTTCTGGGTATGATCAGGCAAAGTCTAATATCTCAAAAATGAAACAAAACAAAAACCCTTGTATTTTGTGTCACACATTTTTAAAGACTATATTTTTTAAAGTAATACTTAGTTATTAATGAAATGTGTTGTACATGTCCATACTCTCCACTCTCTGCTGATGAGCTTTCCTTCTTCAAAGCACCAATTCATCCACTTACTCAGCTCATTTCTACCAACATGTTCTTCCTCTTTCTCCTGATTAATTTCTCTGTCTCCTCTGGCTCTCTTCCTATTGCCTTCTGACACACAGCTTTCTTCCATTCCCACACACACACACCAAAAAAACATCTCTGGCCTCCTATTCTTCATAATAGCAGAAACACACAATACAAAAACAGGCCAAAAAAAAAGCTCCTGTTGCCATAGAAATTCATCTCTAGGACCACCTTAGGGCTCTCTCTAATTCTTTCAATTTCTCATCTAGGCTCACTCTCTCTTCTCCATCCAGCCTGAATAGCCAAAATACAACTTACCTAGCGATTTCTCTCGTTCTTCTCTTCTTTCCTTGGCTAATCTTTGTCTCTCATTGGTTTTTAAAAATCCATCCATACCTAGAAGATATAATACAAACAAAATACAATAAGAGACAACCTGAAAGAAGGTCATGTCACAGGACTCAGTCCCAGTTAAACTTGGAATGATAGATACAACAAACAAACCCCCTAAACACCAACTTCACCTCACACAAGTTGACATACAAATAATGGAGAATATTTAAATCATCACAAGACTCTTATTTTATGGCATGGCTACTCCTGGTGCCAAGATAAAAGAATTTATTTTTTTAATAGGGGAAGAGGAAATTCTAAAGCAGATCACTGCAAGGAAATAGAAATTAAGGCAAGAGCCCAATCAATGCAGGGAGGGGGTGCTTTATACTCAACGTGTAAAGTAAGAGAAAAGAAATACAAATCAAGTGTCTCAACCAAACAGGCTTCAGGCAAACTCTGGGGACCTATATCTACTCATAAGAAAACTTAAGAAGTCTGGACATTTTCATCATTTCCAAAGTGTTTAATGTCAAAATAGCAATTACTTTAAAGATAAATCAATGCTGGGTGTCTAGAAAAACAAAAGTAGCTTCAATAGTCTTTACATTACCATAAAGAGCGCTGGAGATTGATGTACCCTTAAAAAAATTACTGAAAAAGTTTACATCCAGTGATTGACTTAGTTACTACTAATGAATTACTTATGTACGGACTGTTGAAAAATGTTGGGTGGCCTTCAACACAAAAGAATCACAGGGTTCCACCCAAAGCACTTTGAGCATCTGGAATTACTATGCAGTGAATATTTTCCTGGAAAAGGAATCAGGCTAGTGCTATTCCAGGAAAGACAACAGTTTAATAAGAATGACTTCACTGAACACACGAATGCGTATACACACATACATACATATGTTCATAAATACATACTGAATGTTTAAAATAACAGCATCACCCAATGAACAAGAACTATAACTATAACCAAATATATCTGAAAGTCATTTTAGATCCTGAACATAATCACCAGCTAAGACTGATATTTATGATGAACTGTTCCAAAAATATATTCAGGGACAACACCCAATCCCAAATGATAAATAAATAAAATGGTCAAAGGATATGAGCAACTTACAAAAGAGAAAGTACAACAAAGCAAAATTTGAAAAACTTAGCGCATAAAAACATGCAAACTAAACCAATACTGAAATACTTTATACCCATGAAATTGAAAAAAGTCATTAAAATAACAAATCTCAATGGTCATGAGGCTGTGGAGAAACAACTCCATGTCTGGTAGAATTTCAAAGTGGTGTAAATCTTTTTGGAAAGCAATCTGTAAGGGTAGCTAAGTGGAGCACTGGTCCTGGAGTCACGAGGCCTCAGACACATAATACTTCCTAGCTGTGTGACTGTGGGCAAGTCACTTAACTCCAACTGCCTCATTTAAAAAAAAAAAAAGCAATTTGTCAGTATTCGGCAAAAGTTAAAAAAAATGCCATACTTTTAAAATGGATAATGCTACTGTTGAAAACATGTTGTTTTGTCATTCCAGTCATCTCTGACTCTTCATGATCCCATTTGGGGTTTTCTTGGCAAAAGTACTAAAGTAGATTGTCATTTCCTTCTCCAGCTCATTTTACAGATGAGGAAACTGAGGCAAATAGGGTTAGGTGACTTGCTCAGGGTCACACAGCCAGTAAATGTGTGAGGCTGGATTTAAAGTCGAGAAGATGAGTTTTCCTGATTCCAAGCCAAGTGTTCTAGCCATTTCACCACCTGGCTGCCTCCTGACAATTACTTATTGTAATATCTTTTACCTATACTGGGATATCTAGGTAGGGAAGTGGACAGAGTGCCAGGCCTGAAGTCAGGAAAACTCTTCTTCATGAGTTTAAATCCTGTCTCAGGCATTTATTAGATTGTGACCCTGGGCAAGTCATTTATGTCTGTTTGCCTCAGTTTCCTCACCTGTAAAAATGAGCTGGAGAAGGAAATGGCAAACCACTCCAGAATCTTTGCCAAGAAAACCCCAAATGGGGTTATGAAGAGTTGGACACAACTGAACATCTATCTATAGTCAACATTTTGTATTTCTCCTTTTTTCAGGCAAAGTCCTAAAAAAAAAAATCTGTGTACATTCATTGCCTCTGCCTCTTCTCCTATCACTCCTCAACATTTTTCATTCTGGCTTCCAATCTCCTCATTTGATTAAAACTGCTCTCTTCAAAATTACCAACCATCTCATTATCATCATAGCTAGCATTTATGTAGCACTTCAAGGTTTGCAAAGTGCTTTTAGAAACATCTCACTTGATCCTCACAACCACCCTGGGAAGTAGAAGCTTTTCTTTTCCCATTTACCAGATGGGGAAACTGAGGCAGAAAGTGGTTTTGTTTTTTTTTTTTTAAAAAGTTGTTTATCCAAGATCATACACCTATTAAGTGTGCGTGGCAGGAGTCAATCTCAGGTCTTCCTAACTCTTGGCCCAGAGTTCTATCCACCTGACCACTTTTCTCAGTATTCATCCTTCTTGCCACATAGACTGCCTTTGACTAGTGACTCATCTCTTTTGGACATTTTCTCTTCTCTGGGTTTTCTTGACACTACTCTCTCCTCTTTCTCCTCCTATGTGTCTGACTGCTCCTTCTCAATCTTCTTTGCTGGTTCATCATTCTTATCACACCACCTAAATTTGTGTTCGTCCAAAGCTTTGTCTGTCCTGGAACCTCTTCTCTCTCTCTTCTCCTGTCCTTCTCTCTGTCTCCCTCTCTTGTCTCTGTCTCTCCCCACCCTCCCTCTATCTCTCCTTGTCTCCATCTGCCTGTCTCTTTCTCTCTCTCTCTCTCTCTCTCTCTCTCTCTCTCTCTCTCTCTCTCACACACACACACACACACCACACACACACACACACAACCAGCTCTCATGGATTTTATTATCTTTATGTATATCACTCCCAATCATCTATGTAGCCAATCCCCTTCTCTCCTGAACTTCAATACCACCTGCCTACTCAGCATTTAAAACTGGATATCCTAGAGACATCTCAAACTCAACATGTCCAAAACTGAATTCAAAATCTCCCCCCAAACCCATCCCTCCTCTAAGAAGGCACCAGAACCCTTCTAGTCTCCCAAGTTCATAACTTCAGCATTATCCTCCACTCTTCACTTTCCCCTCATCTCATATATTCAATGAGGCCAAAAATTACAATTTCAACGACAACCTCACTCTCATCCCACCCATTTCCCCCTACTCATACAGCCTCTAACTTTGTTAAAGTCCACATTGTTTCTCATCTTTCTAGATCGCTGCTATAACCTCCTAATTGGTCCCCCTGCCTCCAAAACATAAAGCATTACACCAATCCATCCTGTACGTTGCTGCCAAAATAATTTTCCTTTAGCATAGATCTGACAACAAAATTCCCCTACTCCATAAATTCTAGTGGCTCTCTATTGTCCGTAGGCTAAAATATAAACTGCTATGCCTGGCATTTAAAGTCCTTGACAACCTGGCCCCATTCTCTCTTTCCAGCCTCATTATATATTACTTCTCTTTCCGAATTCTACAATCCAGATAAACTGGCCTTCTTTCTTTCTTTTTTTAAAATTTTTATTCATTTTGAACTTAAATAGAAAAAGGGGAAAAAAAAGAACAATTCCACATATTCAGCACAATATAAAATCATGAATTTCCATCTCCCACTGTTGCGGTCTGAGAGGTTGCGACCCCTCAAAGACTGGAGTACAGGACAGGGTCGTCTGGAATGAATTCACAGACTCAAGCATTCTTTAGGTCAAGGTGGCAAAGATTTATTGTTATGCTTTTCAGCGGGCAAGGATTCTTAAGGAACCTGCAAGAGACTGAGGATGGAGCTAGGGTTTATATGGAAAAAGGCATGGGAAAGAAATGCCAGGGATACCAATTAGGTAATCCAAAGGTCCAGGTGTCTTTGGGAGCTATGGATGGGAGAGTCAGGGAGTATACCAGACAGGGAGGGAGATGACAGAGGTATAGGTATGGATCTTGGGCATCTGGCAGGAGGAAGAGGCCTTGGGCCAGCCAAGGACAAAACTCCTTGGGCTGGGCAAGGCACCCCTCTCTCTCTGTCTTGATGAGAGAATACTCTGCAACAAGGGAAAGCTTTCTTACAAGACAGGAACTTACTAAGGAATTGGGAGGCTTCCAGAGATGTGATCTGAGGGCTGGGGCCTGAGCAGCCCAGCACTCTCTCTCACCCAGCTTTGTGTAGCCGCACCAGGAAGAGAGATAAGGGTCTCGCTGGGACTCAGGCATGAATAACTGCTAGGCACAGTGTCCTTGGGCTGGGGAGTGGTTGTCAGACACAGTGTTTCTGAGACTAGGCACAAGTACCCAAGCACCCTATCACCACTGTTTACTTTTTTTTCCAAAAATCCATGTAACAAATATTACACATTGTTTTCTTTTTGGTATGGCAATCAGGGTTAAGTGACTTGCCCAGGGTCACACAGCTAGTAAGTGTCAAGTGTCTGAGGCCACATTTGAACTCAGGTCCTCTTGACTTCAAGGCTGGAGCTCTATCCACTGTGCCACCCACCTAACAGTCCCTATACATTGTTTTCAAAGCTAACTTGTGCTTCCTTCTAAATTTTCCTTTGTTCTCTGCTGTGTGCTATGATGGATAAAAAGTTCAGGAGACACAGTTTCTGGGTAATTAATCATTTTATTAACAATGCTAGTATATTATTAAAAGTATGGTCATTTGGCTGTCTCTCTTAGACCAAACACCCTTCATGGAACCCACTTAACATTTATATGCCCTTGGAAGAGTGGGTGCTCTCCTGAGGGTGGAAATCAACTCTGACTGGTTAACAACTAATAAAAAGAATGAATATCATGAGGGGTGGGTTTTTATTCACTTATTCTAATGAGAGGCTGGGGGACATAACTGGGATCACTCAGTTCTGCTCATAGAGAATTATCTTTAACCATATCACCTGTCTGACAAAGTGGAGATCCACATTTTCTCAGACCTTTCTGAGTAAAACACAATGGGCCAGAATCTATCAATTCACCTAGATAAGATGGTAAGGTGGGGTAAATTTTTGGCAGAGCTCAGTAGTGTCCTTCAAAAGCTGGGCTTCAAACAAGGAAATAGGACAAGGAAAAAGCCTGGATCTTCCCCATAATTATTTATTAATAATCATTTCTCTCAGCGCTTTAAATTAGCCTTTCTGAGCCTTATATACTACAGCACTCCATTTTCCATCTGCTAACTTTTGAGCCGGTCATCCCTCATTTCTGCTATCAACTCCCTTCTCATCTCCACCTCACAAAACACCTCTCTCTTTCTGCAATATGCAACTGTCCCACCTTCTCCACAAAACTCTTGTTCACAATCCCTCCAATTACTAGTAACCTCCCCTCCCCCAACTACCTTCTATTTCATTATCTTGTATATATTTTGTATTTATTCTCACAGCAGGGGTTGGATCGGAGTGTATCCCACAGAACATTTGCCTTGACTTCTAGATATCCGGGTGTGGCTGGCTCAGTATTGAAGGACTTGGATGCTTTGAGATGACAAGGCAATCTTCTTATTGATCTCTTGGTCCCCAGATGGCAGCAAGAGCTGTCTGCATCAAGGATCAGCCACTAAAACAGACTGAATCCCCTACAGACCTTAAAAGAAATAATCTCACCCTCAAGCACCTCACCCTCTTTTCCTCCTGTCTGTCAATCACCTCTTGCTCTTTTAAGCCTCTTTCCATGAGGGGTGGAGAAGAAGCTACACACTGAAGAATCTGTTTGAATAATGCAAAGCTGGGGTAAAGGGGAAGTTTTCTACTTCCAGGTTTTTGCTCACACGGATTTCTCCACCAGGAGTATCATCCCATTTCTTCTCTATCAAACACCTACCCATTCTTCAAGGCCCAGCTTAAATCATACCTCCTCCATGAATGGTTCCCAGATTTACCAGCACTGTTTTCTGTTGCTGTTTTTTGGTTTTAGGCAATTGGGGTTAAATGACTTGCCCAGGGTCATGCAGCTAGTAAGTGTGACGTGTTTGGTCTGAGGCCACATTTGAACTCAGGTCCTCCTGACTTCAGGGCTGGTGCTCTATCCACTGCACCACCTAGCTGCCCCTTACCAGCACTGTTTTATCCTTGTTCTGCCTCACTAATTTGTGTGTGTGCTTTCCCAGTATACATCAACCAACAGACACTTATGAAATACCTGACATGTAACAGGCATCATGCTAGATTCTGGGGATACCAAGACAAAACCAAAACAATCCTTACCCTCAAGGAACTTACATTCTATCAAGAGAGAAAAACAGGTATGTTAAAAAGTATATGCAAAATAGATACAAGGTAATTGGGGGGGGACTTGGAGATGGGGGGATCAGCAAAGGCTTCATGTAGAAGGTGTCTGGTGAGCAAACTTTTAAAGAAAGTAAGAGATTCTAAGGCAGGGGTGAGGTGGGAGTATATTCATAGTATGAAGGCCAGCCATAGGCTGTAAAAAAAAGTCACAGAGATGGTGTGCTGGATGTTGTTTGTCCTTCATCCTAGAAAACGACTGATGACATCAGGAAGGTGATGTCATGACTTGCAAGTGAATTGGATTTAAGTGAAGGAGGGCTCCGCAAAGTCACCAGCCTCACTCTCTACTCCAGAGCCATCTGTATCTAGTGGCATGATATAGATCAGGAGGACTGGAGATGGCCTGGGATGCAGTTGGAGATCTTGGCCTTTTGAAGCTAAGGTCTTTCCCAGACCTCAGTTTGACTAAGGCAACACACATTCAGTGATTAAGACTAGGTAAGAAATGAGGCAAAGAATAGCCTCTTTTACCTAGTCCAAAAAAAAAATCATTTGGGAGGGAGAGACTCACAGGGTTTCTGGCCTAAACAGAAACAACTGCAGATTACACTTACCCTGAGCCTTCTGAGCCCAAACAAAGTCCAAGTGAGGACTGGGCTGGGACCTACTGTTGACCGATCTACGAGAGCCTGTATAAAGAATAACAAGGCCAGTGCATCTAAACTGTAAATTACGAAAGAGGAATAGTGTAAAATAGGGTTGAAGAGGTAGTTTGCGTCTGGGTTATGAAGGCCTTTAAAAGCTAAATAGAAGGCAAACAGAATTAGGACTCAGAAGGGCCTGGGTTTGACTGTACCCTGAACAACCTCAAAAAGGCAATTAATCATTGTGGGCCTCATCTCCTCATCTGCAAAATGAAATATTCAGACTGAAAGGATAATTGGAAATATAAAGGATCTGACAGCTTGAAAGCCTATAATTTGGTCTGTATGACCTTGAGCCTGTAACTGGCCTTCAGTTTCCTCATCTGTAAAATGGGGTTTAGAATAAAAGATCTCCAACATCCCTGACACCTCTAAATTTTATGACACAACCTATGATACCACAATGAACACTACAATGAACTTTGCCTTATGATCTTCGTTACTGGATGTTGATTACAACTATGTAAAAGGTAGCTAGGTGGCTCAGTGGATACAGCACTGGGCCTGGAGTCAAGAAGGCCTGAGTTCAAATCTGACCTCAGATACCACTAACTGTGTGACCCTGGGCTAGTCACTTAACTTCTGGTCGCCTTAATCCACTGGAGAAATAAATATACTTCAGGAAAGATACTCAAGTATCTTTGCTAAGAAAACCCCTTACAGGGTCACGGAGAGTCAGTCGGACACAACTGGGCAATAATTACCTGAGTGACCTTAATAATTATTTAGGTAAGGTTTCCACCTTCTAAAATATTCATTCTCCTTCTGTTTTTTTTTCCCTCCAGAGCTTTTATTTCAATTCTATTTTTTCTTTTTTATCTCACGCTTTATTTCTTCCAACCATTCTTGTAGTCCTTGTGGCCAAGCCATTTTTTTTCCCTCTCTCTGGGTCTACTAGTATTTGTCATGGTGTGGCATTCTTTGTCTGAGTTTGCCTCCTGGGTTTCTCTCAGTCCTTAGCATTTCTTTCATTGTGCCTCTTCTTGTATTTTTTCTGTATATTCATATTTTCCCTTCTGCAGCCCCTTTCCCAAAGCTTTCAGGCTTCAGGTCTCTTTGCCAGGGTTTGTGGTGCCTTGCCTCGTGCAGCCTCTCTCCTAAACACTTCTGGCTTCTCACCATCTTTCCCCCTCAGTTTTAGAGTAGCTGGAGATGCTTACATTGGATTTTTGGTTTGATTACTATTTCATCTGTGATCTTCTTCAGCTCTTTATTTCAGTGTATGTGGAAGAGCTGGGCTTCTCCACACCCTTCTACACTGTCATTTTAAATAGAAGTGTTATGGGAAAAGTATTCCCACTGGAATACTTCTTTTTCCACCACTAGGATCTGGTGGGCAATTGGCCCCAGAAGGCATGCCAGCAAGTGCCTTCTTGTCCCCTTTTCTCCTGCCTCTTAACCAGACAAAAACAGGGTTGGCCTTAGGGCGCTCCCTCTTTTGGCCTCCCTACTCCCCTACCCCCATTCTACCCACCAGAACTAATAGGTGATCAGACAAAGCCAAATGGAGTCTTTTCTTCTGCCTCAGCACTCCCTCCACCACTAACTTCTTGACTTGCCTTCACATAGAACATTAAAGCAGTTGAGTAAGCCATACCCAACAGCCCTGGCCTTTGATTATCCATAGAGACTGAACAACAGAACTCATCCCTTATTTCTGTTATGGGAATTTTTGATAATTTTAATTATTTGAATTTAGAGCCATTTCTCCTAGTTAGGAGATTATAAGTTGGCTGAAACCTGATATAATATTCTTGAGATAAGAAGCCAAAGGGGAGTTAGGGCTTCCCAAAGTAATTTTTAACTTGCTTTATTTGTGGAAATACGTCCCTTGGCTCAGACTGTATAGTTATCTTTGTGAGATATACATCTCCCTTCTCAGTTAGCCCCCTGTAAGTCTGAACTTTGGAAACTTTAATATGAAACCGTTGCCTTTACTAGAGGTCTATGTGATTTTTATGGTCTAAGAGAATAGGATATATAAGATTTGTTGTTGTTGTTCAGTTGTGTCCTACTCTTTGTGACCCCATTGGGGGTTTTCTTGGCAGAGATATTGGAATGGTTTGCCATTTTCTTCTCCAGCTCATTTTACAGATGAGGAAACTAAGGTAAGCAGGGTTAAGTGATTTGCCAAGGGTTACACAGCTAGTAAGCACCTGAGGCCACATGTGAACTCAGGTCTTCCTGACTCCAGGCTCAGCATTTTATCCACTGTGCTATCTAGCTGCCCCCATGTACGAGATTGCATTATGTCAAAAATTACTTCTTTGGCTCTCTGGTACAATTTACTCTGTAAAAGTTTTGTCAGAACCCATCTGGCATTCAGTGTTATTTTTCTAAGCCCTCATTAAAAAAACCCAAAACTCATAGCTTTTAACCTCTAGAATCTCTATATTGTGATAATTATTCAACAGCAGTTATCCATCATGAACTCAGTGGGAATACTTTTCCCATAACACTTCTATTTGAAATGACAGTGTAGAAGGGTGTGGAGAAGCCCAGCTCTTCCACATACACTGAAATAAAGAGCTGAAGAAGATCACAGATGAAATAGTAATCAAACCAAAAATCCAATGTAAGCATCTCCAGCTACTCTAAAACTGAGGGGAAAAGATGGTGAGAAGCCAGAAGTGTTTAGGAGAGAGGCTGCACGAGGCAAGGCACCACAAACCCTGGCAAAGAGACCTGAAGCCTGAAAGCTTTGGGAAAGGGGCTGCAGAAAGGAAAATATGAATAAACAGGAAAAATACAAGAAGAGGCACAATGAAAGAAATGCTAAGGACTGAGAGAAACCCAGGAGGCAAACTCAGACAAAGAATGCCACACCATGACAAATACTAGTAGACCCAGAGAGAGGGAAAAAAAATGGCTTGGCCACAAGGACTAAAGAATGTTGGAAGAAATAAAGCGTGAGATAAAAAAGAAAAAATAGAATTGAAATAAAAGCTCTGGAGGGAAAAAAAAACAGGAGAATGAATATTTTAGAAGGTGGAAACCTTACCTAAATAATGGACCAATTGAAAAGAAAAACAAACGGTACTATCATGATTCACTGACTTATGAGAAAAGAAGAAATATGAGAACAAATTGAGTAAAAGATTTAAAAAGTAGAAGAAAATGTAAGGTATCAACTATTAAAAAAAAAAACCTGGACAAGAGATCCAGGCTAGATAAATTAAGAATGATCTTGAAAACCACGACCAAATCAAAAACTTATACATCATATTTCAAGAATTCATAAAAAAAAAACCCTACCAAGATCTATCAGAATCAAAGGACAAAGTAAAAATAGAATAAATCTACTGACCACCTCCTGAAAGAAACCCAAAACTGCAAATACTCAGGAATGTCACTGTCAAAATCCAGAGCTTCCAAATACCATGAACGCTCAGAAGGAAATGGTTCAAGTACCAATGAACCAGTGGTCCTTGTCACACCAAACTGTGCTGCAACTTTTATAAAGGAGAGACAGTCATTGAGCACAACACCCCAAAATGCAAATGAGAAATACAACCAAGAAGAACTTTCCCTACATGGCTAAGTGTAATACTACACAGGATAAAATGGTCCTTAAATACCACAGGACTTTCAAGCATTCAGGATGAAAAGACCACAACAGAACAGGAAAGCTGAAGTTTAAATGCAAGAGTCAAAAGAAATCCAGAAAGGTAAAAACTCTTGAGGAAATGGAAGGGGCCAAATGACCATAATAAGGTGGTTACCTTCTGATGAGGGAAAAACAAAAAACAAAAAAACCAAGCGTCCTTTCTGCATTCCACTGTCACCAAGGGTCACAGAGGGAATTGAGGAACATACAAATAGGAAACAGTTGACAATATTATTGTGTCTGTGGGGAAGATGGGTAAAGAGCTGAGCTTTATTTGGCAATTCCCTCCACCTCGGTCCTCTGTTATGAGATGCCTGGACTCTCCTCCATGGTTCTCCCTTATCTGTCACAGATCTGTCCTCCCTTTGATTCCCAAAGATGTACTGGTTATGCCATGTTTGCTTCAATCTCTGCAATCCAGAACTTCAGTTAAAATAGCTTCTTCCTTTCATGCAACCTGCTTAGAGGTAATCTATTCTTGAAGGGTGGCTAGGTAGTCCAGTGGATAGAGCACTGGGCTTGGAAACAGGAAAACTCATCTTCATGAGTTCAAATCCAGCCTCAGACACTTACTTACTAGCTGTGTGACCCTAGGCAAGTCATTTAATCCTGTCTGCCTAAGTTTCCTCATCTGTCAAATGAGCTGGAGAAGGAAATAGCAAACTACTCTTGCATCTTTGCCAACAAAACCCCAAATGGGGTCACAAAGAGTGAGACATAAAAACCAATAACTATAATGCAGAATATCTTAGAATAAGAGAATATATATGAGGACAAAGTGCTTTTTGAGATCAGAATAAGAAAAGGTCATTTTTTAAAAAGGACAGCTTAGGCTCTCCTTGAGCTAAAGGACCTTTCTTTATAATCCTTTTAGCCCCCATCACATGCCTAGCAGTGTCATAAATATACTAGGCATCAAAAATATCTGATTATTTTTTCAAAAGTGGTATTCCAATAGATGCTGTTTTTTATATAATTCCTTTTTTTCCCCCTGGACTTCTTTGTATATGAAAAGTTCATGTTTATTGATGATTTTCTGGTTTATAATAAAAAAAATTAAGTGATTTTTCAAGTAGTTTTTGATACAATAAAATTTAAAAGCAAAAAGCAAAATAAGATTTGATATAAAATTTGATAAACAAAATGTTATGTTTTCCTACCAGTTCACCCAATTCTGAGCACACACAGAGTCTTCTTCATACAACTGCTATTTATTCCTCCTCACGTCATACCCTTTCCAGTGCCTTAGCTGTTGCTTAACAGAGAACAACAGGGACTGAGCAAATACTCTAATGCATAGCAATCAGATATGACTTGGCTGGTTTTTTGTTTTGGGTTTTTTTTTTAAGGTCATTGGAAGGACCCAAGAGGCAGAATTCACAGACAGTGACAAATTATTCAAACAAAGCAAACGGTCTTATATGTTGTGCAGCAAGACTTGGTCACAAGTATCAGCCCCTTCTGAGACACAGAGAGCAATGGTTTATCATGCCACAGTAGGCAGATTTTTGGTTTTAAAGCCAAAAGACTTGAGTTTTGGTCTCAGTTCTGCTTATTAGTTGTGTGGCCTTGGGTAAGTCACTTAAACCTGATGAGCCTCTATTACGGTTGGGTGGATACAGTGTGGCACAGACTTACAGGAAGATCTGATTGTAAATCCATTTTCTGATACTTACTAGGTGTTTGACCAAGGTAAATCACTTCACCTCTCCGAGCATGAGTTTCCTTATTTACAAATGTGGTAATATATGTAAAGCACTTTGCAAACCCAAAAGCGCTATATAAATGTTAGCTATGATTACTGTTGCTTTATGTTGTTGTTAGGCTCACATGGGATAATAGCCAGTCACTAGAAAGTAGCCCAGGCTCCCAGAATACTTTCTACTTGAGCCTTTGGGAACTTTGTTCCACCCCAGGGGCCATGTCTACTCTGGGAAAGACAGCCAACTTCCCCCCTAGTCCTGAAGGAGGGGAAGAGCAGAAATCTTGTGAGAAGAGAAAAGCGAAGTGTTCAGGGACAGCGTGTATCCATTCCAAAACTTACCTCTGTTTCATCAAAACCTATTTTACATTTCTAATCCTAACCCTAAATTTCTTTCTACCTAGGCTCAAAAAGGCAGTTTTAAGACAAGGCTGTGGTTAACTAAAGCATTACTAGTATGTATGTATTTTGATTTGCTCAAAAGCAGCTGAGGAGAAGGTTATGCTAGAACACATAGAAAGGAAGTAGGTAGGTAGATAAATGGATAGTAGATAGATAGATGGATGGATGGATGGCTCTGATAGATGGGATAGAAAGAGAGATAGAGGATGCATTTATTTAAGTGCTTACTATGGATACTGTGCTAACCAGAATACAAATACCAATGAGATAGATAGTCCTTGCCCTTAAGCAGCTTACATTTTAGTGGGAACAGCCAACACACAGAAGGACCTTGGAAAATGGAAGGAGGGATGGGGACAGGTGTGCACAAGGTCATGGTGAAGAAACTGGTAGAAAGTGGAAAGGAGGCCTGGGCCCTGGCAAGATTTAGGTAAAAGCTCCCATAAGAGAGCAATGGAGTCCATCTGGGGTTACCAGTTGAGGACTCAAGAGAAATGGGAGACTTTGTTTGAGACTTATTATTGTAGGTCCTCCCAGGCAGGGAAAAGACTAAATCTAGACCACATATAGATAAAAAATGAGCACAAAAAGTGCTTTGGAGAGAGAGCCTTTGAAATGTGGAAGACTGAAGACTGGAGTTGCTTCCCTGAGAAAAGATGGCTTCAGGAAATATTCCTCCCTAAGGTTCCACTCTTACTGGTAGTTCAAGGAAAGTTTTCCACTTGCCTTCCTCCCCAGAACAAAAGTCAGTGACTAGAAGGAGTCAGGCATGAAAGGGAGGAGCAGGGAAAGAATAACCCTGCCCACATAAGGGTGGGAGGGGCAGAGAGAGGAACTTAGCTAGAGATCCTCTTCAGCTAAAAAACTCATAAACTGGGACAGCTAGATGGTGCAGTGGATAGAGCACTGGCCCTGGAGTCAGGAGGAGCTGAATTCAAATGTGACCTCAGACACATTACTCACTAGCTGTGTGACCTTGGGCAAGTCATTTAACCCCTGCTGCCTGGCCAAAAATAAATAAATAAAAATAAACAAACAAACAAAATCCTCACAAAACCCAATACCTATTAGGTAAAATACCTTGCCAATTTCAAAAAAGCTATGTGTCACTTATTGTTATTCTTAACTACATCTATAAAGCTGACCTGGTACTATTTTGCCCTTACCCACTTCAGAAGATTAAAACATCTATGAAAATGCTTTGTACGATCTGAGACCTCTGATCAATGCAATGACCAACCACAATCCCAGAGAAGCCAAGAAGAAGCATGCTACCAATCTTCTGACAAAGAGGTGACAGACTCAAGATGAAAAATGAGTCATATTTTTGGACATGGTCAATGTGGGAATTTGCTTTGCTTGACTATGCAAATTTATTATAAGCATTTTCTTTTTTTCCCTCTTCAATGGGGGGGGCAGGAGAAAAAAATACTTGTTAAATGAAAAATTAAATTAAAAATGCTCTGTGAAGTATGAAGTACTATGCAAATAGAAGAGATTATTACTGTCATTTTAATCTGAAAATACAAACAACGGTGCAGTCACTGCAGGTGGGGGAAGCTGTATTGCAGCCCCCATGGTTTTTATGACCAAGAAAAAACAACAGATAAAGCTAATGAAGCTGCTTGGGCAGCCAAAAGGGGCTTCTGAGACGGGTCCATTCTAGGAGTCAAGGAGCAGGCTGTGCCACCCTATATACAGGCTGACCTGCAGCTTGGTCTGGGTCTGGAGACTCTCCCATTCTGCCCATTTGCCTCCCCAAAAAGAAGCTGGCTGTTGGGACCTACAAGATGCTCTAGCAAACAGTCCTTTAAATCCCAACTGCACCAGACTAAGGGGTGGGGGGTTACGTTACTGCTTAAAAAAAGAGGATGGTAAGGTGAGATTGGGGAGACAGTACAGAAGTCTCACAGCAGCCTGTTAGCAACCTGACCTGTTCTTGTGATGCTCGTCTAATACAAAAGATTCCTTTGACCTTGGCCTTTTGTTCTTGACAGTCCCTTCACTCCAGGTTTGGATCTCTTGAGTACGATTTCCTATCTCTGGCTTAACCCTGTAATTCCACCTGATACTCTTGACTGAATGAATGACTGTAAAAGGTGCTGGAGGAGCTGGTAAAGGAGGCTGGCTGAACTGTCACTGCTCTGGAAGCAAGGAAGGAGCTATTCCTTTAATGAAGTCATGGCTTTCTCTCTCATTCCTGCTTCAAGGGTGTGGTGGTGTTTGTTTTTTTTTTAAGACTCCAATACATCCCCCCTCCCCCCAAAAAAGAGGCTACCAGCGGTTTAAAAGTGAAAATGATTACCCACATTTTCCCAGGCTACAGCCTAGGTCTCCTTATCATTTCTAATCTCTGGAAGAATCCGGCCCCAAACATTATTTCCTTTCCCCTTTTAATCCTCTTACTGTGGCTCAAACCGCTAGCTATTTTGCAATAGCGAATCCAAATGAGTTTAAGAAACCTCAGTATTTTACATCTGCTTCCCTTCCGGGTTTGTTCTCACTCCATTCTCAGTCTCATTGCTAGCATTCAAGTAAGCAGAACTGGCACAGATTCGACCAGCCATCTGGATTTTAATACACAGCCATGCACGTACTGAGACAACACTTAAAACAATACCATTTTCAGAAACAGCAGTTTTTTAAAGCGTCCACCGTCTGTCACTGTGAGACAGGAGGGACGGGAACGGATAGTATGGCCTGCTTCCCTTCTACTCAGCTTTCTGTTAGCAGGGTTAGGGAACCTGCAGCCCTGAGGCCACATGTGGCCTTCTAGGTCCTTGGGCATGGCCTTTCCACTGAGTCCAAGTTTTACAAAACAAATCCTTTTATTAAGTGAATTTGTTCCAACTTATTTTTGTTCCCCTGTTTTACCATTTCCCTAACATAGGGATGAGGAACCTGCAGCCTCAAGGCAACACGTGGCCCCCTAGGTTCTTAAGTGCTGCCCTTTCACTGAATCCAAATTTCACAGAACAAATTCACTTAATCAAAGGATTTGAGATGAGAAGGGAGAGCATTCCAAGTACAGGTGGGGGTATATAAATTCGATGGAGTATTATCATGCTATAAAAAATGAAGGGGACAATTTCAGAGAAATCTGGGAAGACTTACATGAACTAATGCTGAGTGAAGGGAGCAAAACCAAAAGAACAACTTATACAATAACAACAGTATTGTGAAGGCAACTTTGAAAGACTTGGGAACTCTGATGAGCAACAATGACCAACCGTGATACTAAAGGATTCGTGACGAAACATGCTCCTCACCTCCTGATAGAGGGAGGTGATGGACGCAAGAGTGAAGAGTGTGACAAGATGTTTGCGAACACAGACCAATGCAGGGATTCGTGTTTGATGATATGTGTTTGGAATCAGAGTTTTGTTTTTCTTTGTCTTCCAAACAGGGGGAGGGACAAAACAGAAGAGAAAGAAAAGGCAAATTTTCATTTATTGAAAAAAAATTTAATTATAAAAACACGACCTAAAATTGCAAGTGCCCTGACTCCTACTAAGATCAGACTTAGGAGAATCATCTTGCCTCTCTCAGCCCACACTTCCTCACCTCTAAAATGAGGTAGAAGCTGAACAGGATGATCTCAAAGGTCTTTAACAGTATAAGGACCTGGGACTCCTCAGATTACACAACTGCATTATCTTTAAACATTCCAGTTAACCTACCTCCCTTTGATTTAGGGGATTGCAAAGTAAACGTGCCAGTTACTGGCCTGAAGTGGAACATCAAGGGACCAAAGAAAACAGCAGGCACTTATCGACTTCCTTTCATTGATCTTTCAGGAGAAATCAGGTAAAGGAGCTAACAGCATAACTTTAAACGGAAATGCACTTACCTCAGGGATACTGTGCCTTAGCTAAATGAGCTTTCATTCTTATGTTATGACAGTAGATTCAGTTCTTGAAACTTGACTATTAAGTTGGTGACTCCATAGATGCTTATGAGTAACACTCAGAAGGGTAACTGAAACAAGAGGTTTTTTCCTCCCTAACCTGGACACAGCTGACAGCAACAACCTTAATATTCTGCATCTTCCTTTCTTAGATCTGAGAGGAGGAATTGTATAGTTTTTCCATCTTCTTACACCCCAGGTGCCTAGCGAGTTGACACACACAGTAGATACCTGATGTTTACTTAAGTGAATTGAACGACTTTAATTGATAGCCTCTGTGAAAATACATACAGGGCTCTTTTAAGGTTTGTAAAGCAAAAAAAAAAAATTATTGTTTACATTAGTATTCACATTTTATGTATGAGGAACCCCAGGCTCAGAAATAGAAAATGACTTATCTAAGGTCATACGATTAGTAAGTTTTAGAGCTAGAATTCAAATCCAGGTCTCTCTTGACTGTAAGACTACACCAGGCTGCCTTCTCTCTCCCTTCCAACAGGAACTAGTAAGACTTAGAATATGAAGATTGTTCCACTTTGTTTCAATGACACAGACTCAAACTCCTTAGAATAGTGCTTAGCATGGTTCCCGGAACATAGTAGGCACTTAATAAAAGTGTACTGATTGATTAAAATGTCAAAGATTCAGTGCTTTGATTATTATTATTATTATTTTGTTGTTGTTCATGAAGAGAGATGCCATGGCATAGTGGATAGAGCCAGCCTTGAAGTCAGGAAGATCTAGGTATAAGATCCGCCTTTATGTGAACCTAGGCAAGTCACTCCAACCCTCAAAGCTGCCAAGAAACTCTCTTAAGACTGTGAGTTACCGAATAGGTACAAACTGGCATCAAAAGAGGGGGTTCCCGATACCAGGAAATTACAGTTCTTGTCCAAAAAATACCTATTCATGAAGATAATAAAAACTGGCATTTACATAATGCTATCCAAAGCAATATTTCAACATTTATTAGTCACCACTGTGAACAAGGCACTGTGATAGGTGACATGTGGGGTATAAGGGTATATAACTAGGTCCTTGCCCTTGGAACTGACAATCTATTGGAAATAAGATATACACAGTGATGATGATGATGATACTGAAAATTCATATTTATTTAATTCATAATGTGCCAAGTGCCATAAGAAAGGCACAACCAGAAAAAAATGGATAAATCTGGACTATAATTATCAGAGCAACTACATGGGGCTGGGTGTAAGGCTAGCTATTTGGGCCGGGGCTTGAAAGATAGTAGATGGAAAAGCATGAAAAGATTTAAATAGGAAAGGGGGGACTATTTTATCCAAACCCTGAAAGTGGGTATTTTATGAATACATCACAGCAGATGATCCTCTTCCCAATCAGAAACACTGGCGATGCTATAGTAAAAGGTAAGAGCTGTCTCCAAGTGGTCCAGTTAAGAGTTTAAATGGCAAATTCCCAACTACAGTGTTTCCTTCTGGTAGCCTTTTAAAAAAATCACTCTAGTGGTCACAAATATGTTTCTTCTTTTCAAGTTGTATGCTTGTTCTGGAGAGACTAAGATGGGTGGAATGTCTGAGAAAATTTGACCTCTCATCAAAGATGGTGTTCAAAAAAAAAAAAGATGTAGAAGGAGCTTCAGACAAAAGCTGGTTGGCTTGTGAGATTCTTTCCCACTCTTTAACTGTATGGTTCCAACAGACCAGGATTTGTGTGCTCCACCAAAGATGGCTTATAATTTAATCACTCTTCAGCATATGATTTTGAACATAAGGCAATTGGAGAACAGTAGTTTTTTAGGTGGTAGGGGCTAGGGGAAGAGGGGTAAAATGGTGGGGGTGATGTGTCTCATACATTTCCTATCCTCAATACCAATTGGAGACTATAGCTTTGGAATTCTCTATGGGCAGGATGAGAAGGAAGAGGTGATAAGACTTGATGGTTAAACTGGAAGGGATGGCTGTGACAATCCACAAGGTAAGAGGCACCCTTCATTCATTCATTTATTCAATGAATAGTTGTTGTTGTTCAGTTGTTTCAGTCATGTCTCCATTCATGACTCCATTTTGGGTTTTCTCGGCAAAGACACTGGAGTGGTTTGCCATTTCCTTCTCTAACTCATTTTACAAATGAGGAAAATGAGGCAAATGGGGCTAAGTGACTTGCCCAGGGTGACAAAGCTAGTCCATGTGTGAAGCTGGATTTGAACTCAAGTTTTCCTGACTCCAGTCCTAGAGCTGTATCCACTGAGCCACCTAGCTGCTCTTCAATGAACAGTTATTAAGGCCAAATATGTGACATACAAGGATAGAAATGAGTGTTCCTCCCTTCAAAGAATTTAAAAGCTTGCAGGAATGCTTAAACCTAGTTGTTCTCGTTCATTCACCAATTCATTCAACAAACATTAATCACCTACTATACTGTACATGTCTTCATAGATTTCTGTATATATGTGTATGTGTGTATATAAACATATATGCATGTTGTTGTTTGCCCTTTGTTTTCTAAGAGGACCAAAGACATTATGGGTGATGTCTTGACTTGCCCATGAATTGGATTTAAGTGAGGCAGAGCTGCATGGTCATCAGCCTTACTATCTCTTCTAGCCATCAAAGTCAGTGGCAGGAGAAAGGTCAAGACGAGTGGTGATGGCCTAGGATGCAGTGGATGACCTTGGCATCTGCAATGTCTGACCAAGCTCTAAGTGCTCTACAACGCACACTTCCACCACCTTCATGGCCAGTGGGACAAACTGTTCTCATCCACTCTTTCCTGGAAGGAAAGTCTTCACATGCTTGTGGTAGACATCCCCCTAACTCACCAACGAGTTTGAAGCCCCTCGGTCACCTTCAACCTTGGTTAGTCCATCTGCCAAGATGGTTTTACTGGGGTGTGGTGGCTGCGCATGCCACAGTTTCTTGGAGCCACCAGTGACAGCTGGGTGGCAGGTGGACACCAAAGGTGATTGAGCAGCCCTGAAAAGCACTCAGCCACCCTCACACCAGAGGCGCTAGTCCTTTCTGCACCCCATGCACCTCGCGTATGTATGTATGTGTGTGTGTGTGTGTGCATGTTATGTAGGGTGTCCCAAAAGTCTTAGTGCAGTTTAAAGCTATTAAACCTTAAAACAAAATTACAACACCTACTAAATACATATAAGCTAAGGACTCACACTAAGCTAGGATAAAGAAAATAAAATTACCCAACATAAGAGACATCAATGGTTCTACAATCACCTAAACTGGGTAACTAATTCTAATGTAAAGGGAGGAAAAAATATCCAGCCTCAGGCACTTATCAACTACGTGACCCTCAGCAAGTCACTAACCTCTCTTTACCTATCTCCTCAACTGCAAAATGAAGATAATAATAGCACCTAACTGGCAGAGTTGTTGTGAGGAACAAATGAGATGATATTTGTAGAAAGCTCTTAGCACTGAGATAGGTGGCAGCATGGACAGAGTACTGGGCCTGGAGTTAGAAAGACTCATTGTGAGTTCAAATCCAGCCTCAGACACTTACTAGCTGTGTGACCCTGGGCGAGTCACTTAACCCTGCTTTGCCTCAGTTTCCTCATCTGTCAAATGAGCTGGAGAAGGAGATGGCAAACCACCCTGGTCAGTGTCTTTGCCAAGAAGGGTCATGAAGAATAAGACAACTGAAATGACTGAACAAGAACAACAGTATTTGTAGAAAGTGCCTGACACATAGTGTGTGCTATCTGAATGCTTATTTCCTTCCCCCTATAACAATGAGGTTGTTGGGCTACATGACCGCTGAGGTCCAACTCTAAATCTATGATGTCATGAGCCAATGACAAAGAAGAGGATTTGTTAACTAAGGGATCGATCGATCAATAACAGTCTTTGAAAGAGGGAGAAGAGTTTCGACAGAATTCAGCCAGATGGAAAGGTACATACCAAGCTGTCAGTCAAGTTGATTGGTTTTCTTTCTCGGGTTCTGGAGACCGAGCCAAGGAACACGCCAGCAGGGAACGCTCACTTGCTAATGGTGGTTTTATTAAGTCAAAGTGAATTTACAGGGACAAAAACCCACAACCGCTCATGGGGTCCCAGCACTCCAGAAAAACTAATAACAAAGGCAATGCCACCCAGGGCAAGGACTAATCTGAGCTTCTGATCCATCAGAACACCATGGGGTGGCCCAAGTAGAATCGAGGACCTTAAGGCAGCTGGAAATTAAGGCCTGAACAATCACACTCATATTGTATGATTAATCCCAAGGATCTGAAAATAGCATATCTGACATTCATACAGTGTAAGGCTTGCAAAGTGTGTTCCACGGATTACCTCATTTGGGCCTCACAAGAACCCTGTAATGTAGGTGTTGTTTATTGTCCCCATATTCCATATGAAGTAACTAAGGCTCAAAGAGGTTAAATGACTTATCCAAGGTCACACAGCTCACAACTGTCTGAGCCGGAATCTGAACTCATCTTTGTGGCTCCAAGTTCAGTGCTCTGTCCACTACCCCAGGCTGACTCTATAATATTAGCAGTTGTTTAGTTGTGTCTGATTCTTCCTGACCCCATTTGGGGGTTTCTTGGCAGAGATACTGGAGTGGTTTGCCATTTCCTTCTCCAGCTCATTTTACAGATGAGGAAACTGAGGCAAACAGGATTCAGTGATACGCCCAGGGTCACAGAGCTAGTAAGCGTCTGAGGCCAGATTTGAACTCAGGAAGATGAGTCTTGCTGACTCCAGAACCAGCGTTCTATGCACTATGGCGCCACCTAGCTGCCCAATAGTAGTAGCATTAGTTACACAATAACTCAAAAGTCTAAAGGTAGCAGCTACCTCTCTAGTAGTGTGAACAGACTGCCATATTCTAACACAAAAGGGAATTCCCTTCTTCAAAGCCAATCAGTCTAGCCCATTCTACTTCCACAACTTATTCTGCCTCTGTCCCCTTCTCTCCCTTCTCGCAGCCACCCTGTTAGGTCAGCTGTTCTTCATCTCTTGTCTAGACTCTTCTATTAGCCTCCTAATTGATCTCCTCACTCCCAATCTTTCTCCTTTCTAATCCGCTTTCCAAATAGTTGCTAAAAATCCCCCTAAGGGACAGGAGTGACTGCCATTCCCCCCTTACTCAAAAATTTGTTGGTGACTATTGCCTCTATGACAAAATATAACCTTCTTGGTCCTGCCTCTGAAAGCTCCCCACAATTTGGAGCCAACATCCTTCTGGCTTTATTTCACATTATTCCCCTTCACATATTCCACATTCCAGTTCAACTAGTCCATTGGTCATTCTCTCAGCTAAGTATTCTCTCCCACCACCTGAGTTGACACATGGAACCTGCCATGCTTGGAATGCGCTTCCTATTCAGGCTCCAATCATAGCTCTTACTACTACATGGCGCTTTCTATCTAATTTCTCCCTTCTGGGACTCAGTTTCTCCATTTACAAATGGAAGGGTTGGAATAGAAGATCTTTAAGGTTACTTCCATCTCTCAATCTCCAACCCTTGCTTTTCGGGGTAGCTAAGTATCCCTAGATAGTCCCAAGCCTAGAGTCAGAAAGAGTTGAGTTCATATCTGGCCTCTGATGCTTATTAACTGTGTGACCCTGGGCAAGTCACTTAACTTCTGTCTCAGTTTCATCATCTGTAAAATGGGGATAATAATAGCACCTTCTTTCTAGGGTTGTTGTGAGGCTCAAAGGAGATAATATCTGTAAAGCACTTAAAACAGTGTCTGGCATAAAATGAGCACTACATAAACAAGAGCTATTTTTTTTATCATTATCAATACTTCTCTTCCTTCAACGCTTAGATCTAGTGCCACTCTTCACCCTTGTAGCCTTTTCAATTGTTAGTGGTCTTGGTTAGTGGAGGGGGCCAGTCATAGTCAATTTTTTTACAAGGGTTAACCAGTGGAATCTGGCTCATGGTCTCACAAGCAGTTATGAAGACAAATAACTTGTTAAGCTGGTAACTGGCAGATTAATTAATACTAGCAATACAAAGGTGAAGGGGAAAATTCTTCCTGTGTTTTTAACTACTCTAGTTCCTCTGGATCAAATACACTTGAGAACATCTTGGACTGGACTAGAGAAAGGAAGCTAGAGTCACATCTTTGGAAAGCTCCTTTCCTTCTTGGGCAGCCAGGTGGCACAGTGTATACAGTACCATGCCTGGGGCTCATGAGGAAGACTCATCTTCCCGAGTTCAAATCTGGTCTCAGATACTTACTAGCTGTGTGACCTTGGGCAAGTCACTTACTCCTGTTTGTCTCAGTTCCCTCATCTGTAAAGTGATCTGGAAAAGGAAATGGCAAACCGCTCCAGTATCTCAGCCAAGAAAACCCGAAATGGAGTGATGAAGACTTGGACGTGACTGAACAACATTTCCTTCTTGGCTTGCAGAAGTAGGGGAGTGTCATTCACAGTGGGCAACTAGATGGTGAGAACTAATGAAATTTGGACATAACACATGCATGAAACTCATGATTATTATGGTATTCTGAAGATGTGTAACATTATGCCAAAGGAGCATTAATGGCTTTTAAGAGAGCTTTTCACATTGGTATCTTTCAAATTCTGATGAAGAAGATCAGAGCTCAGTACAGCAATGCGACGTGGAGCTTTGGGTACCATCTTCTGCCTGGAAATATCTTTCTTTGACCTTGTTGCTGCCAAGGGCCTTCCCCCATATGTGTTGTCTGCACGTTGTCTTCCTCATTAGACTTGGAGCTCCTCAAAGGCAAGGACTATTTTGTGCCTTTCTTTGCATCCCCAGCATAGTGCCTGGTACACTGTAAGTACTTAATAAAAGACTTATTGTCTGAGTGACAAGCACAAGACAACATGATATAGTGTTCAGAGCACTGGCTCTGGAATTGGAAGACCTGGGTTCAAATTCTGCCTCTAGCACTCACTAGCTGTGTGACCCTGGAAGGCTCACCTGCTCCCCCTGAATCTGTTTTCTCATCTGTAAAATGAGATGTTTGGATTAAATGGCCTCTGAGGTCCCTTATGGTCTAGATCTATGAGCCCTCTAAGTTTAACTCAAAATCAGACTACGGCTACAAAGTAAGAACGGCTCAGCTAGGAATTCTGATGTTTGGTAATGCCTTAAATGGACTATTAAGTGAAGCAGTCGAATGAGCACTGACCTTGGAATCAGGCCGACTTATCTTCATGAGTTCAAATCTGGCCTCAGATACTTACTAGCTGTGTGACCTTAGGCAAGTCACTTTAACTCTGTTTGCCTCAGTTTCCTGATCTGTAAAATGAACTAGAGAAGGAAATGCCAAGCCACTCCAGTATCTTTGCCAAGAAACTCCCAAATATGGGATCAGGAAGAGTCGACAAAACTGAAATGAATGAGCAACGACAATGCCTAAGTAAGCCTATTTTATATTTGATGCCAATAAAGTCTAAATGTTTGCAGGAGACCTGAGGACCCTTTGAAAGCCAGATTCTGATGTCCCCTAAGAGGTAGGGTCCCTGAGTAGGAATGGAAGTCAAAGTGATTATTTTGAGACTGAAAACCTCTAAATTGAGGGGGGCAGGGCTCAATCTGATTACTTTGCAAAGCAAAATCTTATATTTAGGAAGATAAGGGTTAAAAGGCAAAAAGGCATATAGAGCACAGGAGACAGGGTCAAGAAGTCCTGAGTTCAAATCCAGCCTTAGACACTTACCAGCAGCATAACCCTTCGCAAGTCACTTTTAATTTCTGTATGCCTCAGCTTCCCCATCTGTAAAATGAGATCATACTAGCACCTACCTCCCAAGGTGGTTGTGAGACCAAACTGAGATAGTATTTGTAAAGTCCTCTGCAAACCATAGTTACATAAATACAGATTATTTTTTCCTGCTTATGGCTTTATTTTTTAACAATATTTTTTTCCTAATTACATGTAAAGACAATTTTTAGTATTCATTCTTAAAAATTTTGAATTCTGGGACAGCTAGGTAGCACAGTGGATGGAGCACCGGCCCCGAAGTCAGGAGGACCTGAGTTCAAATCTGACCTCAGACCAAACACTTGACATTTACTAGCTGTGTGACCTTGGGCAAGTCACTTAACCTCGATTGCCAAAAAATAAATAAATAAAACTTTCTGAATTCCAAATTCTCTCATTCTCTCCTCCTCCGCTGTTCCTAAGACTGTAAGCAATTGATATAGGTTATACATGTGAATCATGCAAAACATAACTCCATATCAATTACGTTGTGAAAGAAGACACAGACCAATCACCCCCACAAAAAATAAAATGAAAATAGTTATTATTATGATGATGATGAAAAAGAAAATAATAGCACCCATCTCCTACCCTGACAACCTAATATAATATTGTTACAATAATGAGCTCATTTTAAGCCTGGGAGCAATATAATGGCTCATGTGTCTATTTGGGTCCCTCTTTTTCAGCTTTAGGAAGTTTATTTTAGAAGAAAAATTTGGAGAACAGTCATAATTGCTTCAAGTACTTAGTTAAGAAAATCCCTCACACCTAGGCAGAAGAGGGGTTCTCTGTCTAACCTGACATTTTTATCTCTCTATTTAATAATCCATGGCTAAAGCAAAATTCGGTTTGTCAAAAACATGTGAGTAATGAAACAGCAGACCATATTACAATGCCTATGAATAGACAGAAATCAAGAGGGGAAACTGAGGAAAGCTACCCTTTTCTTGGGCCTTCCCTGGGCCCTCTGCTCTGAGAGGCCTATAGATTCAATGTCCCTTCTCTGCCTCAGTTCTGTCTTCCCACTCATTCTCAAAGGTGTGCTAGAAATGCTACTCCAACACTCTTGAATTCAGGCCCTCATAATTTCTCTTTCCTAAGAGAGCATCTTTTTATAAAACTGCTTAGGGTGGGACCCAGTGTCTTGGCCAATGGCTTTGATTGATTCAAAGTGTGCAGGCCTGGTTCAGAACTCAGTTCTGACTGAGTAAATCAAACAGTGTTTTTATCTTGATAAAGGATCAAAGCTCCAAAAAAGGTGGTATTAATCCTAGCCTTCCACTATAAAATTTTCAGTTTCACACAAAAAGCTACAGAGAATGCATGGAATTCAACCTCACACCTCAGTGCAGAGGCTTTTTATCAAGTCCAAAAATACCTCATCTGCCTGGCCTGAACCATGTCTCAGGAATCTATTCTTAATTCAAGACTCCTTCGTCTTCATTGTACATGTTACACTTTGGCTATGAATGAACCCATCCGTTTCATTCCCCCTCCCACTCCAATTAGGTTCCTCAGAACCTCTAGCTAATGTCAGCATGGACTAAATTTTCTGGAATATGTATAATAAATTGGTTTGGGAACAGATGAACCATGAAAAGTTTCCAGGGCTTTTATTGATAATCACCAAGAAGCAGTTTCATTGTGTGATCCTGCTCTGCCCCCTTGTGGCCACACATCTTATCTGTACCTTCGATTCCATTCTTTAATATTCCCATCATAGGGCTTACCTACTCTAGTGCGGGCCATCTCCAGATGTCCTGATCTACATCTCACCACTGGATCCAGACGGCTCCGGAGGAGAAAGTGAGGCTGGTGACCTTGCACAGCCCTACCTCACTAAATCCAATTCACTTGCAAGTCATGTCATCACCTCCCTGACGTTATTGTCCTCTTCAAGAATGAAGGACAAGGGGCAGTTAGGTGGTGCAGTGGATAGAGCTCTGGCTTTGGAGTCAGGAGGACCTGAGTTCAAATCTGGCCTCAGAGACTTGACACTTATTAGCTGTGTGACCCTGGGCAAGTCACTTAATCCCAACTGCTTCACCAAAAAGCAAAAATGAAGGACAAACAACAGCTCTAGTGAACAGGAGTTGAAGGTCTTCCCTAAGGCATGAAAGTAAAATCAGTGTTTATACTGCAATTAAGCTGGTAGGGAACAACTCCCATTCTTCAGGAGCGGTCTATCAAACCCTGAAGGCAGAGAGAGGAAGCCCTATCTCAACCCCTAATATGATCCCATCCCTTCCAATCTGCTGAAGTTTGTCCATTCAATCATTTCTTCTCTCTAATACGCAATCTGTCTTTCCCTGGATCCTTTCCTGTTGCCTACAAACGTGTTCAGGTTTCTCCTATCCTTAAAAAAAAATTTCAAGTAACAGTGCCATTCTCTCAAGCTATCATCTTATATCTCTCTCCTTCCGTTTTTTCAGCCAAACTACTTTAAAAAACCCCGAAACCAAAAACAGTCTTTACATCTTCATTGACTCTGATCTCTCACCTCCCACTCACTTCTCTACCTCTTGTAATCTGCCTCCTGATTTCACCACTCCACTTAAAACTGTTTTCACCAGGGTGAGATGATCTGTTAATTGTTAAATCCAATCACCTTTCCTCAGACATCCTTCTTGACCTCTCTGTGGAATCTGACCCTGTTTGACCATCCTCTTTTCCTGAACACTCCCAACATTTTCATACCTGTATGATGTAGTGTCCTTTATAGTATTATCTATGTCCCACCCTCTGTGGATGCTTTCAGGGCTCTTTCCTTCCCCTATCTCGCCTGAGCTCTACTTCCAAATACCAATTATCTTCATCTAAATGTCCCATGGGCATCTCAAACCCAAATCCAAAAGAGAAATTATCATCTTCCCCCTCCCCAAACCCACCCCTCTTTAATCTCCCTATTTCTCTTAATTATTTGTTATATTATTATAATCATTGTAAATTAATTATTTCTCTTTTATTAGTCACCCACGTTTGCAATTTTGCAACTTTTTATCATTGTCATTCTTTACTTTCACTTATCTCTCACCTCCCCCATAGACAATTTTCAAGTCTCATCAGTTCTATCTCTACAGCATCTTCCATCTAAGCCCTTCTCTATTTGGCATTTAAAGCCCTTCACAATCTGGCTCCAAACTAGCTTTCCAGATTCGTTTCTCTCATGCACTCTACCTGTATTCCAACCAAACTCACCTACTTGA
Source organism: Phascolarctos cinereus (assembly GCF_003287225.1). NCBI lineage: Eukaryota > Metazoa > Chordata > Mammalia > Diprotodontia > Phascolarctidae > Phascolarctos > Phascolarctos cinereus. The sequence goes on along the minus strand of NW_027556098.1, from coordinate 84,382,611 downwards.
TCTTCCATGTAAGTGACTTGGCATCACCTGCTATGGAGCTTTGTACAAATCTTCCCCCATGCCTGGACTAGGATCCCTAGCTTCCTTTAAACTCCAGCTCAAGTGCCACTTTCCACGTGAGGCCTTTCTTGACTCTCCCAATTGTTAATCTGCACCCATTCCTACTCCAACAACAACAATAACAAAGTTTAATCTGTTTACAACATAGGCTGCTCCCCCAGTAGGATGTATACCTATTGGAGTCCCTTTTTGGGAAGGAACGCCTCTGGGCCACTGATAACAAAGGGAAACTCCTGGAAGGGAGGGGCCGTTTCATTTTCGTCTGAACCTGAGCTCCTTAAACTTTCTGCTCACCTGTTTTCTTAGCACTCCTCTTCTCTGTTTTACACTAAGATACCCTCCCCCTTCCCAAGATTCTTCCTCAGATTTCTGAGCCTCCCTGTGTCTAGGGCTGCCCCCAGCTATTCTGTCAAACACAACGCTGCTTCTCCTCCCCAATTCTCCTGACCATCAGTGTTTGGCTCAGCTTCCTGGGGTGGGAGGATTGGGAGTGGGAAGGCATCCCCTGTGCTTCCTCCCCGAAACACACACACTTTTTCTTTTCTTTTTCTTTTTCGGGAGGCTATTGGAGTCAAATGACTTGCCCAGGGTCACAAAGCTAATAAGCATCTGAGGCTGGATTTGAACTCAGGTCCTCCTGATTCCAGGGTCAGTGCTCTACCACTTGTGCCCACCTCAAGTCTTACAACGTCTTCCCAGTGGCTCAGACTTACCCAAATACTGCCAATACTTACCTCTTGCTCCCCCAGGAACTTATCCTCCATGTATAGTATTGTTCCCAGGATATTCGTTGACTCCATAAAATTGTTTTGCAGAAAGTCCCCTTTTCATGGAATCATTTCACTACAGCTGGGGTGGGAAACCTGTGGCCTCCAGGCCACGTGTGGCCCTGTAGGTCCTCCAGCTGGGCCCTCTGACTGATTCAGTGAGGGCCACACGTGCCCTGGAGGCTGCAGGTTCCCCACTCCTGCTGAGGTTAGACAAGGGATGCCTATTCCTAATTGGATGAGGGAGGGGGCTGACAGGCCGAGCCTCTAACTCTGACTCCCAACAGGGCATTCTCTAAGGAGATCACCCAGGATCCCCCTCCTGCCCCATTCTGCCAGGGCTGGTGAGGAGAAGGGATAGCACAGAGGAAATTACAAGCCAGACCTCAACTATCTATTAAGGTCAATGAAGACAAACCATCATTCCTTACCCTATCGCTCTAGCCAGTGGGGTAGAAACCAGTGTGGACTGGTTGACATATGGCTTTATTCCTTAAGTGCTGAGGCTAAGGAAGATCAAAAACCCCAAGTGCCTTGCCTCCTACTGACCAGCCACAAAAATACTTAAATTTACAAGGCTTTTGTCCCCCCACTAAAAAGGAGGGGTCTTAGCCAAAGGAGTAGCTTTCCTGGCACGAATTCAACGTCTCGGTCATCTTTTCCCCATCTCTATTACTAAATCACGTTCAGAGGAAGGAGAGAAAGGATGGGAATAGCCATCGTTAGCCAAACCTTCAGCAGTTAAAAACGCACTGTGAAGGCCCGTCCCTGTAGGCATGTTCTTATTCTCCTGTCCATTTTTCCCGATCAGAAAAGCTGGAGTTTAAAGGGCCAGTGACATTGTTGCCATGATGGCAACTTCTGAGGGATAGAGGGGTCAAGGTTTCAGATTGAAGCTAAATCCTGGAAGAGTCATGAACACCATCAACAATCCATTGAGCCTTCTACTCCCCTAGCCTGAATCAATCAAGCACCTAAATTATTAAGCACCAGTACCTGTGCCCAGCACCTGCTAGAGTCAGAGGATACAAAAAAATAAAAAAGTTCTCACTCTCAAAGGAGCTGACATTCCATCTAGGGTAAAGACCTCAAGCACAGGGTCTTCCAGGTCTTTACATTTCAGTGGGGTACAAATGGAAAGGCTGTGAGGTAGATGTGGACAAGGAACGATCTTTCTAGACCTCAGTTTTCCTTATCTATAAAACTAGGGGCTTAGATTAAATGCTCTCTAACAGTCAATAAGTATTTATTAAGCGCCTACTACATGCCAGGCAGTGTAACAATCTGTGACTCTTTTCTTTTTTTATTTTTTTTTTAGGCAGTTGGGGTTAAGTGACTTGCCCAGGGTCACACAGCTAGTAAGTGTCAAGTGTTTGGTCTGAGGCTGGATTTTAATTCCTCCTGACTCTAGGGGCTGGTGCTCTATCCACTGCGCCACCCAGCTGCCCTAGTCTGTGACTCTTATGGTTTGTAATCTTGACCTCAAGGGGACACTCTGCTAACATTCCTAGAGTAACATTTTGGTACAGAACCAATATTGTGATCATATAAACTCTTTCCTGTATTCCATATGCTGTTGGAGGCAGACTTTTTCCCTCTCTGTGATTATAGGTTACCAAATATGAAGCATATGTGAAGAGAAAAGTAGTGACCACTATTCCTGTTACAGTTTATTTAAGAGATTACCATGTCATGCCAACTGGGCAACACACAGATGCTCATATTTAAAATCCTGGCAGTATCTGTCCATCAGCCTTGAGTTAGATCCAGGATTCCCCTCACACATCATCTCCAAGTTGTACTTCTATGGCTGGCATAAGGAATGGAATGATGTGTAAAGACAGCTGAAAACTAAGTGGAGGGACTTTCTGCCAAAATGGTCGCATGAACAAGAGACGGGCTGCCCAGATCCCCCACATCAATTCCAGAGAAACTGAAGTTCATGCCAGACCCAGTAATGATTAAAAAAAATAAATGAAAACCTATAGTGACTTCTTCCATCCCAGCACTATCCAAAAAGTCAGCCAGATGCCCCCAGGTAATAGGAAAGCTCCCCCACCTATCCATTCATCCTAAGCAAAACAAGCATCCCTGAGACCAGAGACAGGGTACAGTCCTTGAAGAGTCTGTGTTCAGATGTAGCAAGAGCAGACAGCTCCTCTGAAAACGCTGGAAAGGTAGCTGGAAAGCACCAAGGTAGGGACTTTGGAAGTCCAGTGTGATACCATCACAGTGCTCAGATCAGGGTGGCACAGGGGCTCCAAGGCCCCCAACATTCTGCCCTACAAAGCCAGAGAAGAGCCGTGAGATCCAGCGCTCTAAACCTCAAAGGCAGGGGTTCGAGATGGGGAACCTAATTCCAGGAGACAGAAGTTAGTACAAGAAAGCCTTACCAGAAGCCATTCCCAACCCCTCTTAATTCTAGTGCCTTCTCTCTATTAATTATTTCCTATTTATACTATGCACAGCTTGCTTGCATGTTGTCTCCATCATTAGACTGTGGGCAGGGACTATTTAGCCTCTTTTTGTATCCCCAGTGCTTAGCACACAGTAGGTGCTTAATAAATGTCTATTTATAGTTTGATTAAAAGAATCCAGTATTCTTAGAGCAAGACCAAGCAGGGCCTACCACCCCACTGAAATGTTCAGCAGATGGTGAATAAAGGTAGTGTTGGCACAAAACCCTAACTCAGGAGCAAAAGCCGGAGAGATGAGGAAATTTAGGAAATCATGGCCCATATGAAAAAATGATTGCAAATCTAGAGATTTCCCCCAAAGCAAAGAGTAACTGAAACAACTACATCAAGTGACTCGAAGGAAAAAGAGGATTTTCCCCAACGACCACATTAATACCTAGAAGAAATGAAGTCAGACATAAAAATGAAAATGAAATAAAAGCTCTCAAGGAAATGATTGGAAGAAGAATAAGTAGTTTAGAAGAGAAAGTGGTAAGCCTTACTCAAGAAGCAGACTCCCTGACGACTAAAACAGATCAAGGAGAAATTAGTAATTCCATGAGATAAGAAATGAAACAGAATCAAAAGACTGGAAAGATAGAAGAAAATACATGATATCAAAAACAAACAGGTTAAGGAGATATAACTTTAAAGTTATTAGATTCCCTGAAAACCATGATTTTTTAAAAATCCTAGACAATATATTTTGTGATATTTTAAGTGAAAACTGCCCATATTTATTAGAACCAGAAGGCAAAGAAAAAAATAGAAAGAATCTACAGATTGCCTTCTGAACAGAAACTCCAAAAGTCCCAGGAATGTCATTGCCAAAACTTAGCGCTCCCATACCAAAGGAAAAATATTGCAATCCAGAATTAAACAGTTCAAAAGTACCAAGGAACTAGTCAGGATCACACTAGACCAGGCAGGTGCTATTTTGAGAGGAGGAAGAAGTGGTGGGGGAATTTGCTATTTGTCATAACTGGGGTGCATGAGAAGAATATACAAATATGGAGGAATGAGTGGGGGGAGTAGGCATCAGGTAAATTTCACTCTTACTTGAAACAAACAAAGGAACATTGAACACATGTACTAACATTTTGGTATAGAAATATATCAAGGAGATAGGAAAGAGGTTAAAAGCTATCATAATCGCAGCTAGGTGGCGCAGTGGATAGAGTACCTGGCCTGCAATCAGGAAGACCCATGTTCCTTAGTTTAACTCTGCCCTCAGACACTTACTAACTGTGTGCCTCTGGGCAAGTCATTTAACTCTGTTTGCCTCAGATTCCTCATCTTCAAGAAAGAAGAAATGATCTGAAGAAGGAGATGGCAAACCACTCCAGTTATCTTTGCAAAAACAAAACAAAACAAAACAAAACAACAAAACCCCAATCAACCATTTTGGAGAGCAATTTGGAACTATGCCCAAAGGGCTATAAAACTGCACGTACCCTTTGACCCAGCAATACCACTTCTAGGTCTGTATCCTAAAGAGATCATACAAATGGGAAAAGGACCCACATGTACAAAAATATTCATAGCAGCTCTTTTTGTGATGGCAAAGAATTGGAAATTAAGGGGATGCCCATCAATTGGGGAAGGGCTGAACAAGCTGTGATATCTGAATGTAATGGAATACTATTGTGCTATAAGAAATGATGAGCAGGCAGACTTCAGTAAAACCTGGAAAGACTTATATGAACTGATACTGAGTGAAGTAAGTAGAACAAGGAGAACATTGTACATAGTAATAGCCACACTGTGTGATGACTAACTTTGATAGACTTAGCTCTTCTTAGCAATGCAAGTATCTAAGACAACTCCAAAAAACTCATGATGGAAAATGCTGTCCACATCCAGAAAAAGAACTATGGAGTCTGAATGCAGATTGAAGCATATTATTTCCTTTCTCTCTCTTTTTTGTTTCTTCTTTCTCATGGTTTCTCCCATTGGTTCCAATTCTTCTTTACAACATGACCAATGTGAAAATAGGTTTAATATGAATATATATGTTGAGCCTATATCAATTTAAATGCCATCTTGGCGTGGGGGGAGGGGAGGGATAGGGAGAAAATTTGGAATTCAAAATCTTATGGAACTGATTGTTGAAAACTAAAAATAAATAAATAAATTTATTAATAAAATGAGAAACAAAAAACAAAACAAAACTGGGTCATGAAGAGTTGGATATGACTAAATAACAAATAATAGCGGGGAGGGGACAATCTCAAGCAAAACAAACTTCCTGATACTGTAGAGGGGATTGAAAGATGGGGGAAAGAAGAGAGAGAGAGAAAAGAAAAGAACTAGAATCTAAATGGGTACCTTAGAATACCTCTTAGACAATGGGGGAATAGTGGAATGAATTGTGGGGAATGAATGAATGGAATGGAATATTATATTGCCCATAAAAATGATGAAAGAAATTATTTCAGAGAATCCCGGGTACCACGAATTGACATAGAGTGAAGTGGGTAGAACCAGGAGAATAATTTTAAAATGTCAGCAGCGTGGCAAAGAAAAACAACTTTGAAATACTTAAGATTGCCAATCAAAGCAAAGACCAATCACATCTCCAGAGAACTTAAGATGATACATATTAACCTTCTTCCTAATGGAGAGGTGATGGACACAAGGACACACATACATTTTTTTAAACATTACCGCTGTGTGGATGTTTTGTGTGATTATGCTTATTTATTACAAAAGTTTCTCTCTCTCTCTCTCTCTCTCTCTCTCTCTCTCTCTCTCTCTCTCTCTCTCTCCCACTTTTTCAAGGGGCAGGGGAGGGATCACTTTGGGCCAGTGAAAATTATCAATAGTGATGCCCCAAAATAGGGCCATTGAAATTTTTTTAATGTATGGAAAAGAAATTCATAAGGAAGCACAAATATGCAAGCCAATTTTGGATGTAATGGAATTTATTATAGGTTTAAAAAAAAGCAAATGGTGTGAAATCAGGATTCATGGTTTCATACAGAATCCTCTTTTTATGTTCTGCTGTATGGAAATGTTCTTTTTTTCCCCAGCTTTAATTCCTCTCCTAACCTCCAGACTCTAACCTCCAATTCCCTCTTGGACATTTCCAACTAGATATCCCATTGAGTCATTTTTTTTTCCAGTCATTCTCTTCATGGCCCCATTTGGGGTTTTCTTGGCAAAGATACTGGAATGGTTTGCCATTTCCTTCTCCAGCTCATTTTATAGATGAGGAAACTGAGGCAAACAAGGTTAAGTGACTTGCCCAGTGTCACACAGCTAGGAAGTGTCTGAGGCCAGATCTGAACTCAGGAAGATGAGTTTTCCTGACTCCAGGCCTGGTAATCTATCCACTTTGCCACCCAGCTGTCTGGATATTGACATATTAAATTCAACATGTCCAAAGCTGAACTCAGTATTTCTCCCACTAGACCCTCCCCTCTTCCGAATGTCCCTATCAGAGGGTGCCGTCATGTTCCAAGTCACTCAGACTCACAAGCTAGCTGTCATCCCTGACTCCTCACTCTCCCTCGTCCCACTCCCACATTTAATCTGTTGCTAGTTCCTATTAATTTTGCTTTGATAACATTTCTCCTATGTGCCTGATTCTCTCTTTTGATGCTGCAACCACCTTAGTGCTCCAGATTTCATCCCCTCACACTTGGGTTACTACATGACTCTGGCAAATCTCCCTGGGCCTCAAGTCTCTCCCTACTCCGATCCAATCTCCATTTGGTTGTAAAATTGATTTTTCTAAAGCACAGGTCTGACTGTGTCACTCCCTTTTTTTTAAATAAACTCCAGTAGCTCCCTATCACCTCCAGGATCAAATATAAAATCCTCTGGTTGGTGTTTAAAGCCCTTCATCATCTGGCCCTTTACTACCTTTCTAGTCTTATATCCTATTCACCTCCAGGTACTCTGTGATCCAGTGACATTGTCCTCTTTGCTGTTCCTTGCAAAAAAGATACCATCTATAAATGTTTACTGATTGATTCATCTCCAGACTGGGTATTTTCATTGGCTGTCCCACCCATGCCTGGACTCTTATTTATTTATTTCTGCCTCCTGGCTTCTCTGGTTTCCTTCAAGTCCTAGTTGAAATCCTATCTTCTACAAGAATTCTTTCTGATAACCGCTAATGTTAGCGCCTTCACTCTTTTGGTTTTTTCCAATTTATTATACATTTCAATCGTATATAGTTGCTTGTGTTGTTGCCCCTATTAGACTGTGAACTCCTTGAGAGTAAGGATTGCTTTTGCCTTTCTCTGTATCCCCAGCACTCAAGCACAGTGCCTGGCACATAGTAGGTGCTTAATTATTATGATGGATTTATTTTTTAGTGTTTCAGTTTAAAATAAAAAAGAAAATTTAAAAATAAAAGACAGTGGATGAGAAAACCCCCCTTATATTTCTCAGAGGACATGCAAAGTTCAAGGTGAGAATAAAAGGAACCATACTGTTTTGCCCTTACCTACTGTCTAGGACAGTTAGTCAGAAGTAAAACAGGAGCTCTTGTTTGGATGTATGACAAATTATGGTTTGCCATATGGTTTGCTGACAAATATTCATGACCGACTACAATGCAGAAAAATCTTGCAACTTTCTCACTGTATGTCTATCTTTAGGTGTGGTCTCTTCCCCACCCTCAGGAAAAAGACAAAACATGAGCATACAAAGGATTGTCATGTTATTAAGTTCAAATGTACCTTTAAGAAGGCTTATTTAGAAAATGTACCCCCCCCCTTTATTGCAGAGGTGAGGAACTGCTGCTATGGATTAGTTTTGCTGACTGCTTTTTTTCTTTTAATCTTTGTTACTAGGGAACTCCATGAGCAGAAAAGGCTGGAGGGATCTATTCAGGAAGTCAAGTCAATACTTACTTATTAAATGTCTACTATGTGCTAACTGCCAAGAAAGAAATATAAAGTTAAAAAAAAATCAATAAAAATTTTAAAGAGGCTTGCTCAATTTTTTTAAAAAACAGCATCAACACTGGGAGGTTTTTGATTTTTCATTCTGAGAACTTTTTTTTTCTTTTTAAAAAGCTATTTCTGCCTAGCAGTGGAAAGCTAAGTTACCATTCTATTCATGTCTGAGGCTTTTCTAATTTCAAGGTGTTTTCTACACAATAGTTATGTAACACAATAGGCGCAACTCTTCCCTATTCACAGGACAAGCTACCCTAGGTTCCAGGTACTCTGGGTCTGTACTCCTAAAACTGACAAGCCTCCCTAAATATTTTTGCCTTTCACGGTCAACCAGAGGACACAAGGAGCTCAAAGGACAGACATTTAACGAAAGAAAAATAGCACAAAACATTTCCCAAAAAAACATGGTGCATCCTCTCTCACAAACACACCCAGTACCAGCAGGGAGAGTGCACACACACTTTGAAGTGTCACCATGGCACATTCAAGGAAAAACAGCTCTCATTTCTGCTTCTGAGAAGCTACAAATGTCTTCCCTCCATCTTCACTGACCTTGGTCTTAGAGCCTTCACTGGTCCCAACCAGATGCTGCTGTCAACCAGCTCCAACATCTGGCCTAGATGTCATGCTTAGCTAGCAAGCTGCTAGGCTATTTTAGAAAAAGCAGACCCTAGAACCAGGAGAAGTCTTTCTCCACACACCCTACTCCCCCCGCCCCAATTCTGCTCCCTCAGTGAATTCCTGGCCTTTTCATGGAATATGAAGCCACTCAGAGTGTGCTGAGCTTTTGATTCCAGAATTACAACTGACTTTGCAATCTCAGTATGACACTGCCCAGAGACTGTGGACTGGAGCAGGAAACATCAGTAATAACGGCCCCTGCCCTTTTATGTTACCAGGTTGTTTAGGAAATCCCTTGATTTGATTAGGGACTTCCTCATCTATCTCTTTTTTAACTATAAGTTAATGCAGAAAACTGTTTAGCTAGGAACACATATGTTGTTGTTCAGTCATTACAGTCATGTCTGACTCTTCAAGACCCCATTTGGAGTTTTCTTTGGCAAAGATACAGGAGTGGTTTGCCATTTCCTTCTCCAGCTTATTTTACAGATAAGGAAACTGAGGCAAACAGGGTTAAGTGACTTGCTCAGGGTCACACAGTGTCTGAGGCCAGATTTAAACTCAGGAAGATGAGTCTTCCTGACTCAAGGCTCAGTGCTCCTATCTACTATACCACCTAGCTGCCCTAGCCCATATGTACAAATGAGATTTAAAAAGGAAAAGTAGTGAAGGTGCTCTTGTTATTTCAAAACCATCAACAGAAAATCTCATACAATAGAATATCACTGAGTGAAGTAAAAAATATCATTGAATAAAGTTATCACATAGAGGGGCAGCTAGATGGAGCAGTGGATAGAGCTCTGGCACTGGAGTCAGGAGGACCTGAGTTCAAATGTGGCCTCAGACACCTGACACTTACTAGCTGCGTGACCCTGGGGCAAGTCACTTAACCCCATCACCTAGTCAAAAAAAAAAAAGTTATCACATACACCAATAAGGAAGGGAAGGCAATAAGTGTTTATTAAATATCTAGTGTTTCCAGGCATTGTGCTAAAGCATTTTATAAATATCTCATTTGATCCTCACAACATCCCTGTGAGGTAGGTGCTATTATTATTATTATTATTTCTATTTTACAGGTAAGGAAACTGACGCAGAAGTGCTCCAAGAGCATAGCCTTCCAGAACCCAAAATCACTGCCATACCAAATGCAGGTATTGGAATAGCAGTGTTACAGCTTATTCATTTAACTGAGATTAAGTGACTTGCCCAGGGTCACGCAACTAGGCAGTTTCTGAGGATGGATTTGAACTTAGGCCTTCCTGACTCCAGGCCCAGTGCTCTATCTACTGAGAAGCATCTGGAATAGAACAAATGTTTGATCTGTAGTCAAAAGAGCCAAATTCTAGTGCTGGCTTGCTATGATACTTACTTGCTGTTTTATTTTTGGTAAGTCAACCATTCTGGAACTTCAGTTTCCTTAACTGTAAATCAGAAACACTACCAATCACCCCATCCATGTCCTGATAATGAAATAATACACATGGGAAGTACCATGTCATACCACACTCTATAAATATCAGCTAGCATTATTGTTATTGATATCTGTGGATTAATCAGATCTATGGCACACCTTTGCTAAGATACTGAAAACATCACAGTGTTGTGAAAGAAGAAAGCAGAATGGAAAGGTGTAGGCAAAGGGTTAAATGTCTTGATATGAGTCTAATGACTACAGAACAAGACTATTTGCAGTGGTCAAAGGGTATGAGGAAGTCAAAGACGTAGAAGGACCTGACTGACCATGAAATTCTTGTCCCTCACATTTTCATCTTCACAAAACTCAGCTGAAGCCTGAGCTAAAGTCCCCATTTTGTTTGATAGTGTGTATGCTGGGGAAAACAAATTTATTTCCCAACAAATGGAAATGGATACATAAAGACAATGAAAAATAACAAGAAAAAGATTAAAATCGATGCTTTCTTTTATCTAATTAAAAAAAGAAAACCAAAATCATAAACAGATCATGAAGCACTAATTCTGTTGTCCAAATCTAAAATAACTGGACAATGGACAACATGGAAAATAAGATCATTTTTAGCTTTTTCTTAAAAGAAATAAATATACAACAATTACATCTCATAGCCAAGCAAATACGTTATATTGATTGAATATCATAAAATCTCATGCTACGTTTATTCATTTCTATCAAAGCAATAGGAACTATTTCCTGCTATCCATTGGCTGAAGCAACACATTAAAATACATGTAATTTTATTACTTGGAAGTATATTCTTAATAATACATTAATGAAAAAACATTCAATTATTCATGCTATTGCTAAGAATCATTACTGAAATATGCCAGAATTAGTTTTTTTGGGAGGGAGGGCAGGCAGGGGGAGAAGAACTATGTTTATGTAATTCATTTATTAAAACAGAAGTTAATTTTAAAGTAACCTATGTTTGCCAATGTAAGACTGCAAAGATACTTGGAATTCAGGAGACAGCTAATAGTGAATGAGTAGCTCCAAACATTTAAGTAATGACAATGATGACCATGAGATATGAGCCCATCTGCACATGGGTGGAAATGTACCCATTTGCAAATAGAAACCTTATCTGACAATTCAATTTAACAAACATTTATTATGTACCTCTTATGAGCAACAAACTTTGCTGGGGATGGGGGAGAGGGAGAGAGAGAAAAGGTCTGTGTCTCTGTCTCGTGTGTGTGTGTGTGTGTGTGTGTGTGTGTGTGTGTGAGAGAGAGAGAGAGAGAGAGAGAGTGTGTGTATGTATAAGGTAGCCCAAAAAGACTTAATACAGTTTTATTAGTTAGTAATAATACTAATAGCTAACATTTCTATAGCACTTACTATGTTCTAGGTACTGTTGTAGTAAGTTCTTTACAATTATCTCATTTGATCCTCACAACAACCCTAAGGTTGTTGTTGTTGTCCTATTATTGTCCCCATTTTACAGAAAAGGAAACTGAGGCAAACAGAGGTTAAGTGACTTTCCCAGGGTCACACAACTAGTAAGTCTCTGAGGCCAGATTCAGGTCTTTCTCACTCCAGACGGCACTTAACATGTATGTGTGTGTCTATGTACATGTATATACACATATACACATATATGTAGATGCAGATATACACACACACATCTATGGCCTTAGCCACCCCTGCCCTAGCATATACAGCTCTGTTTGGTTAATTATTCTCTCTTTATGAATAACTGCCTCCTTAACTAGATTGAAAGCTTCATGAGTACAAGCCCTGTGTCTTCTAGATCATGGTATTCTCATAGCATCTAGCACAGCTTGCAAATTCTAGGTACTCCAGAAAAAGCTGGGGAACAGTTTTATAGATATTTTCTCATAGAACATGAGAATGTTCTATATTTGTCTAAATATCTACAAAATCAATGTATAGCCTATATCAGATTGCACGCCATCTTGGGGAGGGAGGTGTAGAAAAATTTAAAACTCAAGAGCTTATGGAAGTGATAGTTGATAAATCACAATAAATTAATTTTTAAAAATCTATAAAATCAGTCCTCCAACCTTTACTGAGTACTTACTATTTGCAAGACATCATGCTTGATGTCATAAGGATACAGTGACTTACAAGACACAGGCTTGTCTTCAAGGAGCTTTCAATCTAGTCAAGTAGACATTTCACATTCATAAAGAGAGAACAAAACAGCAGAAAAAGGTGATACAGATATTAAATGTTATGGACATTCACAGGAAGCAGAAACCTTCATAGGCTGGTGGGGTATATAGGGAAAGTTTTACAGAAGAGGTGGTGTCTTTAAGGAGAAAACTCAGATAACTGGGAAAAAAAGGAAGGAGGGCATTACCAGTGGGGAAAATGTGTGAGCAAAGATTTGGAAATTGGGAAAAAAAAATCTAACTGTATGAAATCGACCTAAACTTTAACAATGAGCATGGGATCTGAACACTGTCTAGTAAAATCATGTGGTTTTTTTCCCCCATCTTTAAGACATACAGTGTCTCCATTCAAAAACTATTACATTTATTTGACATACTTATTTCAAAGAAAATCTAAAAACCAATTAAAATCAGGTAGGGTCACTAAGCTTTCAGTTTAAATTGCCTTTAGGATAGTGCTAAGTCTTTGTTCCCAGTTCTTGCTGTCAACATTCATCCAAACCTTAAGGGGACTGTTTAAATGCATTAGAGTGTGATAAGAGCAAAAAAAGCATTAGAACACCAACAGTGGCAGATTATTTTTTTCTAGCAATATGGTTTTTCTTCTAAGTGAAATACATATCTGCCAAAGTCGCTCCAAGACCATGATGAATAAACCATGAACTCTGTAAAAATGCAAGATTTCATCATGCAATAAATGGAAACACTCAAGGCTCATTAGATAGGATTTGCACACTCATCAAATAGAGCCCCAACTAGACAGTACTAGTGGTTACTATTGCTATTTGTCCCTGGTTCTCAATGAGGGCCATCACATCAGGGAGGTGATGCCATGACATGCAGGGCATTGGATTTAAGTGAGGGAGGGCTGTGCAAAGTCAGCAGCCTCACGCTCTCCTCTGGACCGGAACCTATCAAAATCAAAATCATATTGTCCTATCCTTATCCCTTCAAATATTTTATATGAAGGACACATGTAAGTCAGAACTAATTTCAGAGTTAGATGCTGAATTTATTATATGCTTTGAAAGAAAGGCAAACTATACATAACAGAGATTTGCAATTTTGTGTATGGGCAGCTAGGCGGCCCAGTGGATAGAGCACTGGGTTTGGAATCAGGATGACTCATTTTCATTAATTCAAATCTGGCCTCAGACACACCCTGAGCAAGTTGCTTAACCCCGTCTGCCTCAGTTACTCATTTATAAAATGAGCCGGAGAAGGAAATAGCAAACCAGTCTAGTATCTTTGCCAAAAGAATCCCAAAATGGGGTTACAGTCAGACTCAACTGAAATGACTCAATAACAATATAAAATTTCATGTAGGATGCTCTTTTTCTGTACTACTATGTATATGCAAATGCTCGAACTGAATGCAATCATAAATGGTTAGACATTTGACTGGGCTTACTGCCCTGCTTCAGCAGTGACCAGCCCAGACAGAATTTGCTGCTGCACAGAGATCAGGTGAATTCATCCCCTCTTTTTCCACTTCCTCTAAGGGTCCTCAGCTTTACCACACCTGGTGAATTGGCATCACTTCCCCTTAAATCCTGTTTATTTGCTGAATATGCTTTTACAGCCTCTTTTAAAATCCAGATTAAGATAAGCTGGTTTTTTAAAAATTGTTTTCTGAGTATTTGCTTTAAAGGAGTGGACCATACTATGGCTAAGGACAAAGGGGAACCTCTGGACAGAGTGCTAGATAAGAGCTTATGTTCAAGTTTCTCTTTCTCTGTTTCTGTCTTTTTCTCTCTCTCCCTCCTCAAAATAAGAGGCTTCACGGCAAAGGGGACAAAATTTACAATTTAACAATGTCCATTACTAGTAAGGTATTAGCCATGGTTACAGAATTGTAGAATTAAGGGATTTCAGAGCTCATGTAGGTCGAGCACTGCTTGAATCCCTTCAAAACACCGAGTGATTGGAGGGATGTGGGGAGGGGGAGCTACTCTCTGAGGCATTTGGATAGCACTACTTCTTGGGAAATTTTTCCTTATATTGAACCAAAATTTACCCCTTTTTACTTCCACCGGTTGATCCTACAGAGTCAGGCAGACCAAGTAGTATGGCATGTGAAAAGGCCTTCTGAATTGTAGTTTGGGTACCTGGGTTTGAATCTTGCTAGCTGGGTGACCATGGACAAGTGTGTTCTCAGCCTTGGTTTCCTCATCTGAAAAATGAACAGACTAGCACTCGTACCTCCTACTTTACAGGAAGACTCTGAGGAAAGAGCTTTGTAAACCTTGAAGGGCTACATAAATATGAGTTATTGTAATCGTATCTAGTTTTGTTTCCCCACGAGACTCTTCAAATAGTCTCCCATATCTTTCATTGAAGAACAGAGCCCCGGACAGTCACCTCATCATTTCCTACTCAGCTGCTCTTCTCAAACTTCATTGTGGTCTTCGGAATTTCATCATTCTGCAAGTCACATTAACTCTGACACTCACACCTCCTCGATGCCTACATGGCCCTTGGGGTCCCTCCCTCCCTCTGACTGGAGAGGCCAGAGGACACATAGTAGAGATCTCCACCTAGATCCTTCATTGAGAGAGCAGCCATCTCATCACTTCCCATGCTTCTGTCTTCCTAACGGAGTACTCTCTCCTCCCATCCCCATTTTTATCTTTTTTTCTGTTGTGTCCCCAGTTAGACTGTGAACTCCTTGAAGGCAGGGACTGTCTTTTGCCTTTCTTTATATCCCCTGGGCTTAGTGCAGTGCCTGTCACATAGTAGGTACTTAATAAAATGTTTATAGACTGACATTTCTGCCTCAATCTTCTCTCATTCAGGCTAAATAGCTTTATTTCCTTCAACTTTATCTCAAATATAGTTTGCAGTCCCTTCATCATCCTGATCACCATCTGCAGAAATTACTGTCATATCTCCCATACTGATGGGAGGCTGAGTGGATTTGGGAGATAGCTGGCATCTGTCTTCAGCATTTAATACACAAGAGAAGCATATCTCAAGAAAAAAAAATAACATGCTAGCTCTGCACCTGGTCCTCAGGCTAGTGAGTGAGCTGCTTGACTGATTTTGGAATCAAGCTTCAGGAAACCCTTGGTTCTGGGTCCAGTGACTCATTCATGAGCCGGGGAATGTCACGGAGATCTAGAAAGGTTTTTTTAGAACCATAAATTTGCAGGTAGGATCTAGGGATATGGATCCTAAATAGTACTATGACTTAATTTCAGAATATGGAATCTTAGAAAGTACATCAGAGATCACCTAATCCTACCCCTATCTGAGCAGGAATCCTCTGATATCTCCCCTTAAGTGATCATTCAGTCTCTGTCTGAAGACTTCCAAGGAGAAGGAATTCATTAGGGTTCATCTCTTTCCTTCTTCCCAGGAATAAAACCAATGACTTGTAGGTGAAGCATATGGTGAAAGGACATGTTCTTGCCAAGGTGAGCCTGAAAGGATAGTTTCCTCCAGTTCCTGGCTGCCTTCCTTTGCATTTCAGGTTCCTTTTCTGAATACAAGTCAGAAATTAGAATCTGGGAATCAATCTTATCAGCAAGCCGGTGTTAAGCGCATGTTTTGTTCTAGGTACCCATTACACACAGAATGGATATTTCTGGCCTTAGGGCACCTTGTGGGTAGTCAGCCAGTCAGTCTGTAAGGGTTAAATGAGACAACATGTGTCAATTACTTTGTAAGCCTTTAAGTGTTATATAAATGCTAGCTACCCTTGTGGTTATTTCTGTTGTGATGAAAGAAATAAATAGCAATCCTATACCTGAAAAAAAGAAAAGGTGGGCATAGTCTCCTGGAGGGAAAAGATTTCCTTAATAGCATACTTTTAGAGAGGAAGAGTATCCCCCACAGAGCACCAGCCTGCTGTTGAAGAAATAAAGCCATTTCATAAAGGACTAGGAGCTCTGGACTTTGCCAGCCCTCCATGATTTTGCCATCAGGTTGCCTGGGCATTGCAATTGGAAAGGGAATGGGATATATTTATTCAGCAAGCCCCCAAAGAGAATTTATCTTCTGGGGAAAGTCTAATAGGCTATTAGAGTGCTTTATGTTTCTGTATTTGTTTATGGGCTCTTGGGAGTCCTTTGTGTCTCCTGCATTTTCTGTGGAAGGTAAATTAAAGTCTGTCCCATACTGAATACTCATAGTACTGTATTGTATATTTAGTACCTTTACAAGAGTTGGGGGCCCTTAGACAGAAGCCATAAGCTTAGCCATAACTAAGCTTTATCCCAGAGATTTCCCTGGAGTTTCCAGAGTTGAAGCACGAGCTAAAGCAAGAAAATGACTTTCCTGCAGTCAGTCCCTGAGATTTCACCTCATCCGTATGAGGTCAGACCCTTGGGGAGTTCTAGGCCACACACAGATGACAATAATATTTGTTTAGTTGATAGTGTAAAATGGCAAGGGGGCTGGAGATCATGTCATACAAAGAAAAAGTTATGGCCTTTCCATAAGCCCTTCAGCTTTACTCTTTCATATATGTTATCTCCCCCAAATTAGAGTGTGAATTCCTTGAGAGCAAAGATAGTCTCATTTTTTTTTCTATTTATATCCACAGAGCTTAGTATATTGTGAAGATTTAATAAATGCATTGTCATTGATTCAAGGAGCTAGGAATGTTTATACTGGAGAAGAGAAAGCTTATTAGGCTTGTGATACCTATCTTCAAGTATCTGAAGGGTTGTTAACGAGGAAGAAGAATTAGACTAGATGTAATTTCCCCCAAAGGGACAGCTAGGTCGTGCAGTGGATAAAGCACTGGGCTCATTTTCCTGAGTTCAAATCAGGCCTCAGACACTGACTAGCTGTATGATCCTGGGCAAGTCACGTGACCCTGTTTGCGTCCATTTCCTTATCTGAAGAAAATAATCTGGGAAAGGAAATGGCAAACCACTCCAGTTATCTTTGCCAAGAAAAACCCCAAATGGGGTCAGGAAGAGTTGGCCAGGACTGCAGTGACTCAATAGCAATAGTAACATCTTTCTAGTCAGTAAGATTCCCAGCTTCAGTCCCCTCTTCAGCTCTCACTCTCACATGCCCCGCATATCCCATCAGTGGCCAAATCTTGTCTTTCTACCTCTGCAACATCCCTCACGTTGACCCTCTTCTCTCCATCATGCAGCCATCATCACCTCTTGCCTGGGCTCTTACAATGGTCATTTAGTCTCCTTCCTTGGGTCCCTGTCTTCTCCAATGTATCCTTCAATCAGCTGCTGAAGTGATTTTTCTGAGGCACAGGTCTGACTACAAAACTCCCCTACTCATAAAACATCAATGGCTCCTTAATGACTCTAGATTCAAATATTGTTTTGTCTTTATCTCATCATTTTAAAATTCCTATTTTACATTTTATAGTGCATGCAGTTATTACTATAGTAGTCTGGATGT
The DNA here is from genome assembly GCF_003287225.1 of Phascolarctos cinereus. Taxonomy (NCBI): domain Eukaryota; kingdom Metazoa; phylum Chordata; class Mammalia; order Diprotodontia; family Phascolarctidae; genus Phascolarctos; species Phascolarctos cinereus. The sequence goes on along the minus strand of NW_027556098.1, from coordinate 84,364,803 downwards.
ATAATTAATAAATAGGTGAATATGCTTATTAACTTTTATATCAGAGTTTTACGTTCAAAAATTATTTACTGGCAGGGATGCTCAATCAAAAACTCTGACTGAGGTAACAAAAAACCAATCTAGGCTTTTCTGTGTGTGTGTGTGTGTGTGTGTGTGTGTGTGCGCGCGCGCATGCACACGTGCTACCTAAATGAGTCAGGAGACAGTATATAGAACAGGGAAGAAACTGGAGGTGAAAACTTGTTCGAAGCTTATCATAATCATCAAGGCACGAGGTGACTGGATTAGGAGGGCACTTTGGGGCATGGGAAAAAAGTGACAGGAATGGGAAATAACAGAATGAGGAAAGGAGAATGACATGAAGGCTCACGGGATCACAAATCTAGAGATAAAAGGGACCTCAGAAAACTGAGACCTAGAGAGGTTTTGACTTGCCCAAGGTCGAACAGGTAGCTGTAGGAGGCAAAGACAACATTTGAATCCAGGTCCCCTGATTCCAAGTGCACTTGGGATTGAGGGTTTTGTTGTCCAGTGGAAAAAAATGCCAATCTTCCCTCTCAACATAGCTAAGTAAATCTTTATTCAACCTGATATTTTAAGAAAAAAATCCAGTATTAGTTTCCACATGAATCTACTCTTTTAACATATGACCTAATGTTGACTAATTGGTTTTCCCCAGTGTGAAGGAATACAGTTAAGATAAGATGGAATAGTTATGCATAACTTAAAAAGAACTTTATATAACAGTTTATTTGTTAAAGCCTGAACTCGGGAAGCACACATTCACATATAAATTTGATATTTCAAAATCTATGATTTCATGAGTTCAAGGACTCCCTTCATCAATCAATCAATACATATTTATTAAGCTTCTACTATGTGCCAGGAAGGCACTATGCTATGTGCTGGAATACCATCAACATTCTACATAACCCCTCTATAACTTAGTAGCTGGTCTTCAAGAATTCTGGTGCCTGAAAAATTCATCAGTCTATGGCCAACCTGGCAATAGGCCTCATACAACAAACACAAAGTCCACCACCAGCGCCTTACCACAGCTAATTTCTACTTAATAGCTAGCATGGCCTTTGAAAACCCAGGGTCACTTTCCCATCACAATCACAGTAGGGCTTCAGTGGAGGTTTCACATAGAAACTTAGAAGCAACACTGTGTAGTGGACCGAGCTGCTGATCTTGAAGTCAAGAAGACTTGATTTCAAATCTTAGATTCAATACTTAATAGCTGTATGACCTTGGGCAAATCATTTAGCCTCTTTGCTTTGAAAATAATAATAGTGTCTACCTCCAAGGGTTGTTATGAGGATCAAGTGAGATAATATATAAATAGTTTCAATGTCTCTCTCAATTAAGCTCAGGGCCCCCACTCCCATTCATTAAATATTATTTAATAAACATGAGAAACTTCCTTTCTTATAAGTAGTTGCTCAGTATTTCCCAATACATTAAAACCCTAATCTAGAATTAAGTATTAAAGTTACTGAATACATAATTTATTGAGAATGGAATTGATAAAAGACATCATTATTTAAAATATTTTAGTTGTGAGAAAATCACAAAATGACTTCAAATAATGTAACTGCAGATGACTTCTCTTCACTTCTGAAAAGCATGGCCCCATACTATTTGGTTGATTCAAGATATTAAATAAAGTCTCTTCAGGGGAAGGAATAAACACGCATTGAGTGCCTACTCTGTGCCAGGTGCTTTGCTAAGTGGTTTACAAATATCATGTTAGATCCTCACAAAAACCCTAGGAGGTGCTTGCTATTATTATTATTATTCTCCATTTTACAGCTGAGAAAATTTAGTCCAACAGAGATAAAGTGACCTGCCCAAGGTAACATAGCTAGTAAATGTGTGAGGCCAGATTTAAACTTGGGTCTCATCAACTTCACAACATAAAAGTTGAAAGATCCTTTCATCTTCTTCCTCTCTGTACTCTCTATCCATGATAGGAAAACTGTCTCTCTAGTTCTTTCAAGCCATCACTTTTAATAAGCTTTATCCATACTAACTTCTCACGATATTCTCTTTATGTTTCTTCATTGGCAGTTAGGACAGTTCTCTCCAAGAATGTTTTTCCTTATTCTCTGCTTTCTCCAGTTTTATCTCAAACCATTTCTAATAACCCTCTTTTCTCTGCTTCTCAAAAACTGCAAACCTCAACTGCTAAATCCTAAACATTCCATTTGGCTCTTAAAGCTACAGTAACTGTAGCCTCTTAGCCTTTTGAAACAAGTATTACGTAAGCATTTGTAGGCCAACATGGAAGCCTAAGAGTAACAAGGCAGAGAGAGGCAGTAGATGACAATGGAAAGAGGTATTCAGTGACTTTAAGAAAAAAAAAAGAATTCATCATTTAAGTCTATATATTCCCTTATGATACTCTGAAAGATGCAGTAGTTGCATACCTACTTTTTCAAATAGGTTTCCTTACCTGTAAAATGTGTTTAGGGTTAGAATCCTGGCTGTACCATTTTCTAACTGCTAATCACTTAAACTACTTGGATCTCAGTTTCCTCATCTATAAAATAGGGTTTGGATTAGATGACTTCTAAGGTCCCTTCCAGCCCTACAAGTATGGTCCTATGATGAGAACACCTTTCCCTCTCCCTCTTGCCAAGCCACCAAATTGTCATGATGCCAACAGTGAAAAGAAATACCTTCCCTGGAATTCAACAAGCAGTATGAGAAGGAATCCTCCTCCTCCTCCTGCTATATTTGGCATCCTACCACCCCCCATTAGTAATAGGAAATTCCTTTTTTCATGATCCTTTCTGCTCTTCCATTGCAAAAAGATCTGCTCCTTATTAATAGGAAACTCCCTTTTTCATGTCCCCCTGAAATTAGAGGGATACTTCTTCTCCCCCTTAATCCTTATGGCCCTAGACAGAGGAAGTAACTATCTCTAGGGACAGAAAGGTCTACTTGGAAGTAGCAGGCAGATTCTTCAGGGCTGATTAAAATGGAGACTTCTCATTGCAGAGTCCGTTTGCATGGAAGGGACTTTTGTAAGTCAGGTATCTCAAAGTCATTCATTTAATTATAAAATATTGTAAAAAGTAACTTTCCAATTTACAAATGTTGTAGTTTTAGAAGAATTCATTAAAATCCAGGCTATGTATTGGGAGTTTTTATGAAACACAGATTGTAATACAATCATGTGTCAAAAAGCAATAAGCCTTAATGTAGTTTAATGTAGCCTGATTTTCAGAATACTTTGATTTTAAAAATTGTAGTAGGTTTGGCAGGGTGGTGTTCCTCAATGACCTAGTTACCTATATGCCTCCATGCTAGGCACCAGTGATATACTTTGTTTCCCCTGAATAATGCATGGCATATAGTAGGTGTTTAATAAATGTTGTTAAATAAATCTTTTTAATGATATCTTTGTACTTGAGGAACTTACATTTTACTGGTATGGAGAAGGAGGAAGAGGAAAGATAGAACAGATGTTACATAAAAGGTACACTGACATCCAAAATGCTCTAGGACAATCTGATGAGAGAAAATCTAAATTATCTAGAGCACATTAGCTTTCAATTGGATTTGGTTTTCAACTGAAGGAATGAGGAAAGGCTTCACAGGAGAGTTTGAGCACCTGAAGTCTTAAAGAGAAGAATGCTGAAAAGCAGAAATGGTGCCATAGAAGCCCCTCTGGGTTACTGTCATTCAGGGTTGGATCCCCCAAAGGGCTGATACCTGACACTACGGATAATTAGAGCTATACTTCTAATATTATAGCTTGTGAGCCCCTGCTAGTGGGTAAAAAGGGTTTTTTAAAAAAAAAAAACAGTTTACAAAAACACTCCCCTCATAAAGCTGGGGTGTACTCTCCCACAAATACACATAGTGTCCATAGGAAGAATGAATTCAAATGTAGAGTACAATGGTAGTGAGGCATCTGACAAACGCAGCTCCTAACACCCAGCGATGCAGGGCCTGGAAGTACTTTCTCTCTTTGTAGAGTCTTCACACAGCTCTCCTTTTATACAGTAATTCTGCTGGGCAGGTTGCCTCGGCCAGGGTCCCAGGGTCTGCTCATTTCCACAGCTCCACTCACAATTGCCAGAGCTAGCTCCTTGAAGGCTGATTCCTCCTCCCTTGAGTGATTGTTGCCCCTCTGTCTCTATGTCTTTCTGTAGGATGTGTCTCTGCTTTCTGGTAGATACAGTGTCTTCTATTGGTCCAGTACACTCCTCTTCAAAACTACATTTCCAACCTAAGGAGTGAGGACAAAGATATTCCTTCTTCTCCTGCCCACCTTCATCCCCTACAAGGGTCTCTTCCAGGTGCAGTGCCTGGCTTGCCATCTTATCCACACCTGAACTACTGAAATTCATCCAAGGCATAACTATTTAACATGCTCAGCCAATTGCTCCCTCTTGACCATTCTGGGAGAAATTACAAAGGGAGAAGGGCAACGATGTACCTTTTTACAGTTAGCTCAACACTTTATGTGTGACTCATGATTACATTCTTGGCCTTCCTTGACTCCTCTAACTGCAGTGGGAGGGGGACCTCCCTCTCTCACAGGACAACAGAAATGTGGGTTCTCTTCCTGGCCCTGACCCTAAGCAGATACGTGACTATCTGCCCCACTTAGAAATGGCTGTTTGCTTAGCAGATGAACCATTCCCCTGTATCTCAGAGGAAACTGGAAGATAGGACAAAGTGCCACAAAAATACATGCATATACTGTCCCCCTCACTTCAAACTGCCACCAAGATCACGTTTCTTCTCTTGATACTCAGACTCTATCTAATTTCGGTCAGCCCCTAGATCTGACCTGGACACTGCCTTCTACAGTCATAGATGGTTAAAGCTGGAAAGGACCTTAGAAATCAACAGCACAATGCTTCTCATTTTATCAATGAGGAAACTTAAGGCCCAGAAAAGTTGAGTGATTTACCCAAGGTCTCACCTGACTTCCTAGTCCAGGGCTCCTTCTGCCTAATTTGGGCTCTCAGATTAATACCCTGGATGCTGCGGCAAGTGATTCTGATACACCTGGTCCCTGACATTTGGACCCTTTTGGCTGAAATCTTTCCTAAGTCATCAGCCTCAGAGACTTCAGCCTTTGATTTGCAAGGAGGTCCTTAACCCCATACAATAGTAGATCCCTAGCCCTGCCTTTGGACAGAGCTGGCTGGATGACTTCAGTAACCCTGGCAAGTATGTCACTGCAGCTCTCTACGCCTCAGTTTCCAAGTCTGCAAAATAAGGGGGTGGCATGACATGATTTCTAAGTCCCTTCCAGCACTAACATTCTGGGATTCTAACCGTTTCTAATGCAAGTACAGAGAGGTCATATTTCTATTTATGGTCACTAACATATGACGAGAAACTTCATAATAAAAATGGTGGCTGGGGGCAGTTAGGTGACACAGTGGATAGAGTACCGGCCCTGAAGTCATGAGGACCTGAGTTCAAATCCGGCCTCAGACCAAACACTTGACACTTACTAGCTATGTGATCCTGGGCAAGTCACTTAACCCCAACTGCCAAAATAACTAAGTAAGTAAATGAATGAATGACTAAGTAAATAAATAAATAAAAATGGTGGTTCAAATTGAAACAGTGTTTGAAGGTTTCCAAAGCACTTTCCTCACCACAGTTCTATGTCACCAACTACCCCTCTGTGCCATTCTCAGAATGCTGGATTGTACCATGTAGCGAGCGGTTTGGCCCTGGCTCACAGACCTAAAATCTTTCCAGAGCCCTAGTGGACAATTATCACTGCCATTTGAGAAAATGCTAAATCACTCCTGGAAGGAAAAATGTCAGTGTCAGAAAAGTATTTCATCAAACTAGATAAATATATTTTTAACTGGCCCATCTGGTCCTGAGGCAAGAAAAACAATGGAATCTACATTCTTTCCTAGCAGCCTGGAATAATCCTGTTACACAGAGTGGGTGAAGGAAGTTTGCCAAAGCTAAACAAATAACCCCCAGGCTCTAAGGTGGCTCCTAAGACAAGCTTCTCCTTTCATCTTCACAGAGTTCTAGCAAGATGTAACACATGTTTATCCACCAAACCGAAAACCATTTGAGGGAAAAGAAAATCGCATTCCATCTCCTACTTAACCTGCCTTTCCCTTATTCATGTCTCTCTTCAAAGCTCAGCATCTGTGAGACCTCTAAGTAAGATGCCTTTTGTGATCCTCCAAGTTGTGAGCACTTTTCTTAGCCCCTCTTTCCTCCCCATTACTCTGTATTTGTTGTTGTTTAGTTGTTTCAGTCTTGTATGACCCTTTGTGAATTCATTTGGGATTTTCTTGGCAGGGAGTGCTTTGACATTTCCTTCTCCAGCTCATTTTACAGATGAGGAAACTGAGGCAAACAGGGTTAAGTGACTTGCCTAGTGTCACATAGCTAGTAAGTATCTGGGACTAAATTTGAACTCAGGTCTTCCTGACTCTAGGCCCAGTGCTCCATCCACTATGCCACCTAGCTGTATTTGCTTTCTACATATTTTGGATTCTCCTATCTGTATGCGTTATATTTCCTCTCTCTCTCTTCCCTTTCCCCCTGACCAGCCTCTGGACGGCCCAGAAACTTTCATTTTTGTCTTTGTAACCTCAGCACAGTGCCTGGGACAAAACAAATAAATTCTTGTTGAGATGAAATTGACTGGAATCAGATTCTGCAGAGACTACAGGATTAGAGTCTCCTAATGAACAATAACTGAATTTTTAAAACCATCTGATATCTGCAAGGTTATTTTGAGACCATGATGCATGAAGAGCCTAATGATGCAAAAGGTTTGTTTTATTTTTAAAAATAAAGCCAGAACAAGATTTCCCTCCAGTATAACATCAGGATAGTTGAGACAGTCTTGTCAAAAAACAAAACAAAATAAAACAAAACAAAACAAAATAAACCTTGTAATTATCTCCATTAGATAAACCCTCTTCTGAGATTTCCTTTATCCATAGGATTAGATTTCCTGCTTAACTCTACAGAAAATATTTTAAAAACACAAGTGTGGAGAAACCAAAAGGGGGATAATCTTGGACCACTATCAGTTCTTAAAAGTACTATTGGAGAATTAGAGGCCTGTTAGGGAGCTCCAATGTTAAATGAGACATCATTGGATTTAAAAATCATAGCTAACATTTTATGCAGTGCTTTGAGGTTTGCAAAGCCCTTTACAAATATCTTATTTGATCCTCAGGACAACCCTGGGAGGTAAGGCACTATTATAATCCCCAGGATTTTATACCTGAGGCAGCCAGGAGTAAAATGACTTGCCCAGGGTCATACAGCTAGTAAGGATATAAGGCTGAATCTGAACTCAGGTCTTTCTTCCTGACTCCACTATGACCCAGATGCTTTCAATTTCTGGGAAAGATGTGCAACAACAATAGTAAAAACAAAAACTGACACTCCCATAGTGTTTTAAGGCTAGCAAAATGCTTCCTGTGCATTATTTCATTTGAGCCTCACAACTACTCCATGATCAGGAAATACAGTGTCCCCAAAGTCTCAGTGCAGTTTGAATCTATTAAAGCTTAAATAAAACTAAGGATTTAAAACAGCCTACAACGGCACTGAGACTTTTGCAACGCTCTATTTTATCCCAAGTCTTTCAGATAAGGAAACCAGTTCAAAGAGGTCAAGTGTGGCAAAAAATACCAGCAACATGGTCTTGAAATGGTTAAGACCCAAATTACACATAAACATTCTTTTCTTCTAATCTTATAAGTAATCTTGTAAGGTCAAAGCCAGCCTAGGAAACACGCTGGAACGCACCAGGGTGAATTCTGGCTGATCTCGGGAGCCTACTTGCTCTAATGTGACTTCAGTGTCACGGTGCTCTCATTGCTCACACAGGAAAATAAAAACTGACATGATTTTAAAATCTATCATGTGGCTTAGCATGAATTTTAACTTTTTTTAAAAAAGCATCTTTCATGAGTAAAAAGCTTTTTAATTGAGAGAAATGCACACTCCCCATAATTCTATCACTGATCTGATTTAACCAGGTACTGAAATGACCATTTCTTGTTATAAAACAGCCTCAGTTGCAGCACTCAAACATTGTTACCCACAGCTCTAGGGCAGTGAGGTGGCATGGTGGATAGGGGGCCAGGCTTGGAATCAAGAAGATTCACCTTCCTGAATTCAAATCTGGCCACAGACATCATTAGCCATTTGACCCTGGGCAATCACTTAACTCTGTTTGCCTTAGTTTCCTCATCTGTTAAAAAAAATGACCCAGAGAAAGAAATGGCAAACTACTTCAGTATCTTTGCCAAAAAAACTCCAAATGGGGTCACGAAGAGTCGGACTCAACCAAACAACCCACAGCTCTATAATATCTTGGCAGCAGCTAAACAAATAATTAGTGATTTTTTTAATGCATCATTTTAAATTTATATGTAGGTGGTTTGTTCTCACATAGTTGTGTGCACATTATCTCCCCCATTAGACTCTGAGCTTCTTGAGGGCAGGGTCTGCCTTTTGCCTTTCATTATGTTCCTAACATCTCCCTTCTCCCTTCTCCCTCTTGGGTTTACTTGCTAGATTTCTTTTTCAAAGACAAAGCCTTAAACTCAATTCACTCGGGAGCTCACAGATTTGACAACAAAAGGGCCCTGCCCAAGCACCAGTTCATAATAATTTTTTGGACCCTTCTGGCTCAGAGTGAATGTAAATATAGTAACTGCTTCTTTTCTGAGTAGCACCCTGAGGGTCTTCCCCTTCCAGTCTGATTTTATTTTTTAATTAAAGGAGCTATCCCTTGACTCACTTCTTAAAGAGGCCTACTCACTGAACGGCTGTTGCCTCACTCAAAGTGAGAACCTGGAAAGACCTTAGCTTAAAAGGGCCAAGGTCTCCCACTGCATCCTGGGCCATCTCCAGTTGTCCTGATGGATATATGGCCAGTGGACCCAGATGACTCTGGAGGAAAAAGCGAGGCTGGTGCCCTTGCACAGCCCACCCTCACTCCAATCAAAGATGTCATCATCTCCTTGAAGTCATGGTCCTCTTCAAGAAAGAAGGAAAACACAACAATGTGTTCCCAGCACTTAGCAAACAGCTTAGTACATAGTAGCCCCTTAATAAATGCTTATCAACTGACAATATGTTCCTTTACATCCCACATCCTTAAATCACACTTATCAAGTACTGAGAATGATCATTTCTTTTTACAAAACTGCCCCCAACACAACATAGCTCTATAACATCTGGGCAGAGGGTGAACAGATATTCAGTGTCTTTTTTTTTTATTTTTTAAGAATTCATCATTTTAAGTCTATATATTCCCTTATGACACCCTTAAAGATGGTCAAATAGGTTTCCTCATCTGTAAAAGGAGGTCATGATAGCACCTTACTTCCCAGGGTTGTCCTGTCTCAAAGCATTGCATAAAATGTTAGCTATCATTTTAAAATCCAATGTTATTTCATCTGTTAGAGTTCCATAACAGGCTCATAATTCTCAAATGGTACTTTTAAGAATTGACAGTCCAAGACTATCCCACTTTTTGTTTCTCCATGATTGTTTTTAAAATGTTTTCTGCAGTTAAGCAGGAAATCTAAATACAACTCAAAAGAGGTGGGGGGAGAGAGAAAAGAGAGAGAGAGAGAGAGAGAGAGAGAGAGAATTGTATGGGCCAAAGTGAGATGCTCAGAAGCCAGTGAGCCAATAAACATTTATTTTTTTTAATTTTTAAAAAAATCTAATTATTTATTTATTTGTAGTGTTCAACATTCACTTTTATAAGATTCTGAGTTCTAAATTTTCTCTCCCCCCAATATGGTATGCAATCTAATATAGGCTATACATGTACAATCATATTAAATATATTTCCATATTAGTCATATTGTAATAAAAGAATCAGAACAAAAGGGAAAAATCTCAATAAACATTTATTAAGTGCCTACTCTATGATATGTCCTGGGCAGAAGAAATGGGGATACATAGAGAGGCAAAACACAATCACCACTCTCAAGGAACTCACAACTTAATGAGGGAGAAAAGAAACAAAAATTATGTACAAATAAGCTGTATAAATAATAAAGAGGAAATAACTGCGAGGGAAGGCACTAGAATGAAGAGCTTCCCTACGTGCTCTGCACTCCAGAGGCTACAGGGTTAATTCACATCAAACCCTGCCATCATCCATCTGCATGTCCAGTGGCTACCTCTGCGGGGATCCCAGAGAAAATGAATAATAAAAAGCTGTACTTCCTCAAGCCTGATAGACCAGCTGCCTCTTATTAGATAAATATAAAAAGGCCCTATCCATTTGTGGCAATTAAGGTAATAAAAACCACAACACTCAGCTCTGGGCACTTCCTTCCTTGCCACTAAAGCCTCTTTAAAATCATCTAAAGGAAGAAGGCAGCCTAACAGCAGCTCTAAGAGTTCCTTTTTATGGTAACAAGGAAAACAGATTCCCAGGTAACCTGAGATTTTACTAACTTCTGTAGTTAATATGGAGTCAACTAGCTTCAGCACAGAAGACGTTTAAATTAGAATTTCTCCAAGATTTCTCAAACAATTATGCTTTGGATTCATCTGAAAGAATGCATGAGAGTTAGTATCTGACCAAAACATTATGACAGGGCAGCTAGGGGGTACAATGGACAAAACTACTTGCCCTGTAGAGTCAGGAGGACCTGAGTTCAAATATGGCCTCAGACACTTACTAGCTTGTGACCTGGGCAAGTCACTTAACCCTGATTACCTCAAAAGGAGGGAAGGAGGGAAGGAAGAAACAAACCTGACTAGATAGATATAAAATTTTGAAAATACACTGCCTGCTGGTAGAAGTTAACATATTTTGAATTCAGTTGTTCTTCATAAGGAAAAATAAAAAGGCTATGGTTACCTCCCTAAGTTTGTTTCTTTCTTGCCCCACCTCCCTGACATGTGAAGTTACAATCCTTTAGGGCTCAAGCTCAGGGTTCACTGGAATTCAGGACTCAAATGGGATTGGTGGGAAGAAAAGACTCTCAGAGGTTCACAAGATTTAGGGCTTGAGTTAGCAAGTTCAGGAGGACATAGTAGGGTTTGAGGTTGAGGCTGAAACAATTCTATTTTAGCTACGTTATGGTTTAAAGGACTTTTATGTAGGCTGGCCTGATAACCTAACCATCGTTTACGTTGTATCTTTGTTTCTGTGGGGAAATGTGTTCCATGTGGCAAACAACTGACTTACGAATGAACTCCTGGAAGACAAGCCATTCTTAAAAGAGAGTCTGCCCACAAATTCAATAATTCAATTCAATAAAAATTTTGTAAAGGGTGTGACTAGGAGTAGTCTGGTCTGGTCAAACCTATAAAGGTGATAGCTCCCAATGGAAAGTACAGACATCACTAATGATCAAATGTTTGGGTCTTTGATTTTGTTCTTTGGTCATTTCAGTCATGTCCATTTGGGGTTTTCTTCAATATACTGGAGTGCTTTGCCATTTCCTACTCCAGTTCATTTGACAGATAAGGAAATTGAAGCAAACAGGGTGAAGTGACTTGCCCAGAGTTACACAGCTAGTAAGTATCTGAGGCTGCGTTTGAACTCAGAAGATCAGTCTTCCTGACTCCAGGCTTAGCAGTCTATCCACTTCGACATCTAACTTGCCCTTGGGCCTCTGATTATGTCCCCTTAAATTTAAGGGGATGTGAAACCTCATCCTACATACTTGAAAGCCTCCTGACATCTAATTGAGAATAACTGATGGTAGATCTGAGACACATTCTCAGATCAAAACCCTCCTTTTATAAAAGGGGACAGAGCTGAGAACCACAGCTAAGAGAGGTGTGTGTGTGTGTATATGTGTGTGTGTGTGTGTATAAATATATACATATGTATACATGTATATATGTATGTGTGTGTATATAGATTGTATATATGTATGTATAAAGTAGAGGTATATATACATACATATATATGTATGTGTATGCGTATATGTATATGTATATATACGTGCCTAGGAAAGATGATAAATACTTCAAGTGAAATGACTTTGGACAAAGCCTGGAAATCTGGAGAAAAAACCACAGAACCTGTCTGCAGTACCCAGAGAAGACTGCCATGAAGAAACAGTAGCAGTTCAACGGAGGAATTCTGGATTCAGCCTCCTGAAGAAGACATTTCATTCAAGTTCTTGAACCAGAGCATGAGAAGCCACAATGAATGAGCCTTGAAGTAGAAGCACTAACTTGGCCCATGCCCTCCATTGGGAGATTTTGTGTACACATCAAATATGCAGGGCTCTAGCAGCCCTGAGTGCATGTCTCTTTGAGAAACCTCCAACCATAAGGTGGAACTGTCTAGAGGACTGTATAGACTCCTAGAGAAAGAACTGTCTTGATTGTGGGATATGGTCTGGGGTGTGAATCTTTTGTGTTTTGTATTTTAGTAGGGTAAGATATTTGATATACATTGTCAGCCTGAATGCTTGCGTGGGCTCTGTAGGCATCTAATCTTGTCCTAAATTCTGAGGTTCCCAAAGGAAATCCTGAGTATGGATGGGAGCCAAAGAGATCAGATTCTTATCACCTAGCAGCACAAGGGCCACATCGGCCTCTTGTGTTGCTTCTTTTGGTGTTGTGGGATTGTGTTTCCATTTTCATAACGCCATGTTTTACAGCTTATGAAAGGTCTAATGGGCGACATCATAAAGGGTAGTTTATTCATCACCGAGCATTTATTTACCTTACAGGTTTATCAAAGCTTAAGGCAATGAAATCAGGCTGTTTCCATGCAAACAGAAAGAAACCAATCACTGGCAAGAAATCATTGTTTCTGAAAGAGTATTAAATAATAACATTCACATGGCACTTTAGAATTCGCAAAGAGGGGGCAGCTTTGCAAAGGTGGAGCACCAGTCCTGGAGTCAGGAGGACATTTTGGAAATGGCTAAAGCAAGTGTTTTGATTTGCTTGACTGTGAACATTTATTATGAAGGTTTTTGTTGGCATGGTTATTTGTTGTTCAGTGGTGACTAGGAGAGGATGGGAGAGAGAGAAAATAAAAGACATGCTTGTTTATTGAAAATCAGCCCTCAGATACTTATTAAGCTTTGTGACACTGGGCAAGTCACTTAACCCTGATTGAAAGAAAGAAAGAAAAGAAAAAGAAGGAAAGAACAAAAAAGAAAAAAAGAATTTGCAAAGCTCTTTATAAGCATCACCTCACCTAGGTCTCCCAATGACTCTGTGAAACTGGTAATATGGCTATTATTATACTTATTGTACAGATGAATAAACTGAGGGAGACAAAGGTTAAGCGACTTACCCAGGGTTACACAGTCAGTAAGAGTTAGAGGAGGAATGCAAGCCCAGGTCTTCCCAAATGTAGGCAGGTTCTGAATGCATCTGTCTGGGTCATTTTGGTCAAAAGAGCATTCTCCTTGATGGCAGATGTTTTTAAAATTAATTTTAATGCAATAATTCAATTAATTAAATTTAACGCAACAAGGTGTCTGTAAGCAGACCAGAAATCTGTCCATCAGGCCACATGGCCTGTCACTTCCTAATGCCATCTGAATACTCATATTGTGCTAAGTTCTGAACAAAAGGTTAAAAAGAAACAGGCCCGCACATTTCAAAAATGGCCAGTGCAAGTATTTTGCTTTGCTTCACTGAACATTTGTTGTGTGGATTTTGTTGTTGTTGTTTGGTGTTCAGCGGTGACTGGGAGAGGATGAGGCGGAGAAGAGAGGAAATAAATGCTTGTTAATTGAAAAAAGCTTTTTTTAAACAGCTTCTGCCATCAAGGAGAAGGCTATTTCGGCCAAAATGACCCAGACAGATATTCCAAATCTGTCTGCTTGGTTTATCAGTGCGGCGGTGTTAAGAACAGCAATAACAGCTTTTGGATCCTGGTTGCGTTGAAAGAAAGGTGTTTAGAAGCACTGAACTCCACAGTCAAAGAACCCGTGTTCAAATCCTATCTCTGCTACTGTGTGACCTTAGACAAAACCCTTAATTTCCCCACGCACTGAGATCCTCTTCTGTAAAATAAAGGCGTTGGACTACGTCAGGGGTGGGGAACCTGAAAGGCCACAGGTCCTCACCCCTGGCCTAGATGGCCTCTGATGGCCTTCCACCCCTAAAGCAATATTCCTCATCATGGCAATACTTCAATGTACCAAACATCTCACTGCACCCCTGATGATCAATGAGGTGTCTGTAAGCAGACAAGAAAGGGGATGAAAGGCTAGCGTGATTAGATCTGAGAGGAGGGTACCCATTCCAAATCAGACAGGCTCTTTATGATTGCTAGTATATCAGGTCTGGAATAGAAACCTCTGAAATCAGCTGGTATACACACAACTGCCCACCCCTACTATGAGGAGGAGGAGGTGGGGAGCAAGCCCACAGCATCACTGCCTTTGCCATTTGGGCATATACCTCATGGAAGCTCACAATGGGGATGGCGATCTTTGTCAGACTGGACTCTCTTAAGTGTGGCCTGAGGCAAAATGGCAGGAAGCAGAAATCCTAGAAGCCATTCAGCCACTTCATTAGCAGCCTGATCTGACTACCTCTCTCCACTCTGTCTTCTCTCCTCTCTGACCTTCCCCCATCCAGGCAACCATGCCTCTCACTCTGTTCCTCTCTCTCTCTACCATCAGTGGTCCCAGTAGCTGCATATGTTCTGTTGTTCTCTTCTTTGGGATTAGACAACAAACAATGACCTTGGTGCTCTCACTGCCTAAGACTAAGGTGGCTGCTCTCAAAGTTAGGCTAGTGCTGTCAAACTCAAACAGAAATAGGTGCCACTAAACTGTACCTAAACAGATTTTTGACTTTGAAAACCACATATTAACATTAGCTGTGTTCTATTATATTTTTATTTATTTTGTTAAATATTTCCCAATTACATCTTAATCTGATCTAGGATATAAATTGGCTCTTTGCCATCACATAGTTTATTATAAGTGTTCTGTGACCCAAACAACACTGAAGATTGGGTAAAATATTTAAATTCTTTATTGTAGGCTTGTTAAGGAAGGTTAATGCATTCTCATTTCTCTTGTAATAAACCTAGTTTTCACTTGTTTTGTGAAGTTGTGATTGCCTGTTGACACACTGATCCATCCTTTATAACTTCAAATTAGCAACTTCTAATGGGGGTGAGGAATGGAAGAAGCAGGAACAGGAGAAGAAGAATTCATCAAAAACAATTTTTTTTTAGGTAAAGACCTTTGGTAATAAAAGTAAAAACTTGCTGTGGCTGGTCCGTGGACTGGTAACTGGGAAAACTTGCTTAGAATGTCTAAGTCTGGCATCCTAGCATTTAGAGTATGATAAAGTACAATCTAGTGGAATCCTTCTTATATGACAGGGTAGGGCTAGACTTTTAGAATTTAGTATTAAGAAGAAGATTTTCTTTTTTTTGGGGGGGGGCTGGGCAATGCAGTTAAGTGACTTGCACAGGGTCACACATCTAGTAAGTGTTATGTGTCTGAGTTCGGATTTGAACTCAGATCCTCCTGAATCCATGGCTGGTGCTCTATCCACTGTGCCACCTAGCTACCCCAGAAGAAGATTTTCTAAAAGAAACTATTTTGCCATATCTGCTCATTTATGGTATGCTAAAATTTCTGACATAGACAATTTGTGTTCCAATTTCATGTGTGTTCCTTACCTACATATATATATATATATATATATATATATATATATAATATATATACACACATGTATATATATACATATATACACATGTATAGATATACATATATATACAATATGTACATGTATCACCTTGTATTTTATAGAAATTTATGTATGAGTGATTTATTTGTCTATTTGGAGATTCATGATTAGCCTGGGCAACGCAAGGGTATATAAGCTCTTTGGTGGTGTTCTGTGAACCATTATTAGCACTCATTAATGCTTTTTAAAATCCCTTAAAATCAAGGCAATAAACAGACCTTGCTTAATATGTTAAACAGTACCTATCGAAAACCAAGGCTAGTATCAGTTATTTACAGTGAAGAAATAGAAGCCTCTCCCCAAAAAGACTGGGGTAAATTAGAGGAGAAAATTAAGGATGTGCACTGTCACAACTATTATTTGATATAGGCTTGGAAATGCTAGTTATCAAAACACAAGAAAATAAGTATAAGCAAAGAAAAGGCAAAATTGTCTCTGCTGACAATAAAATGGTTTGCTTATCCTAGAGATGTAGGAAAAAATTAAAACAATAATTATTTCTTTCCCAATATTTCTAACAAGGTTGCAGTATACAAAATAAACCCACAAATCATTAGCCTTTCCATACATTACTAGCAAAATCGAGCAAGAAGAGATGGAATAAGAAGAAAATCCACTCACAGTAACTACAACATGCATGAAGTGCATGGGCGTTAACCTACATAGACACACATTTTTGACATTCTTGTCAAGTCCCAACAATTCTTTCCAAAAGAACTCTTCTTTATAAGAAAAAAAAGACATAGTTTATCAAAATAAACCAACACACATTGGCCGTGTCTGATAATGTCTAAGCCTTGTGCTTTTCTCATTCTCCTTTTACAATCCAAGAAGAGAAAGGGAGATTTCATCTAGTCCTTGAAGTCAAGATTGGTCATTACATTCACCAGAATGCTGATGTTTTCCTTTATCTTACTGTGGTCATTGTTTAAATTGTTCCCCTAGTTCTCTTTACTTAGGTTGGCTCCCCCAGTGGACAGACCCACTTTGTTTCCAGTTTCTTGTTTCTGTAACAAAAGGTCATGCCATAAACATTTTTGATTGACTGGAACTTTTCCTGCTGTCTTGGATGTCCTTGGGGCATATGCTCTGTCTTTATTTTATCCTCATTCCCCATTCTTGCTTCAAGGCCAAGAAGAATTGTTAATCCACTGAAGGGCAAAGGAGATATGAAGAGAATTATGGCATGCAAATAAACAGCCTAAGTACATACAGAGATGAGATTCAGCACCAAAGGGGAAAAAAAGAACCAAAGGCATGTAAGACAGAAATGGGGACCTTGTATGGAAAATACGTGAACTGGAAAAGGGTGGGGCAGAAAAGAAAAGTGCGGGAATTTTTTGATCTGGTCAATCATCCTTTTCTTTTGCGTGCATCTGTGTGGATGCTCACTAAGAGACCCACCTTCAACAAGAGAGCCAAATGCCAGCAAACCACGTTGGTCAATCAGCTTAATGTGGTACTGTGCATGAGACTGTGCAGACATCAGGGAAACTTAACAGTCTACAGCAGATAACAGACAGTCATGGAAAAAGCACAGGATTTGGAGTCAAGAGGAGCTGGGTTCAAATCCTGACTACTTACTAACAGTGTGACCTTGGGCAAGTAACTTTACCTCTCTGGGATTCAGTTTCTTCTTTTGTAAAACGAGGTGGTTGAGCTAGATGATCACTAGGGCCTCTTTCAGCTCTAAATTTTATGATCCTATGACCCTACAAATTGGAGATAAACACACATCCAAACAATCAGTCTGAGCAGGTATCCCCTTCTGTAACATCTCTGCCTTGTAGTCACACATGTAGACAGTGCATAGGGGTGTTAATCTGCCCAGCTTTGGGACTTCTGTCCTAGGCCTGAGCCATCTTTACGAGTGACTAAGGGCAAACTCACCTAGCCCATTGTATTTACCCAGTCCTAGACTAAATCATGCTTCCCCTAGACTAAATCATGCTTCCCCTCCCTTCCATTCACCTACTAAGGCCATCTTGCCACCTAATCTGCTATTACGTCGGAAAGGGAGTGCCAGAACTTAAGGCTCCACTCCATTCCTGTGACTGGGGAGTCACAGGATACTTGTATTATCTCATCTTCAGAGAATGTCAGCTCCTTGAGGGCAGGGATTATCTTTTGCCTCTTTTTGTATCCCTAGCACTTAGCTCAGTACCTGTCACATAGTAGGAGTTTAATAAATGTTTAATGATTGATTGATCTCCTCTTATGAGAATGTAAGTTCCTGGAGGACAAGGATTAACTTATTTTTATGTCTGAACCCCCAAAGCCTGCCACAGCACTTGGCACACAGTAAATTTTAATAATTTTTATTCATTCATTAATTCATTCATCCCAGCACATGTGCTTCTCAGTACCTAGAACGATGCTATATACATATATGAATATTTGGGGGTTCTATGATTTCAGCATAAGGAACTCCCAAAGTGGGAACTCTATCTCTGTGACTTAGTCATCAGTGTAAGGAAGTTCCTTGAAGGACAAAAAGTGACTTGATTCTCTGAGTCACACAGCTGGTTAAGAGTCAGAGGCAGAATTTGAACCAAATCCAGCACTCTAGCTATGTGAATGAATAAAGAGAATAGCATTTATTAAATACTTGGCAGCCAGATGGCAGAGTGATCAAAATGCTTCACCTGGAGTCAGGAAGACCTGAGTTCAAATCCTGCCTCAGCCTCGGGATGGAAAATGCTGTCTGTCCAAAGAAAGAACTATGGAAGTTGAATCGTTATCACTTATTTTTACCTTCTGTTGAGTTTTGTTTCATCTTTCTGATGGCTCCTCCTATTGGTTTTAATTTTCACTTACAACTTCACTAATGTGAAAATATGTTTAATGGGCATGTAAATGTAAAGCCTATATCAGATTGTGTGCCATCTTGGGGAGGGAGGAAGGGGGAGAAAAACTTTCAACTCAAAAGCATATGGAAGTGATTGTTGATAAATCAAAATAAATTAATAAAATTTAAAAAAAAAACCACACACAAATACTGCCTCAAACACTTCCCAGCTATGTGACCCGGGGGTTGAGGGTGGGGGGTTCTGTCTGCCTCAGTTTCCTCATCTGTAAAATGGGAGTAATAATAATAGCACATACCTCCTAGGGTTGTTGAGATAATAAAATGAGATGATATTTGTAATGGAAACCTTACAGTGTTATATAAATGCTACTTACTATATTATTAATATATCATTATTGTTGCCAAGCACTGTGCTAAGAACTAGGATACAAACAGAAACAGCAAGAAAATCCCAACCTATCGTTTAGAAATAAGTATTTTTAATACTTTAATTCTGGTCCTCCTGTCCCCTTCTCTCCATTACCACTACCTCATAACACCCCACCTTTTTACTGGCCTCTACTGCAGTGAATGATGCAACCTGAGCCCTAGGATGTTTATTATATGTTAAGGCATTAGCCAGGAACAAAACACTAACCTTTAGAACCCCACTTCGTCCTCCGGAATTCAGGAGAAAGAACCAGCCACATAATTCATTGAGTGTTGGATGAGAACAGGCACTCCAGGTGTTCCACCATGGGCCAGATGCTGTTCACCCCCAAGGGCCATAGAGGGAACAATACAGCTGTTCCTACTGTGGTGGAATTCAGCCTCACTGTGCCCCTTCCCTGGGCCCTACTAACTGTAACTTCTGGGGGACACTTAAAAAGCACAGAAAATTTTGAACTAAAGGTCTGGGTGATTCAGTAACAAGAAATGGATTACTGATTAAATCATTTTGAGCAATTAATTTTAAATGTTTTGTTTTTTTCCAGACTAAGAATATTTCTGAAAAGAAAATCTGGGGGCCAGCTAGGTGGTACAGCAGGTAGAGCACTGGCCCTGGAGTCGGGAGGACCTGAGTTCAAATCTAGTCTCAGACATTTAACACTTACTGGTTGTGTGACCCTGGACAAGTCACTTAACCTTACTGCCTAGCCAAAAAGATTTTAAAAATCCAAAATTGATGTTAAAGCCACTTGGCAGAGAAGTAAGTTGAGGCTTCAAGTGGTATGGAATGAGGTACACATTAACCAAGAGGGTGGATATGTTGATTTGTTTTGCTACACTGGATGTCTTTGTTACATGGGGACAATTCCAATGGGAGTCAGGAGTAGGGTTGGCTAAGGAAATGATGGTGATGTAAAAAAAAAAACAATTACAATTTTTAAAGGAAAAAAGGATAGAGGGAGAACCCTCCCTCAAAGCTTTGAACTATATATTATTATTCCTTTTTGAAAAATGAAGCCAAGGTGGCACAGAAGCTGTTCATTAGAGCAATGCATAGATTCCAAGTGGGACTTGGAGTCTGGAAGCCCCGAGTTCAAATCCTGCCTCAGATACATACTAGCTATATGACCCTAGGTAAGTCTCTATGCCTCAGTTTCTTCATCTGTAAAATAAGGATAATAACTAACCTACCTCACATGGTAGGTTCAAATAAGATACCATATGTAAAGCTCTTTGCAAAATTCAAAGTGCTATATAAATGCTAGCTATCGTATTAATCTAGTTTACTTAATGAATCAACTATTTTCAAAAAACATGCAGCAGGAACTTCCAAGAACACCCAGCTCCCCTGAGCGACCAAAGCCACATCTCTGGCATTCAGAGTGGCCTGTGTTCAATTGCCTGACTCTGGAAAACTCTATTGGAATTGGCCCCTCCCAGGCAAAGGGGAGATAGGCTTTTTAAGATCAGAATGGAGGGAGTTTTCTGTTTTTTAATTTTAAAAAATCCCTCATCAAAAGTCAGCAACTTTTTAGAGTGATGTGTTTAGACATCTATAATGTAAAAAGAGTAGATCTTGTTCTAACAGATATACTACTGTACTATCTTCTAAGGCTGAGAAATGTGGATGGGCCTGTTCATACCCATCATAACCAAATCAGTGCTCAAGATTTAATCTAATACACACACACACACACACACACATATTTACATAAATAACAGTATCAATGGCACAAAAAAATTAGAAAATTCATCAGTTAGGGTCTTATCTATATGTCTTTTGTCAAAGTTAATTATTTATAGTGAATAGGACATTTTTCTTGGATTAATACCGAGATGGTGGCTGAGAGTAAGTGACAAGGTATTTGAATTTTCATATAACGATTTTGGAACATGGCAAATCTTAGATTCACAGCAGTGACTTAGGCTCAGCCTTTGATGTACAACAGGGTCCTACCTAAGACCATCTTTTGTAATAAAACTATAAGTAGAACCCCAGTACATGAAATTGTTCATGACTTTTCTCTTTCTCCTACAACGACTATTATGTAACACATACACACGTGGACCACAAAGTTACCTCAGGTTCTATGGGAGGGGGCAGGGAAAAGGGAAGATTTAGCTACTAAAAGTACCCAAATTAAAAGGGGATAGCAAGGTGGCAAAGTGGATAAAGCACTGGGCCAGGAGTCAGAAAGCCCTGAGTTCAAATATAGCCTCAGATACTTATCAGCCTATGTGAACATGGACAAGTCACTTAACTTCTGTTTGCCTCAGTTTCTTCATTTCTAAAATAGGGATAACAACAGCATCTACCTTCCAGGGCTGTGAGGGTTCAAGGAGATAACATTCATAAAACACTTAGCACAGTGTCTAACACGTAGTAGGTGGAATATAAATTTTAGTTATTGTTGTTAACAGGCTATAGATTACCCATAAGTTTTTTCTCTTAATCTGTACCCTGAACATGGCATCATGTCAAGATTCCCATGTTTTCAATGTTCTCTCTGGCAAATATTCTACCATCTATGACCCCAAATATATGAATCTGGACCAAGGAGCTCCGCGGTATGTTGGAAACAGCACCAATGTACAGGAACACATGGCTTTTTAGGTTCCAGCTCTGCTGCTTAACACTAACTAATACTGATTATCACAGGACCTTCTGCAAATCACAATTTCAGTTTCATCATCTGTAAAATGGGGCTACTATGATTTCTACCCCCTACAGGGCTGTTGTGAGAATCAATACATGGCAAGCACTTTGTAAACACAATACAATAATCGTCTATCACTGAGATAACAATTTCATATCTTTCCTCAGAAAACACAGTCTTATATTCAAATAACGTTTTAGGTAATTTGTTCAAAGAAATTTCCTGGGGTCAGGCAATTGTTGGTTCCAGTCTTAACCTCTTATACCTTCTATCTCCATACTAGGTGTGTGACCCTGGACAAGTCACTTAACTTCTAAATGCCCTAGGAAACTCTATTAGACTACAAAGGGTAGAAAAGTTGCTGGTCTGCTTTAGTAGAGAGAACTTTCTCACAGAAGCCTCCCACTACCCAGCAAATCTCACGTCCTGACCAAAAAAAAAAAAAAGAGAGAGGGAGAAAGAAAAGAAAAAGAAATGATGATTTTGAAGAATACAAAGAAATATGTAAAGATATTTACGTAGTGATATAAAGGAAAGAAAGCAGAATGAGAATATTATACTCACTGTCAAGTGTGTAAAAAACAGTAATTATAATAGCAACCAAAAATCTGGAAAAATGCACCCAAAAAAAATGAGGTCCGAAGGGGCCATAAAAGCAAATACTGCTCTCCATCCAATGTACAACAGAAAAAAATAAATTTTTGTTAAAAAATTGTTAGATAATGGAGCTGATGGGGTTCTGTACAATCAATCATTCCGTTATTTTTAATTTTTCTTTTTGCATTTGATTGCTTTTGCTGAAGTTTAGAATTTAAAAAGAAAGTGAGCATATTGATAAGACTTACTAACCCAAACCCCAAGTGACCCAAACATTTCCTACACATTTTGAAAATGCAGATTCTTCCCAGTCGTTTTTCCCGCAGTTATTTTAATAAATGTTAAACATTGTACTGCAACAAATAAATAACATTATTTTCACTGCGTAGCTTTCAAAGGATAATAACCCTTATTCATTTTTATATCCTACAAGGTACCTAGCATTATCCCTGGCACATAGTAGGTACCTAATAAATATTTATGGAATGACTGTTTAAGTAACTTCTTCAATATATTTTTCATCTGAAACCTTTCTAACCAGGAATTGTGCCCTTGCCATTAAGAGAATAAGTAAATGCCAGAGGAATTGTGAACCTGTATATGATTTCATATTTTTGTTCAGTTGTTTCAGTTGTGTCTGACCCTTCTGTCACCCCGTTTGGGATTTTCTGGGCAAAGATACTGGAGTGATTTGCCATTCCTTTTCTAGCTCATTTTATAGATGAGGAAACTGAGGCAGAGTTAAGTGACTTGCCCAGGGTCACACAGCTAGTGTCTGACACCAGATTTGAACTCATGAAGAGGAGTGGGTCTTCCTGACTGTAAGCCAGGCTCCCTATCCACTGCACAGCTTAACTGTCCCGATTTAATAATACAGGTAACCCTTCGTGAGGACGATGCCTCTTGCAACGCAGCTAGACAGCCTTAGAGAGGTTAAATAATGTGCCCAGGGTCAACCTGCTAGGTGTAGCTGTCAGCAACAGGATGCAAACCCAGGTCTTCCTGATTCCAAGTCTGGCTCTCTTGGCATGATACCTTACTGCTTCTCTTGTAAAAATAAGGTTCACATCTTGAAAAATCTTGTGAACAGGTATGATGCCAGTAGTAATCTACACTCAGGGTGCAGTGGATAGAGCGCCAGCCCTGGAGTCAGGAAGACCTGAGTTCAAATGCGGCCTCAGTCACTTACTAGCTGTGTGACCCTAGGCAAGTCACTTGATCCTGTTTGCATCAGTTTCCTCAGCTATAAAATGAACTGGAGAAGGAAATGGCAAAACACACCAGTATCTTTGCCAAGAAAACCCCAAATGGGATCATGAAGAGTCAGACACGACGGAAACAACTCAACAAGAATCTGTACACGCATCATCTATTTAATTATCCTCTATCCCTATGTGGGTAACCCGATTTGTTGGGAACTTATGACATTTCGGTTCTCATCTTCCTTATTCCTCCAGCATAATGACATCTCCTAAGTAATACTGGTCCTCCCCTGAACTCTATAATTCTCTCAAGACACGTGACACCACGACACTGTTTTATTGTTATTTAAGTGCACATTAATGAAACAAATTCAAAATCTTTAGCCTGATCTTTCAATTCCCAGTGTTTTAGCACAGTGCTTGGCATGTAGCAGATGCTTAATAAATATTGATTGATTGATTCCTTCCACAATTTTCTAATTTTCTGGCCTTCATTGCTCTGCACCTCAGACAGACTGGACCATTTGCTGTTCCCCAAACACATCCCAATCTTTTCCACCTGAATGCCCTTCCCTAAAAACTGAAATCCCCTTTTCCACTCAAACCCCACCATCCACACCTCTTGAAATGTAACCCAGGGTCACACACCTAGTGTGATGAAATAGTTATTGTGCTATAAGAAGTGATGAGGGGGATGGTTTCAGAAAAACCTGAGAAGACTTGTGTCAACTGATGCAAAGTGAAATGAGTAGAAGTAGGAGAACACTGTAACTTAAATGTTACCTCCTCTAGGAAGCCTTCCCAATTCCCAAGGCTAAACTTTCTCTATTCCTCCCATGAACTTAACTACCCTCCAAATCTCCCATGTATTCTCCATGTTCTATTCCATATAATACTTGCTTATGCTACATGTCTTATCTTCCTTAATCATAGGTTGCTTAAAGGCACAAACTATATCATTCATCTTTATAGCTCCCTCAGCTCCCTGGCACCCTGCTCTGTGTGTGCACTTACGTGGTACCTACAACAAATGCCCACAATATATGTCTTATCTCCCCTAGTAAATCAGGCGTTATTATCTGGGTAACATGAACTTTAAAAATATACGTGTGTATACACATACATAAAAATACACATATTATATATATATATATATATATATATATATACTATATATTGCATATGTACTTATATATTGTACTATATATGCATATATATTATATATAATTTTGAAAACTCTACATTTCAACATAATTAGTTTCTTTTGTAATCCTGTGTATTTTACGCATTTAAAAACATTGCTCTTAGAAGAGATCCACAGACTTTACCAGACTGCCAAAGGGGCCTATCACACAAAGATGTTAAGAACACCTGTTCTGCTATGCCCAAAGGGGTATAAAACTGTGCAAAACTTTTGATCCAGTAATACCACTATGAGGTCTGTATCCCAAAGAGATCAGCTAAAAAGAGATATATGTACAAAAATATTTATAGCAGCTCTTTTTTGTGGTGGCAAAGAATTGAAACTGAGGGGATTCCTATCAGTTAGAGAATGAAGAGTTGTAGTACATGATTGTGATGAAATAGTATTGTGCTATAAGAAGTAATGAGGGGAATGGTTTCAGAAAAACCTGAGAAGACTTGTGTCAACTGATGCAAAGTGAAGTGAGCAGAACTACGAGAACACTGTACATAGTTAACAGCAGATTGTGTCACAAGCAACAGCGAACGACTTGGTTACTCTGAACAATACCATGATCCACAACAATTCAAAGGATTCGTGATGAAAAAATGTTCTCCACCTCCAGAGCGAGAATTGATGGATTCTGAGTGAAGACCGAAACATATGTTTTTCACTTTATATTTCTTGCCTCTTTTTTTTTTGGCAACATGGATAATATGGAAATATTCTGTATGACTTCATATGTATAATAGGTATCATACTACTTGCCTTCTCAATGGGCAGGTAGTGGAAAGTGGGAGAGAATTTCAAAAAGTAAAAAATAAAGAATTTTAAAAATAAAAATAAAAATAAAAGAACACCTGTTCTAGCTTCTTGAAGGAGAATGCTAGCTTTATGCATTTTTGTATCCCTTCCCCACCACAAAGCCTTAAAAACAGTAAACAATGGGGGGGGGGGAAGGAGCTAGGTGGCACAGTGGATAGAGCACCAGCCCAGGAGTCAGGAGGACCTGAGTTCAAATCTCACCTCAGACACTTGACATTTAACTAGCTGTGTGGCCCTGGGCAAGTCATTTAACCCCATTACCTAGCCAAAAAAATAGTAAACACTTAACAAATGGCAGAATGTTACAATTGGCAAGGGACTAACAGGTGTCCTACTTTAACTCTCTCATTTTGCAGGGACTTAGGATGCACAAACCAGGATCTAAATCCCAGACTCTTGCTGCCAGATCCAGTACTCTTTCCATTGCTCTGTGCCAAAGGCAGAGAAGGAAAGGAAGGAGTAGGAGGGTATTCTCAGCTCCTTTCACGTTTGAAAGGGAGATGCAGTATCTATGAGGCCCAAATAAAAGAAAACTGGTCTGGTGTCAGAAGCAGCAACAAAGCCATCTCTACTGAATATCAGAAACACTGCAAATGCACAAAAGAACAAGATAAACGCAGTATCTATGAAACACACATGAATGGCATAGAGTGGTGGAAATTTTGTTATTCAGCTTACGTGGGATGGGGTTGGTGACTTTGTAAGCGAATCCAGAAAGCCAGGAAATATTTATTTAGTCGCTATGAAAAGCACATTCTAAAGAGGAGTGAAGATTTCTTGATATGTTTGGAAAGGCAAACAGTAGCTGGATTTAGCTAATTTATGGGACCTGAGGAGCCAATAACAACATCAATCACAGGGAAACTATTATTGTCAATTCAATTCAATTTACTTCAAAATATTCATTAATCCGCCACTGTGTGCAAATCAGTGGGCTAGACACAATTCGGTAGCTAGGTGCAGAGGAAGGAACGCTGGGGCTGAAGTCAGGAAGACTCCTTTTACTGAGTTCAAATCTGGCCGAAGACATTTACTAGCTGTATGACCCTGGGAAAGTCACTTAACCTTCTTTGCTTCAGTTCTTTCACCTGTAAAATGAGTTGGACAAGGAAATAACAAATCACTCCAGTATCTTTGCCAAGAAAACCCCAAATGGGGTCACAGAGTCAGATGTGACAGGAATGACTGGACTAGATACAAAGTTTAGATACCACATTGTCCCTGCTTTCATGTTACTTATTTAGCAGACAGTTATGTCAGATACATAAATAACTATAATACAAAAGAATATATGATGCAGTAAGTACATAAGAGAAGTACAAAGAGAGTGCCATGTAAAGTTCATTATTCAAAGCAAGGGAAGATAAAAGTTGGCACTAAAAATGTTGGGCAATATTCAACCTGTCAAAAATGAACTGTTCAGGAGGGGGAGAAAAGGTGAGTGCTGGCGATTCAAAAGAAAAGAAATATAAAAGGGTCATTTAAACATTTTTTTTAAAACTCAGAAAAGAACAGAAGGAAGTTCAGAGGGAGACACACAAGCAGCCTTAAAACTAATGCACTGAAGTCATCCAATTTTTTTTTTAATGACAAGCTGTTTGCAACAGGGACATGAGGTTTTTTAATACACAATCCTTTTTTTCTGTTCTTCATTTATGGAAGTGTCTGTCTTAACTGGGATTTGTCAAATTCAGGATCACAAAAAGTAAAAATTATTTAAAAAAACAACAGAACTGTTTCCATTTTTGTATTTGTATCTTTCAGTATCTGACACATAGTAGGTGCTTAATAAATTGCTGGCTGAGTAACTGAACTCAATTCAGGGACAATCATTACTGACAACACAGGTGAGAGGAGATATAATGAGAAATGGTAAAGTAAAGGGAACAATCTTGTCTGTTTTGCAATTATCTCTCAGCTTCTATGGGGGATTTGTGGGGTTTGACCCATTTGTGTGGTTAATAATTTTTTTTTATTAAAACAAAATCTCTTGTAGCTAAAGTATGTCAGGTATCAGGAGATGTTTTCCAAGTTTCAGCTTTAAAAAACTTGAAATAGGCTGAATATGATTGCTAAAAATGACAGGCTTCTCATCAGAAAGGTTGCCTGGGCTGTTTGCTCCTTGCAACATCTGCTCTGGGCCACAGAGGAATGACGTTATCTCCACTTCTCATTGTCTGGAATTTAGCAGCGTGTGCACATTTAAAGAATTACAGGGTTTAGAAAATATTAAGAACATGCAATTACACTGGTACTCTTACTTTCGTGTGAAGCTCAGCTTTAAAAGTACACTACTGCGCCTATTTTTCCTGCAACGACAATTTTTATCAGAGAAAGGTGTGTGAGCAAATGAAAAACTGCAATGTTTACATTCAATATGTTTATCAACTGCAAAACAGCAGAATCCTAATTAATTAAGATTAATTCATCTTAATCTTTCTAAACTGCTGAAAGGCTAAGGCCTCCTACTCATTTAAGAAGCTAGTTCTGAATTTTGTTCCTTTTCTCCAAGCGTTTCAAGCTATTCCTTACAGCACAGCAGTCTATGTACAAGTCACTTGCAAGGTAAAAACTTGCTTCTTGAATTCTAAGAAATGACTGGAACCAATGGCCTCAACAGAGTAAACGAAATGAGATATGAAGATGTGACAATATGTTTAATTTAATTTAATTTTTAAAAATTCAATTTTACTTTCTGGGACAAATTCCTCTCCTCTCCCCTCTTTCCCACCTATTAAAGAAGGCAAGAAAAACATGTATAGTTATGCAAAATAAATTTCTGCATTAGACATGTCTAAAAAAAAGAAAAGAAAGAAAAGAAAATGGGCTTCAATTTGCACTCTGAGTCCTCTTTCTGGAGGTGGGTAACATGTTCACGATTTCCTTGGAGTTGTGGCTGGTGACTATATGGCCCATGGGCAGAGCACCTCTGGTGCCATCTCCCCATGTGGAGATCCTGGGAGTATGTAGACACCATATAACTATTTAATATAGCTATTTAATTGGTGAATGGGAGGCTCTTTAACTGGCATTCAAAAAGGCCTGGGTCAACCTTGCCCGTTGTCTCAGCTGCTCTGCTTATGGCTCATCTTCCTTCCTTCTTTCCTTCCTTCTTTCTTTCTTTCTTTCTTTTTTGGTTAATCTTCTTTACTGACAGCATTCAGTGAGAGACAATTTGATGAGGGTCTGAGAGGCATTAGTCCCTCCCTATTAAGGCCAACATATGGACCCATGGGGGGGAAAAAAAGGCCTCTGTCCTTAGCCTCTGCATTTGTTCCTTTCCATCTTAGGTGAAAGAACTGGAGAGGAGGCATCCCATTTTTCCAGAGTCCTAGTGGAGAGTTTTGCAGCCAGTTCAGAATCAGTGCCCCTGAAGAGCAAGGAATGACCTCTAGGAGTGACCTCTGAGGATCAATCAAATTGACAGTTGAGATAAGGATTCATTTGGCGGTCATGCTCTAGCTAGACATGAACTTGGTGGAACCAATATTAAGTAGAAACTGAGCTAAGTTTGATCCCCACAGAGAGGATAATAGGAGAAATTATGTTCCTGAGGTACTGGGGAGAAGTATCTGTACCTTTGTTTTTATTACAGCTTTTAAGTAAATATCCCTTGGTAAAAAGCTGAAATTGATGTTAAGTGGATAAATGCAACTAGGGCATGACTCACGGGCACATTCTCTGCGGGAGAAACACAACCAATGGAGGTTCAAACCCTATTTAATTCCGGATGAGGCCATGCAGGTATCAAATATGCTCTGGCCTCATGTCTCAGAGGCAAGCCAGCTACATCTGTCCCCCCCAGGGTTCTCAAGGCACCCTGAGAGGTTTGGGGGGTGATCCATTGTCAGTAATGCCACTGGCTTGAGCTCCCATCAATTGTGTTCCCCTACTGGCAGGAAGTAGCACCCAAGTTCCATTTAACCCCTTAGCCTCCCTTAGCTTTTATAGGGGGTTATTCACTTTAAAGAGGTAATGAGAACAAAAGCTCAGGTTATTTCCCCCAACACCTCAGGGACATGACTTTCCTCCCCTACACCTCTCCTCAGTCTCTGGGCAAGTGTGGGCTCCAACCTAGCTCAGTGGGAGAGCTGAGGAGAGAGACGTCATCATCAAAGGCAATGGGGCTTGCCCCCATCCTCATTCGGAGTCCACAGGCTCATAATCAATCCACCAGAATTTATGAGAGCCTACTATGTGCTAGACACGATGCTAGGTACTGGAGAGACAAAAAGAAAACAGAAACTGTCCCTGCCCTCAAGGAGATTACATTCTATCAGGAAAACCAATATGCACAATTTTAAGTACAGACCAAAAACCCCCATAAAAAATAAGTACAAATTGGGGGTGGGGAAGGTGAGTGGAAGACTTAACACCTGAGAGGACAAGAGAAAGCTTGACATGAAATATGGTATTTGAGCTGAGATTTAAAGGAAATCAGGATTCAAAGAGGAGCAAGTACAGGAAAGAAAGAGTCCATTCTAGGAATGAGGGTCAGCCTGTTCAAAGAATTTAGAGCTGAAAGGGCCCTTAGAAGCCACCTGGCTCAACCTCCTCATTTTTTTTAGATGTAGAAACTGAGGCCCAAAGAGTCACACAGGGAGTAAGTAGCAAATGTAACTCAAGTTTGTTTTTCTTCCAAATCACAGATCCTTTCCACTCTACCATGCTGTTGTATAAGGATGTTAAAAAAAACTCTTCTGTATCAGGCTAGCTTCAGTAGAGTTGGCCTTTTTATTTGGATAGATTTCCTATTTGCATCTCTGGCTTCTGTATATGCAGATAAAGACTCTATCTGCTAAGATGTCCACAATTGTAAGATAATTCTTGGAAACTTTAAGATTAAAAAAAAAAGGTGACAACACCCCAAACATCACTCCATCCTGTACGTTCATGTTTGGCAAACACTTTTGGATTAGGACTACTTGTGGCTGCTTAAAGAATATGAAACACACAACCATAGCAGTAGCAGCAAAGACAATAACGAGTTAATTGCTCAAGGATGAACAATAAATCAAGAGAACACTACAAGGTATATCAAATGACCTGCCCACGGTCACAGAGCTAGTGAATGTCTAACGCTGGATTTGAACTTGGGTCTTCCTGAGTTGGCCAGGTCCAGTACTCTCTATACTCTGTCACCTAGTTGCCTTTTCTCTCCTTAGAAACCTTCAGGAAAAAGAGCCATCACCCAGGGTCCCAGAGAACTCAGCTGTTTCTAGCAACACTCCCCCAAGTCTGCAGAGTGTTAAAACCACAACTATGATCTAACCCATTATTAATAGCATGATCACGGCACTTGACTTTCTATAGGCAGGGAAAATAATTTCATCATATTCTTCTATGGTGTCTTTCTAGTACTTTTTTTTTCTTTCAACTGTCTGCTGTTATTTTGCAGAACCAATTTACAAGTAACTTAATCTGAAGTATGTTTTAAGATCAAAGCATAACATCATAAGGCTGAAGGTTGCCTTTAGGAATGAAAAAATTCATCTTCTTAGTGACTCAGTGTGTTAAAGATTTCCCTCACTCCACTTATAAAAGATGTGAGGCTTTGTGTGCTAATTTTTAAAGCCCATTCTATAAAGCCATTTAAAAAAATCCAAGTACAATCGCCCATGTGTCTTTTACATTGCAGTGCCTGTGATTTCCGTGTTATGGCAAATGCTGGCATCCAGATAATTACATGTACTTTGGTGTTGCTCATGAAGAATTAGGTTCCAAAATATTAGAGCCTGTTGTTTAGTCATATAGCTGACACACAGATCTTTAGTATAACTTTTATATTGTTGTTATTTCTTAAATGGCAGGTATACTGTTACCTCTTCAGAATCACTAAATAGTAGGAAGACAGTTGTTTATGGGATAGGAAAAGCTAGAAACCAAAAAAACCCCAAAAACATTGGAAAATTCCTGTAAAAGGAATAGATATTCAGCCTGCTGAAGTTCAGTCTACTAACCAAAGGACTAATGTATTTTGTCATTTTCTAACTAAATAAAAGATGAACACTGTAATGATTTTTTTTTTTAAAATGGTAGGTTGATAAGTACTGCATCAAGTAATCTCTCAAAGTCCCCCTTCAGCCCTATACACCACTGCTGGGAGGAATCCTGAAAGGTGCCAATTATTCCACAAAACCCACTTCTTTAGTGGCTGTCTTCCCTTAGCTATAAAGATAATGGGATAGGGAAGGGGAAGATAAAAGAGAGAAATAATAATAGCTAACACTTCACAAAGTGCTTTTAAGATTTAAAAAACATTTTATATTCATTATGCCTCACATCAACCTTGTAGGGTAGATACTACAGGTCTAATTATCTCCAGATGACAGATGAAGAACTGAGGTTCTTAAAGCTAATGACTTGCTCATCATTGGTCACAAAGCTCGTTAAGTGGATTTGAATCCACATTTCTCTTGGGTGAAAACTCAGTGATCTTTCTGTTACCCATGCTGCCTCAGAAAGAGTATGATGAGAACTTCCCCAGAACAGTAGCCACCAAAAGTTCAAAGTCTGAATCTACTCACCAGTAATCTGTCATCTTTACAAACCACTCTTGAAAAGACTCAAGATTCCACCAGCAAATTTTCTGAAAATGTGTATTCTTCCAATGGTTGTAACACTATTGGCCCAAATATAACATCACAAACACAAAAATCACGCTGCTCTGTAATTCTGGGCAAAGATTTGCCATTATTTTAGCCTATATTGTTTGAGAATGAGTCTAAGAGCCAGTTTTTACAGGATCATATAGATTTAGGCTGCAAGGAGACTTTGAGGACCTAGGGCTAGGTCCTAGGATGTGTCAGAAGCAGGCTTACATGGATCCACATTCTTCTGATTCCAAATCCAGTTCTCTCTCCACTGTACCTTGCCACTGCAGAGCAGTCATGGTTTGGGTCATATATACCATGACATCCTCCATTCTTTTTCTAACCCAGTAATTGAGGCAGTTAAAAAAGTACCTACCTAAGCAGTTAAAAGTAAACTCTTCATGTAGGCGAGCTTTTTTTAGATACCACATAGCTGTGTGACCCTAGGCAAGTCACTTCTGAGCCTCAGTTTCCTCATCTGTAAAATGGGGATAATAATAATAATAATGCCCACACTTCACGGAGTTGTTATAAAGATCAAGTGAGATATTTACCAGCATTTAGAGCCACTTGCAAACCAGTGTCTGACACCAAGTAGGCACTTAATGAATGCTTGACTGACCTAGAAAGTGCTTAATAAATGCTTGTGGATTGATTATTATATAAATGTGAGCTATGATTATTAGAAGTTAACAAACTTATTGCACTAAATAAAAGATTCTTAAGCATCAGACCAGCCCAATCCTACATTCTGATAGCAAGACAATTTTCCATGAGCCCAACACAACAAGATATCACATGGCCAGACTCATATACAGACCACTGTCCTCAAAAACTGCTTTTGCAGACAGTCAGGACTCAAGCTGCTGATACTACTCTTGAAAAGTAAGGAGAGGAACCCTGAAACCTGATAGGTTTAATGACAGTGAAGCAGGTGACAAATACCAAGGAAAGCCCAGAAGGAACACAGCAATTCAAAAAAAAAAAATGATGGAGAACATTAGGATGTTCCCAAAGGAAATGACTATCCAGTCAGCCCTTTGTTTCACACTAATCCTGTCTTCCTGTTTTGTCACCTTACCATAAATCACAGAAGCATCTTATTGTAGATTTAAAATTGGAAAGGGATGACAGGATCCCTGACTTGGAGCTGGAAGGGACCTCAAAGGCCATTTAGTCAAGCCCTTATTTTACAGATGAGGAAACTGAGGCTGAGAAGTAATGTGCCCAAGGTCACAAGTGTAGCAGAGCGGAGATGCAAACTCAGGTATTCTCACTCCAAATCTGTTCCTTTTATAAGTCCACTCCCACAGTACCAAATACCTGTGAAATTCAGTTCAATTTTGGCTTTCACTTACTTCAATCATAGAGCAGCTTTTGCTTCTGAAATAACACATGTAAGATTTACTCAACATCTGTCATTCCTTGTCAATCATTAACCATTTGTTAGACCTGGTATTTCTGATCCAGGGGCACAATCCAAGAAAGAATATAACTTCGTTCAGTCTCATTAGGTCACCCCATTGGGTCCCAAAACATACTCCACATAAATTACTCAACAGCATTTTTTCCTCTCATTTACATGGAGAGTGAAGTCATTTGTCAACCGACGCCCTTAATAAGAGTTCAGACATGAATTTCCTAATAAGGAACTGGGAGAATCTTGAGAAATACACCAGGCATGAGCAAGAAACTGCACTGTTCACAATTTTCATGGCTATGAACACATAGATTTGGGTGACTGGAAATTTCACAAGCTGACTTTAGTCACCAGTTTTAATTTGTATCTTCAGTATTTCTCCCTTTCTCTGGCAGAATTCTCCAAAAAACAAATGTCTCCTTGGAGCAGGAGTTTTTAACCTTTTTTTGTGCTCTGGACCACTCTGGCAGTCTGGTGAAGCCTATAGACTCTTTTTTGGAATAATATTTTTAAATAAAACAAGATACATAAGGATTAAGATACATGAATAAGATTCATTAAAATTACAAAAGAAACAAATTATAATAAAATACAGGAATTAGGGGTAGCTAGGAGGCGCAGTGGATAGAGAACCGGCCCTGGCATCAGGAGGACCTGAGTTTAAATCCAGCCTCAGACACTTGACTGTGTCTGTGTGACCCTGGGGCAAGTCAGTTAACCCCACTGCCTAGCAAAAAACCAACCAAACAAAAACCCAAACAAATAAAATACAGGAATCAATTTTTATTAAATTTGCAGACCCCTCTCTCCAAGTTAAGACTCCCTCCCCTGCAGATTATCAGTGTCCAGGAGTCCAAACGTCTGCTGCATCCCAGAGTTTCAAGACAACATAGAATATGAGTCCTGTAATAGTGGACTCCCTGGGTACCTGCTCATCTATTGCTCACAAACTACAGATACCATGGAATCTCCTGCATCAAAACCTGGAATTATGGATCTGCAAAGTACCTCAGATAACATCCATCTTTCTCCTTTTACCTGTAAGGAAGCTACGGCCCCAGTTCAACTCAATTAAGCCAATGTTCATTAAGAGCTTACCACCTGCAAGGCACTGAGCTGGGGAATACAGAGCAAAAACAAAACCACACCTTCATCACCCTAAAGGACTTTACATTCTAAGCTGGAGGGGGGTAAGGGGAGTGGGAGAGACAATAAGGCACCTACACAAAGAAATAAATACAAGGTAATTTTCTCTGGCTGTTCACACATGTCTGGAATACTCTCCTTCCTCTGCTCTGACCACTGAACTTCCCAGATTCCTTTAAGTCTCAACTGAAATCCC
The DNA here is from genome assembly GCF_003287225.1 of Phascolarctos cinereus. Classification (NCBI taxonomy): domain Eukaryota; kingdom Metazoa; phylum Chordata; class Mammalia; order Diprotodontia; family Phascolarctidae; genus Phascolarctos; species Phascolarctos cinereus. Next base: position 84,330,044 of record NW_027556098.1, on the reverse strand, counting down.
ACTTTTTATAGGAAGCCTTCTCCAACCCTCTTAATTCCAGTGCATTTCCTCTGTTAATTACTTCCTATTTATTCCATATATGCCTTGCTCTGTATATATTTGTTTGTGAGCTGTTTCCTGCATTAGATTGTAAACTCCTTGAAGGCAAGGACTGTCTTTTGCCTCTTTATACTGCATCTTCAGTGTTTAACACAGTGCTTAGCACATAGCAGGCATTTAATCAATGTTTGTTGAATGAATGGGGAGAGAGAATATGAATCATGGGTGAATGGAAGTCAGAGAAGGCTTCATGTGGGGGTGACAACATAGATGAGCCTTGAAGAAATATAGGGATTCTGAAAAACAGACATGAGCATAGTAGACCCATCTGGCACAAAATCAAACCATCTCTCAATCAACAAGCATTTATTAAGGCAGCACGGCAGCTAGGTGGGACAGCAGATAGAGTGTCAGGCTTGGAGCCAGAAAGACTCCTCTTCCTGAGTTCAAATCCCCTCAGACATCGACTGGCTGTGGGACCCGGGACTAGTAACTTAATCCAGTTTACCCCAGTTTCCTCATCCGTAAAATGATCTGGAGAAGGAAATGACAAACCACTCCAGTACCTTTGCCAAGAAAACCCCAAATGGGGTCACAAAGAATCAGACACAACTGAAACTGAACAACAAAAAATTTATGTGGCAGGCACTGTACTAGGTTCTTCAGATACCATGAAAAAGCAAAAATAGCCCCTGCCCTCAAGAAGCCTCCATTCTAATGAGAGAGACAACATGTAGATAGCTAGGTTCATATAAGATAATACACAGAGAAGAGGGAATTCCCAGAAAGAGCTATCAATCCATTTCCTTTTGCCTTCACTTAGCATCCCTATAACTTCCCATATCAGATTGCCCTGCCAAGGCACAGGAGGGCAAAGCCTGTTTTACTTTTTGTATTTGCTTCCTCAAGGTTTAGCACAAAGCCTGGCACATGGTAAATGCTTCCTAAAAAAAGTTTTTTCATTGATGCACTGATTTATTCATTCAGTTTACAATGCCTAAGAGGCAGTCCATGATGGAAGCCTGGAGCTCAGTAGAGAGACTAGGGCTAGCTATATAGATAATAATATTATTTCATATAGAGCTTCAAGATTTGTCAAGTACGTTACATGTTGTCTCATTTGCATAGAGATGACAACTGAACCCTGGAGAGATCACCAAGCGAGAAAGTATAGTAGAGAGCCCAGGACAAAGCCTGGCAGGACAACCTCAGTTAATGGGTGTGGCACGGCTGAAGACATAGCAAAGGAAACTGATAAAGATTAATGAGACTGACAGCCGAAGAGAAGAGTGTCATGGCGTCTCAGAGTATCTCACAGGAGGATCTAGGAGTCTGCAATGACAAAGCCTGCAGAGAGGTCAATAAGGATGGAGTCTGAGAAAAGCCCATTAGATCTGGCAATTAAGAGGTTATCAGTAATGGTTTCAGCTGAATGATGAGGTCAGACACGAGAAGCTACCCATCTCTGCCGCCAGATCAGTGAGGACTTAAAACATAAATGAGATATTGCTTTTTGGAAATAACCAATGTGGGAATTTATTTAGCTCAACAATGCAGACTTGTTAAGAGAATTTTTTTTTCATTTGTTCAATTGAGAGTAGTCAAGAGAGAAAATAAATGCTTGTAAAAAGTAAAAAAAAAAATTAAAGATTTAATTTTATATAATACAGGTTTAAATGTAAGATATTTTCAGGTCGTGCCATACTGTGTTAGATGGTGAGATCTACTGGTAAAACATCATAACCTAGCCTGGTTCTTTGACTACATTATCAGTTTCTAAGCAAAAAGTTAGAAACCTATTTCAAATGAGATAATCAAACGAAATAAATGAGATCATATTTGTAAAGTACTTAGCACAGTGTCAGGCACACAGTAAGTGCTTATGTCTCTCCTCGTCTCTCTCCCACCTATTTTCAGGATAAAATTTATATAAGAATTATTATTTGTTGAATATATTAAAGTGAAACAAAGCGGCACCCAAACTATAGGCTTTCTTCTCTAAGTAAAAGGGAATAAGCATTTGTTAAGCACTCAGAAGCTTCAGATCCTTCATAAATATTATCTTATTAAACAATTCTGGGAGGTATGTGCTATTATTATCCCCATTTTACAGATGAGGAAACTGAGGCAGATAGAAGTTAAGTGACTTGCCCAGGATCACTTATGTAGTAAGGGTCTGAAGCTGAATTTGAACTCAAGTCTTCCTGACTCTAGGTCACCCTATCTATTTCATCACTTAGCTGCCAATGGAGTGTCAAAAGACAAAACACCTCAAATAAGCAATTAAACTTTGGCCCAACTCTGCAAAGCATGGGCAGAGCAAAATGGACCATCTATCTCCATACACCCTAACAGGGGCCTCAGGCCACCTTCTAGGTGCTTGGGTGAGGCCTTCTGACTGAACCCCAGTTTTCCAGAAGTTTGGATTCAGTCAGAGTAGCACCTGAGGACCTAGAGGGCCACACATGGCCTTGACACCCACAAGTTCCCAACCCCCTGCTAGGGCCTACCTGGAATAAAGTCTCAGCGGCTCTGCTTTCTCAGCCATTCTGTATCCCTGTTAAAGACCAAAAACTTCGAATCACTTCACTCTTGGTAAACTGCTATTTGCTAACTCCTGGAAGTTTATCTAACATTAGCAGCATGTATTTATCTAAAACAGTGGTTCTTAATCTGGCATCTGTGAATTTAAAAAACCCTGATAACTGTATTTCAGTATATTTGGTTTCCTTTGTAATCCTCTGCATTTATTTTACACATTTAAAAACATTATTCTGAGAAGGGGTCCATATGCTTCACCAGACTGACAAAGGGGTCCACACAGGGATTGCTGGAGTCAGCTTGAAATAGCAGCCAGTTTGCTAAAATTTCAATGTGAGCATTTAAATCTCAGAAATCAGCAAATCTGGTCTTGATGTATTGTTCTGCTGACTGTCTAGACTTAAAAAAGTGATGGAGAAAATGTTAATGATGAAAATTAAATTTTAAAATGTGTTGTAAGTACACCCCAAGCAGGTTGTTAAACATTTACCAGCTTCCAGTGAGTCCACAATACAATAAAAAGGTTAAGATACCCTGATCTAAAAAAGCCAGCTTCAATATTTCTGGATGAACAAGAGAACGTAAGAACAGAAGTTTGTAAAATGACTTACTTGCGGCCCAGAGCGCTTTTATCATTTAGGATTACAGATTAAGCTGAAAGTGCCCTTCCCTAGAGGCCATCTGGTCCCACCAATGACATGCTGGTAAATGTTTAACAACTGGTTCTCATGGGGAAAAAAACATGCCCACAACACACTTTTAACTTTTATCTCTACAATTGGCTCTTTCTCCATCACTTTCTTAAGTGTAGACAATAATTAAAACAATAAATCAAGCCCCAATCTACACAGCCTCTGCTGATTTACAAGGTATAAATGCTTACACTGAAAATTTAACAACCAGCTCTTGACAGCTGGTTAGAGCTGTCTCCAGCACAGCCTTGAGTCCAACCCTCTGATTTCACAGATGTACACACAAATGAAGAAACTGAGACTAAGGATGTTAAGTGACCTGCCAAAGATAAAAAGCAGTAAAAGCATCAACAACTACCTGTGACTGGAGAGGCAATGAGGGTTACCAGTGCCTACTGCTGCCTCACCCCAAGGTCACACAGCAAGAAGCAGAATCAGCATTCAAACACAGGTCCCTGACCACAAAATTAGTCTTTCCACTGAACTCCTCTGCTTCTCTCCCAGCTGGTAGAATCGAAGTTTAACAACTTTCACTTTATGGTATAAAACCTTCCTTCTTGATGTAGTTTCTTTGTTCTGCTAAATCTCCAGCAAGCTATTCTGCTTTTAAAAAATGTACTCATTTCTAAGATCTTCACTACATTCATTGGCAATAAGAATGCTTAGTAAAAAAAAATAGGAAAGCTAAAATAATGTACTAAGTGTATTGAACACTTCTCACGAGAAGGTACAGAGTCCTCAGGCACTACTAAATAGTATTAAAAGAAATTAAAACAATGAGGAGAGGAAGAATAGTCTAATTCCATTTCTTAACTGCTCCAAAAAAAAAATTAACATCTTGAGCACAGGGGGAATTAGAGATATGTGGGAATTAATAGGCCATGATATGAGACAATTATTCTTTAGAGATGTTTCCTAATAGTTATGTTTTGGACTAAAAGACAAACGAAATAGAAATTGAAGGCTGGGGAGAATACTGAGAAGAGGAATAAAACTTTCCTCACAGTAAGAAAATTATCACTACAATTAACTACTTGAAAGTGAACATCTTCTGTGCATACCCTTTGACCCAGCAATAGCACTTCTAGGGCTATATGCCAAAGAGATCATACAAATGGGAAAAGGACCCACATGTACAAAAATATTCATAGCAGCTCTTTTTGTGGTGGCAAAGAATTGGAAATTGAGAGGATGCCCATCAATTGGGGAATGGCTGAGCAAGTTGTGGTATGTGAATGGAATGGAATACTATTGTGCTATAAGAAATGATGAACAGGCTGACTTCAGAAAAACCTGGAAGGACTTGTATGGTCTGATGCTGAATGAAGAGAGCAGAACCAAGAGAATGTTGTACACAATAACAGCCACATTGTGCAATGACTAATACTGATAAACTTAACCCTTCCCAGCAATACAAGGATCTAAGATATCTCCAAAGGCCTCGTGATGGAAAATGCTATCCAGGGGGCGGAGACAAGATGGCAGAGTGAAAGCTGCAACTTGCTTGAGCTCTCCTCCAAACCCCTCCAAATACTCATAAAAAATGGCTCTAAACAAATTCTGAAGCAGCAGAACCCACAAAAAGACAGAGTGAAACAAATTTCCAGCCCAAAACAACCTGGATGATTGATCAGAAAGGTGTATCACGCCGGGTCGGGGAGCGCAGGCCTCAGCAAACCTGATGCAGGCCTCAGAGAACTGAATCTCGGGCAGCTGTGGTGGTTTCCAGACTCCTCAGTCCACAAATGCCAAAGACAACTTAGAAGGTCAGTGGGAAAAGTCTGTTTTTCTGTTGGTGCTGAGACAGGAAGGTGGGGTTTCAGATCCATTCCCCAAGAGCGTGGCCCGGGGGGGGCAGCTGCTTCCGAGCTTCCCCACAGACTGAGGGGGAATCCAGTGGCTGATCAGAGAGGGACTGCAGGGAACTCTTTGCCAGTGCTGAGGCAGGAATCTCTTGCTTTGCCCCTGTTTGGATCTGGGTCACAGTTCTGGGCTGCAGTGCTAGGGTGAGGAGGAACGCTGGCATGGTAGAGCTTGGAGTGGCTGTGGAGAGGAACCCCGTCTCACAGTTACAGGACTGAAAGGAATACTTGTGTCACAGGCCCCAGGAAAGGAGTAAACACCTGCCCCTTATCATACCACCTTGGAAGAACTGAAAATTTACAGGTCCCTACAAGTATCTCTGAAAACAGCTATACAAACCCCTGAAGCTTGGGACAGTACATTCTCCACATTGGAAGCAGACTCTTACCTTAACAAAGAGTTTAAAACTCAAGTAATTGGCCGGGATCATGAGCAAGCAGCGCAAAAAGAGTCAGACTATAGATCTTACTTTGGTGAAAAAGAAGATCAAAATATACAACCAGAAGAAGACAACAAAGTCAAAGCTCCTACATCCAAGGCCTCCAAGAAAAATATGAATCAGTCCCAGGCCTTGGAAGAGCTCAAAAGGGATTTTGAGAAGCAAGTAAGGAAGTAGAGGAAAAACTGAGAGTGATGCAAGAAAATGAAGAAAAAAACAGTCAAAGCCTACTGAAGAAAATAACACCTTAAAAAATAGCCTAACCCAAATGGCAAAAGAGGTCCAAAAAGCCAATGGGGAAAAGAATGCCCTAAAAAGCAAAATTGGCCAAATGGAAAAGGAAGTCCAAAAGATTACTGAAGAAAATACTTCCTTAAAAATTAGAATAGAGCAATTGGAAGATAGTGACTTTATGAGAAATCAAGACACAGTAGAACAAATCCAAAAGAATGAAAAATTAGAAAACAATGTGAAATATCTCATTGGAAAAACAACTGACCTGGAAAATAGATCCAGGAGAGAGAATTTAAAAATTATTGGACTATCTGAAAGCCATGATCAAAAAAAGAGCCTAGACATCATCTTTCAAGAAATTATCAAGGAAAACTGCCCTGATATTTAGAACCAGAGGGCAAAATAGAAATCGAAAGAATCCACAGATCTCCTCCTGAAAGAGATCCCCAAAGAAAAACTCCTATGAATGTTGTAACCAAATTCCAGAGTTCCCAGGTCAAGGAGAAAATATTACAAGCTGCCAGAAGGAAACAGTTCAAGTACTTTGGAAACACAATCAGGATAACACAAGATTTATCAGCTTCTACATTAAAGGACCGCAGGACATGGAATATAATATTCCAGAGGGCAAAGGAGATAGGATTACAACCAAGAATCACCTACCCAGCAAAACTGAGTCTGATTGATTAATCCTTCAGGGGAAAAAATGGTCATTCAGTGAAATAGAGGACTTTCAAGCATTCCTGATGAAAAGACCAGAGCTGAATAGAAAATCTGACTTTCAAATACAGGACTCAAGTGGAACATGGAGAGGAAACAAAGAACATGATGAATATAGAGAAGTCTGGAAAGAAAGACATGAACTGATGCAAAGTGAAGCAAGCAAAGCCTGGACCAAAGTAAATGGAAAGAACAACATGGTTTCAAGTTTGCCCACCATTATGAACTCCCTCCTCTTGTTGTATTTCAGGTTTTACAATGTAAATCTCTTTTTAAATACTGCACCCTTAGTTGAACACAATACTCCAAGTCTTGTCTGTCCAAATGGATGGGACTACTTTTACTTGTTCTGAACTTTTGCAGAGATTTGGGGGTAGGAAGGAAGTAAGAGTACACTGGATGAATCACAAACCTGTGATTTTATCTGTGGGAAACTCCCTGAAGTGGATATTTCCTCCACTGATGTAGAATTGCAGCTCCTCTGTAATTTATAGTCTAGAATTGCCTGGTACACTTAGAAAGGTTGTGACTAGCCCATAGCTGCACACTAGTATGCATCAAAAGCAAGACTTGAATCTTTGTCTCCCTGAGTCCAAGGCCAACTCTCTACCCACCATGCCCTTCTGACCCTCCTTCTAAGCATTATATAGCCTAAGATTGTATTTCACCATAAAAGTACTGTTTGGAATCTTCATCATGGTTCCCAAAGTCTATCCCCAAGAGTACACAATCCCCTGGCATATCCTACCAAGCTGGGAATGGTTCACAGCTGAATCCACTATCAGCCTTAGACTAGGTACATCTGAAAAGGTTCATCCCTAAATGACTGACCATCAAGTAATGAATTTTCTTTTAGCCATAGCAACTGATGAAACATATTAAAGCAAGAAAGCATCGTAATCTGAGTTCATGAAAGAAGTCCACAGTCATATCTTTTTTCAAGTGTTCAAGACTGTTATTAGGGCAACCACATCACAGCATTGGTTCACCCTGACCTACTGTTCAGCTAAAGTCCCTAAATCTTTACCATGCATTCTGCTACATTCATATAGCTCAACCTCCACCCTGTAGTTTAGTTGACTTTTTCTTGACTCAAGAGAACAGAGACATATAGAAAGCTTTTTCTAGTGTCTAGACTCTCAAGCCAGTCAGAATATGGCTAAGGAAAATCAGTGTCTTTTAGAAAGCCACATTCTTTCTGGAACTATGGTTTTCTTCACAGGGTTCTAAATAAATCCCCAACAAGCATTGTCCCCTCAAAAAAAAAAAAAAAAGAAAGAAAAAGAAAGAAAATGCTATCCACATCCAAAGAAAGAACTATGGAATCTGAAAGCAGATGGAAGCATACTATTTGCTATTTTTTTTCTCTTCTGTTGAGTTTTGTTTCCTCTTTCTGGTGGTTCCTCCTATTGGTTCTAATTCTTACAACTACACTAATGTGAAAATATATGTAATAGGAATGTATATGTATAGCCTATATCAGATTATGCGCCGTCTTGGGGAGGGTGGTGGGGAGGAAGAGGGAGAAAAATTTTAAACTCAAAAGCATATGGAAGTGATTGTTGATAAATCAAAACAAATTAATTAAAAAAAAGAAAAAAAAGAAAGTGAACATTTTCAGGGCAGCTGGGTGGCACGGTAGATAGAGCTCTGGCTTCAGAGTCAAGAGGATCTGAGTTCGAATCCAACCTCAGACACTGGACAATTAACAAGCTGTATGAGCGTGGGCAAGTCACTTAACCCCGACTGCCTCACCAAAAAAAGCAAAAAAAAGAAAGTGAACCTTTTGTGCCCCAAATTTGGCTAAGTGAAATCAGCTCTACTGTGAATGGAAAAGGGAAGGGAACAAGCATTTATACATCACCTACTATACATGCCAGGCACTGTGCTAAGCTTTTACAAATATAATCTCATTTGGTCCTCACAGCAACCCTATGACAACAACTGTTATCATGGGGAAACTGAGGCAAACAAAAGTTTCATGACTTGCCCAGGGCTACATACTTAGAGTCTGAAGCTAGATTTGAAATCAGTCTTCTTGACTCCAGGCCCATAGCTCTATCCACTGCACCACCTAGTTGCCTGGGAGTGCTCACTGTTCAGTTCTGCTTGGTAATAATGTATGATTCCAAGCTGAGAAAATTACCCATCTGTAAGAAAGGTCTTGCTGAAAACTGAGTCAACAATATTTCATCATCAATCTTCATCCCAAACACAATGTCAACAAAATATAAAAGGCCACAAGCTAATAAACAGGTACTAGGATGCCATAAAAATTATGAATTGTGTACAGTGTTTTTTCTTTCTCTCTCCTTCCCCCTCCCTCCTTCTCTCTCTCTCTCTCTCTCTCTCTCTCTCTCTCTCTCTCTCTCTCTCTCTCTCTCTCTCTCTGTTCTGGGCTCCAAGATTTTCTCAATGCAACTGATGGAGATCACAATGCCCTGTAGCTTTTGTGAAGAGTCTTCATGAGTTGCAGTGGTTAAAATTATTACATGGTGGCCTCTGGGGATGAGCCGCTCCATTACTTAGGCTAATCTTTATGTGGACAGAGAAAAGGAACTTGGAGCCTTTTCATCACAGTAGAACTTGAACTCTCAGAAGTAGCCTTTGAGAAACCATGATCTCTTCCATACCACACTGAGGTGAATATTCAGGGAAGACTTTAGAGGAGGGACTGTACAGATAATTATGAGGCCCAGATTTTTTCAAGGCATAGGTTGGAGCTACAACTACCTAAACAACAAGACATTTTAAAAAGTAAATTAAGTAAATAAATAGCAAATAAAAGAGTAAGTGAATAAATAGGTCACCAACACAAGTGGCCTCTTTTACTTTGGGCAATATACAAAGCAGAGATGTCCTTCACTACTATTTAAAGGGATACTATTGTTAATGCTTTTTTTTTAAAAGAAAAAGTCAACTACTCTTGGACTACCTGTTATGTGAATATGTGTGTGTGTATTTAAAGCAAACCATACATTATTGTTTCTGGCACATAGTAAGTGATCAATAAATACTTATTTTTAAAGACTTGACTTTACTAGGCATCCACATGTACACAGAGCTGGTTTACAACCATCTGCCCACAATCCCTGCTAGGAACCTGACTGTGACAATATATGTTACCAAGAGTATCTATATAATTAAATAAACAAAGTGTAAAGATAAAAAAAAAATCTATGAGACTATACTACTTCATGTGTGACTTCTAAATACAGTCACATTATTTTATCATTGCCAGGCCTATGCTTTCTAGCCAGGTTACAGGTTACACCTCCCTCCTCTGGGCCTGTTTCCTCATCTGTAAAATAAGGAGGTCAGGCTAGATCACTTTTAAGGTCTTTTTCTGCCCTAACTCTATGATACCATGATTCTACATATCAACAAGCATTTATTAAGCACTGACTATGTTCCAGGCATAGTGCTAAGCACTGATATTTCAAAAAGGGCAAAAAATACTGTCTCTGCCCTTAAGGAACTCACATTCTAATTGAAGAGCCAACATGCGAATAACTGTGTACATACAAAACACATATAGTGTCAACAGGAGGTAATCTCAAATATACTGACACTAACATTTTCAGAAGAATTGAAGTCATGGTGTATCAACAGCCAACATTTACAGAGCACTACGCCATGTAGGGGCTTGTTTTTTTTCAGTAGTGTCTGACTCTGTGATTCCATTTGGAGTTTTCTTGGCAAAGATATTGGAGTGGTTGGCCATTTCCTTCTCCAACTTATTTTACTGATGAGGAAACTGGGGCAAACAGGATTAAGTGACTTGCCCAGGGTCACACAGCTAGGAAGTATCTGAGGCTGGACTTGAACTCTGGTCTTCCTGATTCCTAGCCAGGCACTCTATCCACTAAGCCACCTAGCTGCCCCGGAGGTTTGTAGGAAATGCAATGAAATATGCAAAAATCCTCCAAGGACTTAATTTTTTTTTATGTTGTTTAACATTTTATTTTTAAATTTTTAAAAATTTTATTAATTTATTTTGATTTATCAATAATCACTTCCATAAGCTTTTGAGTTTTAAATTTTCCTCCCCCTTCCTCCCCACCACTCTTCCCCAGGTGGCGCACAATCTGATATAAGCCATACATTTACATTCCTATTAAACATATTTTCACATTAGTGGCTTTGTAAGTAAAAATTAAAACCAATAGGAGGAACCATCAGAAAGAGCAAACAAAACTCAACAGAAGAGGAAAAAAAAGCAATTCAACTTCCATATTTCTTTCTTTGGATGTGGATAGCATTTTCCATCATGAGGCCTCTGGAGTTGTCTTAGATCCTTGCATTGCTGGGAAGAAAGGACTTAATTTTTAAAAACCTACTAAAATATCTCAAAGCCTTATGTGATAATCATTTCCTTATTCTGTCAGGCCTACCCCATCTCTGTGGGTTGCAGAGATTTACCTTGGGGGGAGGAGAAAATAACAGAATCTCCTCTGTTTTTCCTTTAAAGATCTTGAATGTCAGGAATCCTTTCCCCCAACCCTAGTTATCTTAATTAAGACTCTGGAAAAAGGAAATGAAATTGCTTCCATCCAAAAAGATGAGAACTACACGAAAAATGTCAAATTTCCAAACAATCTGAGAAATGGGAATCAAAAACATTAAGCTACCACCTCATATCCACCAGAATGGTACAAATATCAAAAAATTATTTATGTCCAATTTTGGCAAGGCTGCAGGAGAACAGAAACGCCATGACGTTGTTGATGTGAACCTTCCTGAGATCATGCAATGAAGAAAATAAAAAAGCTGATCATACCTTTCAAACCCAGAGATTCCATTAATAGGACCCAGCCACAAAACATCATTTAAAGGAAAGGGAGACCTGTTATCACAAAAATAGTTAGAGCTGCTCTAATTAAAATAGCAAAAAAAAAAAAAGGAAAACATGGCACAATGGGAAAAGGATGCTGGATTTGGAGACAAAGAGCCATTCTGAGGTAGAGAGGTGGAACGGTGGGAAGACCACTGGGCTCGGACTCAGGAAGACTGAGTCAAAGCCAGCCTTAGACGCTAACCAGCTGTGTGAACCTGAGCAAAGCACTTAACTTCTGTCTGCCTCAGTTTCCTCCACTGTAAAGGCACTTACCCTTGCAGGGCTGTTGTGAGGATCAAATGAGATAACATTTGTAAAAGCCGTTAGTATGGCGCCTGACACATAGTAAGCACTATACACATATCCTTATTCCCTTGCCTTCTCCCATGAGGGCAGAGAGGATCATACCAGTTGAGGCTTGTGAGCTACATCACTAGACACTGTCCCAAACCTCAGGGCTACTCTAGAACCCCGAGGGGCAGATGTAGCAGCCTCTCTGAAGACCCAACGTGTCACTGCTAGTGGGCACGGGGAGAGGAAGTCCCGGGCCTGGGCTCTATATCTCTTACACCCGTCTGTTCTGTTCTGAACAAAGGATGTAGAATCAGATCCTGGTTTTTCCACCATGTGACCAGGCTGTCTACTGCCCTGAACGTCAGTTTTCTCAACTGAAAAATGAGGAGACTAAACTATGTGGCCTTGGAGGCGCCTTCAAACACCAAATCTATGATCTTCTTATCTGGCCATTCGAGAACTGCTGACTAGATTGTGATATATTCATGCAATAAAACAGAATGGTATTCTCCAGTTTTAAATCTGATTCCATGAAAAAAAAAAGGAACAAAACAAATCACCCAAGGAAATGAGGAAAGATGATTAACAAAGCAGAATGGTGCAGGAAGAGTAGAAAAAGCAGGGCTAATGATGGCAGAAACTCTGGGAGGCCTGGCAGGTAATGTACAGGAAATTTTTTGTTCCTTTCAAAATAATCTGGCACTGGATCAAGTATAATAAATCACTATTATCATCAATAAACATTTTATTGAGCACTTAATATGCACAAGGTGTGGAATGAATTCAGCTGAACTCAAGTCAATAAATATAAGGACCTAACATGTGCAATGCATTGTGCTAAAAGCTAAACAGAGAGGTGTAAGGGAGCTGTAGCCCAGGCTCCGGACTTACTACTGCCCATTAGCAGTGACACGTTGGGTCTTCAGAGTGGCTGCTACATCTCCCCCTCGGGGTTCTAGAGTAGCTCTGAGGTTCGGGACAATATCTAGGGATACAGCTCAGAAGCCCCAACCAGTATGATCCTCTCTGCACTCTGCCATGATTAACAGTTGATTTCAGTTAGCCAGCTAAACTTAATTAGCTTTCTGAAAAGGGTAATTTTACTATGGGCAGCTAGGTGATGAAGTGTCAGGCCTGGAGTCTGGAAGATTCATCTTCCTGAGTTCAAATCTAACCTCAGCCACTTTCTAGTTCTGTGACCCTGGGCAAGTCACTTAACTTTGTTTGCCTCAATTTGCTCATCTGTAAAAGGAAATGGAGAAGGAAATGGCAAACCACTCCAGTATCTCTGCCAAGAAAACCCCAAATGGGAACATGAAGAGTCAGACACAATTGAACAGCAATAACAACAATTTTACTATAGTAATTTAGCTGGTACAGTTGATACAAAATATTCCCCTCAAAAGTCCCTGGGGAAGGGGAAGGAAAAAGCATTCATATAGCGCCTACTACGTGTGTGTCAGGTACTCTACTAAGTGCTTTCACAAATATTATCTCATTTGATCCTCACCAACCTCCTCTAACCCTTCAAGACAGGTGTGATTATCCCCCTTTTATAGTTGAAAAAACTGAGGCAAACAGAAGTTAAGTAACTTGCCCAAGGTCACACTGCTAGTAAACACCTGGATTTGAACTCGGATCTCCCTGACTCTAGGACCACCACTCTATCTACTCTGCTGTTCTCCCACCAATCCTTAGAGAATCCAGGAGGAAGTTAGCTCAAGCACAGGTGGCAAAAATGCTAGAAGTCCTTTCTTCCCCTTGTGGAGTACTTGTTAAGTTCCTGCTAGGTATAACAATGTATCTTTTCAATTCCTTCTAAAGCTTTGAATTCGTCTTTTCTCATTCTGTCCTCAATTCTGATGCAAACACTAACGCTAGCCAGAGCTAGGACATCTATAAGAAAGCCCAAATGCTCTGATCCTCCAAAGTTCCTAAGGTCCTCACCCAGTCAAAGGGGTAGGGAAGGAGACCAGGGCTAAAGAGCTATTCCAGAACCCCTCACAACAATCCAACCAACCCCCACCCCTAGTAATTACTTCTCAGGGACTTGGCTGAAGATTTTTACCACTTAATTGCTGGTAGCTTAATTCCCAAATATGTTTCTTGAATCAAAAATAATAATAAACCAATCTGAGCATACTTCCTTTGCAACATGGCTCCAGTTCATCCAGTGGCTTTCAAGGACATGTATCAATAATTTTTTTTTGACACTCAGACTAAAGCCTATGATTGACTGATTTAACAGGGAAGTGTTCTCACCTGTTTAAGGCATCAAAGTGTAACATCTTGATACTTTCTTTAAGTGGGATAGAGTGATTTGATTGACTCACCTCACACCCTCCTTCCCCTCTCCCTGCCCCTTTACATAGATATAGTTCCTGCCCTCCAGAAACTTAAAATATAAGCACTATATCAAAATCAAATAATGAACAAATGTATTTTCTTCCCTAGTTTGTTAACTCCCTAGGTTCTGCCTTATAAAAGGCTAAGAGTTTGGGATAAGATTTTGATCCTTTTTGTATTAATTAATTAATGATTATTAAAGTTAACAATAAAAGGAAATTTTTTAAAGGTAGGTTAATCTTATTATACGCAGAGCATTTCGTAATTTCTCCAGTACTTCTGGTAACCAATATGAGGTACAAAATACTAATTGTCTCTTAATATGTGACAGAATACAAAACAAAGAAATTGGCCATTATCCATAGCGTAGCCCTAGAGTCTTCGGGATCCATGAAACCTGAAAGGCCTACAAAAATTTTTTTAATTAAAAAAATGTTGTGTTTACTCCTCTGTTATACTCTGATTCATGACTTGAGGTTTTTTTTTCCTTTTAATTTTATTTGCATGTGACTCCACCTCTAAGCTACCTCCCCAACTTGCAATGACACTTAAAGGCTGGGTCCAAAGAAGGCAGCTGCTACCTTGGGTTCTAGGCGTAACTCTTTGGGTCCACACTCCTAACAATATAACTCACTAATGCTTCCCATTAATAATCAGCCAACATACACAATTCTTAGCAAAAGCTTTTATTCAAATGGTATATACAGGAAGACCAGAATTTACAAAAAAACATTGTGTGGTCAATCACTCACAACACGGAACTTTGTAAAGGTTTCCATGTCGATGACTTTCTGTGCCTCTAAGTGCCTCCCCCCAAGAATGTTTTACCTAGCTTCTTGTTTCCAAAGAACCAGTCAGTCAATAAACATTTAGTAAGTGCCTACTGTATGCCAGGCATTGTAATAAGAGCTGGAGGTAAAAAAAAAAAGGCAAAAAAGAGTTTTTGCCCTGGAGGAGCTCATAATCTAATGGGGGGAAGGAAATAACTACATACAAACTAGCTATATACAGGATAAACTGGAGATAATCAACAGAGAGAAGGCACTAGAGTTAGGAGGGATTGAGAAAGACTTTCTCGTGGAAGGTGGAATTTTCTCTGGGACTCGAAGAAAGCAAGGAAGCAGAGATGTAAAGAGAGAACAGCCAATGGAAACGTGCAGAGCTGAGAGATGGAGTCAGCAGGGAGGCCAGATCACTGGATTGTAGAATGGGGTGGGAGGGGTGGGAGGGGTGTGGGGCTGGGAACAACTGCTCTAAGGTGTAAGAAGACTGGAACGGTGGAGGAGGGTAGGTTATGAAAGGCTCAATGCCAAACAGATGGTTTTATATTTGATCTTAGATGTGACAGGGAGCCACAAGTTTATTAAGTAGAGGGGTGACATGGCCACATCTCCTCTGTAGGAAAATTACTTTGGTCTCTAGGGTGTGTCAGGCAGGCAGGCAGACCAAACTGAAGGCTGTTGCCACAGTCTAGGGACAAGGTGAAAAAGGCCTGCACCAGGGTGGTGGCAGTATCACAACTGAACTACCTGATGACAGGCAGTGGGACATTCAGAATCCTGAACATCTGTCTGAATATTATACAAATAGCATCATGAAGAAACCTGAATATCTGACTTTGTCAAGCATGCAGTGTTTTAAATTCTGATATTCTTCTTAATTTTAAGTATCCCCCCCTAGTTTTATCATGTGGAATGCTGAAAGAAAAAAGGCAAAGGCAAAGAAGGAAGGAAAAGGTGAAGCTATCAGGGGTGAGGCAGGTAATGGGAAGGGTTGGGACAGGAGAAGATATGCTAGCACAGAGAGTGCTTTCTCACACCCCATATTTTCCTTGGCCTTTTGAAGCTCCTCCCTCTCACAAAATTCACTGCCAGTCACCAGAGAATGGTAGAACCAGCCCTAAGTACTTCTGTAGCTCCATGCCTGCTCCCACCCACCACCCCACATCTTCCTCTCTTCATAATACCCAAATGCTGTAGGCAGATTCATGTAAAAGGAAAGGAAAATGAAGAAAGATGGGGGGGCAGGTGGCATATTGCAAGAGGTCATCATACCCCACAAGGTCTGTTTATACAAAAATACCATAAAATAATTTCTGCCTAGCCTTCCTTTGTATCCAAAGCAGAGATTGATGCTGCCACTGAGTTTACCTGCCTGGATGATTAGGGAGATAATTTTATTTTTAAAAAACTCTGAACCTGACAACCAACAAAAACAGAACCTAAGATGGAAGGGTACCCATCAAATAGGGAAATGGTTGAAGACATGATGAGTTATAAATATAATGGAATGTTATTACACCATAAGAAAGGACAAAGGCACAGATTCGGAGAAATGTAGAAAGATTGCATGAACTGATACAGAGTGAAGTGAGCAGAACTAGGAGAACAATTTATATAATGACTATAATATTGTAAAGAAAAATAACTTTGAAAGCCTGAAGAACTCTGATCAATGGAGTAACCAATCACTACATTCAATTCAAGAGGACCAATGATAAAGACTGCAACATACTTCCTGACAGCATCGATGGAAAAGAGATGCAGTTGTTGTTATTCAGTCATTGACTCGTGTCTGACTCTTCTTGACCCCATGGACCATAGCATGCCATCATTTCATATATAGTTTTTTTTCAGTTCTTTGCATATGGAAGAATTCATGTTGTCGGTTGTCAACAGAAAGCAACCTTTGTAGGACCTGATCACTGCCTCTATAAGTGCTACACCTTGTACCTTGTCAGCAGCCACAGCTTCTGAAGATCCAGAAATCCAAGATCTTCATATTAAAGTCCTCGGACGGTTCAACATCAGAAACTCCAAGGAAATGACATTCATGAAGATAAACTACCATCTGCCTACTGCAGTTACACCCTAGGAACCTTTCTATCTGACTTACAGCTGAAACTTCCCCATGTGTGTTGTCTTCCCCTGCCAGAATTGGAGCTCTGTGACAGCAGAGACTGAGGCTCCTTTTCTGTTTGTGCTCCCAGTGATTCTCACAGTGTTTTATTGAGCATATGCCCCAAGGAGGCCACTGAAAGAGAGGCTGCATATATAACAAAATATTCAGAGGTCCCTTTATTCTATGTGACTATGAGCGAGCGTCATTTAACATTGTCACTGATCTAGGCAACTCTCTAAGACGCTAAGTTACACGTTGGTTACCACTCTGTGCAGGAAATTTCCACATCAGGAATCCTTTCTCCACCCTGAAGACAGCACAGAACCCAAGTCAGTAACTCTTTGAGGCAACAAATGCAAACAAACCAACCAACCCAGAAACAAAGTGAGTGGGGAACCTGGGAACCTGGGAATGGTTGAACAAATTTCAGTCTATGAGTGCAATGAAATATTGTGGCGCTCTAGGAAACAACGGTACTTGGGAAGGCTCCTATGAAGTGGAACTGAGAGAAGAAAGGAGAATTGAGGAGACAACCTAAACCATGTCTAAAACAACATAAAGTAAAACATTAAAAGACAACAGAGCCCAGCTAATGCAGTGAACAGTCTTGATGCTGGAGGCCTGGTGATGAAACCGTTCTCTCCTCTCAGTAGAAATAGGACGGATTACACATGCTGAATGAAGTATGTGGTCAGATAAGGGCTTAATTAACTATGCTTCAAAATGATAGCAATATAAAACAAAATCACTAAGGAAAAAAAAATGGCACCTGGACCACAGTGCTATCCATGCAAAACAGAAGGATAATCTTATGGGATTTTTTGCATCATAAAGGTATGGTTGCTAAATGAGTTTTGTTGGGTTTGGGGGCTTTTGTTTTTGTTCAGTCATGTCTGACTCTTTGTGATGCCATTTGGGGTTTTCAGAGATATTGGAGTGATTTGCCATTTCCAGCTCATCTTACAGATGAGGAAACTGGGGAAAACAGGGTTAAGTGACTTGCCCAGGGTCAAACTGCTAGGAAGTGTCTGAAGCCAGATTTGAACTTAGGAAGTCTTCCTGACTTCAGGCCTACCACTCTATCTACTGTGCCACCTAGCTGCCTCAACTAGATGGGGACAATAAACGTAAAGTATGGCCTGAGATAGAGCTATAAGAGTTAGAAGGCTGGGGTTCTAGTCATTTTTGACACTAGAATTGCTTTGCTGTAGTCTCTTTAAAGGATTTGAAATTTTTCTGTGTTTTTATTGCTTTATTTGTGAAATGGAGACCACTACCTACTCCAGCTACCACTACATCTCCCAAGATTTTTTTTTTTGAGGAAGCAATATGAGAAAGTCTTGGGTTCTCGGGTTGAATCTCAAGCCATACTTTCCACAGACTCATTTTCCCTTTCACCACTCTCTTTGCGGGTTTTCATTCATTCATCTAGTAAGCATTTATTAAGCACCTACTATGTGCCAGGCACTGTGTTAAGCAATGGAGATATAAAAAAGTCACAGTCCCTCTTTACAATCAATGTTTTGTGAATCAGTGATGGATGTAATCCCATCCTCTAGAGTAGTAATAATTTGTATTCTCATCTGTTACTGTCTGGCCACACTTGGCTCCTCTTAGCAAGGAGATCAAGGAGTTGCTGGCTGAAGCAGATTTGGGACTCTTCTGCCCTTCTCCCTGTGACAATGAGGTATAGCTGGGCCACACTTTTATAGTACTGCAAAGTGTTGTGTAGACATATGGCATCATTAACCAAAACCCTTTAGAAGTTAATAATTTCATATAGCTACATAGCATTTTACAGTTGGTTTACAAAGTGATTTCATGTCCATTATCTGTTATCTCATCTGATTCTCATAACTGCCCTGTGAGTTATGTAGGACGAAGTGTTGGGGATCTGTAAGGATGTAGAGGGCCACAGGCTGTTCATGAGGTCTCACTGATGGGCGGAGGCCCCTCTCGGGTGACTGATCTCTGAGCAAAGGTCGGTGCTCTGTTGTATGGATCTTTAACAATCTTTAACTCCCCTAGTTATTCTATGGTCATTAGCAGTCTATTCTGGGACTGGAGTCAGATAAGCGCACAGGACATGCATGCACTGTCCTTAAGCACAGCATGGGCTATACGTCATTGTAACTTGAGAAAGAGTTCCTGTTATTTTACTATATAAGTAAGTGCTTTGCTAAAAATAAACGGAGTTGCTTCCATCCTGCCTCACGCCTCATCAATGCGCATTCAAGATAGAAAATCAAGCTGGTCTTGATTCATCAGGTGATTGGGAAATCCTAGGCCCTAGGGAGGCTCTATAGCCAAGTGAACTAGTTGTGTACAACAACAAAGTGTTATTATTCTCATTTTACAGATATAGAAACCAAGTCCGAAAGTTCAAATGACTCACTTCACAGAGCCAGCAAGCAGCTGAGGAAGAGCCAAAGCTGAGAGACTCACTCAAACCCAAATATTTTGACTCTGGCACCTAAGCTTTTTCCCCAACTACCTCTCCCACGTTGCTTCTCCGAAACTAGACGCCAGACAAGGAATAGATTTTATTTTTGCCAGAGGTCTCAGCCTTGAAGACGTATTGTGCTATCTTCCTACTCTTTATCAGTCACCGCTTGGGGCTGAGTAGCCATCCAAGCACACAATTATCTCTTTCCTCTTCATATTTTGTTAAAGGTGTTAATTTGTTTTCTGCCTTAGAATTTTTTCCTATTGTATTCAGAAATACCGTTTTAAAGACCAGTGACTATAGACGAACGTAAGTTGTGATTTGAGGGGAAAACAAAAAAACCCCATGTAGCAATATATCATAATAAGGTGTTTTCCATAATTGCTGGCTGCCATTATACCAAATGCTAGAGAGTTGTTGGGATGCCTTAGTTGTTCCCTAGAGTGTGGTTGGGTTGTTAATAATAATAGCATTTATGTAGCACTATAAAGTTTGGGAAATGCTTTAAAAATATCTCACTAGGTCCTCCAAACAGCCCTATAAGACAAGTGCTCTTATTATCTGCATTTGACAAATGAGGAAAGGAGGCAGAGGTTAAATGACTTGCCCAAAGTCACAAAGCTAGTAAAAGTAAAGCTAAGTGACACAGTGGATAGAGTACCAGCCCTGAAGTCAGGAGGACCTGAGTTCAAATCTGGCCTCAGACCAAACACTT
Organism: Phascolarctos cinereus; assembly: GCF_003287225.1. Classification (NCBI taxonomy): domain Eukaryota; kingdom Metazoa; phylum Chordata; class Mammalia; order Diprotodontia; family Phascolarctidae; genus Phascolarctos; species Phascolarctos cinereus. The sequence goes on along the minus strand of NW_027556098.1, from coordinate 84,309,977 downwards.
GACACTTACTAGTTGTGTGACCCTGTGCAAGTCATTTAAATGCAATTGCCTTAAAAAAAAAAACTGTAACACGCCAGTATAATTCAGCCAGAAAGCAGCCAGAGGCAAACACGGAGAGGACCCTCTATGACATTTAATGTCCCTGGGCCTCATGTTCATCATCTACAAAGGGGATGGATTAAAGGATTTATAAGGATCCTGACTCTACCTCTATTTGAGTGACCTTGGGCAAATAAATTCACCTCTGTGGGCCTCAGTTTCCCCATCTGTAAGTGAGAGGGTTAGACTAGATGACCTCTAAAGTTCCTTCCGGAGCAGCTAGGTGAGGGCTGGGCCTGGAGTCAGGAAGACCTGAGGTCAAATTTGACCTCAGACACTAGTTGTGTGACCCTGGGCAAGTCACTTTTAACCCTCTTTGCCTCAATTTCTTCATCTGTAAAAATGAGCTAGAGAAGGAAATGGAAAACTGCTCTAGTATCTCTACTAAGAAAACCCCAAATGAGGGCATGAAGAATCAGGTATGACTAAAAAAGAACCCACTGACAATGACAAACAATGTAGAAAAGCAAATGCCGTCTTCTGACCTCTTGCTGACGTATACCTCTGGATTTTCCCCCATGGCTTCTCTTGGGAAAAAGGTCTTTATTTAATTGTCCAATTGATTCTCACAAATGACACCAGACAGAGAGACGAGAATAGCAAACACCATCATCATACCTTGACAGTACAGCTGAAGGAAAGAAGATTAACTTTCTCTGGTGGTATTCATCAAATTGCATGAATGAAAAAACATTTATTAAGCTCTTACTGTGTACCTGGCATCTTACTGGCAATACAAATCCCAAAAGTAAGATAGCTCCTGACCTTAATGAGTTTATATTCCAATAGGTGAAGAGAACCCCTACGGGAGAGTGGAAACCAGGGAGGAGTGTTCTGGTCATGGAAGTCACCTGGATGGTGATCTGTTTGACTTGGCCTTTCCAAGAATGTTAAGTGAAAAGGACATTGGTGGGGGGCAAGGGGAAAGGGCAGAAAGAGGCCTAGCAGGAAGAGCTACTCCAAAATGGACCTACTCCAAAGGAGTAGGATACAGAGGAGGCACTTAATGATTAACACTGATTTATGGATTTGTTTGGTTTAATCTAAGTGACAAATGATAGATCTTGGTTATACCCATTCCACAGTTATATCATTACCTAATGTCATTGCAAAAAAATTGGAAAAATCACCTCTAGGCATGTGCAACAGTCAAACACTGGATTTCAAGAATGTAAAAACCCGTTTCAAGAGTCGAATCCACCATGAATAGTGTCAAAGACCCAATTGGTCAATCTTTTAACCAAACACAAAACTGGATAAATGAAACCTATGAACGCTGTAAGATAAATCTGAGAAAGAATTCACTTATACATTAAATTGAATCTCAGAATATTGGAAAGCGATTAAAATAGGGAATAACTAAAACCCAATTAGGAATGCCTTATATTATACAGTTTTATTCTAATTGTTTCATCTATGTTTTATATGAAACAATTAGAATATATTATATATTATTTACATAGAATATTATATAAGAAAATTAGAATGTAGTACACACAAACATATATGTATATATGTGTATACATGCACGTTTTATGGTATGTGTGTGTTGTGCGTATGCATGCATGTATGTGTATGTATACACACATATGTATGTCACAGTGGAATTCCTGCTTCACACTAAATTAGCTAAATCACCCCCGTAAAGTTATTCGATTTGCTCTTAGGCTCAGTTTCCTCATCTGTGAAATGGGGCCAATAATAGCATGAGCCTCACAAGGATCATTTGCAAAAGGCTCTATAAATGCTAGCTATTATCATTATCCTGTCTGCTCTTACACTTCCTTTGTCAGTCCCCACAGTTCAGTAGGAAGATTTCAAGAAATACTTAATGAATGACTTGGAAAGAAGGGAATCACAGGATCACAAGTTTTAGGACTTTAGAAGAAGGAAATAAACATTTATTACAAATATCATCTCATTTGATCCTCATGACAAACCTGTGGAAGGCAGGTGCTTTATTATCCCCATTTTACACTTGAGGAAACTGAGGCAGGTAGTGGTTAAGTGACTTGATGCCCAAGGTTACGTGTCTGAGGCTGTATTGGAACTCTTCTTGACTCCAGGACAGAGGAAGTGGTGGAGAGAGGGGGGAGGACTTCCTCCGATGTGCCACCTAGATGCCTTAAAGGTTCACCTCATCCAAAACTTCCTTCTAGATCCTCCCTGGCTAAGATCATTTCACCAACTCTTACCACCATGTTAAGGACCAAGTGAAACAAAACCTCCAATGTCACCGATTTAGAACTGGAAGAAACATTAAAAAAAAATCAGCATAAGTGCCCTCCTTTAATAGATGAGGGCACTGAAGTCCAGACAGAAGTCATTTGCTCAAGGTCACACCAAGTTAGCAAACATTTATTAAGCACCTACTGCATGCAGAGCACTGAATCAGAAGTAGAACCCAAGTCTTCTGAATCCAAATCCAGTGCCCTTTCCCCAAAAGTCCTCCACAAAGTAATTAGACCACTTTTCCACAAAGGCTGATATTTTTTCTAAGTACAAGAGTCCAACAAAAACAGAAAAAACATTACTATGCTTCCTACCGGACTACTCAGCACCCTAAGTTGAAGCTTCTAATATTATTTCTTGCTTTTCCTACATGCACCAAAGTACACTCAGCCCCTGGAATTTAGATTTCTAGTCATTCCTTTGAAAATTCAGGACACATCTTCTTTCCAGCTTTACACTTCAAAAGAAGGGAAACAGCTTTGAGCTAATCCTTATGTTACCACAGAACATTAAAATATTTGGCAATAAAATTGACAGTTATACAATTATGCTGAGAGATAAAGATAGTCTGCTTCTGACAGGTTATGTTAACAAAACATATCCTGGAAAACTCATCTTTTAGCTCCTCAGGAAAAATTTGGAGGCAACTAACTAAATGTTACAGTAGAAAGCTATTCAAGGAGAATGAAAGACCTGAGTTCAAACACAGTCTCAGACATTTACTCGTTGTGTGACCCTGGACAGATTACTTAACTCCTGAAGTTTCCTCAGTTTCCTCATCTGCAAAGTGGGGATAATAATAGTACCTACCTCGTGGGGTGGTTCAAATGTTTGTAAAACACCTGGACTTGTTTGTCCTTGTTCTCAAAGAGGATCATGACATCAGGAAGGTGATGCCATGACTTGCAAGTGAATGGATTTAAGTGAGAAAGAGTGTGCAGCCTCACTCTCTCCTCCTCTGCCATCTGGGTTAGTAGCAAGACACAAATCAGGACAACTGGAGACAGTCCCTCACCTGGACTTAGTAGGTGCTTAATAAAGGATAGGAATGGAAATGTGCATTAAAAGGAATTTTCACATATTTTATGGTACTTTAATTGTTTTTATTGCTACACTTGAAAAATACAGAATTTATAAAACAACAAGGAAATGAGATTATGGATCATAGAGCTGGAAAGGGACCTTAGAGATCATTTAATGATCTCATTTCACAGAAGAGGAAAACAAAGCCTCAGAAATGCCTACTTGTTCCCGAATAGAGCCATACAATTGATTAACGAGTCTCTCCCTACGTTGCTTTTCTTCCTGTACTTATGGTAGTGGCAATACAAAAATACGGAACTATTTAAATAACTGGTTTTTATAAAATTGTTTTAGAAAAAAAAGTCACCCAAAACCGTATGAAATTATTTCCTACCGCTTATCCTCCAAGAATTTGTGTAGCCACTTCAAAGGATTATTGGGACCAACATTCTTATCCAAAATTCCGCATATTTTCAATTCGATTCTGTTTCTCTCCAGCAGGAGTGTGAAGGTCTGAACAAGTTTCTAGCAACTGCAGTCTGAGGCTGGAAAACTTACGCATAAGAATTAACTGGGGCAGGTCTAAACACCTGAATGTTGCCTCATGGCGAATAGCTTCCATCCCATAAAACCAGATTCTTTTTTAAGCAAACAGAAGAACTTTGTAAAGGCATACATGCTGATGAGTAACCGAATCCACAGCACGCCTCCCTTTTACTCATGTCTAAGCACATTTACTCTTTTTGGCTCTATGCTCTGTAGCTGTCGATTTGTAACAAAACTACGCTTTGCACCCCCAGGGAACTGCGAGCTATTAATCTGTAACAGCTTCTGCCTGTAGTGAGTCCTGATTTTCACACATCCAGGAATTTAGAACGTGGAAGACCAAGCAGTCCCACCATTCCAGCACACCATGTTTTTAAGTGTGTGTGGCAATAAGCCCACTTCTGTGGCCTAGGTTACATACATTATACCCGTCCCCAAGCTTGCTTTGGGCTCTCTCGGGGAGCAGAGCTGTCTCTGAGCAAGGCCTCCAATTGGAAAGGGAGGTTCACTTTCCTTCTCCCCTCTACTGTAAGCAACCCAAACCGTCTTCTCCCCCCCCCCCCGCGTTTCTCTTATAGCTTCCACCCCTCTTCAGCAGTCCAGCTTAACACAGGGAGGTGCCGACACCTTTTCAATTACGAAGCGCTTATCTGCGCTCTAGGTAAGACACTGCCCACTCTCCACCCCAAACACACACACACACAATGTTGGCTACACCCTTTGCGCACACACGTATGCACACAGGTGCATACACCGGCCCTTGCAGCTAGGTTTCTGCAACAGGAGGTCGTTTGGGCAGCTTGCCCCTTCCATCTGCTCACCACTGAGACTAGGAGGCGCGGTGGCGAGGGCACAGTTGTCCGCGACTGGCAAAGAAGGGAGAGAGGGTGAATGGAAAGGTGTTTAAATGCTCAATTCTCGGAGACAAGTGGAAATCAGGCGTAAATAAGAAATATCCTCAATCCTTCCTCCTCAGGATCCGTCTCTCTGTTCACACGCACGATTTGGTACCAGGTCGAGTAGAAAAAGAAAGGGCATCTCAAGTCTCCCCGGTAGATGTTCTAGGCTCTCTCCATCATCCTCCAGCACTGGCCCAAGAGCTCCCCGCAGGGACTGAGCACTGACACCCCCTCCCCCCACTTACACTATATGTGGAGGGGTGGGGTGGGGGTGGGGGGAGGATGGATGAAGCGTGTTCTTTCTCTCCCGCTATTAGTGAGTGAGTGTGTGTGTGTGTGTGTGTGTGTGTGTGCGCGCGCGCGCGCCTGGGCCCAGGCAGGGAGAACCGAGCACAGATAGAGTAGGGAGCCCCCACCCCGCTTCCTTTCCTCTTTCTTCTCTTTCACTCCCTCTTCCAAGAAGCAATGCCTGTGGGCAGCTGGTCGCTGCCCGTCCCCCCCGGCCCCTGCTCCCGTTCTGCACGGAAGTGGTCTGGGCCGGCAGGTGGCCAGCGCCGGCAGATGGCCCGAGCGCGAGCGCACACTGGGCACTAACACCTTTCTCCTACAGAGCAAAGAACAAGGACATGCCTTAACCTCAGAGGGCGCGCCAAGGAAGGAGAGGAAAGCAGATCCCCTCTGTCAATCCCTAGGATTGCACTAGCCCCTGCAGACCACTGTTACACCTCCCTACCCTCGCCCCCACCTCCTGGGGTCGATTGTAAGAGGTGGCGCACACAGACACATGGGGACAGACAGACAGAGACACACACACACACACACACACACACACACACACACACATCTCCCTTCCGCTGTGCCCCACTGCTGGAGGGGCAAAATGTGCGTGGCGAAGACAAAAGGGAGAGGGCAAATGCCGGGCACGGCCGCCGAAGTCCCGGCGGTGCGTCCTTTACCTGCTGCCCGATGGTGTGACGGAGAGGCCCGCACCACTCCAGACTCGGCCATCTTCCAGAAAGGATTAGCTATTCGCAATCACTCCCTTCTACTCCCAGCTGCGGTAGCGGCTTCGCGGTCGCCGCCGTCTTTGCAGCCCGAGCCGTCTCGGCTGCTCCGGCTCCGCTGGGCCCTGCGGGGCCACCGCACAGGCGCATTCACCAGCAACCTCGGCACCTGATCCACATACATACACCACGCAAACACACAAGGCAAACACATCGTAAACACACACCAGGGCTGGGGGCGGGGGTGATGGAGGGAAGGTGGCGTGCCCTGGGGAAACAATGCGTAGACTGACGCCACCAGATACATCAGTGAGAATGGTGACGGGACAACCGGGGGCGGGTGTGTCTGTCAGCTGTGCAAGAGTGGAGGGAGCATGAATCTGGATAGTGGGTTGTTTGGCAAAGGTGGGATGAAGCGAGCATCCTTTTCAGAGAGCATGGTGTATGGAGAAACAGCATTGCATTTAGAGCCAAAAGACTTAGCTTTGAATCCCAGCTCCGCTACTTCCACCCTGAGTGACACTTTCCTTCTCTGGACCCCTAAGCTGTAAAATGAGTGGGTTGGATTCGATAAGTTCCCCCCCCCCCCGTTAAGTTTTACTGGGTCGTCTCCCTTTGGCTCCTTGAATTAGCCTTGTTGCAAGCGACGCATGTAGTCAGAGAGTTCTGGGCCAGAAACATCTCCAGGAAGAAGGCGAAACAGCCACTGAGCGTACCAGAGGCTGCGGGGATCCCAGATGCTTCCTAATACCTGCAGATCGCCCGGGGGAGAGGAAAGAAATCCTGCCAAATTTTTCCAGTTCTCCCCAGCCAGCAGAAAGGGCAGATGTCTTCTTGAATCTCCCCTGCGGCAAAGTAACTAGGGCTATTGGAATGGGAAGCTGCTGTTAACTGGTTTCTAGGCAGTCACATAGCAGGGTGAGTGAAAAGAGCATTCAGTTCGAAATCAGTAGCATTCCTGATTTGCTATTTATTTCCTACCTGTGTGACTTTGGTCAAGTCATTTAACTTCTCTGGGCCTCAGTTTCCTCTGGTGTAAAACGAGGCACTTGAACAGTAATCTCTACAGTCTCTTCCAGCTGAAAATCCTATGATCCTAATGAATTTGCTTTTCCCACTGACATTCGGTTCAAGGCTAGCTCCTTTCCCTCTGGTCTGTTTCCAGTGGAAGCCTGGGGCAGCTCGTGTTTATCCTTGGGCTGGAAAATTTGAAGCTCTTATCCCCACCTCCAGATGTAGAAGATTAAAAAGGTATATAGAAATCTTTAGGCATCCACCCAGATGCCACCATCTAGATTCTTTGCTATAAGCTTGGAAACAACATTTTGAGTTCCCAAAATATCTTTTGAGTGAGTTCCTGGCACACCTACAAAGGTATGGAGGAGGATGAACTAGGGGTGTGGTGAAAAAAGCCAGAAGGTGGGATTAAGAAAGACACAGACACAGGTACTTTTAAAAAGTAGGCAGGTTAGGACAAGAGTCATGAATCTAATCCAAAGGCACTCTACAGCTACCACAATGCCTTATGTTAAAGTTAATAAATAGCCAGTTAATTTTAAAAAGCTAATAAAACAGCTGTTTTCTAAAAGACACAATAGCTAATGTCACATAATAACCTTCCCTAGCCACGGGTCCATGCCTATTCAGTATCTGACACTATAAGAACCCCCAAAAATTAATTATTAAAACTCAAACCATTTAACCAATTAATGAAAGGACACAGGTCTATAAATGCACACATGTTGAAATGAGATGAAACTGATTTAGCTTGGTAAATTAGTGAAAAGTGAAAAGTACCATTAGTGAAAAGAACATTGAAATCAAAAGAACTGGCTTCTGAATTCAGGCTTAACCTTTAACCTTAACACTTAGCCTTTCTGGGGTACTTAGGTGGCACAGTGGATAGAACCCCAGCCCTGAAGTCAAGAGGACCTGAGTTCAAATCCCACCTCAGACCAAATACTTGACACTTACCAGCTGTGTGATCCTGGGCAAGTCACTTAACCCCAATTGCCTTAAAAAAAACACAACCTTTCTAAGTCTCTAAATTTCTTCACCTCTAAAATAGGGATTTTATTGTGCTCTGGGCCACCTCTATACACCTCCATACTGGTTTCCTTTTCCTCATCCCCTTTCAGAGTACTTTACTCCCTTCTCCACCTACATACAGTAGCCTAACACTCTGGGACACTCTGGGACAATCCATAATGACTATCAGAAGTCAACCCTCAATGATTAACATAGCCCCCCCATACTCCTTGTCCTAGTGATCCTGAACCCCTACCTGTCATTGTCCAAATACAGTCCACCCCTGACTACTCCTTTATTGTCAATCCCCTTCAATACCACCTCTCTCCTCAGGTTCCCCCTCTAAAGCTACCTGCCCCTTCTTCCACTATGCTCCCTGGAATGTCTTGCTCTCACTGAGACTAAGTTTCCTCCTGATGACAGAACTTCCCAAGGCACTGTTTCTAGGCCTGTTTGCATCTTTACTCATGTACCCCCAACTCACTGGTTGTAGTTGGGGAGTTAAATTACCCCATACACTCCATTGCCACTTCCAGGTGCTCTCTCTGCCATTATCACTCAGTAACTTCTCTTCCTTTGAGGTTTAATCCATATTTATCACCCAATCAAAATCCTGGTAGCTGTTATCTACTTACCTCTAAGCCACTTCTTCCTTCCTCAATGTACTCAGTGACTGACTACAGTCTTTTTATTCTCCCCAATTCTTGTCCTCATACTAGAGGACCTCAACATACATACATATTGATGCTACTCTCTTAAACACTCCTAGTTCCTCAGATGCCTCATTCCCCATGACCCTCTCCTCCAGCCCACTTCAGCTACACACGACAGGGACCTTACTCTCAATCTTGCCATCCTCCTACAAATGTCCCACTTCCATCTTCACAAACTTTGAAATTTCTTTTTCTGATCATAGTGTCATTCCACCTCTGTTCCTCTAATCCCTAACTCTGTTCTTTGTTCTCACTTCCTCCAGTTACTCAAATATTCAGTGGGTTTTTTTGTTTGTTTGTTTGTTTTTGTTTTTTTGCCAGGCTATCTATCACCCCAGCACTGGCTACACTGTTCTCCCTTTCTCATCTTGACCCCTTGGTAAACCAGTTGAACTCCATGCTCTCCTCTTCTCTGAACTCTTTCCCCCTTATCCTATAGTCATTCTTGCCCTGCTAACCCTCAGTATTTGTATTACTCACCATCTGCCACCTTTGTTCCCACTCATGCTAACTGAACAAAGCTGGAGAAAATCATGAAACCCTGCCGACTACTAGTTTATGTAACATAATGTCAACTGGACCCTCCCAACAGTAAAATAATCCTTTTAAACCTTCCTAATCAATTCCCTGTCCCACATACCACAGAAAGTTCTCCAAATCTTTTCATCTCTCTTCAAACTTCCTATTACGCCCTCTTCCCAGACTTTATCAGATGAGAACTTTGCCTTGCTTTGACATATTTCTCTGAAAAAACTTAGGATATTCTCCAAGGAGCTCCCTTTTATCCCCTCTTAATCTCACATTGTCCAGATGTCTTCCAGCATTATCACCACCTTCATTCCTATCCCAAATGAAGAAGTGGCCCTTATCTTTACCAAGGCAAACCCCTTTATATACACAAATAATTCCTGTTTCCACCATCTTGTCTAGCAAATTGTCCCTTCTATTATCCCTCCTTTCTCACTCATCTTTAATCTTTCCCAATCTACTGGTTGATTCTCTGCTGTCTATCTGTCTCACAGGCCGTCTGTCCCCTAGCCTCACAAAAAAAGCTAATTTGGTCCATCCATTCATGCTAGCTAGCATCCTTTAACTCTGCTATCTTTAGTGGCTAAACTTGAGAAGTCAGTGTTTCTATTTTCTTCTCACTCTCCTTAACTCTCTGCAGTCTGGTTTCCAACCTCTTTGAACTAAAACAGCTATCTCTAGAGTTACCAAGGATCTCTTAATTGACAAATCCAATGGCCTTTTCCCATCATCCTTCTTGACCTCTCTGCAGCCTTTGACACTACCTCTTCATCTGGATGGCCTTTTCCCTTGTAGGTTTTCATAACACTACCATCATGTTTTACAAGTGGTTGTAGATGATTTTGTAACTACAGCAACTGGCAAATATAGCCTGGTGAAACATATCACTGATAGCAGTTAAACCATCATCATCTGCAAAGCCACAGTGAGAATCTAGAATTATAAAGGGCATGACTTCCATTTATCAAAAGAGAATACTAAAGTAAAGGATAAAGGCAAGAGAAGAAACACCTAGATGTTTCTTAGCCATAGTTCTGCAGACAGAATATTTGTAGGTGAAAAGCTACACAAAAAAAAATTGCAGAAAGACAGAATAAGTTACAAAATGGCATTCTTTAAATGATGTAATCTGAGACACTCTTTGGAATTATCCAGTGATACTTCACTATCCCAGTTCTCTTGACCCTCCGTTTCCAGTTCCTTCATTGGCTCTTACTCCTCTAGCCCCTCATCAAGGAGTTTTTATAACATCCTCTCTTTGGCCCATACCTCTCTCAAACTCTTTTCTCTTCCCCAGTGATCTCATTTATGCCCAGAACTTCAATTGTCACACCAACGTGGATGGCTGCGACCACTAAATCTGTCCCTTTGGATTTAACCTATCTCCCAAGTTCCTTCTCTTAACCTTTGTATTGGGAGTCTCCACCTGGATGTCCAGCAGGTATCTCAAACTCAACTTTTCCAGAGCTGAACTGCTCATTTTCTGACAAGATTTGAATGGCAGAAGTCAATTTAACAGTGGATAGGGCACCAGATCTGGAATTAAAGGCCTGAGTTCAAATTCCATTTCAAACATTTACTAGCTATATAACTTCTGGACAAATCATTTAACCACTGTCTGCCTCAGTTTCCACATCTGTGAAATGGGGATAATAATAATAGCACCTATGTCCAAGGCTTCTTGTGAGGACAAAGTGAGATGATATTTGTAAAGTGCTTTGCAAACGTTAAAGCAGTATATGAATATTAGCTATTATATTATATATTATAATTATATATTATATTAGCTATAACATTACAGCACTTTCTTTACAAAGTTTTTTCCTCCAAATAAAGAAGTCTAAGTGCTGTTATCTCCATGTTACAAGTTCATTTTAATTTGTCTAAGGTTACATATACAATCAGTATACCTAGTAGCTGTGGTTTATTGTATGTTAAGAACTTTCCACTAAAGAAAATTGCAACTGGCTTGTAAATTTGGAGAGAAATCTTAGAGAAGTCACATAACTACTCATAATAACAACAATAGCTATAACTCCCCCTAGAACTTTTCCAGGGGTAAGGAAGAAAGAGAAGGAGTTTTTAAAGATGACTCCAAGAATTTGAGGTTGGGTACTTGGGAGGATGATAGCATCATTAACAAGAAGAAAGCATTAGAAAATCGTAGTTTTAGAGCTGGAAGGAAACTCAGAGGTCATCCACTCCAACTCCCGCATTTTACAAGTGAGGAAATTAAGGTCCAAAGGGATTTAAACAACTTGCCACAGGTAGTACCAGAGTAGCACCACAGATGATCACAGAGGTAGCACCAGAGATAGAGTTTGAATCAAGGTCCTCTGTCTCCAGAGACAATGTGCTAGTCTTCTGCACCATCAACTTCTCCCTAAGAATTATTCTGGAAAGCTCAGACAGAAAATGATGAGTTCATCTCTGGGCAAGTTGAGTTTAAGATGCCTGCTAGACATCCAGGTGTAGACTCCCAATAGAAAGGTCAAGAGAAGGAACTTGGGAGATAGATTAAATCCAGAGGGACAGATTTAGAGGTCGGAGCCATCCACGTTGATGTGACAATTGAAGTTCTGGGCATAAATGAGATCAGAGAAGAGAGAAGAGTTTGAGAGAGATATGGGCCAAGGAGAAAATGTTATAAAACCCCCCTGATAAGGGGCTGGAGGAGGAACAGCCTTTCCAGTCTTCTTATAATCTGACTGCTCCTCTTAGAACTCTATGAATAAGCTACAATATCCTCCTTGAAGTTCCTTAGTTTAATACAACACTCTATCTCTAAAGGCATGGCCATTTGCAAATGGCTGTCCCCTGTGACTGGGATGCTCTGACCCACCTGACCCTTCACCACTATCTTTTACTTTCTCTTCCTTACTTTCTCCCAGGCGGTTCAAACCTCAACTTTTTCAGGAGGTCTTTATGGGTCCTATCAGCTGCCAATGATGGCTCCCTTTCATTTTTTCCATATATATCATTTATTTATTGTTGTTCAGTCATGTCCAACTGTCCATGACCCATTTTGGGGTTTTCTTGGCAAAGATACTTTAGTGGATTGCCATTTCCTTCTCCAACTCATTTTACAGATGAGGAAACTGAGGCAAATAGGGTTAAGTGACTTGCTCATGGTCACACTGGTGACTCAGACTGGTACATGTCTGAGGCCAGATGAGTCTTCCTGCCTCCAAGCCCAGGGCTCTATCCACTGTGCCACCCTACTTCATTTATGTACCTAGTTATAACACAATAGTATAACTATACTATTATACAATATATCTACAATTATATATATTATATAATATATATGCTATATATATATACACACACACACACAACTATACCATATACAATATGTATGGTTATACACATTGTCTCTCCCATTAGAGTGTATGCTTCTTGAGGGCAGGGGCTTCTTTATTTATTTTGCCTTTCTCTATATCCCCAACACTTATCACAATCTCTGGCACATAGTAAGCGCTAAATAAATGCTTGTTGACTGACAATTGGATGCCTAGCTGGTGATACCCTAAATGGAAGTAGGGAAGTTCAGAAGAGGGATGGGTTTTGGGGAAAAGATAATATGTTCTGTTTGGGGCATGTTGAAAAGGAAATACCCATTTTCATGAAAAGGAAATATTCTAAAAATGCAATATTAAAACAAAAAAGCCTACACCAAATGATGCCTAGCCAAGGAAAATAGCATAATATATATCTAGGCTGCTTAGATATGAATGAACTAGCATTGACAAAACACCAGAGAGCCATATGATTGATAGCCCATTTAAAATGAATTAATGGTTTCAGGCTAGCTTTGTTGAGGCCCCACAGGAAAGCCATCATGGTAAATACAAATAACTTGTTTGATAAGCCCAAAACATAAAAGCCAAAGATTGTAGCTTTGAATTAGTTTTGGGACTTATCCAAAGACCTTTCATACACTTATTTGTTGGAAATAATTGTCAAAGACACAACTTTGTTAAGCACAGAAGTGTTTCAGAGGTTGATGTAAAAATGTGCATTATTATTACTAGTTAAAATTGCTATTTTCTAGTTCAAATGTAAATAGTTCAAATTTTAAGGTTTTTTAAAAAAGATTTAGTCTATTTTCTTTCATTATTTGTATATGTTACTCAATATTTCCATGATGAGCAATAATAACAAATTTTGTAAAAATGTTTGTCAAATGGACATCATTATAGCTGACATTGCTATAGTGCCTACTATGTACCAGGCACTATGCTAAGCACTTTACAAACATAATCTCATTTAACTCTCTCAGCAACTCTGTTATTCCCATTTTACAGTTGAGGAAACTGAAGCACACAGAGGTTAAGTGAAATGCCCAGGGTCACACTGCTAGTAGTATCTGAGGTCAAATTTGACCTTGGATCTCCCTGACTGTAGGCATAGCACTCAATCCACTGTGCTACTTAGCTACCGAATTTGTCCTTCTTGACTATATTTTAGCATTATGGCTACCTTTCCCATTCTTCATAACTAAGGGTAGTGTGGTATGGGGAAAAGAGCTGTAGATTTGGAGTCAAAGGACCTGGGTTCTTAGCCCAGCTCTTGTACTGATTAGTGTGAGACCTTGGGCCAATTGTTTAACCCCTTTATTTTTTTTTCCCCCCAGAATATACTGGCACACCACTGGGTGGATGTAATGATTTACAATGAAACCCACCAAAGGACAAAGTGTTGCTGCGTGTCAGCTCCCAGCTGCCCTCCTTAATAAGATAGTTAATAACATTATAATCACCTTCTATGTATTATCAGTACTTACTATGTATTCAAGATATTACTGCTGGGCAGCTAGGTGGCACAGTAGTTAAAGCCCCAGGCCTGGAGTCAGGAAGACTAATCTTCCTGAGTTCAAATCTAGACTCAGACACTTACAAGTGGTGTGAGCATGGGCAAGTCACTTAACCCTGTTTGCCTCAGTTTCCTCATCTGTAAAATGAGAAGGAAATGCTAAACTACTCCAGTATCTTTGCCAAGAAAACTCCAAATGGGGTAACAGAGATTCGGACTGAACAACAAAAATAACCTCTCTACCTCAGTTTCTTCATATGTTCAATGGAAATAACAAGAGTACCTAACATCCAGAATTGTTGTGAGGATAAAATGAAAATAATACTTGTAAAGTGCTTTGTACAACTTGAAAGTGATATAGAAATACTATTATTACTACTACTACTACTACTACTACTACTACTATTCTTTCCCAAGCAACTAGCATATAATAGATACAAATGTTTTAAATGGATTAATGAACTTTTTTTTAGCACATAAGGTTTTCCTCTCACAATTTTTTAAAACTTTTTTTAAATTTTTTTTAACTTTTAAGAACATTTTGTGTTTTTTTTATTTTGTCCATTACATTGTGATTTAGAGTATTTTTTCATATGACTCTTGATAACTTTGATTTTTTCTTCTGAAAATTGCCTGTTCATATCTTTTGACTGTTTATTAATTGGGGAATGGATCTTATTTTTATAAATTTGGCTCGGTTCCTGATGTATTTGAGAAATTAAGTCTTTTTCAGGGAAACTTGCTACAAAAATATTCCCCCCTCCACCTGTTTCTCTTTCCTTCTAATTTTGGCTTCATTGGTTTTGATTGTGAAGATCCTTTTAAATTTCATGTAATCAAAATTATCCATTCTACCTCCTGTGATCCTCTCCATTTCTTGTTTGATCATAAAAACTTCCCTTTTCCATAGATCTGACAGTTAATTTATTCCATGCTTCCCTAATTTGCTTATGATATCACCTTTTATGTCCAAACCCACGTATCCATTTTGACTTTATCTTGGTATATGATGTGAGACGTTGATCTGTACTTAGTTTCTGCCAGACTGCTTTCCAGTTTTCCCAGCAGTTTTTGTCAAACTATGAGTTCTTGCCCCCAAAGCTTGGATCTTTGGGTTTATCAAACACTATATTACTGTGGTCCATCTACCTGTGCATATTGTGTACCTAATCTGTTCCACTAGTCAACTACTCTATTTTTCAGCCAGTGCCAGATTGTTTTTTATAATTACTGCTTTGTAATATGGTCTGAAATCTGGAAGTGCTAGAGACTGCCTTTCTTCACATTCTTTTTTCATTGATCCCCTTGATATTCTTGGCATTTTGTTCTTCCAGGTGAATTATTACTTTTTCTAGTTCTCGAAAACAATTCTTTGGTAGTTTGATTGGTATGGCACTGAGTTAGTAAACTGACTTAGGTAGTATTGTCATTTTTGTTATATTGGCTCAGCCTAACCACGAACAATGAACATTTCTTCGACCAATTTTATTTGTATTTATTTGTGTAACAAGTGTTTTGTAATTGTGTTCATATAATTCTGGGAGTGTCTTTGCAGGTAGACTCCCAGTATCTTATATTGTCTACTGTTTAAATGGAATTTCTTTTTCTATCTCTTCCTGTTTGATTGTTTTGGTAATATATAGAAGTGCTGATAATTTATGTGGGTTTATTTTATATCCTGAAACTATGCTAAAATTGTTAGTTGTTTCAATTAGTTTTTTAGGTGATTCTCTAAGGTTCTCTAAGTACATCATCATTTCATCTGCAAAGAGTAACAGCTCTGTTTCCTGGTTGCCTATTCTTCAATTTATTTTTCTTCTCTTACTGATATAGCTAGCACTTCTAGTACAATATTGAATAATAGTGATGATAATGGATATCTTTGCTTTACCCTCTGATAAACAGATAATGGACTCAAGGTGCAGAAGGAGATATATACTTTTTCAGATAGGGCCAATGTAAGAGGGAGGCTGGAAAGGGGTTCCCACCAAATAATAAGAGAATAGAAGGAAGGCCAGAATGAATTACAGGTAAGCAAGACAATTTGGAAAGTTATATGGTTAATTTTTATATACTTAAAAAATAAAAGCAACATCTACATAAGCAATATTTGCAGTTTCACATACAATCTTCTCCTTTTGTTCTACAATTCTATGATTTATACATTGTTCTACAATGGAAATGCTCATTTATTTGTGTTTTTTAAGTTTGGAGTTAAAAAATAGCTTAAAAGAGAAAAAAAATTAAGGGCAGAGTCATATTCAGTCCTGTTATCCCTTCATGAGGGATAAAGATGTTTCCCTGATGAAATTGTAAGGGTAGCATGTAGTTGGCTGACTGAAAGATTAACCATGTCACTGGTGACCTTTGAAAACTGCTGGGCAGCCCTGCAAAGTCAAGACACATTTGAGGCAGGAAATAATTAATGGAATGTGACCCCTGTACTTCTAGCAGAGGGTAGCAGAAAAAAAAGGGATTTCTCTCTCCTTCATTTTTTAACCACCCTCATGGACCACATAGTCTTGTGGTGGAGTTACAAGGATCGAACACATACACATGTGTATGTGCACATATGTGTGTGTAATGTGTACGTATATACACATATGTGTATATATATGTGTGTGTATATATAAATTATGCAATAATAACAATGTAAAGAAAAATAACTTTGAAAGGCTTAAAATTTCTGATCAGTAATGTAATGAGAATCTATGCTTCCTGAGTATTGATGATAAAGCATGCTAACCACAACCTAACAGAGATAATGGAGATATGTGGGTATTTATATCTATCTACACACATATTATACACACACACAGTGCTTTGCAAATCTTAAATGGCTACACAAATGTTAACATTTATTATTACATGTCTAATAGAGGATACCCCATCCATCAGGAAGCAACTTCAAGGAGTGTGACCCGTGGCAGCAAAGAAGAGAGCTGATGTGGATTCAAGGAACAAAACAATCTTAAGAATTTGGAGTCAGCTTGAAGAGAAGAGCACTCCTGGGAATCCTCTCGGAGATGCTGTGCCCAGTTGGGAGAAACATGAGGACACCATAAAAGGAAAAAGGACACTGAAGCCCTGAAGTGCTAGAGGTATGAGTTGCCTCAGTCACCTTTCCCCTAGGTTTTGTCTACTCTTCTCACTGGTGGTATATTTGTGGACATATGCCCCAGGTTTATGGGAGGGACATATCTTATACCTACTATTCTTACTATACCTTTGCTTTGAGCTTTGGTTACTTGCTGACCATAAAAAGTTCACTAGGGTATAGCTTTTGGAATATGGACCCACATGAAACCTTTTGAATCCAGGGTGATGGTGGTGGTGGTAGTAGTAGTAGTAATAGTAGTAGCAGTAGTAGTAGTAATAGTAATAGTAATAGTGATAATGGTCACCCTTCTAGGGGATCTATCCTACAACCTTCAAAAGCTAAGGGGGGAAATATAGAGGAGTTAAATACCACTACCTGAGTTCAACACTTCTCTTCAAAACCTAAAGATTTTGGCTAGTTGGCTTATTCAAGTATAATGCTAAGGTAGGTTCAGCTTTGTGTTCATCCATATCTGAAAAAAAATAGAAAATGAGAATACAATGCATTTAATCAAAGATAAATCAGATGTACCACCTTACAGATATTAGAATGGCAAAAATAAGAATATAAAGACTAAATAGGCTACTCTAAAACTGATCATATCACTAAATAAAAATGAAGTGTGCAGAACCAGAACAGCAAAATTACAGCAATGAATAACTGTGATGATCAAGACAATGACTCAAGACAATACCAAAGGACTCATGATGAAAAATATCTACCTCCAGAAAGAGAACTGATAAACTCTGAATGCAAATTGAAGCATACTTTTTTCCACTTTATTTTTCTTGTTTTTTTGTTTTATTTTTTGCAACATGGCTAATATGGAAATGTTTGCATTATTTCACATGTATAATTGATATACTGCCTTCTCAATGGGTAGGGAAATGATGGGAGGATTTGGAACTGAAAATTTAAAAAAATTAATGTTAAAAATAAAGAGGAAAAAAGAAAAAATAAATAAAATTAATATATCTTTTGGCCAAATTAGGGTCCTGGCAGATCCTCTAGTGGACTGAACTGTTCACATGGCTAGCATGAAAGAGCCTTGAGGGATAGTTGGACAAGAGCTTCATCTACACTGAATCCTTGAATGTGGCCATGGGTCTGGATAAGTGGTCTAGAGCCTGGAGGAAAAAGGGCTGGACAATGATAGGTTCATCTCCTCAGGATCAACACCAATGGAAGAATTTTGCTAATGCCTGCCACTACAATCACTGTATGTGGGGCATGTCAGCATCCATCAGGTATCATATACTCTGCTCTCTGCTAACCAACCAGGTTGAAGCTATTATGAGGATGGCTAATCATGGAAACTAGGTACATCAATTCTGGGTATGTCAATGATAGCGGTCATATCATTTTGTGCTAGGTGAGGGACCATATGATCTAAGGGTGAGGCAGCTATTTTTTCCCTTCATGCCACAGTGCCTAGCTAAGCCACATGGACTTCAACCTGTTCCCAAATTGCACCTAGATTTCTTACCCTATCTCAGGGTAGAAGGTCTATCCATACTAACAAACCACTTCATCTTTGTTCTTCTGACTGATAAAGTTGCTGTCCTTGTCCCTCCTCCAAGAAATTACATCCATGACTAATCAATGTCAACATAGGAAGATGGAGGTTTCTCTTGTCCAATGGTTTCTTGGATCTAGTCTCTAAGACAGCTTACCCAATGAGGATAGACGAATTTTTTGTTCGTTTTTATTAGGCAGCTAGGTGGTATAGTGAATAGAGCACTGTGCCTGGAGTCAGAAAGACCTGCGTTCAAATCCAGCTTCAGACACTTACTAGTTATGTGACCCTGGGCAAGTGACTTATCCTTTGTTTGCCTCATCTGTAGTTTCCCCATCTGTAAAATGGGACTAATAATAGCACCTACCTCCCAGGGTTGTTGTGAGGATTAAATTAGATAATAGTCATCCTTTGACATTTGCCAGCTTTACATTTGAGGTTCTAGCCATCCATAATTAAATATGAATTTTTGGAGATTTACTCTGTATTGTAGAAAATTCCATAACACATGTATGGAAAGAAAAATAAAAAAGAATTTAGTAAATCATAAATGTATAAATACTATGTATTAATCTATATTTTACTGCCTTAAGTATAAATGCATAAATTTATTAAAAACAGTTAAATTTTGTTAAAACTTTCAGTGTGTTAAAGAGCTATGGGTTATGCATTCTCTTTGGAAATGCCTCTTCTTTCTTTCTCTATCATTCAGACACAATCACGTGATTTCTCCTGCAGCAATTATTGTATCTTGCTTTTTTCACAGAAGGAAATCCGTGAAGCAGTTGCTGCAGCTACATCTGTGGCTGTGAAGACGGCATAATGTGTGAGATACTAATCTCTCTCATGTAGAAACTACAACATTTTATGGCTTCAGTGTACTGTTTTACTTGTATTAGCTCAGTAATGGCATTATCAGAGTCAAAGGATATGGAAATGTTAGTCATTTTACTTTCCTAGTTCCAAATTGCTTTCCAGATTGGTTGTACCAATTCACAGCTTCACCAACAACACACCAGTGTACATATCATCCCTTCCAACATTGACTTTTGCCAGCTTTTGTCATCTTTGCAGGGTGGCGGGGGTAGGGTGGGGCAGGCAAAACCTCAGAGTTGTTTTGGTGTGCATTTCTCTTATTATTAGTGATATGGAGCATTCTTTCATGTGGTTACGAATACTCTGTAATTCTTTTGAGACCTGTTTGTTTATATCCTTTAACCATTTATTTATCAGGGAATAGCTATTGGTCTTATATCTGTTTATTCTGATTAATTTTTAATCCTTTATTCAATGGCTCTTTGCCGAATGCAATTTTTACTACATATTGTTCAGTAAAGGATGTTTTAATATTTCTGCTTTCCTGCATTTTTGGTGAGGTTTTTATGACCTTGTATGTGGTTAGTCTTTGTAATGTTGCCTTGCCCAGGTGACAAGTATATAAAAATCCTTTTTGGTCCCATTCAATTAGTGCCAGAGATCTCTCATCTTTAATTTTCTAAAAGTTCTATCAAATACTTAGTGAAGTGTGCAGAACCAGGAGAACGTTGTACATGATTGCAGCCACATTGTGTGATGACTAATATTGATAGACTTAACCCTTCTCAGCAATGCAAGGATCAAAGACATCTCCAAAGGTCTCATGATGGAAAATGCTATCCACAAAGAAGAAAGAATTATGGAGTTTGAATGCAGATTGAAGCATACTATTTGTTATTTTTTTTTCTTCTGTTGTGTTTGGTTTCCTCTTTCTGGTGGTTCCTCCTATTGGTTCTAATTTTACTTACAATATCACTAATGTGAAAATATGTTTAATAGGAATGTATACGTATAACCTATATCAGATTGTGCACCATCTTGGGGAGTGAGGTGGGGAGAGAGGGAGAGAAAAATTTAAAACCCAAAAGCTTATGGAAGTGATTGTTGATAATTCAAAGTAAATTAATTTTAAAAAAAAGTTCTATCAAAGTCTTTAACTTCTTTTTTGTTAGAATTGTCTAAATATGAAAGGGATACATTGAGGTCCCCTACTATACATTTACTCTATTGCTTTTTGCAGTTTGATTAATTTTTAAGTGCGTAGATGCTATGATGTTTGGGGCATATGTATTAAATATTGATATTGATTTATTACTTGTGTTACTTTTAAGTATAATGGAAGTGTCCTACTTATGTCTTTAATTACATAGCCCTGCCTGAAACCATAATTTCTTTCTGAGCTTTTTTGACTTTTCCTGAAGCATAAGATTTTGTTCCATCTCCTCAATTTCAATCTATATAAATAATTATTTTGTTTGCTTCTTATAAATAACATATTTTTGGTTTCTGCTTTCTAATGGTAATAATAGCATATTTAATAACAATAAATTAATAATTAATAAATTTCTAATAATAGCATTCTGCTATCTTCTATTTTATTCCATTCATCATTTCTTGTATTTCTTCCCATTTCCCTCCACTCACCTCTTTTCAAAGGTAGTCAAATAGGAGTTTATCGGGGACTGATGACTTGTAAACAAACGAATTGGTTCATTTCCACTCCATTGCCTCTCTTTTCTTCTTCTTGCCTCCCCTAACCACTATTTTTTTTTTACTTATTCTTTCCCTTTACTCTCCCCACCTCATACTTCCCAGGCCACTGGAATTTGTTTTATGACTATTCCTTTAACCTATTTTGTCTTCCCTCTTAAACTCTTTTCTCTACCAAATTCCTTGAGTTTAATAGTTAGGATTTAATGTATTTCTACACCATGCTGTTTGTGTGTGTGGGTTCAGACTTCCTTTGTTCAGTTAAAAGTAAGGTTCAGGGGCAGCTAGGTGGCACAGGGGATAGAACACTGGCCCTGAAGTCAGGAGGACCTGAGTTCAAATCCAACCTCAGACCAAACACTTGACACTTACTAGTTGTGTGACCCTGGGCAAGTCACTTAACCCCAATTGCCTAAAAAATAAAAAATAAAAAAATTAAAGATTTGGTATTAAAAAAAAGGTTCATAGGATGCTTGTTTGCACAATCCCTTCCTCCATGTTTGAATACTTTCCATCTCCTGTGCTTGTTTTGTGAGTTTTCTTTCCTTCCTCCTCTTTTCCTCAATATAGCTCTCTATCCAAGACTATCAAAACAAAACAAAAGCACTTCCAGCCTTTGTTTTAACTTTCTTGCTTGTGAACTTCCCAGTTTACTCTCCAGTTCTCTCCACTTTTCCACAAGCTACATTGCCCCTGTGATCCTACTTATCTCTTCCTGCTCCCTTTTCACCTACCCCTTTATGTTTTGTTTTCCTTTACTAGAATGTTAGCTCCTCAAGATTAAGGACTATTTTATTTTC
Organism: Phascolarctos cinereus; assembly: GCF_003287225.1. NCBI lineage: Eukaryota > Metazoa > Chordata > Mammalia > Diprotodontia > Phascolarctidae > Phascolarctos > Phascolarctos cinereus. The sequence continues at coordinate 84,288,148 of NW_027556098.1, read as the reverse complement.
TTGTTTTTGTATCTCCAGTGCTTAGCACATCACTTAGCACTTAGTAAGTGCTAAATAATCTCAATCTCTCTCTCTCCCTCGAAGACATTATATTTCATAGAACACTTTTTGTTTATCCACCTAAAAGAATGTAAACAATCCACTGTCATATTTGTTGCTGTCCAGTCATTCAGTCATGCTCAACTCTCTGTGGCCCCATGGACTATAGCATGCTAATACTGTTCATGAGGTTTTCTTGGCAAAGATACTGGAGTACTTTGCCATTTCCTTCTCCAATGCATTAAGATAAAGGTTAAGTAACTTTCCCGGGGTCACACAGCTAGTAAGTGTCAGAGGTGGATTTGAATTCAGGTCTTCCTGACTTCAGGCTCTAGCCATTGATCGAACTAGCTGCTTGTCAAGAGTCCTTTTCAATTGAACATACATGTATACCTTTCTGTGATTGTCTTGCTCTGTTTTCATTTCAAAACGTTTACTCATTTCTAGCCTTTTTATCAGGAATGCTTGATAATCCTCTATTTTTATGAACTTTGATTTGTATGTTAGTTATCCTTTATTGTCTTTATCTTTTGCCTTTTAAAATATTATAATCCAAGCTCTCCTCACTTTTAAAGTTGTAGTTGCTAAGTTTTGTGTGATGCTAACTGTGGCTCCTTGATACTTGAACTCTTTTTGGCTGCTTACAGTTGATTTTTTTGGACCTGGAAACTGGATATTAGCCATGACTAGAAGTGTGACCAGTGGATTCTATTTTCACTCTGCTTTCTGATTATAAGATAGCTAGGAAGTTTTCATTTATGATTTTATGAAATAAGGCATCTGAGTTCTGTTTTTTATCATGATTTTCAGATAATCTGATGATTCTTAGATTATTTCTTCTTGCCCCGTTTCCCAGATCAGTTGTTTTTAATATTCCTTGCTTCTCCCCCGCCCCACCCCAGTCTTTTGATTTTAACACTTTTTTTGTTTGACCTATTCTAATTTTCTGAGAGTTCATCTTGGGCAAAGTTTATCACTATGTGTTCAAAGGTATGAATTTTCCTTCCCATTCATCCCTTTTTAGATATTCTATTTCTATCTTGTTTTATTTCTTCTATGTACTCTTGTAGTCCTTGTGGACAGGACATTTTTTTTTCTCTGAGGCTCTATTTTAGTTTGTGGAGTTGCTCTCTTCTTTGGGGTTTACCTCTTGGAGGGTCTCTCGGTACAAAGTATTTCTTCATTGGCATTTTCTTCTGTTTACAGGTATCCAGCCTGTTTCTTGGTTGGAAGCTTGTGTTTGGGACAGACCCTACACTTGTGCCCCTGCATGTTGAGGGCAGTTTGGTCCTCAGTATTGTCTAACCCTATTCCCTGTTGTGATTCAGGCTATCTCAGCACTGCTCTGGAACTGTATCCTGTTGCCTTTAGTACTGTTCTGTGCTGGACACTGCTTGGGGCATGTCTCCTGCCAGGGGTTGCCCTGTAGGACATGCCTATCTCCTGCTGGGACTCCAGGCATATCCGGTACTGGACACTGCTTCAGCCTGGCTTCTGTTGTAGCCAGGTGCTGGTTAGGCCTGTCTCCTTTCAGGCCTCTGGAGCTGTCTGGGTGCTATTCCAGCTCTGTCTCTTGTTGTGGGACTGCTTTGCACAGTACCTTCCATCTACTCTCACATCTCCAAATAGGGTTTCTGCAGAATTCTGGCAGTCGTTTTGTGCAATTGGATGGGAAATAGGTAATCATAGATTCTCTTTGATCATTGCTCCCTCCTTCTGATACACTTTCAGAGCTACATTGGAATGCCCATTGTCTTTGTGCTGTATCCTTGAGGATCCTTTCTACACTATGGCTAAATAAATTTTTTTGTTGTTGTTAATGGTTGATTGGACGAGTCTCCTATTTTAGTCCCGTATCAGACCTAAACTACATCTAAGTTATATCCAGCTCAATACAGACACCCAACACTGATAATCAGGGATATTATATAGAAGCTGTTGTTTCAAGGGTCCATTCCAGTTTTTAACAATGCTAGCTGCCTGTGGCTGGTATGAAAAATTAAAAGTCCTGCAAATATGGTGGTGGGGTGGCCCCTCTTTATTCTTCCTTTGAAGTAAAATGGGCTGTGCAGGGAGCCCCTTAAGAAATTAGGCTATGTTCTAAAATAGCTCTGATAATGGCTGTGTGGTCATGTAATGCCACATCTTAAGTAAGTTTAAACTGCATGCAGTAAGGGCAAACTTCTTGCTGAGAAGGGGGAAAAGGGCCAATTTAATCTGCCAATTGGAGGAAGGTCAAGAACAATGTAGGATCCTGTCATACTGATTTCTTCAAAGGTGGATGGATTCATTGATACGAGAAAGAACAAAAGTAGCTAACTTGTTAGTTATGGAGACCATATGGTTTCATGGCCAGTGCCACAAAGCACCCTGGTTATCATGTCCAGACTGATGTATGAAGTACCTAAACTGTTTTTGCAAAGGCATCAACTTCCTTATTTAGCTCAGTAAATGGCATCTGCTGGACACTTATCATATCCCACAAAAAGGAGAGACAATTCATCCATTGGTCCTGACACCAAAACAGAAAACCTTTGATTGTCCAGTTGTGTTGTTTCCAAGTCGTAGACAACCACTCACACTATGGCTACTGCCTAGGAATCAGTATATATGAAGATCAAGCTTTTCTAAAATTGTTAAGCAAGAATGAAGCAAAATTTTTACAGTACTTTAAATCTCCCTGTCAAGTTTCTTCAAACATCTGTCAGCCTAATTCCACAGGTCAGTGAGGGCCTATACTCCTTATCTCACTGAAAGGTCTCCTGATACTTGACTAGAAGGGCTACAGCCAGAATATGCCATGTCTGGTCCTCCAATCACCTGAGACTCCCTTTCTTACATTTAGCTCCTAACTCTATTTCAACCATGAAATTAATCACTAAATCATTACTATACAGTTCTAAAGATTAATAACTGTTCTGGGCCAGGGCTAGGTTAGGCCAGTCTAGAAATTTAGTTTATTAGAATACAATGAAAAAACCTTTATGGATAGTAAAATTCAACAAATTAAGTATTTACTCACAATAAAAGGATGATTTCCTAGAAATAGAGGAAGTGGAATTCTACCAAACCTCAACTACCTAACACCAACTGTTCTTCACACAGCTTGATTGCCTTCTTGGTTTAAAAAAACAACCGAAGCAAAGTAGTGAGATACAAATTGAAGAAATGCTTGGATGAAAGCCTAACTAAATGTACCGAGTAAGTTCAACTAAAACAGCTACTAAAGCTCTTGTTTTCTAATTTATCCTAAGGATTTTTCTTTCTAATTTCCATTCAAAGTTAAATGTTAGCCAGGGTTTATTCAGTGTTTATACTTGATATGACTGTTAGCATGTAGACATCAGCGTGTTAATCAAAAGGCACGCATTCTTTAGCAACTTAAGATTAAAAACAACATGCCATTGTTCAATAAGTATTTAAATTAGCTTTGACGTCATGTACTTTCATGGAGAAAATGTATACCAAAAATGAATGGTACTCTTTTTATTCTTTATGCAAAGTTTTCGGGACCTCAAAACTTGAGTGGGTCAGGGTAAGAAATGGTGGGAATAGGTGATGATGGGGGTTTTTTTATGACTTAATGGCACAGCTAATTTAAAATGGTATATAAATTACCTTGTGGCCAGCATAAATGAGATTAGCCATGGCATAGAGTCCAATTGCTGAGGTTAACACATCTTTTGAGATGGGGGAAAAATGATTTTGCCCTCATTTGCATATCTTATTGGCTTCTATTTTCACACAGGTGACATCTATTTAACCAACTTTGGCATCTAGCAAAAACAAAACATCAAACCCTAACAGACATCTCTGGCTTTCCCTTTTTAAACTATTTCTATTCAGTTTAACATTCACAAATTCACACTTAATAAAAGGTAAGAATAAATAAAGCTGGACAAGGTATGGTGGAATGGATTGACAATGGGCCTTGTAAATTAGACAAATTCCAAGAATCAAGTGCAGCTCTAACACATACTGGCTGTGACTGGGTTAGACTTCCTTAACTTCTCAGTCACTTGCGCAATTCTCTGTGAGCTGCAAAGCAGTAGCAAATTTGCAAAAGTATTAAGATCTCTAAACTAGTGAAATAAAAAAAATTAACATTCTCAAGCTGACAGCATATTTAGAAAACTACTCATTTTAGTAACATAATTTACCTGCAGATTGTAGGGACTTTTGGAGGTTGGACATAAAACAAAATTCCAGAACTACTGAACAGTGTATTTATTATTCACTTTCTCAAAGGAAATGAAGACTATACTGCTAGGCTGGAGTTTTAATAAAAATTCATAAAGTTAGCATTCAACAATGCAATTTGATTCAATCAACCTTTATTAAGCAGCTATGTGCCACAGGCACAGTGCAAGGCACTGGGGATACATAGATGAAAAATGACAGTTCTGCTGTCAAGGAGCTTACAATCTTAATAGATACAGAATCTGAATTTGGGGAAAAAAATGTCGATAGAATCTAGTCTACTCCAAATCCTTCAGGTAATTTTATATGTACTAGCTTCCTGCTAGTTGCTGACTTCAATTAGGGATAATTGTTATATTTCCTCTATTCAAATTTATGTCTATTATGTGAATATATGTATTGAGCAAATCCTAATTTCTTGCAGTTCTCATATTATGAGGCTCTATTCTACATTAGTTATTAGGGTATGCAATCATTTTTCCAACTAGATTTAAGCTCCATGACTTTGTTTCTGCCCCAGCACCTAGTAACCCTATTTTATAGTTAGGTGTTGAATGTTTGCTGAATTTTAATTTACAACTTTTCCCCACTGTATGCTAACTACATACAATATTCAAATACACACTGAACTACAAATAAAGACTACTATATAAACTCAGTAACAGGTATAATGGATAAAGAGGTGGTCTAAAATCAGGAAGACCTGGGTTTAAGTCCTGCCTCAGATACAGCTGTATGACCATGAACTGTCATCTTATCTCTTATTAATTGCCTTGAGGCAATTCTTTGTATATCATATTGCAGGTGCTGATCTGCTTGCAAGAATTTGTTCACCAGTTCTCTGCACCAAGGAAACTCAAGTCTGGACCAAAAAAAAAAAAGCACTAAGCTGCCCAAAAGCTCACATATTAATAAATTATCAGTTTCCCTTAATAGTGTAATATACTTATTCTGATGCTATTATTGGGGGAAAAAAATCTTCTAAAAAATACTTCATTATTTGAATAAAACTTATTTACCTTGAGCATGATACCTGGCACAGAGCAAGTGATTAATACATCTGGCTCAACTAGTAGTCAGGAGAAATGAGCTCTACTCCTGATTCTGTTCCCATCCAGTCCTTAAAGTAACCTTGGGCCTTGGTTTCCTCATTTGTAAATAGGAGAAAATAAGTTTATATGATCTCTAAGGTCCTATCATACTATCATTCAACAAAATCAGTATTCATTTTCTTGCTCTTCCAGCCCCCCAAATACCTTCAGTGCTTAATGCTTTACTTTAAAAACCAATGTCCACAAAAGTTATTACATGCTTAGTATACAATATTACCAAATTCGATGGATTGTGTCAAATTTTACTGTTAGTCACAAGGGTCAAAAACTATAAATTAGATATAGTTTTTTGAGGCCCAAGTTAAAATGCTCATATGGTTATACTGGCATGTTAGCTGGGGTTTATTTACAGTTGTCATTTTTTTAAATCTTTAGACCACCAGGAAAAAAAAAAGATTCTAAGTTCCAGAAATGGACAGCAACAATATCTGATTCATACCAATTCATATCCAATTCTTAGCTCAATTCATTAACAGTGCCTACATGCTTTATACTACTGTATTAATATTACTTAATATGATTGTATTAAATCCATGAAGATGCAAAGATAAAAAAGAGAAAAGTCCTGCCCTCAAGGAATCAATTGGGAGTAAGGAGGCATAATGAATTTCAACATAATTGGCTTTGTAGCTTATGCACTTCATTTTACGCATTTTAAAATATTCTTCTGAGAAAGGGTCCATAACATTAAAATGGCTGAGAAGCCTCTGCTTTATTCATTTAAATTATTTTTCAGGATTTACTGTAGGTCTTTCAGTGTTTAAGTACAAGTACTACCACCTTAAATTCCACCCTCAAAACACCAGCATTATTTCTGTAGGAAGTAAAGCACGAATCATTTATCTCTAGACCTTTGCCAAATTTAACATTAGAAGGCCGTGTAGTTTGTAGGCTAGGCATGAATTAAAATGTTTATTCCATGAGAAAAAGATCTTAAGACACTTTGGGAGATCCTTTAACTGAAGAGACTAGGTAACAATTAGGAAATTCTAGTCCGGTTCATATACTTCTAACTTTAAGAGGCTGATAAAGGAAATCATCTAAATCAAGGAAACAATTTAGGGCTGATCAAAAGATGTTCTTCTTAAAACATATGAAGCTTTACTTCATTTAAAGTTTTAAAAATTAAATTTATTGTAATCAATAGGTCAGATTAGAGACTAGTTAAATTTATACACAGTATGAGCTAGTTTGATATTTTAGCCAACATTAAGCTTTTTACTCTTGGAAGTGGGCATAAGAATAAAAGCATTCCCGTCCTCAGGGTGCTAACATTCATGAAGGGGATTAAGACTTTACACAAGTAGCTATAGTACAAAACCAATTCAATCCAAACAAGTTTAGTGTCTAGAAGGGCAAAATGCTGAGATATAAAGATGGGGTGGAGTGGAGGTTAAGAGGAAACATTTTTATCCTCAGGGAGCTTAAAAATCAGATAAACAGGATACATGTATACTATGAGATAACATGTGACCAAGCAAAATAGGAGTTCCAGACAAACTGCTCCAAGAAAATTTGAGAAAGATAACTCTCAGCTGGAAATGGGGAGGGGTTCAGAGAGAATTGAGCCTAAACTCAAGTTTTCAACAGTGAGATGTCTATACAGAGAAATAACCTAGCAATTGGGTGGGTGACCTGCATGTATATGTGTAAATAAAATCTGGGTAGAACATAATGTGTAATGAAATGATATGAGGGCCAGAAAGTTAAGAATCCAATTGTTGAAGGCCTTAAATACCCAGATAAGGAGTTTATACTTTACCTTATAGGTAACAGTCGCCGAGTTTTTTGAATTATGACTAGTTAGGAATATTTGGGGGGGGGGAGGAAGCAGATGTACAAAATGGATTAGGGAGAAAGGAGGTCAGTAGTAGGTTGTTAAAATTTTACTGACATGAGGTAACAAGGCCTTTCACTAGCATGGCAAGTTTGAGGAGGGTATGAATATCAGAATTTATTAAGCGCCTACTATGTGCCAGGTTCTGTGCTAAGTGCTTTACAGTTATTATCTCACTTGATCCTCACAACCACGCTGGGGGGTAGGTGCTATTTTATGATCCCCATTTTACAGCTGAGGAAACTGTGGCAGACAGCAGTTAGTGACTTGCCTAGGGTAACATGGATTAGTGTCTGAGGCCAGATTTGAACTCAGGTCTTCCTGACTCCACCTGATTTTCATCTCAATCAATAAATGGTCAAAAGACGTGAACAGGCAGTTTTCAAAACAAACCAAGTTATCAATAGGCACAAGAAAAATACCCTAAATCCCTAATAGAGAAATGAATATTAAACAACTCCGAGGTACCACCACATACTCATTAAGTTGGTAAAACTGACAAAAAAATGACAAATGTTGGAGGGGCTGTGGGAAAATAGGTACATTAATGCATTGCTGGTAGAACCATGAACTGGTCCAGCCATTCTGGAAAACACTTTGGAAGTAGGCTCCAAAACCTCTGTGCATACCCTTTGATCCAATGATATTACTCCTGATGTCCATATCCCAAAGGGGTATTAAAAAAAAAAGGGAAAGGATCTACATACACAAAAATATAACAATTCTTTTCATGGTGACAAAGAATCAGAGACTGAGGGGGTGTCCCATCAATTGGGGAATGGCTGAACAAGTACTATTCATAAATATGACAGGAAGGGAAGATGATAAGCACTTACATAGGGACTACTACGTGCTAGGACTGTGCTAAATGCTTTTTATAAATATTATCTTACTTGATCATCACAACAACCCTGGAGGTAGGTGTTATTTATCCCCATTTTACAATTGAGAAAACTGATTGCAAAGGTCAAGTGACTTGGTCAGGATCACACGGCTAGTAAGATTTAAACTCAGGTCTTCTTGATTCCAGGCCCAGCACTCTATCCACTGAGTCACCAGTTGCCTCTGTGACAGAATACTATTCTACTCTAAGAAATGATGAAGGGGATGGTTTCAAAGAAACCTGGGAAAACTCATAAAGTGAAGTAAACAACTGGAACTCATATCATAAAGACACCAACTTTGAAAACACTGAGAAACTCTGAACAATGCAATGACCAACCACAATACCAGAGGATTCATGATGAAACTTGCTACCCACCTTCTGACAGAGGTGATGGACTTGAGTGCCAGACTGAGGTGCGTGCATGTACACATACATGTATTTTTACATGGGGAATGTTTTGCTTGACTATACATGTGTGTAATGGATTGTTTCTCTTGCTTTCTCAATAAGGGGAGGGGGTGTGGTTGTGAGGGAAGAAATCTGGAGATGAAAACTGAATCAAAAAAACAAACAAACAAAAACCTTGGTGTCAGTAGAGGCCAACAGATGAGGTTATGGAAGACATAGTTAAGTGTTGAACACTGTAAAAATAGGTCAAGGACAGAGAGGCTGTTAGATTTAACAATGCAGTCACATGATGGGGATAAAAACTAGGCTGCATGGGATTAAAGATGAATGGCATGTGAAAATAAATATATGGAATACAGACTTTTAGTTTCACAGATATAGGATGATACCTTGAAGGAATGGCATGGTCAAAGGCTCTTCCACTTTTTTTTTTTTAAGGATAGGGGAGCCTTGACTGTGTTTGTAGGCAGAGAGGAAAGTGTTAGTAAAGAGGGGAGAGGTTGAAGACAAGTGGCAGTGTTTGAAAGTGAGCCTGGAACAATTGACTCAATTTCCTGTAAGAGCCAGGAGGAAATGGGCTAAGTGGAGTGGTTAGCCTTGGTAAATAAAGCTACATTTTCTAATACAGAGAGAAGGATGAGTGATAAGTTTTTAAATAAATGGTTAAGTGAATGGGAGAGATGAGGGAGCTCAGGCCTTAAAGTCTCAGTCACTGAAGCATTTTAAAAAAATGCACAGAACACCAAGTTCAGAAGGAAATTCAGACAAGCAGAACAGGTTTGAAATTAACATACTGAATTAATATGTACTTTAAAATATTTAATAGCTACAGCTTTACATATAATTTTAAGTTCTACTTGGTATGGGCAAATGTTCATTTTGGACATTGTTTGTCAAGTTCAGAATAAAGAAACATGTAAAAAAAACCAACTAATAATGACCTCAGTCTTCACAGTAAAGCAAGTCAAGATCATCTGGTGAGAAAAGGGAATAGAGGTAGTTACAGGAGTCAATCACAGAATAAAAGAAAAGATCTCTAAGCAATGGTGAAGGATCAACTGAACTTACATATAATGAAGAGAAAAACAGGAAAATCGAAGACCTTTCTACATGTTGAGAGGAGAGTTGAGGGAAGCCTTAATGGACCCATAAGACCATGGGCAAGTCACAAACTCCCTGAGCCTCAGTTCCTTAACTATAAAATGAAAGGGGAAGGGGTCTACTACATGATTTTTAAAAGTCCCTTCCAACTCTAAAATTGCATGAGGTAGCACATGAATTGGATCTTGGTTGCGTTCAATGCCATTTACATTTTTCTATGTTCACACTTGAAAAGTAATAATTAAAACAGCATGTTCAAAATAAACAAGTTAGATGACATAAGGGCAGCTTGGTGTAAATTAGGAGACTCAATCTCTAACCTGTGTAATTCCGATTTTTCAATTACAAACTAGAAGCTGAATTAAATAATCTCTTCTGTGTTAATTTCTGCCTTACTCTTGACATTCAACTTATTTCTTCAAGTAACCAAATTGAGCAAGATGAACTAGAGCGAGTAGTTTAAAGTAATCTGTCAATTCAAAATTTAAAGTGCTTCAACAAGTATAAATTAAATATTAACTTACCTTTACCAAACAGCTTAAAGATAAAACACTATTTTTAGCATAACTGAAGTTTCTTTCAATCTCTATGGCAATCACATAATGTAAGTATAAAACTTTAATCTTCAATACAATTTGCTCAATAATTAATATTGAAGGCTATAAACTACTGTATAAATTTGATGGCCTCCCTTATAATTAATATACCATAGTACTAATCAGGATGGCTCTCTTTAAAGACTACATGATAAGAAACAACCCCTCCGAGCAGTTCATTTCACACAAAAGACAACCCTAGAAAATAAGTATTTCATTTTTCAAAATTAATTGCTATTTAAAACTTCTCTACTATATAAAAAAAGAACTAATGAACTGCACATCATTTGTCTACTTTCAAAAAAATCTAGTTGTTTTATTCAAAGCTTGGAATTACCACTCTAATAGGGTTGCTGCAAATCAGCACCTCCAGCTTATATTTATCGATGTTACTCAACATCATATAATGTAATATTTTTGTGCAATACAGTGATATTAAGTTAAACTACCAATCACAAATAATTATTTTAAAAGCAAGTATATTTATAGCCACAATGCCAGAGATTTGGTGGTAGGTGAACCAAAGGCAATTCACTACTAAAGTACAAGTATTTCTAAACATGCAGTGTTTACAGGTTCCATAAATGAGTTGATCTCTTCAGAAAGTGTCAGTAAAATTTCATAGCATTTAACAGTCAAAGAATTAAATGTTGGCACAGTCTTTACATATTAATTTTTCTAATTTGGCCATCCAGTCACTTTAGTGATATAGTATATCTACACCCTTAATGGGAGGTGAGGGAGAAAGATCAATAGTGCAAAAAAAGTGCACTCAAAGATGCACTCTAACAAAAAGCATTATCAATAACAGAAACAATTTTGACCATTTCTCAAATTCATCAGTACCATACATACTGCCAAAAAATATTCTTAGATTTTTAAATTTTCTCTGTGCATACCACAATATCTGTGTTGCAGGAATCAAAGAATGCAATAGTGAATTCTTCTGACCACTCCCATTTCTTATAAAAAAGTTAATCAGAAAAAACCCCTTAAGAAAATCCCACAACCAATCCAAACAGTTTTTTAAAATGAGTTGCTTATCAACCAAACCTTAAACCCAGTCACTGCAATCCTAGATCAAAGAGATTCAGCCCTAGAATCAGGATATCTTACAGTGCACCAACAGCATTGTTATGCATGGGTTAAGTAGCCACAGGAAATTTCATAAGTCAGAGTCTCATTTAGAATCCATTAATCTTTTGTAGAATCTATGCCTTCCTTATAGGAACTGGCAGAAAAATGCACTAATAAATGTGTGAAATGCAAAATGCAGAGAATTTTAAAATATCTGTTGTAATTCACAGGCATTATGTCATTCACATAAAGGTGCTTTCTGGAAGTTCTAAGGTAAACAATGATTACATTTGGACCCTAATGAACATACCTGTTATTTATACTTCCCTATCAAGAGGATATATCTGCCTATATCTATGTAGATAGATATATTTTCAGCAAGGCATTAATGTTACACCTCATTTCATGATAGCAACTCATTTCATGATTTGGATAAAATTCTCCATAGCAGTATATCTGTTGTGGGAAAGTCCTATCACACAAGTTAAATGATGGTCACAAAAAGAGCCTTTAGCACCATTTCCTACAAGAATTAGTAAGCAAACCAAAAATCCCTTCCCCATATGTCCAAACAATTACCTGTCTCAGGTTCACTCACCTATTAACTAGTGATACTTAGGTATATGCGATTAAAGGAAAAACTGAGTTGTGTCTATGCTCTAGTCTCCTTTGCTTGATATAGAATAAAGAAAACTAGGTTTTACTGTTACACCTCTTTACCTCATAGATTTCTACCAAGATTTGATGTTTAACAAAGGAAATAATAGTAAAGTTGGTGTGGAGTATTTCGGCTTGTTAAAAAAAAAAAGGATAAAGCTTTCCCTCCATTTCATTGTTATTTCTCCTCATTTATAAGATCACAGGGGACCAAAATAGATGTAAGTTTCTCAAACTACACATTTGATTTTCTTCCTTAGAATTGCATAGGATAAGAATGTGGCTTATTGTATTCTTACATAGTCCAGCCCTTAACATGACTTCATGACTATTAGTTGAGAGGCAGCATGGTATGGAAAGAACACGGGACATGGAGTAGAGAGACCCAAGTTCAAATCCTGATTCTAACACTTAACTAGCTTTATGACCTTGGCAAAATCACAAACTCTGAGCCTTATTACCTTATCTACAAAGTGTGGATAATACCTAAACCTCACAGAATTTAGTGAGGAAAGCACTCTGTAAACCTTAAAGTACTATATAAATATGACTTATCATCACTGACAATGATTAAAAAGAAGCATGTGGGGGAAATAAAGATCTATAAATTTTGAGCTTAGAGGCAGAGTGGCATACTAGATAGAGTACCAATCTTTTGACATTAGGAAGACTTGGGTTCAAACTCTGCCTCTAACATAGATCACATCATTTAACTTCTCAGTGTCCCAGACAACTCTTCAAGACTGTAAACTGTGTAACAGCTGCCCATCTGTAATGGGAGAGGAAGTTTCACACACCAATTGAATCACTGGTGCAGATCAAAAAATAAAAATAAAATAAATTCCAGCAAAGTACAAAAATATGTATGCATAACAAAAAACATCCTAAAACACAAAGTAAGGCTAAAATATGTTCATCTCCACATAATGATTTAGTCTTTTATTAGACTTCTTAGGGGTGGCTCTTCCATCAGAAACTGGAGCCTGTCTTTCAATTGTTTTCTCTACCCCTTCAGGTTAATTTTGGACAAAAACTTAATTTTTAGAAGTTGACATCAAATTTTCATTTATACATCGTAATCTAAGTATTACATAAACTATCCAAAATTTTATCCTGCAAGGTACATGACTTTTGAAGGTTAAGATAAAATGACATTTAAAACATAACCTCTCTGTACTGTAAAAATATTCTACATGTTTACCTTCAAAAGATAATTAATCATTTTTTTTTACTTAAGAAACTTTCTTGGCATGTTGAATTAAAAAAAAAATCTGCAACTAATGTATGACTATATCTGATAGATAATTGGGTGCCACCCAGTGTTCAATTTCTGCAACTACTAATCTTACAAATTCAAAACAGTTTTAACCACCTGCATTTCTGAAATGCTTCTTTTAGATTTAACTTCTTTATGGTGGCAACAGATGAGATTACTGAGAGAATGTGTGCAATATCAAAATCAGTATAAAAATAGCCATAAGCTATTAAAATATGAAAAACAGACCCATGCATTATGACTTTAAATGCAGATTTCTGCCTCCCTTAAATTTTATCAAAAACTCAAGAAAAGTTATAGGCAACTGGAACATACAGAAAGACTCTGTACAGTGAAAAGACACAAATTCAAACTAGGGATTTAATTATAATCCATGATAATCATAGGGCAAACAATTTATTCAAAACATCAATTTACTGGAAGTGAGGTGGTCAAACCAGGAAAGGCAGTAATGCATTTAAAAGAAAAAAATCCAACCAAATAGATGTTATGGTTCTTTACCCAAACGTTGAAGATCTAATTCACCAAAGAGACAAAATGGGCTTAACATTTCCCTTAAGGTAATTCAGCATTATCAGTTTTTAAAGAAATATAAATATTTTAAAACAAACACTGAAAATAAATCACTCTGGTTTAACAAGCTGCACTCATGCTAATGAAGTTTCATTCTTCTTAACAGGATGGGACTTGGCCAAAAATCCAAACGAAAATATCAAAGTAGAACAATCCTCAGAAAAATCGGAATGTAAATGTTGGGTTCAATTTAGATCTGTAAATAAAAAGAGAAATCAAAACAAAAGGATTCCATTTTTAACAAAACCATGATAATTATCTTATCATCTAACAAAATATATTATTTGATGGTTAACAACCCACACTAATATTTATTTATACAACTAATTTTGTGGGAATGTAAAAGCATGACTAACAAATACTTTCGTAAGTTCCTCATGTTTTAGAAGTAAACATTTTATTATAGTATCTACTTGTAGATTTTAGACCCAGACTTGAATATTTATTTACAGTGTTTGAAATTCTTAATAAAATTTGGCATCTGCTATGTATAAAATTATATGATGGCAGAGAGAACTGGCATTATATAAACTTTTATCATTTGTTAGGATGTTTCTCTCAACTCTTAATAGAGTTCTCCCTCTCAGACCCAATCCTGAGGCAAATCAGCAACAAAGATTAGGTACAGACCGACAAACTTTGATTACAGACTTCAGGTGTGCAACAATTCAGATGACAAGAGTTTCCATTTTTTATGTACCTCTAATGTTTACTGCTACGTCTCTTCCTGCTAACTATAAATTTTATCTCTTATCATGCCCCAGGACCTGTCCTGCTACACAGTTGGGATATTTAATAAAGTATTTATTGAATGAACTTACAAGGTAATGAGGGTGTTAAAGGAAAGGGGGCAATGCATTTTCTCTAACACTCAAAGTCCTTAATCATTTCTTCACCATTGTTTTTTCTCTCCCCTTACCATCTACCTACTGTTTCTAGAAGAACTGATGAAATAAAATCTTTAAGTACCCTTGACCTATTTTGTAGACTTAGCTATTTAAGACTAAACTTAAAACGTATGACGACTAGTAGACATGAGAAGTCTTATTTATTAAAGGTTCTTTTCTAAGGGGCCAGACTGGTTAGAAAAGGAACTTGAGAAACAAGGTGTGGGTCTTGATGTTAAGGCAGAAAGGTACAGCTTCCTTTATTCCATCTACCAGTTGCAACAGAGCTGCCTCTGGCCAAAGAAAGTCTGAGGGGAAAACCCTCAGACTATAGAGAAGTCCTTGGCTCTGTGTGGTTCCTTTCTCTATACTTTCGTATCAGCAAAATCATTCACTCTCAATCATTACTATTTTAACAATTCACAAATGTTGGACCTGTCTCCTCTCCATGTGCACCTCAAATCCAATATAACCCAAATCGTGCTCTCCTGATTGTCTTAACCCTGCAAACCAGTCCCTTCTTCTAACGCTCTTGTCTTTTTATATGGCATTATAATTGTTCCAGGATCAATTTGGGAATCACCTGTAACTCAATTTCCCTAAATAAAACTAATTACCAAATCTTTTCCATTTTCTCTATATATAATGTCTCTTATACCAATTTAGCTAACCTGAAAAAACTCATCACTAACTTAACAGCAGGGGGAAAAACTTCTCAGCCACAGCCACTCTCAGAGATCTCCTACTAAAATGGTTGCAAGTTTGTGATCTATGATGGTATAGGGAGAGTCCTCATTGATGAACTCACAGACCATTCAAGTACTGAACATTTCCTGAAACCATCTTTTCCTGTCCATTTCATTTGCTACTACCCTAATCCAGGCTAGGACTACTCCAACAGTTTACTATCTGGGCTTCTTCACCATTAGCTTTTCTCAATTCACCCTAAAAGTGATGCCACGTTTAATTTTCCTAAGATACTGATTTGTATGCCACTTCCTGCTCAATACTCTTCAGTGACTTCCTGTTGTTCAGTTAAAAGTCAGGTGTGTCCTAAACAGTTACGTGTGACCTTGAGGCTGCAGGTTCCCCACCCCTGGCCTATGACAATCAATCCTCTACTCAACTTTCCAAAGCTGTCCTGCCACTTACTATTCTCCAACACCAATCTTCCAACCTAGTCAAATCAGTCTTCCCCACTCAAACACACACAACAAGGTAATTCTTGCCTTCATATTTTGGCTCATGCTTGGAGTAAAAATATACTTTGTCCCTGAGTGGCAGTTGCTTTCCTAGTTCCTTTTCAATCTAAAATTCTACTACTCCTTCAAGGTCAAATTAACTACTTCCTCCACAAAAGCTTTTCCCCAACCCTCTAGTTCACACAGTAAGCAAACTTTTATCAGTTCCTCCCAAACACACAAAAAAGGAGGCCCTTTTAATGTCACCAAATTTACCTTTTTTTTGGGGGGGGTCATTGGGTGACCTAGAGCAATATATTTTTCTCAGAATGAGAAAAACCATTCTCTTATATACCACCACCACCACATCCATAAACTACCAATCTATTAGTCTTGCAAATACAGTGTACATTTTTTAAACTTAAAAAGAAGACTTATTTGGTTTAGTAATTGTGGCAACATTCTTCCATTTTAACAAGTTTTGTGTTCACTTGCATATATATATGAAACGACAAAGGAGAAGCCTGTTCAAAATAAAATCAACTAGTTATCAGCATCAGATATTAGCATATTCTATGAAACAGAATATACAAACATAATAGAATATTAGTACAGCATTTATGTGAAATATATTCATATTAAAATTATCTAGTAAATATATATTAAAGGATCACATTATATTTTACATAGATAGGAACCAATACAAATTTAGTTAACTAGCTTTTTTATACACTTTTATCCTGGATGAATATAATGACTGTATTAACAGATTATAACAAAAGACCTGTTAAAAAGGGGTAAAATGCAATAGTAAGAATAAGGGATTAGGAAACAAGGACTGTGGATTTGTCATTTACTAGGCATATAACCCTGGACAATTTATTTAATTTTTCCGAGCTCCAAGTTTCCTTATCTGGAAATGGCAATGACGATCCCTGACCGTCTCTTTCAGGGTTCCTATGAAAGTCAAAACAAACTAAAGGATTAGAGCATGGAATTGTTACTAATTGTCCTGCACTTGATTTGTCAAAAAGAAAACTGACCTTTCCAAGGTTAAATGTTTGATGGACTTAAAAAAACAATAACAATCCACTGAAACTGCACTTAAATAAGTTGATGTTTGAATTCCTCTGCCAGTATTTTAAAGAAATATTATAGCTTTACTATTGTAAATCTTGGAACATATTTAGATGAAATGATATTAAGATCAAGAGTTTCTTTTTAGAGATCATTTGAATACATACATCATCAATGTCTTCATCATCATCCCCAATATCATCAAACTGGATTTCATCATCATCTCCAGGACCAAATGTGTCTGTTTCATTGATTTTGGCTACATAAAAAAAAAAAACAAACAAACCACATTATACATCATTAAAAATGAATTCTCATCAAAAAACAACATCTCTTATAAACCATTTAATAGCATAAATATCTAGTACATTTACAAGACAAGTAATTTCAATTCAATCAAAACAAATATTTCTAACCAGCTATATTTAACACTGCCCATATAATAGCCACTCCCCTTGAAGTTTATGGCAATGGTATCCATACGTAATATAGCATTAAAAAGGAACATCAATTTTTCTTAGTTCAAAAAAAATTTTGTATTAAAAAACTAAAACAAAAATCCTACTGGATTTCACTATATTATGATAACTCAGGCTCTAAAAACACTATATCCTATAAAAATTCAATGCCAACACTAAATTCTTTCCTGTTCTTGCTTAGCTTAGATATGTACTAATTCTTTCTAGAAGAGAATCTGTTTAAATGTGTTACTCTGTCATTTCCCCAAATTAATTATTTTTAGCAACACTGTCCTGAAGGCCAGAAATATCACATGGGAATAGAAGTTCCACAAATAATTACTTCAAGTAGTATTCTAGGAATCATTGCCTGTTTTGCAATACCTGTCAGTATGCAAAGTAAAGAGTTAAATTCCACAGGTAATTATAAATATGTAAAAGTGACAATTCTTTAGATTTATTTTTGACCTAAATAATAGCAAAAACAAGCAGCTAGAGGAAAGATTTACAGATGTCATTTTCTTACCATGTTCTGGAAGCTCCCCATATGCCTTTAAACTTCTTGCTTCATCTGCATTGTATTTCAGTATAACATCGGCTTTGTTATCCTTTAAAACATACACAAAACACATTCAAAAACTGGCTAAACCAAAATATCACCAACAGTTTCATAAATGGGTAACACTGAAAGCATAAGACTTATGATAAATTCATTTCCTTCCCTTTCCCCTTCTGAAGCTTCCATCTTACCTCTTTACCCCCTTTTTGGCTTCTTTCTACATATTTCTAAATGTGTTTATCAAGCAGCAGGAAGGTGTCTAATATACTCAGCTGAGAAATATTAGCACCCTAATGAACAAGCTTGGTTCTAGACCACAGAAAAAATATTTCTTGCCTCATAATAGAGAGGTAAAGGATTATGGTTACAGAATGTTCCATAGACTGTGACAACTGAAGTGGACTATATTGGAAATGACATGTACTTTTGTGTGTGTGTGTGTGCAGGCAATTGGGGTTAAGTGACTTGTCCAGGGTCACAAAGCTGGTAAGTATCAAGTGTCTGAGGCTGGATTTGAACTTGGGTCCTCCTGACATGTACTTTAAAAAACAAAAAGCTATCAAAAGAACTTGAAAAATACCAACTACATGAAAATGTGTTCAGAGTTTACTTCAATAAAACATAATTGTGCATTAGCTATTGAGAATAGGAATTTTTTGGTCTATCATTCCTGATTACAATTCCTAGGTGCCTTCCCATGTATTTAACAGTATTTATTTTCTTTATATGCATACTGCACAAATTTATATATGCAGTTATTTCCTTGTAAGAAGCTTACTGAAAGTAGAGATTATTTCATTCTTTGTATTTGAATCCTCAGGACCTAGCTGAATGCCTGGCAAACAAGAGGTACTTAAATGCTTGTTGATAAATATACTACTACCTTCTAAAGAAAATTTTATCTTCACTTGAAAAAATAAAACTGGACCAATGAATAAATATTTTAGATTACTGTAGCTAAGTATCTGTTTATAGGAAGCAACTAACTTACAGATTGACCAAAAGTGATGAAGTAAGTTCCATAAGGATAGATAAAAAGGATGAAGATCCTTGAGACTGGAAAGATAAAGGCTGAAGGGCAATAAGACAAAATCATACCGTAACAGCCATGTTCATGGCTAAGATGAACATGTGTTTATTCATGCTGTTCTGAGACGTTATAATAGTGAATTGGAAGAGTTTTATGATAAAGAAATAAAAGCACTGCTTCAGAGTGCAGTCAACACACAAAGAAAAATGTATCACAAGGTCACTGTCAGAGAGAATTCAGGGCTTTCTAGAACATTCAACCGATCTTCGCTAACAAGGATGTTAGCAAACAAACGAAACAAACAGTAAATATTCACCTGGTAGTCTCGGAGACCAACCAATATAATGTCTGATGTATTTATCCAAACCTATAAAAGGTAAAGAAAGAGTTCATTGTATTTAAACTCTAAATTCAAGACAATAAAAAGACCAAAACTAAGTTTAAACATGGAATGTTCTACTAAATCATAAGTTGACACAACAGTTAAATACAAAGTTCTGAAAAGAAACACATAAAAAAATCAAAGATATTATCTACTCAACCCAAATTTTCTTACTGTCCTGACAGTAAAGCTACTACAGCTTCTTAAGATAATCAACCATGCAAGGTACTTAAATATATGTGATGAAAACTGGAGAAATTTTTTTTAAAAGGCAATTGGGGTTAAGTGACTTGCCCAGGGTCACACAACTAATATGTGTCAAATGTCTGGTCTGAGGCCGGATTTGAACTCAGGTCCCGCTCTATCCACTGCGTCACCTAGCTGGAGAAACTGATAAAAATTTTAAAACAATCATCATCTTTGTTTTTAAGGGTGACATACTGCTATTATATTGAGCTATGGCAAAGTATAAGGTAATACTGTATTCCTCCTCCAATGTAAAAAATGTGTTGCTTCCTAAGGCAAGAAAACTGGGATGAAGACTTCAGAATAAGGGAAAAAATTCTTTGTACTCCTAAGCACAGACTATTTCCACGCACAGTAGAAATCTATTATTTCTATGTAAGGAAAGGAGAAATTTTAGTCAGGAATACAAAACAAGAACTTTCTTCTGATACTGTATCTAATATTTACTATACATCAAAGGTACTCAATTTTTTTGGAGCCATCAGATAGGAAAGACACTAGAAAAGGCAAAGTCACTAGTTATGATTATTTAACAGAAGAGTTTTGAGAATAAAGGAACTATGTAAATGAAGAAAACCAATGTTTGATTAATATATTTTCCAGTAATGTGAAAAAATCCAGTTACTTAAAAAAACTGTTACAAAATGTTAAAATTTGTTTTAAAAAACAGTTCTAATGTAGCTCTTAGCTAACACTGTCTTCTTTTCTGGGTTTCCATACTGACAAGTCTACCACCAACACCTGGTGGCAGCATACCCTAGTTTTACACTGAGTTCTTTTGAATGCTATACTTCTTGATTTTAAACATATGAAATTATTAAACACTACAGATTCCTACTGCAACTTTGGTTGTAGACAATGATATATGCGGGAGGGAAAATAGGGGGAAGAGGATGAGAACAACAAAACCTTTACCTTAGAAACTGGTCTGCCTAAATTTTAGAAATGCCTTCTTATACAGTATATTAGCTATATTTACATACCTATAAGTTAATTTGGGGGAAGTCTTTATTCAGAATTATAAAGAGAACTATGATTTAGAAAAAAGTAACAGATCCATAATGTTTTTACATTTTCTATAATATACAAATGACTTGTGTATTGATGTTTTAAACATTTAAAGATTCCACAGAAATCACAGTAATTTTGTAGAGTCATAATACTTGCAAACTAGACAAGACTTTAGGAGGTCATCTCATTCAATCCTCTCATTTTACAAATGACTCCCAAAGAGTACAATGATTTACACAAGGTACCAGAGATGGTAAACTGGCAGAACTGAAAGTTAAATGTAGGTCTCTACTCCAAATCCAATGCTTTTTTACAACTTGGCTGCCTCAGTTATCAGCTTTTACCTTCTAAACACCCATAAGATATTTGTATGAATATTCAAATATCTAATATCCAACAAGAATTTTAAAAGCTGATTATTCCTACATTGATACCTTTGCCTGATATTGCTTAGTGCTACTTTGGGATAGAAAACATTAAAATGGTGCTTTCTGAGTTCAAGCAAAGTGGTCCATAATACTTGTATTCTTTTGTTCTCAAGACCACTTATATAAAAACCCATTAAAACTGATAGTTTGTTTTATTTTTAAAAATATCAATACGTGAACCATGATGATTGCTAAACCTTATCCTAGTGCAGAGGGTTTTTTAACCTGGAGTCTGTGAATTTGATAACTGTTTTTAAATATAATTGGCTTCTTTTGTAAGGCCTACATATTTTATAACATTATTTTGAAAAAGGTTCTTCACCAGGCTTTTTGGCCAGGTGACTTAGTAAAGATCATACTGGTCCAACTATTCTGGGCAACACGACTGGGCAATACTGGGCATGCCTTTTGACTCAGCAATACCACTACTAGGTCTGTATCCCAAAGAGATCTAAGAAAATGGAAAATAACCCATGTGTACAGATTTATAGCAGCTCTTTTTCTGAAGGCAAAGAACTGAAAACTGAGCAGGATGCCTATCAATTAGGCAATAGCTGAAAAAAATTGTTGCACATGATTATGATGAAATATTATTGTGCTATAAGAAATAACTGGGGAGAGGGGAGGGAAAGATTCAGAAAAACCTGAAAGACTTATACAAATTGATGCGAAGTGAACAGAACCGGGAGAACATTGCACGTAGTAACAGCAATACTGTAATGATGATCAACTGTGAAAGACTCAGCTACTCTGATCAATACAAACGATCCACAATAATTTCAAAGGACCCATGATAAAATGTTCTCCATTTCCAGAGAGAGTGAACTGATGAACTCTCAACAAAGATTGAAGCATATTTTTTCTTTATTTTTCTTACCTTACCCCCCCACAATGTGGCTACTGTGGAAATGTTTTTGCATGATTTCACATGAATAATGGCTATATTTCATGACTTCTCAATGAAGGGAGGGAAAGAATTTATTTGTAACGGAAAATAAAATTTAAAAAAAAGGGGGGGGGAAGATCATAGCGATAGTAAGTGGCCAGAATGTGAACTTAGGTTCTCTAACTCTCAATCCAGTTCTTATTCCACACTACCATGCTTCAGGATCTTAAGGAAATCTGGAAGCTTTCAGCAATGAATATCCCTACAGGATCTCCAATGCAGAACTACTTTTCCCAGCAGTTAAAACTATAATTAGTCATATTATAAAACAAATACCCAGTTCATTCCTTTCCACACATACCTTTTTTCTTAATTTCCCTCTGATGTGACATAACCTCTTCACACCATCAAAACACATAGCCTCTAATCGTCCATTTCCCAACATTTTGATCACCTGGGCATATTCTGAAAACAAAGAGTAGAAGAGAGAAAAATCATACCTTAAAAGAAAGCTCTCCAAAGGTCTCTTATTAAAAGTACATTACTGTTGCTAAGGTTTATCCTAAAAAGATTTCTGCTGCTGAATGCTAATACAGTCACACAATGCAGTAGATACTACTTGAATAGCAAGGAAGTGCATTTATTATTTTTTTCTCCAATTAATTTTTAATTTTCAACATTCACTTCCACAAGATTCTGCATTGCCAATTGTCTCCCCTTTCCTCCCCTCCCCCCACCCCATGATGGCTTGCATTCTGATTCTCCCTTCACTCAATCTATTCTCCCTTCTATTATCCCCTCACTTCTATTACTCCCTTCCCCTTCTGCTTTCCTGTAGGGTAAGATAGAGTCTATACTCCTTTGATTAGGGTATCTTATTTCCCAGTTGCATGCAGAAACGATTTCTAACATTCATTTCTAAAATTTGAGTTCCAAATTATCTCTCCTCCTCCCCTCCCCACCCATTCTCATTGAGAAGGCAAGCAATTCGACACAGGCTATACATGTGCAGAAGGAAGGACATTTATAACATTTTACCCAGGACTTTAAAACTGCTACAAAGAATTAATCTGTTTGATAAAAGCTTCAATACGTATTACAACTTTCTTTCTGTCTGTCTCTCTCTTTTTCCAGATGTCCCTAATCTCACCCAGGCTAGAAGTACAGGAACTGCTCACAGGCCTGAGCCCACTATTGATCTACATGGCTACATGGCTATATGACCTACTCTGTTTCCAACCTGTGCTGGTTTGACTGCTAAGCAACCTGGTGGCTTGCCATATTGATGATGGGTTTAGTGTGCACATCCAATTGGCTTATGCCACTGTAGCTCATTTCTCCTGAGCCCAAGATATCTCTCTCTGCCTCCCTGGGACAAAGATTAAAGCCATGTGCTATCATTATCTTTACATATTCACATTATTTTTAAAATAACACAAACATTAAAAGACTCTGTTTTGAAATTTTATATGAAAATGATACGGTAATTTAAAAATTCTTTTAATTCATACATTTAAATCATGTTCCTAGAATAACTGTTTGAATATTTCTACATGTACATGAAAAGTATAAAACTGGGATCTTGTAAAAAATCCTCACAATTCAGACTTTTCACTAAATTGGGCTTCTCTCCTAATTAGCCCAAATAGTAAGGTTTTATTACATTTCATATCATAAAGAATATCAAGTTACTTTTTCAAATATATAATAACTATTATTCTAATTTATTATGTTGCTTTTCCTTTAATAAACAGTGACCCTTCTAACCACAGGAAACCTTGAGAAGTCTCGGGTGTGTATGTTTGTATAACTGTATGTATGTATGTGTGTGTGTTTCTACATACACATATAAATTTTTTTTTTTACAAATGGAGGAAATTTTAGGAATTATGTGGCATAGAGGTGTCAAAACATGGAGCCTGCAGGCTCAGCCAAAACCAAATTTAAATATAACTGGCAAATATTTAACAATAAAACAAAAAAATTAAACAAAACAAAAAACCAACAAAAATGTTACTTTGTGGTTTTCTAAGTCAAAATAGGGCCCAGGGATCCTTATACATGTTTAGCGGCCCCATTTCTATTTGAGTCTGACATTGCTAATAGAGCCCACACCACTTATTTCAGAAGTGAGGTGAGTGAAACTCAAGGTTAAGTGACTTGGCTGCCTAAGGTGCTACAGTTATATTCACTAATAATTATATTTTCTAATTTAGCAACTCACAGTCAAAATTTCATTCAACTCGGCTATCTAATAATTCTTAGCTTTTACCTAGCCAGACATTTTAAACTGAAAATGTTTCTGTATTTCTCTACAAATTTCTACTTTCTCATTCTCTACTTTAATTCAGATTTCTGTGATCAACACTATGGCTTTTTGGGGAGTGTCAGGACCAACTTGATAAGGGAAAGAAAGAAGTGAAAAATAAATCCAGGAAAAACACAACTGATCATACATGTAACTATCACTGAAAGAAATCATCTGATGTCGAGTACTGATTACTAAGTCAGTCTAATCTTTCTCTTTGTCTTCCATAGTTAAAATTTTATTCCCTATAAGAAAAATCCAACAGAATTTTAACCATACATTTTCCACCTTCTAAGGCAAGGGAAACTGTAATTTAACAGGTTTCCTCTAACAACTCCTAAACACAGTCTACACGTCAGAAATTTGATAACTTAGTTAGAAAAGTAGCACACTTACCCTGTCCATCCTCCTTGAAGACCAATTCTCTTTTTTCAGATTCATTTTCATTCTTTCCTCTGCGCCTATTTTTACCTCCCTTACCTAAGGATTGAAAAGTAAAAAACTATAAAAACTTTTATATAACATTGAAAGTAACTATAGCTAAAACAAGCTTAATAAATTTTAAAACCAAACAAAAATGTTATTTCAGATGCATCTTCAATTTTCTTCAAACCCAGAGAGAAGGTATGATGCTCCTAGAAACAGGCAATAACACTTCTGGTTAATATGGAGGGATTAAAAACTTGTAGAGCAATTCAGTACTCCAATATATATTTCAGTAAAAATATAGCAAAGGAAGCCCATAGTCTTCGAACTGGGAAGCACAAGGGGAAAAGTCAGTCTGGGGTACTCCAAATTCAAACAATCTATAGGGGCTTGAAACCTACCTGCCAGTCCTCTAAGTTTATACTTAACACATTAGAGGAGGTAAAAGCAAGTAGCAGGAATCTAGGAAATGAGATTAAAACCAAAGAGATCTTAAATCTCTCATTCAAGAATGCAGGAGGGAGTAAAGCCTGGTCTTGTTACAAAGTCCCAAATCAGGAATTCAGACTGGAGATATGAGTAAAGAGAAGACACTGAGCACTATGAATAAATATTATAGGCTGAGAAATGCCCATGAGGATAATACAGGACAGATTAACCACAAGCAAATCATCAGAGAAAAAAAAGAAAAGGCCTGGTCACAAGGAATACTAGAAGACATGAAGGAAAAGATTTTTTAAAAAAAATCTTATTACAAGTGAAACAAGAGGTTCTGAAAGAAAGAAATGGAAGGAGAATAACTTAGAACAAAAAGTAAAAAACAAAACAAAACAAAACAAACCCACCACAAAACCAAAAACCTTCAACAAGTAATGAAGTCCTTAAAATTAAAAAAGAGCAAAATGATCCCACGAGACATAAAATTAAAAAAACAAAAAACCCTCCAACATCACATTCAAGAAACCATTAAGGAAAACTGCCTAGAACCAGACAACAAAGTGAAAACAGAAAAGAACTTACAAATCATCTCCTGAAAAGAAATCTATGAAATGAAAACTACTAGGAATGTCAAAGCCAAAATTCCAGAGCTTCCAGGTCCAAGAAAAAAAACCAGTGAAAGTAGCCAGAAAGAGCTCCAAGTACCAAGAAATTATAGTCAGAGACACATAACACTAAGAAAAACGATTATAAAGGAAGGAAAATCTTGGAATATAATATTCTAAGAGGAATACAATAAGGCTTACAAACTTACTCTGAAAGACCAAATACAATCCTATAGAAAAATAATGGATCTTAAATGGAATAGACGATTTCTAAGCATTCCTGATGAAAAAAATTAAAGATGATTTCTACTACTAGTAGTGGGTAGCATTTATATATAGTGATGGAAGGTTTGCAAGATGCTTTTTGAATGTTGTTTCATTCACAACAATCTTGTGAAGTAGGTGTGTTATTCTCATTCTATAGATTAAGAAACTGAGGCAGATAAGTGTCTTGCTCACAATTACACAGCAAGTTAAATGTCTGAATGGATTACTTTGGCTCTCCTGGTCCTGTTCTATCCATTGTACTACCTAGCTGCCTCTCTCTGAAATTAAAAGTAAAAGTTAATGTATCTGAGTAACTGAAAGGACTAAGCCAAGATGAATTGCTAATTCTAATAAAGGAAGAGATCAATGTCTCTTCAGAACCTACAAATCTTTCAGGGTGGCTTGGGGGTTGTCTTGTAGTAATAAGATTAAGAAGGAAAAAAAAGGAGGTGAAAAATAGAGTAGGGAAGAATAGAGCAATAGGGTGGGTCTTACTTTCAATACTGGGTATGTGAGAATGTAAAATACATGGAGGAAAAGGTATCTCATAAACCAGAAAACGTGCACACGAATGCATATGTACACACTAGAGTTTGATGTAACAATACATTAAACCCATCAAGGTAGCAGGTGGGTATAGGGAGAGAGAGAGAAAGAAGTTCAAAGTCAACGTAAAACAAATTTCAACTTCAAAAGATACCACAGAAAAGGTGTTTTTAATTTCTTAAAATATAACAATCTTTTTAATATACCAATCTTAGTGAAGCCTACTGACCCCTTTTTTCAGAAGATTATTTTTAAATAATTGAAGAAAATGCTAAATTTCAGTTAGAGGTTTGTGAAAACATGTTAATTCTTTCCCCCTATCCAAATTCACAGTTCTTTGAAGTTCACTCATATCCCTTGGAGGTCTGTGGACTCTGCACTACAAACCCTTGATATGCTACACTGTAAAAAAATGGAACAAGTTTGATTAAAGACAAGAACCTGATTCACTCAATGTTCAATCATAATTCCAGAGGACAAATGAATGACAACTACCTCCTGATAGAAAGGTTATGGACTAATATGCAAAACAAGACACTCATTTTTTGATACAATCCATATAGAAATTTGTTTTGCTTCACTACATTACAAAGATTTTTTTCCAGTTTGGTTGGGGCAGGTGGGAAGGGAAGAGTGACCAAGGGAAGGAGAAATATGCATAGGAGATAAAATAAATGCTTGATAAGTGGGGAAAAAACCTGATATAAAAAGGGTAAGAACCAGTGGTCAGGGGATGGATGCTATTCTGCACCACTCAGATACACATAATGCTGAAGCTCTGATCTCCTCCACAATGAAACACAAAGGACAGAACAGGACAGCCTGCTGAATCCAAACACACACAACATCCTTATTCATCAGTGAACAAGTGGGAGAAGAAATGACTCATCACAGGGTATCATAATTCCATTTATTGTTATTTAGTGTCGAAACAGTTATTAAGATTCAAACTAGCCTTGTATGTGATTTCAAAATAATGTTATTCAGCTTTTTCAAATGAAATCAACACAGGATTAATTGAGATTTGGAGGATTAACAGAATGATAAGAGGAAATTGGGGACAGAAGTATAGGTCAGTATAACCCAATAACAGTATATTGTTACATCAGGGAGAAAGAGAATGGAAGTATCTCAAAATTAGAGTAGTGTAGCAAAAGAATTCTTTCAAGCCTCCATATATTAAACTAAGCATGGATGTGGGAACCACCATTCATTCTTCCAATATTTATTAAGCATCTATTGTGTATAGCAGAGCACTGTGTTAGGCACTGGGGAACACACAGTCTAAGAGAAAGATAAGACTGATTCAATCTACAAGCACCTGGAGTTCATAACGTGACAGGTCAGATTTAGTTCTTGAAACATCAGCTTCTTTTAGCTACTACTTGCTGGATGCCAATTGTTCCTACCTCCAAATAGCTACGTTAAAACCAGGTTCTTTTTATCTTCTATTACCAAGTCTAAGGATTTATTTGTAGTAAAACAATTATCTTCAAAAGCGACCAGCTTTGGTACCTATAATCAAAGCACAGTATCTTAAATTAAGTTAAGAAAGGAGGAACAGTTCATGAATCTCATATGGTTATTTCTTGATGCTCCATAAGATGCATTTACAAAAACCCTCCAAAAACAGAACAAAAAAAACTTGTAAAATGCACTCAACTACCTTTCTCTAGCACATTTGCTCTGTTCTTTCAAATGTTGAGGCTGCTATATTGTAATGAATGCTAACTTTAAGGTTTATCCATTAAGGAAAATCAGTTCTCCAAAGAACAGGGGGAAAAGGTGTTTATATATTTAAATTACAGATTTAGAACTAAGAATGAATTTAATCCAATTATCACTTCATGATAAACTAATATTAGAGCTTTCACTACTATGTAAGTCACAGCAAAATGGTCTTACAAACAGCTTAAAATCCACCCCTTTACCTGCCCTTCATTCTTTAGTCCTCCTTGAACCATCTCCTAATTTCAGAATCAAAACTCAAATTCAAATCATTAGTGAGTCAGAGCTTCTTTATCAGTAAGTTACTCCACACTTTCATCTCAAACACCTCTTTTGCTGGGCTCTATATACATGCTACATGCCTTCCTCATAGAAGACAACCTATCCACCACCTAACATGTGACTTGAGTCTGTTACAAAACATTCAAATGTACTGGGTAAAATTTAGACGATTACAAGTTTTTTTTGATCACACTGCCATCTTCCAGGGCTGCATTCAAAACCGTTACATAACAATTACGATATACCTGAACAACACAAGACTATTATATTTAATTAGTAGCTAGATGGTACAACGGACAGAGCACTGGGTCTGGAGTCAGTTCGACCCAAATTAAAATTCTGCCTCAGACACTATGTGGCAAATCACTTAATACCTGTCTCAGTTGTCTCATCTGTAAAATCAAGATGATGATAGCATCTATCTCTCAGGGCTGGTATGAGGATTAAAACACTATACAAACCCTAAAGCAAGAGAAATATTATTAATAATAATAATAATTTATAATAGGACAATACATTAAGAGTTGACTGTGCTTATAGCACTGTGGTAGGCCTAGGGGAAGATACAAAGTTTAGCTAAGACACAGTATTTGTCAATTTGTAGCCACAAATTAATACAGGAGACATGACCCAATTAACAACACAAAAAATTAAATGTTAAGTACTAAGTACTTAACTGGGTCTGGAGTCAGTACTAAGTACCAACAAAGTTTTATAAGGTCTAAGAGAGGTAAAGATTCATTCGGACAACCCCCCCCCAAAAAAAAAATTCATTAGGACTAAAGGAGCATCAGGAAAGTTTTAATGCAAGAGCTGGCATTTCACAAAACTACAGAATTTTAAGAGCTGCACTGAAGAAACTGGCTAGACTACAATAACCCTGAGAATCAAGCAATCAGCTTCTCCCTAAAGTGATAGGGAACTCATCTCCTGAGACAGCCCATTCCATCTCTAATTCTTTCCAATACATTGAGCCTAAATGTGCTTCTCTTCAACTTCTACCTACTGGTCCCAGTTCAAAGGATCAAAGGGCCATACCTTTATTAAAGGTGGAAGGAAAAGTTAAAGGCCATTTGGTCCAATCCTCTGTTTCTGAAGATGAGAGAACAGGTACAAAGAAGGTGACTTGCTCTGAGTGACACAGATACTACGTGTTAGAGATGGAAAGTGAGCCCAGGTCTATCGGCCTTTACGTCCAACACCCTAGTATGTCATGCTGATTCTCTAGTAAAGCAAAAGCAAAGAAGCCATCGAAAGGTTTCAAATAGAGAGATGGTCAGATATGGTCAGACAGTCAAATATGGTCAGATCTAAACACAAGGAAAATTATTCTGCCAGTAGGATGAATTAGATGAATCCCAGGTTCTGACAGACTGGAAAGAGGAGAGTAAGATAGGAAAATATAAGGGTGGTGGTAATGAGGAATGGTGTACTAAGGTGGTGGCAAGAGGCATGGAGATGAAGTCTTGGATTGAGAAATACTTCAGGTGGCCTGAAGTTTCAACCTGTTTTCTCCTCTCTTATTTTCATGCAGCTGGTGGCACAGTGGATGGAGGGTTGGCCCTGGAATCTGTAAGTTCAAAATCTGGCCTCAGACACCTACTTATTAGTGTGATTCTGGGCAAAGTATCTAACCTAGAGGTTTGCCTCAGTTTCCTCAATTATAAAATGGAGATGATAATGGCACTTACCCTGCAGGCTTGTTTGTTGAGAATCAAATGAACTAATATTTGTAAAAAAACCAGCACAGTGCCTGGTACAGAGTAGGTTTAGTAATACTTCATAAAGGCTTATTTTCTCCCTCCTTCCCAAAATATTATGGTGTAACAGCTGCTCATCGACACATATCTAATGTCTCTTCATATAGTTGGGTAGACAGCTAAGATCTATGCCTTTCAAATTTCTTCTAAGTTAAAAAAGTCACTCGTAGATGAGCAACAGTTCTAATAATCTAGGCAAATCAACATCAAACTTTGGGGGAATCTCACTTAATTTGAAACATACTTACTAATCATGTAATACAAAACACAAGTGGAGAGAGACCGGGTCTGAGTCCTGGCTTCAATATCATATAATAGGCAAGTCATTTAGCGCCCTAATCTGTAAAACAAGATAACATCCCACTACCTACAGGGCTGCAGTAAGGAAATTAGTTCATATAGAAGTACAGTACCACACTGGATAGAGCACTGGAGTCAGGAGGACCTGAATTCAAATCTGGTCTGAGACACTTGACACTTACTAGCTGTGTGACCTTGAGCAAGTCAGTTAACCCTGACTGCCTCACCAAAAAAAAGCAAAAAGAAGAAAAACGTAGAGGATGTTAAAGAAAGTAAGGATGTGCTTTATTTGTGTGCCACTTAACCCACCTTCCACTAGTCACTATTATGCCATAATGTAACTTGGCAGGTGGGTTGCCACTGCTCACTCTCTCTCCTGTTTGTCACATGACCTAAGGAGTCCCATGTTTTCGGTAGTTGCTGGTGTTGAGCAGGGACAAAATGAGTGCAGTCACTTGCCAAAACAGCTGATGTTAGCTATGTGATGAGTGGCAACAACTCGAGGGCTTCCTTCCTTCCCTGCAAGTTACATGAGTGTCTGGTGCTCTCTCCAAGGCCAGACACTCAGTTCAGTATTTCTTTGTATGTGAGCAGCTGCTATGGAGATTTTTTTGGTTCAAACATTAAAATTTTTGGAGTGACTTTGTAAAATGGGTGACAAAAAGAAATGGAACACTGAATCATAATATACAGTGTTTAATCCAGAGTGAACAAACAGATGCTTGTTTACTTACATGAAATACAAAATATTGTGCCTTGTTTGCAGAGAAGTAATAGCTATTCCAAAGGAATACAATCTTTGTCACCATTTCAAATGAAAATATCCTGCCTTAAGCAAATTGGACGCCCATGAAAAAACAAATTAAAGCATCCAAATTGTTGAAAAATCTCAGTGGGAGACGACAGTTGTTCAAGAAAGTAAACTCAGAAAATGAGGCAGCTACTAAAGTTAGTTTTCTAAAGAAATTGATTTCAAACACGATGCTGGAGTACAATAAGCTGCTGATATATCCCATCATCTAAATGTAAACAATAAGAAAACCTGAAAAATGTATTAAAACTTGTACTGCTTAGAAAAGTAAGTTTTTTTTAACATTAATGTGATTTCATGATAAATAAAAATCTTAAGTAATAAGTATAATTGATAGTCACTGAAATTTCCCTTTTTAGGGGCAGCTAAATGGGGCAGTGGATAGAGCACCAGCCCTGAAATCAGGAGAACCTGAGTTCAAATGTGGTCTCAGACACTTGATACTTACTAGCTGTGTGATTGTGGGCAGGTCACTTAACCCTGATTGCCTTACCAAAAAGCAAAATTTCCCTTTTTAAAAATATGGTTTATTTGCAAAATAATTTAATCAAGTGAGCTGCTACAAACCTCTCTGAGGCCTGAAAATGTTTAGCCTATTTTAATTTTGGTCCTACCTACTACCAAATTGTGCAGGTCTGGATTAGTGTATCTCTCGTCCCACCACCCCCTCCAATAATTCCCTTTTGTGAGATCCTATTCAATTCTTATGGGTGTGAGATTGAACCTCAGAGCTGTTTGAGTTTGTATTTCTTTTAATATTAGTAATTAGAATGTTTTTCATATAGTTGACGGTGCGCATTTCTCCTTTATACAACTTCCTGTTCCTATCCTTTTAATTTATTTGCCTAATGAAGAATGATTCTTATTCTTATACATTTGAATCAATGCTCTAATTTATCTTGGCTATCAGACCTTTATTTGAAATTTGTAGACAAGATCGTCCTCCAGTTAACTGTTTTACTTATAACCCCAGCAATTAAGCAGCAACAAGAGTACCTGCTATTTCTAGGCTCTATGCTAGGCATTAGGGATACAAAAATAAAAATGAAAGTTTCTCCCCTCAAGCTTGACTTCTATGGAGAGAAGAATACATAGATAGAAGTATTATAAAATATATACAAAGTAAATATTTGGCAATGGGAAAGATATGAAGAGCCATCACGTATTAGTACCTTTGCTGTGGCTTCACAGGACTTTCCCTCTTTAGAAAGGAGCCAGCAATTTCAATGCTCTCTATTCCAGCAGCTGACAAATAAAACGGCAGCTCACACTTCTATTTTGGAGCTGAGTATTTTCACCACAATTTAACTACAAACTACAAATGTAAACTTACTTCATTCTCTCAGTCCCTCAGGTTTGCATCATTCTCAACTCCTCACTATCTCCCTCCACCCCCCGCCCCCAAATCTCTTGCCAAAGTCTGTCAATTTCACCTCTGTAAAATCTCTTGTACATACATGCCTTCTGTGCTCTGACAATGCCACCACTCTACTGCAGCCCTCATCACCTCAGGCCTGGATTGCTGCAATAAGCCTCAGGGGTGGGGGGTGTCAGCCAGCCTTAAATCTCCTCCCCAAGTCCTCTTCTCCTTCCTTTATTCAGCCGCTAAAGTGATTTCCTAAAAAGAGGGAAGGCCAGATTATGGCCCTCTTCCTTGCCCTTCCACTTTCCCCTTACTCAATAATTTCAATAATTCAATAAAGTTCTATTGCCTTCAAGACCAAATATGAATTGCTGTTTGGCATTCAAAGCCCTCCATAATCTAGCCCCCTCCTACCTTTATTCTTACATTTTACCTCCCAAGACATACTCTGGATCCAATGACACTGGGTCTCCTCCACGAATAAGGCATTTCAACCTTTCAGCTCCAGGTGTTCTCCTATTCCTGGAAGGCTCTCCCTCCCCTGCTCTAACTACTAACCTCCCTAACTTCCTTTAAGTCCTAACTAAAACCTCACGTTTTACTGGAAGCCTTTCCCAACACCTCTTAATTCTAGTGTCTTCCCTCTGTTAATTATCTTCTATTTTGGGGCAGCTAGGTGGCACAGTAGATAGAGCATTGCCCCTGGAGGCAGGAGGACCTGAGTTCAAATTTGACCTCAGATACATTAAAAAAACAAAAACAAAACAAAAAAAATTTACTAGCTGTGTGACTGTGCACAAGTCACCCCAATTGCCTCACCAAAAAATTTTTTCTATTTACCCTGTAGAAGGCTTGCTTTGTACATATGTGTTTGCATGTTGTCTCCCCCATTTGATTTTGTCTTTCTGTATTCCTAGCAATTAGCACAATCTATGGCACATAGTAAGAGCTTAATAAATGTTTACTGATTAATATTTCAAGATTATTCTTGTTTTATTCTTTGGATAGCTTGAAAAATATCACTTAGTATCAGCCTCAGAGATTTGGTTTTGAACTCTATTCCTGTCAAGCATTACTAAATATTCTATGTCTACTTTGTACATGGCCTGGCTACCCTGGCCATGTTCTTTGCAATGTCCTTTGTGTAGCCCACTGTCTGTCTGGGTTTAGACTCTACGGCAACCAATGCCTTATGTTCTCTTTTTTCTCTTTTTGTTTCATTGAGAGGGAAAAAAAGAGACAAAAACACTGGTACCTAAACTGTGGCTCTTAGGCTACAAACAAATTTTACACTACTGCCCCAATGTTATCAGACACGTTTTAACCCCTACCATAGATTCTCCCATGTGAAAAGTTCTGGGTTTTGTCCTCCTAAACTGAGTCTGAGAGAATGGGAAAGTTAAAGTAAATGATATTCTTGAGCTATCTTACCTATTATGCATCCATTTCAATTTCCTCTCCTTTGGCTCTTTCCTCTCCCATTCTTTGCCTCATTTCTCACCTAGCCTAAATAACGGAATGAGTGTTGCCTCAGACAAACTGAGACCAGGGAAAGATCTTGGCTTAAAAAGGCTAAGGTACTGACACTGCATTCTGGGCCATCTCTAGTCATCCTGACCTGTCTTGCCGCTGGACTCTGATGGCTCCAAAGGAGAAAGTGAGGCTGATGACTCTGCACACAACCCTGCCTCACTTAAATCCACTTCACTTGCAAGTCATGGCATCATGTTCCTGATGTCATGCTCCTCTTCTAGAAAGAAGGATAAACAACAACAACCACCTTTCAAATTATAAACATTTCTCTCCCATTCTTATAGCTCCCTTTATTTCTGGCCTCCAAAGAACTCCTCCTTTACTAAAGTTAAATCCTTCATCTGTGTTTTTTTTTATTCTTTTCCTAATCTTATGGAACTTGGACCAAAAATTTCTTTCATAAATCAATCCCATACTTATTTCCTCCCTAAAACAAGTTATTTAGTGTCTATTATACAGAATACCTAGGAAACAACAGTGAGGAAAGACATTGTAAAAGTAAAAGGTACATGCATAACCTTAAGGCCTTTACTTATCTAGTTGAGGAAGATTAAGATAAACAAGAAAAAAAATAACCAAAGACAACAGTAAGTGCTAAATTAATGACTCTTCAGGAATGTGAAGGAGAGAGATCACTGAAAGCTTCATAAAGAAAGTGGTATGCAAGTTGACAGCTGAAATTAAGATTTCGCTAAGGGAAGATGACATTCCAGGTGGCAAGAATGGTTTGAGCAAGGATTGAGGGTGTAAAAGTGAGAGAATATCTTATAAGGCTGTAAATATAGACTTGGGGTCCTGTAAGCAAAGGAGAATCACTGAAGGTTTTTAAGGCAGGAAACACTACTGATCAAGGGGATCTTCAGGAAGATTAATCTGGTGGTGCTCAGCCAGATAGATTTTGGGAGTATTAGAGACTTCCTTTCGGCTGGCTCCTTCACGCCTGATTTCAAACATGAACAATGAACAGTAAGTCCCAATTTAAAATAAAACATAAACTTCATTTACCCTGATTCTCCTTTTAGTTGCAAGAGATCTATACCTGTTGCCTCCATTTTATTATCACTTACCACATTTCCTCTTTAAGACCTGTATAATCTAGCTTCTGTCCACTACAACTATTATCTCAAAGGTAGTCAATGATTTCCATTTACTGCCCCCCTGGTAGTCTCTTGTCAGTCTTTAACTCCTTGATTTCACTAAGAGAACAATTATGGCTGGCAGTTCCCTCCATCTTGAAATGATTCTTACTAATAACTTCTGAAATACAGTACACAATCCCAGTTCCTTTTTTCTGGGCCCCACCGGCTCTTCTAATCACATTCCCTTAATTGTGGATAATCCTCAAGGTATAATCCTCTACTCACCTCTTGGCCTTTTTAGTTGCCATCCAAACTTCCAGTTTATAGCTCCTCACAGGTCATTTCCATTTAGGTCCTCCATTTTACTTTGAACTTAATACCTCAATTTCCCTCACAAAACTGGCTTCCCCATTCCCCAGTTTCTTCATTTATAACAATAGTCTACATTGATCTCCCCCTTCTCTGAACTTTTATCTTACCATGTTGTGTGAGTCAGGAGATCTGCCCTTTTGTCCTGGTTTTACCACCTCAAGTGTAGCCCTGAGCAAGTTGCATTAAGTTTGGCTAAAGTTTCTCTATGTTTACAATGAGGACAAGTTGGTGATCTCTACGCTTTTTTCTATGTCGCTGATTCTACAATGTTTAACAGCAATAAAGACAGTCCTTTCACACAAACTGTCAGAGAAAATAAAAACCACATGCAAATCTCTCTCCCCTGCCCTTCCCTTCCCCCGACAATTCTATAGGCTGTTCATGTCTATTAAACTGCATGTCATAATCTGGGTAACCAGAATTTTATAGTTGAGATCTGTTACATAACCACTGAGAGCTTGGCCTCTTCATCTGCTCAGACTGATCCTGAATCTATAATCTTGAATGGTTCTTTAACTTTGCAGATTTATAGAATTACAGAATGAATCTATAACCTTACAGATTTTTTTTTTTGGTGAGGCAATTGGGATTAAGAGTTTGCCTAGGGTCACACAACTAGTGTCAAGTGTCTGAGGCTGGAGACCTATCTACTTCGCCACCTAGCTGCCCCATACCTTATAGATTTCTTCTAGAAAGCTCTGATCATAAACACAAAAAATGGATATCACAAAGTGTAATGGAGAGAGGCATGGTAGGAGCGAGCAGGTTACAACACATAACAAATAAGGAATCTCCAAGAAAAACAACCAACCAGGGAAATACATGATAAAAAAGAAGTTAGGCTAGTCATATGGAAAAGGTGAGGGTTAAGAGGTAGATGGCCCAAATGGCTCTATTAGTATCTCTCTTGGTGTCAGAGGAAAATGAGAAAAGCATTCAAAGAGGTGGCTGGGGCCCTTGTGATGAATTTATGGGAGGACAAGGATGAACAAAAAGGGATAGTTGCAATCTACATTACTGGAGGGAAGGCAGAGCTGCTCAATATACTTATTTTGTTTGTTTTCTTTGCAAAGGAAAATTAACTTTACACTAGAAATGACTGAACAAAAAATGATTAACAGGCAATTGATATTGCTCTAGATGAATACTAGTCACCTGGATCATATGTACTACTTCTTTGAACTTGAAAGGACTGTCAGTTGTGATTGCTGATCCACTACTGGTAATATCTGAAAGATCATGGAATGGGAGAGGCACTACTAAATCCTATAAGGGCAAATGTCCTAATTTCCAAAAAAAGAAAAGAGAACAGAGTCTGCAAACCACAGACCCATGAGCTTGACTATGATTCCTAAGAAAAATTCTAGAATGGATTATTACAAAAGTAATTTGGTGAATCAGAAAGGAAATTGATGACTATTACAAAGCATGATGATTATAACAAAGGGCCAACACAGCTTCATCAAGAACAAGTCATACCAAAAATAACCTCATCATCAAACTATAGATTAGAAGAATGACATAGATATAATTTACCTGGGCTTCATCAAAGTTTCTGATTAAAGCATCTCTTACTATTCTTACTGAGAAAATGGACTCGATGCTAATACAATCAGTATTGGTGTGAAGGAATTACTCAAAGAGAAGTTATTCATAGCTCAATATTGATATGGCAGAAGTCTCCAGGAGAGTACCCCAGGGATCTGTGCTTGGCCCTGTGCCACTTAACATTATCAATAACTTGGATAAAGGCATAGGTGATATGCTAATCACTTTGTAAATTACACCAAACTAGGAGGGATAGCTAACACCTTGGATAATAAGAGTTAGGATTCAAAATGACATGTTCAGGCTCGAATATTGGGCTGAATCTATAAGATGAAATTCAGTGGAAATAAATCTAAAGTCTTACACTTGGGCACACACAAAAAATCAACTTCACAATATGATAGGGGAGGCATGGATACACTACTGAAAAATCTAGGCATTTTAGTGGACTGTAAGCTTAATGAGTTAGCAATGTAGTAACAGCATTCAAAAATGTTCATTAAATTTTGTGTTACATGAATAGATACATGAGTTTCAGGAATGGGGGAAGTGACTGTCTTACCACACACTGCCCTCATCATACTTTAGTTTTGATCACTGTGGTTTAAGAAGGGCTTTGATAAGCTGGAGAGCATCCAGGTGAGGGCAACCTGAATAATTAACGAAGGGTCTTGAGTCTATGACATATATAAGTTCATTTAAAGGAATTGTGCATGTTTAACCTGAAAAAGAGTAGATTTGGTGGAAGATAACAGCTTTTTTAAGTATTTGAAAGGCAGTGATTTAGAGGAAAGATCATCAGAGTTCTCTTGCCTGGACTCAAGAGAGCAGAACTAGAAACAATGAATAGAAACTACAAAAAAGGACAATTTAGGTTTGAATTAAAACTGCTGAAAAGTGGAATGGGCTGCCTTAAGATGTATTGGATTCTCCCTCCTTAGAGGTATTAAAGTAAGTGGCAGAAAGACCACTTCTTGGATGCATTATATTGGGTAATTCTTTTGTACACATGCACACTCAATTATTTCATCTCAGTTCTGTATTCTAAGTGAAACTTTTATTAATTACCTACTATGTGGAGAACAGTGCATTGGGAAAGATAACAAAACTTGGCTAAGACAATGCTCCTACCCTCATGGAGCTTAGTCTAGTACAGTGAATGACACATACACATATAATTATATTGCAATACAATGCCTAAATTCTAAATTATTTGGATCTATTCCAAATTTTGTGTTATTCCTCTAACTTATCAGACCTATTTCCAACTGCCTGCTGGACATCTCTCTGTGATGTCCCATAACCATCTCTAAATCAATACAACCAAAACACAACTCATATTTCCCCAAACCCATTCCTTCTCTAAGTCTCCTTAGATTCAGGGTATAATCCTCTACCAAAAAACCAAGTATTCAGCTTTAAAGTCCTCAGGGAATTGGTACGGTGTAGTGGAAGGAGTACTTGCTCTACAGGTAGAGGACTTAGGTACAAATCCTGCTTCTCAAGTTATGATCTTGGGAAATCACTACACCTCCTCAGGCCTCAGTTTCCTTATTTGTAAAATGAGAGGGTTGAATTAGATAACTTCTGAAGATCCTAAGCCATCCCTGACTTCCTTATCCTCATAAGTAGCTAGTTGCCAGATCTTTTTGATTCTCTCTCCACAACTAGTCTTCCACTGGCAACTTTTCTCGTCATGGACATAGCCTCTATCCTAGTCTGGTTCTGTATAACTGCTTACCTAGACTACTGTAATAGCTAATTCCAGTCTCTTCTTTAGAAATGTAAACAGACATGACAGCACTAAAAAATCTTCAGTGGCTCCTGATAGCCTGAGCATAGATAGCATTTAACTACACCTGCAAACCAGCCCCCACATACCTTTTCTGCCTTCATCTTTCTATGACTTTCACATTCCAACGAAGCTATTCTTTATATAAAATATTCCATGTCTTTTCATGGGTAGCCTCCATATGCACTCCCTTCTTAGAATCCATAGTTTCCTTCATAGCACAATTCAGGTGCCACAAATAAGAAACCTTTCCTACTTTCTCTGTGACCCCCATATCTCTGTTGCCAAGTCCTGCTGCATTTATCTTTTCACATCTCTTGTTTATGCTTCTTTCTTTTCAGATGCTGTACTACCCTGGTGTAGGCCCTTGCTATCTCACACGCATTACTGCAATAGCCTGCTGGTTGGTCTATTTGCCGTAGGTCTTTCTTCACAGAAGTTCATCCTCCATTCAGCCGTCAATGGTCTTCCTCAAACACAGGTCTGACCATCTCACTCTCCTAACTCAACAAACTTCAGGGTCTCCCTATAACCCCCAGGATCAAATATAAAAATTCTTTGGTGTTAAAAAGGTCATTATAACTCATCCTCTCCAACCGTTACCTTTCCAGTAATCTTACAACTTATTCATCCCTATGTACTCTGTAATCCACTGACATCAGCCTTCTTAATGTTCCTTGAATAAAGTACTCCATCTCCTGACTAGACATTTTCACTGACTGTACTCATGCCTGGAAATGCTCTCTCCTATACCCACCTCTTAGTTTCCCCGGCTTCCTTCAAGGTCCAGGAAAAATCCCACTTTCCTGATCCCCACCCTCCTTTACTGCTAGTGTCTTCCCTTTAAGATTTTCCTCAGTGTCTCCATTATGTATCATTGTTGCTTGCATGTGGTCTCCCCCATTAGACTGTGAGCTCCTTGACAGCAGAGGCTGTTTCTTGCCTTTATATCCCTAGTGCTTAGCACAGCGCCTGGCACAAAGCAGGCACTTAATAAATGTCTGATTGGCTGAAATTTACTTCTCTGTGTTCACGTTTTATCTCTCTTGTTTCTCTCCTCCCTCCAATATAAGTTCCTTGAAAAGCTTTGCACCCATAGCACTTAAAAGCAAAAGAGGAAAGAAGTTACTAGCAGTAGTTCCCAACCTTTGAATTCAAGGACCCTTTTTCAAGGTAGAAGAATTTCAAAGCCCTTCATTAGTATCCACTGACTAAGAAAATACATCAATGTGTCAACAGAAAGCTATTTTGAATTCAGTTATTTTAAATTAATTTGTATTTTATCCATCACAACAATCTAACAATTTAAAAGTAATGAATGATACACATCTAGAAAAGATATCTTTATCATACTAAATATCTTGTTTGGGCTAAATAAAGATCAAAATGACAATGCTTAATATGCACGTGAATTCTGTACTTCATGCAACAGCAATAGCTGTGTGTGGAAAGGGAGAAGAAGAGTCCTTGATGCACATATTGCGAACAATCAGGATTAGTGAATAAGGGAAGACTTCATGGATGAGGCAGCATTTGAATTGGGCTTTAAGGGATACAAAGCAATGTGAAAGAACAGTACAAAGACATGAGGTAGGAAAACAGGGATTGTTCAAGAGACAGTTCAGTTTGTCTAGAGCACAGGAGAGATTAGTAGGGAGGGCTGGAAATGCAGGGTTATGAAGGTATAGCTAAGACACAGTGGACAGAGTGCTGACTAGGAAAATCTTGTTCCAGTCCCACCTCTGACACATGTCAGCTTTGTTGCCTTGGACAAGCTACTTAACATCTCAGTGTCCCAGGAAATTCTTCTAAAACTACAAACTGCAAATAGTCATCAATCTGAGTTGGTGAAGGGAGTTTCCTCAACAGCAGGTAGCCACATAGATGAAATTATAAATCTGGTAGGTGGAAGGAAGGAAAGGTGACACTAAATTATGGAAGATCTAGAATGCTAGGCAAATGAGTATGAATTTTACTTGGTGAACCACTGAAGATTTCTCAGAAGGGAGTAATATAATCTATCTATAAGAATAGAGAGCTGGCATTAGGGTGAAGGGGAGGTGGGAAGATCTAATTATTATTATTGTTATTAACAACAATAGTTAGTATTTATATAGCACTTTAAGGTTTGCTAAATGTTATTAAAATATCTCATTTTATACTCACAACAATCCTGGGAGCTAGGTGCTATTACCATCCCCATTTTACAGATGAGGAATTGAGGCACACAGGTTAAATAACTTGCCCAAAGCCTTATAGCTAGTGTCTGTGGCTGACTTTAAACCCAGGTCTTCCATACTGTAGGTCTAACATTCTATCAGCTACTCCACGTAAGTTGCCCTTTGAAGGTTATTAGAATAA
This sequence comes from Phascolarctos cinereus, assembly GCF_003287225.1. Classification (NCBI taxonomy): domain Eukaryota; kingdom Metazoa; phylum Chordata; class Mammalia; order Diprotodontia; family Phascolarctidae; genus Phascolarctos; species Phascolarctos cinereus. The sequence goes on along the minus strand of NW_027556098.1, from coordinate 84,246,722 downwards.
AAACAGGTAGATGTTGGAAGTGAAAACTGGGGGGTGGGGTGGGGTGTAGAACAACCTGTAAGCTATTAGAGAGAAAAATGATAGGGCAAGATGTGAGTGAGAAGAGTAAAGGATTGTGCTAAGTTTTCATGGGAGTATGCTTGTGCCACTGACTGCTAAAGTGAAACTAAGGATTTTTTAAGAAACAAGAAAACAAACTTAGTTTTGGCCAAGTTGAGCTTGAGGTGCCACCACAAGAGAGTTAAGGTTTGGAGAAACAAATTTGGAAGTCAGCTACATAGTAGTTGAAAGTAAGACAGAGTAAACGAAATTGCCAAAAGAGATATTGCTGAGAGAAAAGAGGACCACAGATAGAAGCCTTCAGAGTTTATAAAGAACATACAAGTAAAGACAACAGAGAAGGATATGAGTTAGAGGTTACAGCAGGTACCTGACTGATATTTGAATTCATATAGGACAAAATCCCTGGAACTCTCTGTACAAGTTCAAGTTGAAAAATACAGGCTTGATCTAGAGTCACTCCCAAGTCTTCAAGGCTAAAAATTATTTAAAAATAGCCCTGGGAACTTGGGAACAACGTACATCTGGAGACAGCAAATGAGGGCAGATGGGCATCACCAAGAGACAAGCAATGAAGTTAGTCAAACAATGACTTTAAAGTTGCTAAGCAGCTCCTTTCCTCAAATCCTTTCCAAACAATAAGTTACAATCAGGACTGCTTTGGGAACTTAGCTAGTGTAGTTGTTAACTCACTGTATCAAGTTTTCTACTGATTGCCATCATGAATAGGGCAAACCTATTTCTGGAAGCAGGAAGCTATCCTGCCACCCTAGAATCAGAAGGAACAAAGCAGGTTAAGGCAACTGAAGAAAGCTCCAGATCCCATTTGGTTGGAAAACATTAGGCAGGCCAGGGATTCTTAATTTGGGCTCCATGAACTTGGATGGGAAAAATATTACTTCTTTATTTTTACTAACCTGTAACTAAAATTTATCATTTCCCTCAGTTATTTAAGAACATTACTTTGAGGAGGTCCAAAGGCTTCACCAGACTGCCAAAGGGATCCACGGGGAAAAAAGGCCTATCGTCCACAACAAGCTAACATGAACAGTTTTCGTTACAAATCTATAGTTAACAATGTAAAAACTAAAACCAAGAGTTTCAAGAAGGAACGAAGAAAATGGTTTACAAAGTTCGTGGACTTGAAGTTTTCAAATATTCAAAATAGGTATAGGCGCCAAGCCTCCAAATTTTTCCCTGACATCAGACTAGCAAGCAACAGACTTGCACAGCTGGGTAAGGAAGTTATCAAGTGAAGTTTCAGTGTCTTATAGTATCCATCTCAAAATCCAGTGGCAGCTGTAACAAAAGGGAGGAACAGTACATGTGGTGGACAAACAAGGTTGCTCCCTCAGTCCAACTGGGAGGGGTGGATAGTTGACATTAAAGAGATCCTCCACAATTTAAAAAGGGAGCCCAAGGAATTCACCTCATCATTTCCCACCTGGCTGCTCTTCTTGACCTCGTAATCTCTAGAAACTCATCATTCTGTATGATGAAATCAATGCTGAAATTCACACCTCATTTCCCACCAGGCTGAGTTTTTAGTATTGCCTCCTCCATTCTCCAGCTTCTGTATGTGTAGTCTTCCCCTATTCGGTTTAGAGCTCCTAGAGGGCAGAAACCATCTTAAGCCTTTGTGTCCCTAGTTCTTAGCACGGAGGCTGGCAGATAAGTGCTTAACAAATGTATATTCATTCTGATTCAATTGACTATATATGTGTTTCCAGAAACCAACTGTATTCTGTTGTCTGAGAATATCATGACTGGTTTCTATACAAGGCTCACCTACAACTTCATCTATCTCAGATTCATATTCACCATGGTCAGTATCAACAAAACTATATCCACAAAGCTTTTGGATTTTCAAATTAATGAAAATTAAAGCATCATCTCCATATGGGAATCTCTCCTCAAAAACAAGTCTTCAAACAATTGTTAAAGCTACCTTGGAATAAAATAAACCAGTAAATCTCTTAGGAAGTGACCCTAATAAAGAATTCACCACATCTAGAACATCCTCTTGTTATTTTACTACCATCCAACAAATGCACATATGCAAAAAGAATGACCATATTAGATGAATATAATAGTAGTGAGAATGAGAGGCAAGGAACAACTTCAATTAGCCAATGGTAACTAACACAAAGACACAGACATTGAACACACTCTAGGGAGGAAAATGTGGACAAGAATCACATAAGAAAAGACTGGAAGTCCACAATGATGAATTAACAGATTTTTCAGATTATGAGAGCTAAAGTCAAATAGAACTTTGAATTCTGTCTGAATTCTCCTGTGAAAGAAAGGATACCCACAATTGCTAAGGAGGCAAGACTCAATGAAAAATCAGTGTACTGAAAATTCTTTCACGAATTTTCCCCTCTTAAATGAGATTTCTTCACTATCTCCAACCACTCCAACTGAATCCTGAAATCCACTTACCCTAAAACTGGATGCTGAAAACAATCTCTCCACTTACTGCGTTTTGCATGGTCCTAGCTAAAATCATATCTTCCTCTAGAAGTCTTTCCTGATCTCCCTTAATTCTAGTTAGTGTCTTTCCTCTATCTCTATCAAAAAAAATTTATTTTTGTACGTACATGGTTGTTTGCATGTTGTTTCTCACATTAAACTGTGAGCTCCTCGAAAGCAACCTCGTGCCTTCCTTTTATTCCCAGGGCCTGGCACTTAGTAGGCGCTTAAAAAATGCTTGGCGGACAGGACATGCCACTTCGGGGCACTGAGAACACGCATCACTAGGGAGCAACTAATAATTACATTTTAAATCACAAGATGCGTCTATAGTATTTGAAGTACTCTACTCATTTGAAGAGAAATGCTTGTATTCCCACCCCCCAAACACACAAATCAACCGTACTGAAAAGCAAAGGGGTGTGGGGAGAGAATAGTCTTTTTTTTTGGTGGTGGTGGGAATCTCAGGAGGAGGAAAAGAAAAGACTGAAACCACTGAAGCACGTTGAGAAACCCATAGAAAACGTTCCTGGAGAGTGCAGCCTTCTCCACTGGTCGAGGGTCTTAATGGCCTTCAAGGGTCACCATCCTAGAAAGTTGGAGAGCGCAAACGCCGACAGCCCTGCGCAGGCTCCGGGCCGGCGCGGTAAGACACGGGGTCGGAAGACCTGGCCCTTTTAAAGCCGTGGTGCCCCGGACGGAGTCCCTCCAGGTTCCTGTCAACCGGGCACCTCTGCGAGCCTCCGTTTCACCTCAAGGCGGGGAGGGCTGGTGAGACTCCGCATCTGCTCCCCCGTAGGCCCTACCAACATGGCGTCGGCACTCTGCCCGTCCGCGACCCAACTCAGAGGCGGGACCGTAACTTCCTCTCTCCCTTTTCCGGGACACCCAGGATCTGCGGGTAGGCCCCGAACTAGGAGCGAGGTAAGGTCGCCGTGGACACGGCGCCCACGAGCGGCGTAGGCCGCGGCCCGGCACGACCAGGCCCGGGGCGGGTCGGCCGCGATCGGGAGGCGTTACCTTTATTCTTGGGCATGGCTGCGGCGGCCTCTGCGGGGTCTCCGTCTCCCTCCCGGGCGGTGGCTCTTCCGAAGGACGCGCGGGCGGGCTTCGCCTCTCCGGGCGAGGGGGAAGGGAGCCGCTTGGCAGGGGCAGGGGAGAGCGAGCGCTGGGTCGCGAGCTGGAAGCTCGGGAGAGCCCGGAGCGTGGGGAGGCGAGAAGGCGGGGGCCGGACAGGGGAGATGTCGCGTGCGCAGGAAAGCCCTAGCTGCCCAGTATGTGTGCAACTCTCTCTCGCGCGACCTCTCTCGTCCCACGCTCTAGAACCAGCAAATGGCGTCGCAGTGAGCGTGCGTTGCTTCCCCCCGCCTCAGGCGCGCAGGCGCGGCCAACGGCAACGACTCCTTAGAACGCACGGGGACGAGAATCCTTTGCGTCCGGGCGCGTGGAATGTGTCGTGTTTGAGGGGGCGGGGCCAAGGAGCCCGCACTGCTCTGAAAGCGTCTTCCCCAGGTGCGTCCCCATTCCGTCGTGCACTTTTCCGGCGTTTTTCGTCTGCCTGCTGTTGTATCACAGCTGGCCTTTTTGACCTAATGGCGTGATAGTTTGAGTCTTTCTGGTTTATTTAGGACTTGGGTGGGAATTCTCCACCGGCGCCTTCTTCGTCGTCATCTGCAGACCGTTCCCACCCTGTCCCCAAACCTACCTACATTTGTTGCGGGGGCGGAGGGTAAAACGGACCCCTGCGCTTGATTCCAGCTGATTGACACCTTAGCAGACCCCTGTCTGTTTCTAGGTGTGCTGTCCTTAATATCTTAAAGTCTTCACTACGTGGTTAATATAGACGGCACGGTCAAATAGATACAACTTTTTAAGGGGACATCTCACGGGGCCCTTCACCAATAAACAATCAACAAACATTTCGGGGGAGCCCATGAAAACGACTAGGAACTGAGGTGGACAGAACTTTTTCTAGGGATTCTCTAGCTCGAAAAAAATAATCATTTAAAAGGGCTACACTTTTTAAAAATGTCTGTGGAAAATCATGGGTTTTTTTTTTGTTAGAGATAAAGACAAATTTGCCTTCTTCCCCCCCCAACCATTAAATTACATATCTTGAAAAGTTATATTTACATAAAAGTCTGAGTTCAGAAAGGGATTTGTAAATAATCTGATACTGTAATTGGAGAGGAGTTCAGAGAGGAAGATTGAAATGCTTCTAGCAGTTAGTCAACAACCCCCTCTACATGATGGTAAATTATGACACAAAAAAATAAGTGGGAATTTAGTAAAATATATAATGTTTTGAGTATTCAAAACACCTAATACATGTTGTTTGAGTTACTGTAAGCACAATGCATCTTTGTATGAAAACAATATAAATTTAATGGTTATTTTGCTCAAAACATTGAGTTTAACAGATTATCTCATTTTTTTCTACATACATTTCATTCATTTAGTAAAACAACAGCTATTGGGCAAGTCACTGTGCTAGGCATTGAGGTAAAAAGAAAAAATGAGACAGTCCTTGCCCAATTGGAGCTTACAATCTAGTAAGGTATTTGAGACAGATACAAATAAATACATAGTATACACAACAAGGTCTAGGTACATCAGAAAGAGCAAGGTCTTGAACTTCTTGCTTCCAGAATTCTACCTCTGCTACTTAAATGTCTTTATGACTTTGGACAAATAACTTTTATCTCTTGGGAATCTCTATTTCCAGTTTTATAATCTTACCATATCCCTAATTAAAGTGCTAGGGGAAATTCCAAGGACTGAGAGAGCACTCTTCTTTGGTGATATATGTAGAGGGGTTAGAGATGAGGATTGTGATTCTTTAGCCCTTTGTGATTCAATGCAAAAGATTGTCGATGAAGTCAACTGCCTGCCTGAATGCTGCTGCTTTGACAACATCTGTTTAATAAACTCTGTTAGGATTCTGAGGTGAAATGCAAGGAGTAAGGGATTTTTGAAAGATTATATAATACATGTATGTATGTATACATATACGTATATTTGTATTATATAAATATATGTACATGTATGTGTGTGTATACATGTGCTTATGGGTAATATTTCTTGTAGAATCCCAAAATCTGATTTGAAAGGGAGCAGAAAGACCATCTTATCCAACCAATACCTGAAAAAGATTATGTATCATACATACAATATATATCATATTGTACATATACATATAATATAATATGTATCATATTATATATCATCCAGCCCTTTCTTAAAAGCTTGCATTAGAGGGGTGGGGCAAAGACCAGCTCAGTTCCCTAAGTATCCCATTCCGCTTTTGGACAGCTTTTATTGTTAAGAAGTTTTTTTTTTTACGTTCAACATAAATTTGCTTCTTTACAATGTCCACACATTGCTCCTACTTTTGCCCTTTGAGGTCATGTAGAACATGACATAAGAATTCACATGAGAAAACTTTCATATGAGGGTTGTTCAAGTCCTTGAAGACAGATGTCATGCACTCCCCAAGTTCTCTCTTTGTCAAGTTGAACAGCCTCCATTGTTTTTCATTCCTTTTAAGGCCTGACTTGAAGCTCTTCACTTTTCTGGTTGCTCTCCTTTGGATGTTCTCCAGTTTATCAGTGTTCTTCCTGAATTGCACTCAGAAATGAATACAATCCTCTAGAGGTAGTCTCCTTAGGGCAGGTTACAATAGGACTTTGTTGTTTAGTTATTTTTGCCATGTCTGACTCTTTGTGACCTCTTTTGGGGATTTCTTGGCAAAGTTACTGGAGTGGTTTTGCCATTTCCTTCTCCAGATGAGGAAACTGAGACAAACAGGGTTAAGTGACTTGCCCAAGGTTCCATAGCTAGTGTCTGAGGCCAGATTTGAACTCAGGAAGATGTCTTCCTAATCCAAGCCCAGTGATTTATCTACTCCACCTAGATCTGCTCCATCTAGCTGTCACAATCAATCCCTTATTCTTAGAAGTTATGTCTCAGTGTAGCCCAAGACTACATTAGATTGTGTGGCTACTATATCACACTGTGACTCATTTTGATATCTCAAGTAAATCAACTAATCAAGCATTTATTAAGCATCTGCTATGTGTTAGGCATTGTGCTGGGCATTAAGGATGAAAATAAAAAGAAAGAAGTAATCCCTAATCAAAAGGAGCTTTCATTCTAATGAAGGAAACAAGTATAACTATAAGTATACCTATCTGACCACTCTTTTAATCTCCTTTGCTGGTTCCTCTTCCAAGTTTAAGCTAACTAACCCACTGACAACTGGATACTGAACTCTTTTCTCTTCTCTGTCTATACTACTTCACTTAGTGATCTCAGCAGCTCCCACAGATTTAATTATCACCTCTGTGCTCAAGATTCTCAAATCTACCTATTCGTCCCTAACTTCTTTGCAGACCTCAAATCTCCAACTGCCTTTCACACATCTTGAATACAATGTCCAGTAGACATTTTAAGCTCAACATGTCCAATATTGCACTCATTATCTTTTCCTTTAAATCATTTCACCTTCCAAATTTCCCCTGGACTGGAGACTGTGGGGGTTTTAGACTTGGAACTGGGACTGTGCTCTATAGGGACTGAGCTAAGCTATGGACCCAATCTTCTCTCCTCTCCAGAGACTGAAGTGTAAAAGGGGAGAGGATTATGGCTCCTACAGGTTGGGGGGATTAAGTTTGTATTTTTGTGATTATACCTTTTGAAGTAAATGTTTCTGTGTAAAAGCTAATATGACAGTGACTAAATGGAACTGGAGCATAAGGGATCTCCCCTTACACTTGGGGGAACACCGTGAGTGGTGGCTGGAGTCATTTGCAGAGAACCTAGACACCAGATCCACTTAAGGTACCAGAAAACTTTAGAGTGAAATGTAACAAATGTGGCCTTTAGCCAGTGGGGGCCCAGGGGGATATGACAGAATAAATGTAAAGATAATAAATACAAATCATCTAGGGAAGAAGAATGTTAGCAGCTGAAAGAGATCAGGAAAGGCTTCATGTTAAGATAGTGCTTGAGGGAAGGTATTTGCATCTTGAAGGAAAAGAGGGTTTTTGTGAGGCAGAAGTGAGGAGGAAATTCATTCTAGCCATGGGAGACCTAAAATTCTCCAGATCTTTATTTTTTTAAATAATTTTTATCGATGCCTTTTGTTTTTCATATCTACATGGTTATTCCCAGTATCCTTTCCCCTTTCCCTTTCAGAGACCCATACCATATAATAAATAGTATATTTTAATAACAAAAAAGAAAAATAAACAGAAGAGGAAAAATCAGCACAACTGATCAATAAGTCCCAAAACATGGGGAATGTGCAATAACAGGGGACATTCTCCAGATGGTTTGGGAGTGTCTTCTAATAGCTTTTCTTTTATGTCATGTTTAATTTTTATAATTTTATTACATACACTTTTAGTTTTTTGGTGTGTGGGGTTGCTCTTTCTGCTGACATTGTTGTAGTTACTATGTATATTGTATTCTGCTTCTGGTATATCATGCTCTGCTTAATTCATTCTGTGTCAGTTCATGTATATCTTTCTGTGCTTTTCTATATTTATCACATTCATCATTTCTTTTAGCATAGTAATATTCCATTACATCCATGTACCAAACTTTGTTTGGCCATTCCCTAATTGATGGGCATCTACTTTGTTTCCAACTCTTTGCTACCAAAAAAAGCACTGCTATAAATTTTTCCATGCAGTCAGGATCCCCATGCCAAGACCATCTCTTTCTTTTTACTACTAGGAGACAACCTGTTTTCCAGAGCTAAGGCCCAGCAAGCAAGCTGTGCCCTGAACTTGGCATAACAAGGATCCTTTGTGCTCACCCTCTGGAAGAACTCAGCCATAGCAAAATCCCAGAAGTGTTTCACACCAGCACCAGGTGGTCTCTGAACTTGGACAAGCACCAGTAGTACCTGTGTTCTGGTCATAAAGTCCTGCTATGAATCAGACTTGTCTTGTTGTTGCTGTTATCTCTCCATTGTCAGAGCTACCGCTTACTGTGTAGCCATTGGTATAAGTACTGACATTTGTCCACACAAAAATGGTCTCCTACTTGGGGGGGGGGAGCAGCGGCACATACATCTAGTTTCACTCCACCAATGGATAAAGAAAGCCTTTTGCTAATAACCACTGTCAGCTCTTTAGTTTTATTTTATTTTTGTTTTATTTTTAGAGTTAATTGTGGTTTTGATAACTTGTGTGAACTCTCTTGGCTTTTTTTTTTTTTAGAGTTAACAGCAGTTGCAGAGCTACTGTGACTCTTTGGTCATTTGGTCAGGGTTGACAGTGTCTATGGGGACTTTCTTATGCATAATTCTAATTTGTTTTCCAAAATGGTTGTAACAATTCACAGCTGTACCAACAATGCATTAGTGTTCATCTCACAACCCTTCCAACGTTGACTATTGCCAGTTTTTGTCATCTTTGCCAGTTTGCATAATGTGAGGTCTCTAGGTCTTTTTTAGACAAAACTATCTAATCAGACTTTCCCCATCTTGTATATGGGTTGAAAAATTCAACTTCGAAAGTGTAAGACTTTACATTTTTCCACATTAAAGCTCATCTTATTAGATTCCCTCTAAAGTGTTAGCCTGTCAAAATCTTTTTAGCTCCTGAGTCTGTCATTCATTGGGTTAATTTATTTCCATCTTTGTGTCATCTATAAATTTGATAGATGTCCCCTCTGCCCTAACCGAAACATGTTAAACAATAGTCAGTAGATATTAATTAACTGACTACTCTGTGCCAGGCACTGTACTAAGTGCTGGAGACACAAAGAAAGGCAAAAGATAGTCCTTGCTCACAAGGAACTCACAGTCTAATGGGGGAGACTCTATGAAACAAACAAGATATATGCAGGATACGTTCAACATCATCTTAAAGGGAAGGCACTAGCATTAGATCAGGAAAAGCTTCTTGTAGCAGGTGGAATTGTAGAAGAGACTTGAAGGTTGGGTGCACTGAAGACTGAAAGGGTAGTGGGAGTGGGTGGAGAAGCAGGTTATGATAGTCTTCAAAAGCCAAAAGGGTTAAGTACAGACCCCTGGGGGATTCCATTGGAGAACTCCTTTCAAGGTGACATCAGAGCATTGATAATGAACTCTGAGTCTGATCGTTCTGCTAGTTCCTAATTAATTTAATTGTACTATTTATTACCTTTCCCTCAGCTCTTTTTTTTCCCCCATCAGCTCTTGATCTTTTCCATAGTGATAGCATGAGAGACTCTCTCAAACACTTTGGTAAAATTTAGTTGCCAGAATTACCCTGATCTACCTAATTTTGTTCTTTCTTTTCCAGGTGTTCACCAGCCATCTCTTCAATTAATCAATAAGCATTTATTCAGTACTTATGTGCCATGCACTTACAAAAAAGTAAGACAGTTATTGCCCTCAGGAAGTTACATTCTGCTAGGGATATACATGTTCTTTAATAAATAAATGCAGGATATACAAAACAGTTATGTGGGGAGAGCTTTAATAGGGGAATCAGGAAAGGGGGAATTGAATGAAGTGGTATTTGAGTTGGGGCCGAAGAAGTGACAGAGGGGAGAGAACTCTAGGCATGGGAGATTTCAGTAAAAAGGCCAGTTTGGCTGGAGCATTAAGTACGTGAAGAGAAGTAATGTGTTACCTTCTGCAGAAATAGACTGGAGCCAGATTGTGAAGGATTTTAGATGCCAGACAGAAAAATTCATATTTTATGCTGGAAGAAATACAGAGACATTGAAGCTTTTTGTTTAGGGGAGTGCCATGGTTAGGTCTGTGCTTTAGGATTATCAATTTGGCAGCTATGTGGAGCATGTGTGTGCTATGAAAAGAAGGGTGGAGGGTCAGGTATGCAGAATGGAGCATGTAAAAGTCTGGCAGCCAGGTGGTGCCCTGAGCCCCAAACTTAAATGGAGGCCCTGGGAGGGGCTGATTTCCTCCTTCCACACTTCTACAATTAGAGGAAAGGAGGGCCCCAGGTGCAGAGGGTACCGAGATGTGAGTTTTAGAGCTGATTCCATCTTTCAGGAAGAAATTTCTGGAGATGATAAAATCCAAGAGAGTTGTCAGGAGGGAAATGAATGGGAATGCTTTGAGAATGCTTTCTAGGTTTCTTCAGGCATTTCATTTATGTCCATTTATGAATCAGAGGAAGTGGATTGTAGTTACCTGCTTTAACATTTTATATATATATATATATATATATATATATATATATATATATATATATATTATATATATATATACACACATATACATACACACACACATACACACACACCAGCCACTACTACTCTTTTTCCGGATGTTGTTTCCTGATACTACCTGTGCATCTTCTTTATTATTCCTTAGATGATAAATGGCTTCATCTTCTTCATAGTATCTGGCTTCCTTTTTTTTTCAGGAAGACTCTTAAATTTGCTTTTTAAAAACTCCGAGTGAACAGTAATTCTTCCCCTTCAATACAACATTCTTCCAGAGGTCATGTTATCCTTTTGCCTCTGTAGATTGTTTCTACTCCCTTCCTCCCACTCTTTCTCCTTCGCTCCCCCCAACTTAAGCCCCCTTTCCTTTTTTTTTTCTTTCAGGAAAATTTCATCGTTTCGGATAACCAGAAATGTGGAGAGATATTCCTTAAAACTTTTACCTTCTCTTCTAGTGTATACTAGCCTTAACCAGATGGCAGTCTTTTAGCTGTGGTAGATATACAAAATTTAGGCACTCAGTGAAAGTCACCTCTTATTTGTTCTGCTCTCCGTTCTTAATAGTGATCAGATTTTCCATCCCTGTCATCCAAACTGATTGTCCATATTTACAACTCACCTCTTTAGCTCCTTAACACTTTACACCTTAAATAGCCTCACACCCACACCCTAGTGCCTTTTCCTTCTTTCTTTGACCTTATATTTTGTTTCAATTTGTTTGCTTACTTTTTCATACATACCTTGCCTTCAACTACCTTCTTCAGTTCTCCTATATCTTTCCCTGTCAGATTGTGTCATTCTTCAACTGTTTCTCAAGTTCTCCCAAATGCCTCCTCTTCAGATCAATGCCTGTCCTTCACAAGTCCGAACTTCTCCAAATCACCTTCAGTTTTCTTATTTAACTTTGGCCATACATCCTTCTCATTTAGAAGCCAGGAGTAGAATTCATTAGAGAGGCCATAGAACAGAGATGAAGAGACTTATGGTGCTGAGAAGCCCATTGTATTAAACTGGAAGGTCCAAAAGCAGCTGAAAATAGCTTTTGCTAATTTAACATAGTCACCTATTTAATTATTTTTTTCCAGTGGGCAGATGACAATATAAATATCCTCGCTTAAGGGTTGCTCACAAGATGGTTCTTGCTGATCAGTGTAAGGAAGAAATCACCTTTTCTCCTAAGCCTTCGTAAGAATGCATTTGAAGGAAAATTCAGCTCCTTCTTGGGAGTTAATTTTCAAAAGAGGGTTTATTATGGATGAGAAGTCCATATAATCTTATGGCTCCTGAGGGATCTATCAATTACCAGTACTTAATGCAAAAGAGCAGATCTGCTGTAATATGAGACTACCTGAGGAAAGTGTCCCTCCATGGGTGAGAATATGTAGGTATGATTGAAGATATACAAGACTACTATTATTGTAGTGGAAAACAGGATAGAACTTTATGAAACATGGGCAAAAGTGTGTGCTAATACATTTTGGAGAAAAGCTATGATTTGTAATCTAGTGAAACATGCTAAATAAATGTCCAAATATAGTGGAAAGTGTTCTTGCCCGGGAAATGAGGGGGAAAAAACCCAACTAAGTGACCACAAATCACTAACGTGGTAGGACCCAGTGTCTCCCAGTTACCCATTCCCCCCTCGATGAATGGGTAAAGAATGATCATTATGGTTAAATCAAAATCTTTTACCTAAAGGTTTTTTGCTTTCTATTTAATTCGTATACAATGCCTTTTAAAAATGAAGTGGGGCATACTTGTGTACAAATATATATTAATATACATACATGATAGATAACATATCACATATACATTGCATTCCTCTAAACAACATTGGCATAGGTTGGGACCAAAACCCCTACATATAAATATAATAAATAAAAAACCCAACATGTATATGTCTATATTTACATATAGATATATACCTATATATGTATATTTACATATAGATATATACCTATATATGTATAAATTTTTGGTTTCAACCTGTGGTGGAGAGGAATAAATATTGGATTTAGAGTCAGAGGACCTGGGCTGAAATCCCAGCTCTGCTACTTACTGCCTCTGTGATCATGGGCAAGTCACTTTACCTTCTCTTGCCCTCAGTTTACTAATTTGTAAAATAAGAGGTTTAAACTATATAACCTCTGAAGTCTTTTACCACTAAAGGGGGTAGGGAATAAGCATTTATATAGCACCTACTATATGCTAGGCACTGTGCTTTTTTTTTGGTCTCATTTGATCCTTATAATAGTCTTTCCAAATGGGAGCTATCATTCTCATCTTAACAGCTGAGGAAACGGAGGCAAACTGAGGTTCAATGAATTGCCCAGGGATAACATAGCTACTATCTTAATCTGAATTTGAACTCAGGCCTTTCTAACTAAAGACCCAGTGCTTGCTCCATCTTGCCACCAGCTTTCATATAGCTATGCTCCTGATTGGTGTGGGGAACTCCCAGACTTAACATTCCTTCTCACTTGTCCAAGGTCTCAAAGTCAAGAATGTCAGAGGAAAGAATTGTACTTGGGTCTTCCTAATGTTAATCCTTTATTTCAGGAATGATGCTTCTCAAAGTGATCTATTCTGACCACTTAAATATAGCTCATGTAATCTCTATCTTTGCTGTCCTTATGAGAACTAGTATGTAGGCTATTTTATTTTTAACTCCTAATACTTGTTAGTCATGTCCTCAGAGTCTTACTAAAAAATTATGCTTTCAAAAAGACCTCTGTAAACTTAGATCAGTAACAGAAAAATCCTATTGAGTAAATTCACAGGGAACTAGCATCTTTACTTATGGCATTTTCTAGAATTTTTAATTCAAAAATACGTAATGAGAGCATCATCTATGGATAAAGCACTGGGAACTACGTAAGTACAAGTTGAAGCACATCAACCACCAGGAAATGTACTCTTCTTACATCTGCCAGTAGCTAGTTGTGTATTAGGGTAAATTACTTAACCTCTGCCTGTTTGCTCATCTGGAAAAATGAGAGAATTAGACTTATCTAAGATAGAATTGGACTAATCTAAGGCCCCTTACAGTGTTAAAAATCTAATTCTATTAGTTTTGCAATTTACCGAGAAGGGAAAAAAGATTCCCACAAGGATCTAACAGCAGCTAATGCAAAATACTTTGTATTTTTGTTTGAGTTGTTCCAAAGAGAAACAACACACATTGCACTAACTTCCCTGGGCCTCAGTTTCAGCATGTTAAATGAATCCGATTAGATGATTTCTAAGGGGTTATCTCCTTTAAATCCTATGATCCTGCTACTTCCAGTTAAATTAATCAGAAATGAATCAGTCTTACTTTAAAAAAAAACTGAAACCCAAACAACTTGGTATTACTGTTTTACCCTCTAGGGCATAATAAACTTGGGTTGTTAATGCCCAAAGTTGAAATTGCAAGGAGAAAAGCAGATAATTTCGTTAATTCCTTTTTGGAGTTAAGAGAAGGAATAAAAAGGACACATAAGAAAATCCAGGTCCCTCTAGCACTAACCCTGAGCTAAGCAATTGATTGGGGTACCTTTGCATCAAACAAATTTAATTGGGAGTGCTTTAATAATATATTCAAGATGATCATAATTTCCTTCTCATCAGCCCTTTAAAAGCCACAAGCATTTCAGCTACTTCTTTAGGTCAGCCCTTAATACTCCTCATCTAGATTAATGTGACAACTTCCTAAACGGTTTCTCTGCCAGTCTTTTCCCTCCAATACATTATCTACATAGTTATCAAAGTGATACTCAGAAAACTCAAGACTGAACATTTTATTCTCCTACTCAGGAAGCTGCAGTGGCTCCCTCTAGTTGCCTCTAGAATAACATACACACTCCCATTTGGCTTTCAGAACCCTTTATAACCGAGTTGCAATCTACGTTTTCGGGCTTATTAAACTTCCTTTCCTGCATCCCATCCTCCAGCCAGCCTAGCCCTTATTCATGACATACCATCTCCATCCACATCTCAAGAATTTTATCTGCTTTCATATCTCAGTTGAAGTGCCATCTCCTACAATAGACCTTTGCTGATCATCACTCCAAATTTCCTTTGTATATCCTCATATATGTAGATGTCTGACAGAACATAAACTCCTTGAAGGTAGAAACTTTTGTCTCTGTATTCCTAGCACCTAGTAAATATTCAATATGCTTGTGGATTAATTTCATGTCCATGCAGAAAAATGAAAATCTGTTTTTGTTTCCCCAGTGGGTGGACAAGTACAGATCCTTCTGATTCAGTGACATAACATGCTGGAGATCAATGTTTTTTTTCTAAGTGTTCTGCAATCTTAAATTCAGAGATACTTCAGATTCCTTAGCATATTTTTGATGTTGCCATTCTCTAAAATGTGCTTCCCCATATATCATATACACTTTGTATATAGTTAGCACTTCACATTTTTTCAAAATACACATACATGTTTCTTGACTCCGTAAGTTAACTAAAGGGATTTTATTGGGGGGAAACATGCAATGGAAACACACATTTGAAGTTCTTCTGGCTTTGAATGTTTCAAATTTTTTCATCGCCATACTCTTGCAATTATTTGTTTTGTCATGTCTTCTTCCTCATTTATTGTCTGGTATCCATCCATAATTTTCAGATAATAACAATGAAATCTTCTTTATTCAACTTCAACATATTTAACACTCAGTTATGCTCATGAAAAGTGACTAATGGGTATCCCACTTTAAGAAGGGAATAAGAACATCACACTTTTTCTACTAAAATACACATTATGGGAAAGAAAATTACTGCTTTTTCACTTAAAGTACAATCTTGGGGTTCTCCTTCAGATATATGCTTTTTCCATATGTGGGATAATAGTTATTTCCTACTCAATACACAGGTATACTTAAGGCAGAGCAAATTTGAATGACCACTTTTCCATTTGAGATCTCTAATTCAAATGTAAAAATATCAGTTTTATGTTTATTCAAAATAAAATTAGCAGAACACTAAGGATACCTACTTTGTTGTAAAGACTTTCTCTACAAAACATAAACTAATACTTCTCATCCTTAAAATCCCAGAAGCTATTTTGCACAGCAAAGAATTTAATATTGATTTACAAAACAATGCTTTTCTCAATCACTTTGATTTTATATACTTCTGCCACACCCACCTCAGAGGACTTGTAGTTAATTTAGCATAGCTATTGTGAAATATGCCTTTGATCTTGCCTTAGAAGCAGCCATAATTACAAATTACCTATTTTTCCAACGTGGTTATTTCAGGTAACAAAATTGTAGACTAGTCTCCTCTTTAATAATGGTAACTCAGTTTGTTAAAGATTACAAATTTTAATGAGACTGAATACTTCATTACCTCAGGATGATCACCAGTTGGGTTTGTGATTAGCATGAACTCATGTATAAAACAAGTCATTCTTGATAATAAATTTCTCTGATTGATGCTTATCAAATACTTGTATATAGTTTGGACAAAAATCCTGGAGGCTTTCCACTGACTTAAAAAAAAACCCAAAACAAACTAGATGTTCTAAGTGAACTATCCCTAAATAGCATGACATAAAATCTGCCCAACAAAATTTAAAATGTCTCACTGAATGATTATCTTATGAGATTTACTCAACAAGCTTTGGCATATTCTTGGCAGGTTATATATTCAAATCTTAGGAACCCAATTTCACAGATAAGAGTTAAGGGAGAGAACCTTAATTTGAGATGACATGCTGTTATCTAACTGACATACGGTAATTAAAAAGTATGTGAAAAAGGTGGCATGTATATATGTGTATATATGTATTTGAAAGTTTATTCATTGTATAAATTTTCATTTCTTTTAAAGATTACAAAACCTGACGACTTGTGCCAGGAATACAAGCAATATCTTTCCAGAATTGTTCATGTATACAATTGAAATAGCTTAGATTACACATTAACAATATGATTGGAAAATTTCCTAGACCAGACTTGGGAATAATTTAATCATTTAAATTGTTCAGTAATATTTGATCTTTTATGAGCATTTCATTATTATGGCAGTAGTGCCAAGCATCTGATGCTACTTTAACTGCCTAATAAAAGGTACAATACATTATTAATTTATGATGTAGTACCTTGGGCTTCCTGGCATGCCATACTAGAGAAACTAGTATAAAGTATAATCATATAATAGTAGAAAAATATTTATCTGATTTTTCTTTTTTAAAAACTGTTAAAGTACATTCCCACTCTAACCCCTCCACCCCCAGCAAAAACCGCAAAATAATTACATCCCTCATGTATACATCTCCCTTTTTGATTAGGATAAGAGCTAAGATAAAGCTAATAAATTTATATAATTTTTGAGTTAAAACTCATCACCCAATAATTTTTAAACTTACCAAGGAATGGCATACCATGAAGCTTATTGTTTTCTTCCAAATAAAGAAGCAAAGCTTTAGAGTACTGTAAACTGCATTTACTAAGATAAAACAAAACAAGCTATATATTCTTATGTCCTTGCTTTGTATTTAAAATTCTGTTTTAAATACATCAGCTGAAAATGCTCAGTATGTGTTTTCTTCAATACTATAATTTTTTACAATAGGAGTAAAAATCTTCACCCCACTGGATTGCAGAACTAATCTACTTAGTATTATAGCCAGCCTCTCTATCCTCTCTCATACACTTACATATAGTAACTGGCAACTTAACTCTGAAGTTTTTTTTGTTTGAGGTTCCTCTGTGAATTATATCCATTTTTTCCTTGTCTAGTAATCTCTACTTGCACTCTGCTAGAAGATTTGGTAGTAATCACCAAGACAAAAATCTAAATTGTTGATCATAAACTTCAAGGTTATGTAGCATTCATGAGAAAAGTGCCTTAAGAAGATAGGCCCTCATCCCAACCTTTAGTATTCCTTTTAAACAAACAGTTAAAAGACTAGTCAAAACAAAGTGATGAACAGGAGATCAAGATCCCAGGTTTAAGAAAACAAAGTTGCTTGGGTACTGATTTCTTTGAGATGCACTGTGTCACATAGGAACCAAATGAAAAACTGCTTTTTCAAAGCACATAGATAAAAATAGCACTAATTTGTTTCTGATTGCTTTGCTTGTCTAGTATAGCTATACAGATCCATCAACTGGAAAAAGAGTGGTTATACTGGATCTGCAGAGTACCACAGGTATTAATAACCTCATTTTATTCCTTCATTTAGAGATTTCCACAAATTCTCATTTAAAATTAGCAAAATATAAGCACCCTGGAGATAAAGAGGGCTACCCTTATTAACTGCAGTCACAATACTAATTTAAGTCATCTGTTAACACATCTAATCTAGTCCCTGAATTTAAAATTACAAGGATCAAACCCTAAACTTAACTTGTTTGTCATAAGAAGCTCCATCTACCACAGTAACAGACCTAGCAGGACTGAGACTTTCTGGGACAAGCACAAAATCAATCCTGGAAATAGTCATAATACAATTATACACATTTAAATAGAAAATACCTGGATGTGATGCCTAATATCTCTAATGAACCAGAAAAAGTTAAAAGTGATTTGTAAAAAAATCTTAATTTTAATACAATCTCTTAAAAAAGAAAACAACAAAACGAATGGTGGATGTGCTCCAAATAATCTTTAGAATGCTGGGGGTAATGTTAAATTACTAGCACTTCAGAAAACTAAACAATGCTTTCTAATAACTAATACTTTAATTTTAAAAAGCCTCCCAATTCATTACTGGCAATGCAAGAAGACAAAAGAGGAAGCTTTTTCAAAACAGAATATTACCTTGTAGATACTACATGATAGCTTAATTGGTGAGGGAGATAAGATTACATGTCCGTGTTAATACAATAACTAGAGAAATGTGGAAGAACTGGATTCATAGCAATTAATAAAAAAGGGGAAGTTGGATGAAAAAATGGGCCCTGAATTATTTTCATAACCTGCTTTTTAACCAACTGTGATAGCTTTGTGATTATATGAATTGCTATTTACAGAGTTAAGACAATTTATCTAAATCTAGCAGGTAAGATCACACTTCTTTGATGATACTAAAATCAGAGTATCCAATAATACAGAGTGTATTATAGTTATTTGTGTACATAGTCTCCCTTATCAGTTCTAAGCTCCCTGAGGGCAGGCACTTTTTTATTATTCTGTGCCTCAGAAGATAATAGGTATTCAATAAATATTTGTCTGATGAATGCTAATCCTAAGAAAAAGGTAAATCTTAATTTACTTGTCAAGTGGATTGGGAAGTCTTAAGATTCTAGGGTTGGAATGAACTTCTAGCAGCTCATCTAGCCCATCTCCCTCATTTTACAGATAACATAAATGAGGCCCAAAGAGGTGACATAGTCTCACAAGTAATAAAAGGCAGAGCTTCTGACTTCAAATTCAAGATTCTTTTCATTATACCAGTTTGCCGTCTAGTAAACAGCTATGTGACCTTGAACAGGTTATTTCAAATCATAGAACCTTATAGCTTAGAGGGCCTAACCCTCTTTTTAATGTGAAGGAAACTGAGTCGTTAACTTTTCTGGCCTTGTTTCCTCATTTGTAAAATGAAAGGGTGGGAATGGATGATTTCTAACGTCCTTTTTCCTGCTCCAAATGGACAATTTTATGATTGACAATTGCCTTTTAAATTTTAGTCAAATAACTTCAGTACAAACAAAACAATCTGCCTGAATTGTATCTTGTCCTGCCCCAAATCATGAACATAATGTAAAACAAACAATGTTAATGGATGTCAGTGTGAGCCATGCTTAGTTCAACCAGGGTCAATGAAAAATATTTCTTCTTTCCAGGCAATGAAGAAAATATGAATACTTTCCTAGATACCAGCATTACCTATGCTAAAATAACTTCAAGAACTTTAAAGTTTCTTTCTGGTGCCCCACCTATGTTATATTATTTCATTTGATTTCTGATAACCATTCTGGATAACTTGGGGTACAAATATTTAATTCAGCAATCATCTTTCTTATTTAGTTTTAATCTCTCTTGTCATTTAACTTACTTCCAATCTACAAGATGTTACGGAAATAGTGGTATTTCTCTTTCATTCAAAATCATTAAAAACTACATAATTTATACAGAACTCAGCCTTGTTTCTGTTCTTGGTATTTGTAACCTCAAATCTATAGGACATAAATTAATAGGCTAGCTCATAAATTTAAGGCCTGATAAACAGCTGCCATAAGATGTTTAGATAAACCAAACCAAAGCCTTCTGGTTTTATACTCTCATATAGAAATAATTAAAGCTTTTGGCAGGAAAAAGTTTCTGATTTATATGGCTTAGTGTATAAGATTTAACTAAGCACATTCAGAATGAGGTACATTAGCTTATTCCTTGCACAAGTATCTTTCATGATACTTAGGATTGATTAGTTAATAGCAGAAAGGGAACTAAGTTAATTAACCACGATCACGGTCTGTTAACAGTGACATTCTGCAAAACAAGCATATATAATGATGTCTGGTATTCTGGCAGAGATATGCTTCAGACACTTTGGGTGGGCAATCACGTTTGCATAAATTTCAATGGTGAAACAAAATAGTGATACCTGCCACATCATATCTCTTTGATGAACGCTGACAGTCTAGGTGAGTGTGGTGACTAGTCAGAATGAAGTATCCTGGTTCCAGATGTTCAGGAGTATATAAAATCATTCATAAAGATGAACTAATTCCTATTTTATCTTTTCCAACTCAACACTGGATGGTCAAGAATACTTTTTGCTATAGGATAAGGTTTAAGTTCAATTTCAAATTTAGAGCAGTGATTTATGCATCAATTTCAAACCAGTACCTAATACCACAGCTACAATGGACACTGAGTTTTTGATGATCTTTTCTTATCTGTCTTACAGTTATAACTCCCAAATAAAATTTAAAACAAAAATTAAACTACAAACAACCAATATTAACCAATACCACTCAAGATTAAAAAGTTCAAGGGGGAAGATTTCTTAACTAAGAAGAAAAAAACAAACAAAATCAACAGAGTTGCAAAGTGGATAGGCCTACTTTCTGGCATATTTTTGATACCATGCCACACATGCATAATAATGCACCATTTCAACTTGCCCTATCACAACAGCTCCCTAGATTTGCATGACAGTGCACCTCACTTTAAGAACAAAATCAGTGACATAGACATGAGGAAGGGTTTATACAAGATCATAGTATTACATTCAATAGCTGTTGAGCAATCAGGCAATTTTCAAGCTGTCCAACAATACTGATTAATCCAGGTGAACTGCTTAACCAGATTTAATTGTCAAATTGATTCATAATAAGGTCCAAGTTAAACAAGGCATGTATACATTAAAGAAAGCAGTACAGAAATGTACTGTATATGAATTGTTTACAAAAACATACAAAATGCTGGATGGCACAAAGGATACAGTGCTAATATAAACGGATTGTTTAAGTTAAGTGCTTAACAGAAACTGTCCATCCTTATAAGTAACAAAGAATATTTTGGGGGACAAGGAATATTCCCTATAAAAATAATGCTATATGGTAAAGAGTACTTTATTATTCAGTGTGTGTATGTATATATATGTATATATATATATTTTATATATATATATATATACACACATATAAACCTATATGTGTATATATATTTGTTTAATGACAGAGGTGGTGTTCATGACTCTTCTGGTTGATTCAGTGAACATATCTTCATTGTTTCCATTTTTCACTCCATCCAAAGCTCCAGAAAAGTCTAACTTGCCAACAATCATTTAAAGCAAGAACAGATGAAAGCAGGAGCAGCAGGAGCAGCAGCATTATGGGTACCAGCTGGGACAGTGTGTGCTTGCAGGTATCTCTCAGGTATGTGCTACCTGTTGCCATGATTTGTGCTATCATCTTATACCATGGTACCAAGTAAATGGTTGAGGTCACTTCAGAGAGCTGTTGAGGTGATTTTTTTAATACCTCTCCGCTGAGCAAGTGTAGAGCGGCCTACTGGCTCCAAAACTGGTGACTGGTTGCGGTTTAGAGCAGAATATGTAGCTGCCATAGCACCCTAAAGGTATATTAAAAAAATATGTATATTTAGTTGATTTATATTAGCTGTATGACTAAAATAAACCACCAGGCTAAAATATCTCTTTTGGATAAAACACACAAAGACAACGGAGGACCAAGTTTAGGGTGGGAAATGGAGCACTGTATTTTGTTTGGTGGGATGACACTGGGAGTTATTTTGTTGCAGTCACATTGAACAATCCTGTCTCTTTTATTAAGAATTAAGGGCATGAACTCTACAATGTCATAATCTTAGAAGCAACAGTATTTTGTGGCTATCTTTTTTAGAGGAGAACCTGTATCACACCACTATCATGTGAAAGGAACTGGGGTGTCTTCAGAGAGACTTGCACCGGACAGTACACATTAACCATCTGAACAGGCAGATGGAGGAACTAGGGTCCCAGCAGTTGCCTACAGTAAAGTTAATGAATGATTCTACCCAGGAAAGGTTTTGTTTCTATAGAGTTAGGAGCAATCTATGCTAAACAATCTCACATTCTTTAGTAAATGAACCTTAAGCTGCTTTTTAAAAAAACAACTAATTTTATGTAAGGAAAGCTTAAATATGACTATATTAAATTCAAATTTCATTAATTTATAAAACTAATTTTGGCTAGACATAAGACTATTTCATTTCACACAATTCAGATTTAAGCTTAAGAAGCATTAGGAAATCCAAAAATATCCACTACTTTTTTCAAAATTAAAGTATACCCACCTAAGATTTGTAGTGAATTCAGAAATAATTTTCCCTTTTTTTGTGAATTTTAAAAAATTCTGAACTTAACAAACACCTGTATATAAAACAAACACTTCCAAATTCATAAGACAGAAAAAAGCTTGTACATGGAACATCGAATCTATTATATTCAGCATAATTTTCTTTTAAAATAAATAATAGTGACTTTCAAAGCTGTCCTGCTTGCTTTTGTTCCTTTCTGACCTCTCTTGTGTTTCTGAGTTAAAAGTTCCTACTGATTTCTTTTCTTCCTTATCTACTCATTGTAATTTGTTGAGATAGCTCCCAACAGAAGGCAAATGCTCAATAACAATGGAAGAGTGGAGGAAGGGGACAGCAAGAATCTCTAGAAATCTTTATTTAGTCATCAGTGTCTCCTGGACCGTCTTAAAAATGTTAAGTTATATTAGCAAGTTTACCTTTACTAGGTGTGGAGCATCTTGTCTGTTTAGCTGGTATTGGGGCAACTGGTCCCAGTGAACTATCCAGGGATGTCTAAGTACAAGGGCAGCAGTTAATCTTTGATGTGGATCTACATGAAGCATTTTTGAAACAAGATCCTGTAATCATAATAAAAGAAATTTAATGTTGTCTTTTGAGAGTATAAAAAGAGAAATGAGGAGAGTCTAGGACACAGCCTTGGAGAACACATACAAAATTAGGGGATGTAATAGGAACAATTACCTAGGAGAGGAGACTGACAAGGAACAGTCTGACAAGTAAAAGGCAAATTAAGAGTAAAAAGTCTTATAAACTTGGAGAGGGGAGAGTATCAAACGGGTCAGTATTGTCTAATTTAGTACAGAGATAAAAAAGGATTGGGATCAAGAAAAAACCATTAAATGTTATCAGTTAAAAGATCATCAGTAACTTTGGAGAGAGCAGTTTCACTAGAATGATGAGGTCAGAAGTTAGATTGAAGAGGGCTGAGAACTGAGTGAGAGGAAAGGAAGAAGAGGCAATCTTTGTAGACAGCTTTTTCTAAAAATTTGAGAAAAGGAGGAGAGAGAAGTAGGTTAGGGTTCACTGAGCATTTTGTAAGGATAGGGAGATTTAGACCACAAGGATGAAAAAGAGCCAGTAGACAGAAAGAGATTACTGGATATATTTGGGTTTCAGTGAAGATTCCTTTCACGAATGAGTCAGATTAGATTGTTGTGTGTGGAGGTACTTCCAACTCTCAAATCCTGTGATACACTGATTGAAGAGTAGCAAGAGAAAGGGAATGACTGTAGGGGTAATCTTTTGGGAGAAGATGGGACCAAAGGAACATGCGTAGGTGCTGGCCTTGGTTGATGGGAGACTGGAGCAAAGGAAGAAATACTACATATCAAATGGTTTTAATACACAAATAAGAGGAGAAAATGGAATTCATGGTGAATGACCTCTATTTTCTTAGTTAAGTATGGGGGTAGTTCTCTACTGATGATTGGGGGAGAGGTGAGGTAGGAAGGTTGAAGAGAAAAGACAAAGTGTAAACTAGTCACTGTGGGGAGCAGGACAGAGTATCAATTAGAAAGGAGTAAAATGAACAGCAATCCCTAGTTAATATTACATAAATTCCTGATGAAACTAGTCCAAAAGGTATGCCACTATATAACTAGCTTCATTTGCCAAAATGAATAACAGGAAAAGTAAGCAGATGGTGGCACTAATACAAGGATCACAATATAGTTGCAAGCAAGAAATATTTATGAAATTAAGCAAAGATATAGATACATTTTATAGCTGCTATTCTTCAGTGTGTAATTATAACACATCCAAGACTCAATTAACAAGTTCTGATTAAGAATCCATGCCATGCCAGATTCTGGAGCTCCAAGTACAAAAAATGCAATAATGTGCAAGGAGGAAAACAAACAAGTACTTATAAAAAATATACAGCATAAATATAGAGTAAAATAAGAGTGCATTCCAGGCATGAAAACAACAGGTGCAAAGGCACAGAAATGGGAGACTGACAGACTGTGAGTGATAGTTAAAGAACATGTCAGGGCAGGATGGACTGCAAAGTGAAGAAGGGGCAGTAATGTCCAATGAAGTTAGGAGAGGTCCAAGGTTAAAGGCAGAAGTTTATATTTTATTCTAGAGGCAACAGAAGTCACTGGAGTTGAGTAGGGGAGTCGCTTGGTTGTATCTGTGCTAAAGGAAAATTACTTTGGCAGCAGTGTGAAGGACAGTTAGGAGGATGTTACAATAATGCAGGTGAGAGATGATGAAGCCTGAATTAAGGGGATTGTTGTGTGACAGAAGGGGTTGGAAGCCTGAGGGGAAGGATTGTTTTGACCACTCTTCAGGTTTGGTAGGCTTGGGGTAAATCTAAGAAGCCAACAGAACTCAAGCCTTGGCTCAGCTGCTTGAAAAGAACAACATAAAATCATGACAACTCAGTAGGAATGTTATTTTCATACACCTCCTCTGTTAAATCGGCTGCAATGGTAATGCCCTCCCATAGATGATAATATAGGGTGTTTAGGAGATTTAGTGGTTAATTTGAGGACAAATTAATCCATGTTACAGCTTTTAATGGAACAATGGAACTCAACTCTCTTAAGTACAAGGGCTATGGACCAGAAGACCATGTATCACAAAGATGAATTCCCCAAAAAGGGGGATTCTAAGTTGGGCATCAATGGTTAAAGTGACTGTTTTCAGTAGTACTGAAGTCAAGCAATTATCAGGGATCCTATTGTTTTTAAGGAAGAAAAATCAAGAAGTTAGGTTGATACAGCATGAACCATGATCAAATCATGTGAATAGGATAGAGGATCAAATAGGTTGGTATAAACTCCTAAGTCTGGCATCTAAGGCCCTCCACAATATGAATATGGAGCTCAGGAGAGATATCATGGGGATAAAATGCTGTGCTGAGGCATATAAAACTGCCAAGAGGGAACATATAAAGAAATGAGAGAAGTGAGTCAAGGACAGAACTTTGAACAATCTTCTTATTGGGTGAAGAAGACATGGAAACATTAAAGGAGAAGAAACAGGAATGTATAGTTCCTTCAGAAGCCAAGTAAAGAAAGAAAATTCAGAATTAGAGGGTTGTTAACAGCATTAAATACTTAAATGAGATTAAGATTAAAAACATCACTGCATTTGGATAACACTAGCAACCTCTGATGTAGAAATTTCAATAGAGTTGTATGATAGGGGAAGCTGGACTCTAAGGGATTGAGGAGAGAGAAGGTAGCAAGGAGTGGGTGTATGCAACATTCTCAAGGACCTTAACATTGTAAGCAAAAGCCAGGAGTACTTTCTGTATTGGCTGAGGTAACAGTTGGAATTACATCATTGCTTGGGACATCAAAGATGAGAATCTTTCTCCAAGGGCCTGAATAATTTAAACCAACATGTTCCTCTTAATCTAGTATTATTTAGGGTTTCTAATGAAAAGTCACTTTGGAAGGATAATCAAAAAAGGTCAAATACCTCTAGGGGAAAAAAAGAAACAATGGGATAATTTTTTACCTAAGTATCAAGAATACTATGTATTAACCCAAAATCTTGGCATACTTTTCATATGTTTATATGAACATGTAACATAAGTATAAAATTATATAATATAAATATAAAATTACCTTTGCTGTGTCTGAAACGGAATTCCAATAGCCACCACTGAGTGAGAACTTTCCACTGCCTATTCGTGCCAGTATCTCTTCTGGGGTATCATCAGGACCATTTGCAAATGGAGTGTAGCTAATTTGCAATAAAATTGAAATGTAACTACATTTTAAGACTTTGGCTTGCTTGTAAATGTTACTTTATCAACGATGGATATTGCTCAAATGTGAATTACTGGAGGCCCTGTGTGCTTTGTCTTTGTATCTGAAATACCAGAGATAGAACACCTCAGCCTGATTTCTCTCCCTCCCTCTCGATTCATGTATTTATGTATGTATGTATCTATGTATGAGCAGCTAGGTGGAGCAGTAGATAGAGTGCCAGGTCTAAAGTCAGGAGGACTCATCTTCTTGAGTTCAAATCTGGCCTCAGACACTTACTTATGTGACGTTGGGCAAGTCACTTATTGCTGTTTGCCTGAGTTTCCTAATCTGGAAAATGAGCTGGAGAAGGAAATGGCAAACCATTCTAGGATCTTTGCCAAGAAAACTCCAAATGGGGATAAAAGAGTCGGATATGACTGAAAAATGATTAAACAACAACATACACCCATCTTTATACTTGTGTTACATAGGGCAAATCACCCAATCATTGTGACTCAATTTTCTCACATGTAGAATGAGAGATTTAGACTCATGTTCTCTAAAGTTCCTGCAGCTCTAAACACTGACCTAAAACTTAAGCTTCATAATAAAAAGTGAAAGTGTAAGCTGGAAAGAGTTAATTATCTTTCAAACAAAACCAACTTTCCTTTTTTTATATTAAAAAAAGACTTTATGGGGTCACTTTTACGAAGTTGTTATTCTTGCATGTCCTAAGATTTCCACAGGTCTAACCTCTCAATAAACAAAACATGTTTAAAAATTTGTGCCCAATTGGCTACATGGTTGTGCTGCTGGGATATGAAGCCTGTTACCATTAATTAGTATATAAAAGTGAGGGTAGGATATTGGTGACTAAAAAGCTATGGTTATCTGGTGATTATTTACTGGAGTTAGATTTCTTCACAGTGTAAAACCAGTTTGCTGTGTAACTAGCATTTAGCAAACAACAGAAAATCCTATGTAATGAGAGAATCCATATAGCATTAGACCTATAGAGACAATTCCTCTAAAATTCTTCAGCTTCTCATTTTACAGATGAGAACCTGGTGGCATAGACAAGCAAAGTGACTAGCCCGATAACATATAGCTAATAAAGTGGCACACCTGGAACCTTGACTCCATGTTACCTGGCTCCAAATTAAATATTATTTGTACTATAAAACACTACCGAATAAAATTGGGAACAGAAATTACCATTTTAAAAACTCTATTCCAGTTATGTCACAAATAAACATTATTATCAATTCAAGGACTTTTTCACATGTGCAATAAACTAAAAATCCTTTTTTAGACATAAAAACATTGTAGACTAAAGTATCCTGAAACAGAAAATTTTTTTTACACCAAACTCACAAAGTTTATTCAAGGAAGATTTAACACGCAGTATGTATTTTTAATTAAAATATGAGAAATTAGCATAAGCCAGGTAGACATTCCATAGAAAATCATCAATGATAATCTAATTACAGATGTGATATAAATAAAGATTTAGATCTGATAGATTTCATAAAAAAATTAACTAAAAATCTTCCACAGAAAGATTAAGTCCAAGATTTAAAAAAAAAAAAGGCTGACATTAAACTTAAAATACATAGGAGGGATAAAGGGCGAAGAAATATTTATGACAGACACAGGAACTCACCCAGTAAGCATTGTATAAAGAAGGACACCAAGGCTCCATATGTCACATGCAGCATCATACCCTTGTCTTTTTAAAACCTGTAAAAACAAAGCTAATATTAATAATTCACAGAACCCTGATTTAGATAATAAATTTTTGTTTGTTAAAATTAGATTTGTCATGGACTATTTATCTTCCCTGAAACAAAGCTACATAGAAAAAACACCTGATATTTGTGCTGTCCTTCATCACCAGTGTTACAAAGTTTGATTCAAATTAATTTTGATTGTAACAGTCAACACATTAAGTTCTACTGTATACAGTAGAGATCAATATAGCAAGTACTATGGAAGCTGAGGAGTGTGTGTGTGTCGGTGTATGTATATGTATATGTATATGTATATGTATATGTATATGTATATGTATATGTATATGTATATGTATATGTATATGAATGACAATGATTTTTCTCCAAGGGGCTTCCTTCCTTCTCAGAGCTACAGATTATTAGACTGCAGCTGGTTATAAATGGAAGACATTCTGGAAGCTGTGAATTTAGGTGTGGGTTTTGAAGAAAAGGAGAGTAATGTATTAGTATAGAGAAAGGCATACACTTAGAAAGTACATAAGGCACAGAGGTAGAAGAAAGCAAGTAATGTGAAAGTTATGACAAGCATGTCTGCTTAGCTGAAGCAGAAAACATATGCTGAGGAGTAATTAGAAATTCAATCCACAAGTAAAGGTCCTGAAGGCCAGGCAGAGAATTCTGGATCTGATATATTAGGGAAACATTTTAAGTTTAAGTAGTAAGTTTAAGCAGCTGGGTGGGGCAGGGGGTAGAGCACTGGACTCGGAGTCAGTTTAAATCCAGCCTCAGACACTTATTGGCTGTGTGACCCTAGGAAAGTTATTTAACCTCTGCATGCCTGTTTCCTTATCTGTAAAATGGGGATAATAACAGCACCTTACCTCCCAGGGTTTTTCTGAAGAAAAAAAATAAAATAATATTGTATTTGTAACACACTTTGCAAACCTTAAAGTGTTGTAGAAATCCTAGCTATCGTCTTCCTCCTCGTTTTTCTGTTCCCTCTTCTATTAATCACAATGGTGGCTCAGTGGATAAGAATTCTGGACTTACACAACTAGAGTTTGAGTGCTGCCTCAGATATTTACTTACTAGTTTTATGACCTTGGGCAAGGCACTTAACCTCTATCAGCCTCAGTTTCTTCATCTGTAAAATGGGGCATGTACCTCAGTGTTGCTGTGAGGACCAAATGAAATAACATATGTAAAGCTATAAAAATGCCAGGTATTATTATTATTAGCTATTTTTCCTTGTACTCCCAGAGTCTGAGCTCAATGCCTGGGAGATGGTAATGCCTGTTCATTGATTTCATCATTTACCATACTTTAGCAGCCCTGTACAGGGCAGATTTAAATGGGGAGACTCTAGAGACAGAGAGATCAGTGGAGAAGGTGTGGCTGAGAATAGAAGTATATAGTCTCTGTTGAGGAGATGATGATTTTGATTAGGATGGTGGTGAGAATGCTAAAGGTAAAGAATTCAGACATACTGACAAGGAAGAACTGTTATAATTTGACAGTGAAATGAATGTGGGAACTGGAAAGAAATAATGCCAAAATTCTGGGTTGAGAGAAAAATAAGATAATGACACTGATAGTGATAGAGAAATGGGCATGGGCAGTTTTTCTAGAGCATGCCATTTAAGTAGAGACATTACATAGAAAGTCAGAAATGTATTGTTAGAGAAAGATAAAAAACTTGTGGCAAGAGATGAAGCACACTTGACGAAGGAACCATGATTCACTGTATTTCCAAAAACAAACAAAAAAAGGGTGTCAGCTTAAATTATTCATTAAAATATTCCAGTTATAGTACTAAAAAAGGACTCTTTTTGCAACACAATGAAAATGTTTTGTTAAACTTAATCACACAAGGCATTAATAAATATTATAATCACCTCTGGAGCAACAAAATTTGCAGTATAACATGGAGTCATCAGAAGACCATTTTCTGCCCTTAGCTGTTTTGCAAAACCAAAATCACAAATTCGAATAGATTCCGGGTTACCAGATTCGTCTACATACAGAATGTTGCTAGGTTTCAGGTCTCTGTGAACCACCTAATTGAAATACAAATCAAAATGAAAATTTAAAGTTTTCATTATTATTTCACAAATAAGCAAAAGTAGGCTTAAGGGAGTGATTAAAAAAAAAAGATAAGTTAATTAAGTGAACAGAGTAGCTAAGCAAGACCATAAGCCACTGAACATTTTAGCCTAGTGTCCGATAAACCCAAGGATATCCACTACTGGGGTAAGAACTCTCTATTTAATAAAACTTGCTGGGAAAAGTGGAAAGTACAATTTGGCAGAAATTAGGTTTAGACCAGAAACTTGAATTATATTCCACAATAAGCTTCAAAATAGATTTATGACCTAAACATAAAAAAGGCTCATCATTTTAAAAAATGTAGAACTGAAGGAGGTAACTATGAGAAGGGTAAGGTTTCTTAACTAAAGGGACAGAGATGATCATTTTAATGGATAAAATGGACAATTCTGATTACATAAAATTGGAAAGCTTTTGAATAAATAATTGTACCTAAAATTAGAAGAGAAATAGTTAACTGGGGAGACAAAATTCTTCACATCAAATATCTCTGATAAATGTCTTATAACCAAAAAATATAGAAAATTGATACAAATATAAGAACAGAAAGTGGTCAATGGATATGAATAGTTTTCAAATGAAGAAATGCAAGCTATTAAAACCATATGATGACATACTCCAAATCACTAATAAGAGAAATGGCAAATTAAAACAAATCTTTTGAGATTTTATTACCTCACACTCAACAGATTAGAAAAGATGACAAATGACAAAAATTTTGGAGGGGATGTGGAAAGAACTTGTTGGTATACCTGTGTACTGGTCCACTTATTCTAAAAAATATAGAATTATACTAGAAAAGTCAGTCTATATATATAACATACCCTTTGACCCAAAGAAATCATTAGCATCTGCCCAAAGAAGGTCAAAAACAAAAGGAAAAATTCTATATACACAAATACTTAAAGCAGCAAAGAACAGGAAGAAAACTAACTGCCTGTTAACTGGGAATGGTAGAACAAATTATGGTGTAATAATGTAAGATAATGTTATATACCATAAGAAAAGATGAAAATGAAGAATTCTGAGAAACTTAAGGAAAGTTTTACAAACTGATCCTGAAAGAGGTAAGCAACACCAAGAGAAAAATTTACATGACCACAATAATGAAAAGGAAAACAATGAAAGAATTCTCTCCTTCTGTGAGTCATTTCTCCAATTTATCCTACATATATATATTGTTGTACATACTTATTTTCATTATGTCTCCTCCATTAGACTGAACCCCTTGAAAGCAGGGACTGTTTTTTTTTCTCCTTTTCTTTGCATCCTCAACACTTAGGACAGTGCCTGGCACATAATAATAATAAACAATAAAGGCTTGTTGACTGACTTCAGAACTCTGATCGATGATTAATATTTTCTGCTCTTTTGCATAGATTGGTAAAGAATAGGTGTGGAATGAGGCATACATTTTCAGAGAGAGTCAAAGTGTTATTTGTTTTGCTTGGATGTACTTATTTTTAAAGTTTTAAAGGCAGGTTTTACTGGGGAGAGTTATTAGGAAGTGATGTTAAAAAAACCCAGAACTGTAAGTAGTGAATAACAAGATGTTCTGAACTTTCATTTGTTTGATACTAATCAAATATTTCTTTCCTGACATATGCAAAATATTTTTCCTCCTCTTTTCTCCTAGTATAAAATGACCTAGAAAAATTGAAAACTTAAGAAGACCAGCATTTCTCCTCTAATTTTGTTCAAATGGATATATATTTATTTCTTGTATGAAAATAACTTTTAAATGCTGTATAAGCAAAGGAATTTCACACTAAACTTTGAGATGAACTTGCTCCAAAATAAAATGGTTGCTATTTTTAAAAATTTATTAAGGATGGCATCAATTTTTTTCCCCTTCTGCATTAGATTGAGAACATGGAAAACAAAATTTAGGATAATCTTGAAAGAATTTCCTACTGCGGGGATGCAGATTGTTATTTCTGCTCTTACTCTAGTATTGAAACAGAAGAAATGTTTTTGCCATCTACTACAGAATACCTGATGTTTCATTCAGTGAGTATTCTATTCCTAAAGGCAAATGATGAATTCTTAGTGTCCCTTGAAATCTAAATGACATTAGAATAAGGAAAAACCCAAATGAGAACAACACTTTTCTGTGATATTGCAGCTATAAATTCAATTTAAAATAGGATTCTGTTCCTTATTATCATTAACTGAGGTTTTTTTGAGCAGCATAAACATCTCTCTCCCCCTCCCTCCATATATTGCTGCCCCCTTTTTATGAACAATCTCTTTGGTCTAATCAACATTATTCTCAAGTGCTTTCAATCAAATTGTAAGCCTGACATCTAGTCAATTCAACCAGCCTCACTACCCTGAAGATTCACTTCTATCAAACAATTTCACTCACAGTTGATGCAGCATCTTCCTGTGAAGCGCTAAATCCATGTTCTAAAAGTGTTCCAAAATTACTACTATCTCCAGAGGCTTTAGATGCCTGGTAAATCTTACAAATGTGGCAGGAGTATACCACTTTCAATACTGGCACAAACCCACTTAACAGTGGCTGGGCCCAAAGGAACACAAATGCTAGATGCAAGAGGAATGTTGCTTTCAAATAGTATTTGGCAGTGAGCATTATAGTCTATTTTTCCCCCCAATATACGTTTGTGTGTACTGAAGGTCGTACATTTCCCTGGTTAAGGCCAGAGAGTAGATTTTACAGTAGGTCAAGATTTGGCTCCTTTGGTCCAATCCCAAGTAGCTATGAATTTCAATGGGTGCATATAGGTTAATTTAAGGGATAGCTTCACCTTTACAATGGATTGACAGTTAGGGGGTATGCTGGGGTCTGGGGGGGGGGCCACAAGAACTATGGCATCAGGTTTCATTTAACAAAAAACATTATGGTTATATATAAGGAGGTTTTGTCTACCCTCTTCTGGGGCACTGTAATGTAGGCTAGGGTTTCAAAACAGCAATGATGATTCAACAGGAGTTTGCTTTTTGCTTTCAGATCAATGATATATACATGAAGAAGACCCGAACAATTATGTGAATAGGAGTTAGAACTAGGTATTAGAGACATACATAAAATGTTTAAAGCACTTACCCCTTGTGCGTGAAGATATTCTACAGTTTTGGTTATTGTGAACAGGACAGCACTAGCTTCTCGTTCAGAGAAAAATTTCTGTCTAAGAATTTTATCCAACAGTTCACCTCCTTTCATAAGTTCTGTTACTACATAGACATATTTTCCATCATCATAGACCTACAAAATACAAGTATCGCAATGTGAATGATTCTTTGAAGCTTTGTGTCCAAAAATAAACCTTTAAAGCATTATACTTATTTTAGATTCATCATCACAGCCCACAGAGAAAAAGAAATCTACAAATACAGGGCATGGATCACTCTACTTGTGCTATTATCTGATCTCTTCTAACTCATCTCAGACCTCGGTCTAGCAGTCAATTCCCTCCCCTCTCTGATGAGCTTTCTATGTCTCCCCCTCCAACAGCTCATACCCATTTTCATATAAAAATAGGAGTTAAAAATAGCATCTCAAAAAAATGAAAGAAAATCTACTTTTAATGATCAAAGCATATCTGCAAAAATACTCTCTATTTTCTTAGGTTATTTCTACATCTACACATGTATGTATTTTATATGGTTAGATATAAGAGAAATGATCATTAAATAACAATTATTGTGGAGATCTGTGACTTTTCCCAAAAATTTATCCCACCTTTTATCTAGGTTGAGTTGTTGCCCCACCCAACTAGAAAAATCTTACGAAGAATTTAATCGAATGTGAATTCTGGCCCATTGGGTTCTACTCAGGTAGGTTGGGTGGGGGGGCAAGGGAGGGGGGTGAAGGTAGATCTTTTGTTTAGATGGCCCAAGGCAGAGGGTGACTTGGAAGTAAATGACATAATCAAAGTCCCACCCCTAGCCTCTCAATGGAATAGGTCCACTTGTCATTATGATATTCATTCCTCTCATTTATTGTTAACCAATCAGAGTTGATTGCCACCTTCAGGAACACCACTTTTCCAAGGGCTTATATAAGCACTGAGTGGGTTCTGTGAGAGATCTGACATTCAAGAGCATCTCTGATCCCTTTTATTAATTATTGCTAGCATGATTAATAAAATGATAAATTAACCAAAAACTATGTCTAACTTTTCATATGTTACAGATTAAAACAGGGATGCTTTTTATTATTTACTTCTGGTGTATAGTATATAACACACTCTGAATGTTCAATAAATGATAAAGGCCTAAATCTTTGTGAAATCTGCCAAATTTTCCCTGACCTCTGATCTTCCCCCTTTCCTGATGAGGTACATTACTATTTCTATTGTCTCAATCATAAGCAGAAGCATATTTGGAAAACTAACTAGACAAAGGTACAGAAATTAAGGCTGAAACTTCTTAGAATTTAGGACTGAGGCAGTTAATTGTTTACTCTTCACTCTCTTCCAAGATTAAGTCCCATTAATGCTACCTTCACAATAACTCCTGAATCCATCCTCTCTTAACTCATCCTGACACCAAATCTCATTCAGCCCCTTAGCAATTCCTGCCTGGACTACTTTAATAGCTTCCTACCTGGCAAGCCAGAGCCCAGCATTTCCCTTCTCTAGTTCACCGAAAAACATTAAATGCTTACTGCCTTATGATCAAATACTGACCTGTTATCCTGGATCATTTAAAACCCTCTGTGATCTGACTCCATCTTATATTTCTAGCCTTTATTTCTTTTTCTTTCTTGTTATTCTGAACTTAATAAACCCTAAAAACCCTAAACATATCCATATACAAAGAACCATAAAACAGGACTGATCACATATGAAGCTGCAAATTTCTACTACATAGCTTGTTTAAAAAAAAAGTGCATATGTATATACATACAACATATATATGTAAGTATATACAACACCAATCTAACATGACAGTTTAAAGCTGTCCTGCTTTTCTGTGTCTCCCTTTGAACTTCTTCCTGTTCTATTCATATTTAAAAGTCTCATGCATGTTCTTTTATTTGGCACCATGGCCCCTTATCTCTCCCCTCATCAATTTTCCTACCCCCTCCATTATTAATTATTCCCTGATTTTGTCCTGCCATCATCTGCCTGAATGCATCTACTCAGGCTGTCTAGAATGCTGTCCCTCCTCTCTACTCTTCTCTTCAGAAACACATTCTGAATTGAGCGAACCAGGAAACAAATCAGCTCAAGTGCTGTTAGCTCCTCTTGTGAAACTTCCCCAGCATACTTAAAGTGTCCTTGCCTTTGCTGTTAACACACTACCCCTGGTATAAGGACATTTAATCAGTCTATGATCAATGTTTACACAAAGCTTTGAACATACATGCCTAATAAATGTGTGCTGAATTGGTCTCTCCCTTTTTTGAAAGGAAAGGTTTGAACAACTTTCATTATATGTCACTTGAGACTCCTGCTATCTGAGAGACAGAAGCAGGTCCATCCCAGACCAGTTCTGATCTACCAGACCCCTCCTATATTGGGCTCATTCTCCTTGGCACTCTTTTCTGTCCGCTGTTGATGGCAAGCAGCAGCAATCTACTCTACTTGATTTTTTGAAAACTCCTGTAATTGCAGATATGGAACCACATACAGAATATAAAATTCCTCATTCTGATCAGAGCTACTCCAGTCTGAATGGGTGGAGTCAGAGGAAAAAATGGCAATAATAAACTTCTGCCACAAAAAAGTGAGTAAAGACATCTAAATTCTTGACTTACAATCTGTTTTATGGACAGGTAGTCTCTGAAATTACCTAAAACTCTTAGAACATAAGAATTGGAAGGGGCCTTCAGTAGCCATCTAGTGCAACTCAAATGCGAACAACAATCCTCTGTACAACCACCTTAACAAGTGGCCATTTGGCCTTTGATTTGAGATTCCTCTTCACATATTCTGGCCATACTGCCCTACCTGCTCTTTCCTGTCAGTAGCATTCTACCTCCTGCTTCTGGGCTGGAGATGTCCCATGTGCATGAGGTTCTCCTGCATCACTGTTGCTTTGTTTAGAACCCCTCAAATTTCTTCAAAGGACAACTCAGACACCGCTTTCTACAGGATACCTTGCCTAGCCTCTTGGGTGCTGGTTTTCTCCTCTCTCAACTAAAATTAGTTTGAATACATTTATCTGTGTATATGCTGTTTTCCTGCAACAGAAGGTAAACCCCTTGAAAGCACACTTTCGTTTTTCTATTTGTCACCAGTTTCTGGCAAATAAGAAGTGATCAGTACATGTTTGCTGAACTGAATCTTGAGCCTTTAACAAAACTTAGCTGCCTTCCTCTGGACACTGTCCAGCTTGTCAATGTCCTTGTCCTTCCTAAAATGTGTCCTCCACAACTGAAAATGTACCAGATGTGGTCTGACTAGGACAGAGGACAGCAGGATTATTACCTTCTTCATTCTGCACATGATGCCCTTTTTAATGAAGTCTTAAGATGGTATTATCTTTTCTGGCTATTAAAGCATGATGCTGAATAATGCTGAGGCACTAATGCTGAATTTACTAAAAAGCCCATTTTTTTTTTTTTGCTTTTAGGCAATTGGGGGTAAGTGACTTGCCCAGGGTCACACAGCTATTAAGTGTCAAGTGTTTGGTGTGAGGCCGGATTTGAACTCAGGTCCTCCTGACGTCAGGGCCGGTGCTCTATCCGCTGTGCCACCTAGTTGCCCCCCAAATCCAGATCTTTTTAACAGGAATTATCTAGCCATTTTCCTTTATCTTGAATTTGTAAAGATGATTTTTAACCCAAGTATAAGATTTTATGTTTAACCCTATTAAATTTCAGCTTATTAGATTTAGAACAAGTTGTGAAGATCTTCTGCCTTACTCATCCAAAGCATTTAACAATACTGCCAAATTTGCTGTCATGTGAAAATCTGACAAGCATGTCATTTAAGACTTTAAGTCACTGATAAAAACAGAGACAATCACAGATCTCAAAGGCATGGCACTACAGACATTTGTCTACGTTGAAATCAAATCACTGACTACTCTTAGTTTGGTTATTCAGTTAGTACTTAAATGCACTTAAGAATAGTATCATTAAGCTTGTAATATATGTTTTGGTCCAGACTCATGATTTCATTGATGTGGCTCCCAGTGTGGAAACTCCTTTTACTAATGCAAATTAGCAACTGATTTATTGCTAGTCTTAAGTCAGCTGCCAGATGACATGAGAGGGTAACTGCCCACGATCACATAGCTAGCTAACTAGCATGTTCCTAGAAGCAGGACTTGCATCCAGGTCTTCCTGACTCAAAAGTTGTCCCTCTAGCAAGTAGGCGTTGTTACTAATAAAATTCTACAATTTTGTAAGAAATTTAAGTCAAGTTTACTGGCTTATACCATAGTTTACAGACAATCTACTCTCATTTTTAAAATCTGAGACGTATTTCACAGAACCTTTTGAGAACCAGGCACTCTCTGGTTTTCCTTGTCTTTCCAAGATAATGGAAATAAATCCACTGGTTCTTTTAGTACACTGGACCTCGTGACTTGGACTCATTAAGTCTTACCAATTTACCTTAATTTTCAATTCCCAATTAGCCAAATAATCCCAAATTATTTTTATTCTGTCCTTTTAGTTCAAAAAGCATTATTCTTGGCAGAGAAAACATAAAAAAGAGTTGAACAGATCTGCCTTCTTTCCATCATTAGTTATTATGATCTCATCTGTCCTGTAGAGTGAAAACTCTTTCTTCTCTGACCCACCTTTTAAAAATGATATAGCTAATAAATCCCTTTGGGTTGTCCTAAGTTAATTTAACTCAACAACCATTTATTCATCACCTACTATCCACCAGACTAGGTGCTTGGGATACAAAAGAAAGTGGTCCTGCCCTCAAAGAGTTTACAAGTAAGTATACAAAATAAATGCAAAGTAATTTCAAGGGTCAGGAGCAAAGGCTTCTAAGAGGTAGAGGTAAGGATTCTAGGCATAAGATTGTTGTTTGTCCTTCATTTTTGAAGAGGACCATGACTTCTGGAATGTGATGCCATGACATGCAGGTGAACTGGATTTAAGTGAGGGTGGGCTGTGTAAAGTCACCAGCCTCACTCTCTCCTCCAGAGCCATCTGGATTCAGTGGCAAGATATAGATCAAGACAACTGGAGACGGCCCTGGACGCAGTGGGAGACCTTGGCCTTTTTGAGCTATAGTCTCTCCTAGGTTTCAGTTTGACTGAGGTAATGCCCATTCAGTGATTAAGGCCAGACAAAAGAATGGGGCAAAAAATGGGAGAGGAAACAGAGGAGGGAGGGAGGGAAAAGAGGAAGGAAGGAGAAAAGGGAAGGAGCTGTGTTGCCCAACTGGAACTGGACAGTTGGGTCCCCAGTGGGGCAAATACTACTATTCACAGATTGTTGTTTGTCTTTGGCTCTCTAAGAAGACCATGATATCAGGAAGTTACGTAATGCCATGATTTGCAACTGAATTATTAGAACAGCTTATGCAAAGGTATAGAGGCAGAAGATACAATGTAACATATGGAGAACAGAAAGTAGGACAGCTTGAAAGAGAGTAACTTAAGCAGCTGCTATAGCACTATACTAAATAATCTGGGAAAAAATTTGCAAATGTTATTAAGTTAAATCAAGCAATTTATCTTAAAAGGATCAACTCACATCTTTAAGAGTAATAATATTTGGATGCTGTCCATAACGAAGGAGGATTTCAATTTCTTCTGTTGGGTCTCTCTTGCTTTTATCAATAATCTAAAAAGGAAACAGTATTTATATGAATAACCAAGAGATTCCAAAATGATTAACACTTTAGGATTTATCTTGTATGAATACTGTAAACGTGAGCCTTTGACAACATATTTTACTAGTGCAAGACTAAAATTATTAAGGATTTTTCTCTATTTTCTAGCATTTGCCAGCTCTGCGACCATACTAACTGGAATATTTTGCTTTTTTCTTTGTGTCTAGACTTTGTCAAAGATTTTTTTTAAAGTTGCCAAATAGAAAAAAAATGTCAGAAGTAGCTTAACTGCTGTCTAGCCTAATTTTATTATCATTACTGGGTTTGGAATTGGAACATGCAATAATTTTAGAATGACAGAAGAGTTCCATAAGCCATTTTCTCAAAATTTGAGCTATCATAGTTAATTTCCAAGTACTTATTTTCTGTGATATAGTGGTAGATTATCCAAGTTCCTTCCCTTTTTGCTTTTTTGTCCACTATTTGGCAATTTATTTGTCATTTATATGATGGTGTTCATGGAAAGAAAAAAATTAAATCAATTCTTCAGTTTTTCTTTTTCACAGTAGTTCTTTTAATATATTTGGCCAGGTGAGTGATGAAAACTGCTGCTTATAGTGGAACTATTATATGATCTATGAATTTCACTTATATTTGCTATTAAATAAGTAAATAAGTAATCTGTGGACTTGGCTATATTGAGCCAGCTCCACATGAACACTGGCAACTCTGTTCACTGGAATCTTTACTACCTTAAAGTGATAATTTTTACTTAGCTAAAACTAAGGTTAACCAAAGAAAGCCCTATTAAAATCCAAATGGAATTGTTCAACTCTTAAAAATCTGTGTTTCAGATGCCTGACTATTTTCCTTAATGCTTTACTATGTTTCAGAAATATATTTAAACAGTATTTGGAAAAAAAAAGACTTTTCTGATAATTTAACATGATTTTCAAATTAAACTTTTCTATTTGCTTTGTTCAAGTGCTTTCCTTTTTTTCCCCTTTGTGATCCTTATATTTTAAGTGTAAAATAGTTCATTAATTAAGAATTCAGAATAAAGGCAGAACATGTATAAACTTTAGCCACATAAAAAAAAAGCCAACTACCATGTAATTTCCCACATAAACACATTGTTTAGCTGCAGTGGAATTCTGTATTTTAAAACTATGGAAGTTAAATATATATCAGAGGTGTCTTTATTGTTCTTTGAATGTTTATACAACT
Organism: Phascolarctos cinereus; assembly: GCF_003287225.1. NCBI lineage: Eukaryota > Metazoa > Chordata > Mammalia > Diprotodontia > Phascolarctidae > Phascolarctos > Phascolarctos cinereus. The sequence continues at coordinate 84,206,750 of NW_027556098.1, read as the reverse complement.
GCCACAGGAATTTAAAAATAGATGACCAGTTGATTACTTGATTATGCTGATTAGACAGATGGCCAATGGCTCTGTGGAAACCAGAAATTATCTAAGGTACACCTCTACAGAACTTCTACAGATATGAATTCAGATAGAGCCTGAGGTGGGACTACTACCATCCCAAACCTGCTATCTATTTAAAGTCACATGCCACCTCCCAACAACCCAAGGAGGAATTAAAATTTTTTGACGTCTATCTACAATTCCTAAAAAGGTTTTGACTGTTTCAGTCATTTCTGAGTCAGCCACTTTGGCTGGGTACATCCTAGTTGTCCCAGCTTGAGTCTTATTCCTCTTATTTACATAAGACACAAATTTTACATAAGACACAAATTTCAGTCAGAGTAACAGGACAGATGGGAAATTAAAATGCATTATTACCAAGGCTTACCAATCCAACATAAGTATGCTACAAAGTACATAATTAAATAAATATAAAATATTATTACTAATATCTCCTCCAGAAATAAATAACTGGATCACCAATGTGGAGCTGGAAGAGACTTTGGAGGCCATCTAGTTTATAGACAGGGGATAGGGACAATAATTGATAAAGGTAATGTCTAACTGAGAAAGTTCTCCCTGCCAAGGTATGGTATGTACTTTGAACCTTAAGAGTCTCAGAGAACTGCCTAGGGCACTAAGAGGTTAAACAACTTACTGGAGTTACACAACCTATATATGCCAGAGGCAGGACCTGAATCCCTATGTCTTCCTGGCTTTAAAGTCAGCTCTCTCACATTATGTATGCTGCCTCTCTGGAGTATATAATATCTAAATACAAATGTGGTGAAAATCAAGACCATCTCTAGTCATTCAAGAATGAGGCTTTGCTCATCAAAATCTCTAAAATGTAAGTTCAGTCAAAGGCCTTAAATCTTTAATAACCATTTCCAACTAAATTGCTCCAGATGGAGAGTCAAAGCCTGCTGACTGCTGAGGGAAAAAGGCAGTAAGTTTGACTATAGCTTCATATTTACTGACTTCAAGCTAAAGGTTCAAACTTCAGAAGTATATAAACTTCCCTTTCTATGTCTTAGAAATACTAAGCAAGTTTCAGTGGTCATGGGGTTAAAATTCTCCATGACAACAGGTTAATACAGATTTTAATAGTCATTAGATATGCAATTTGGTCTTAACCTGCTACAACAAATGTAAGACAGCCTTTTCCAAGGAGGATTATGGTTTTTAATTACTACTGAACTACATGGGTGAACTGTAAAAATGACATTTTAAATAAACTACAAATACATACCTTAACTGCATATTCCATATTTGTGACTTTATGTATACATCTCTTGCAAATAGAGTAAGAGCCAACTCCAATATCTTCTTTACTTCATATCCATCAGTAAACTGAATACTGTTCCTGTGCAACTGCTACCAAAATAACATTATCAATTGATGAATGCTTCAACAAATATTATGATTCATTTTACAAGTAGGAAACGTATGCTACCTAGAAGCCTCAATACTTCAAGTCAATGAATTTCAACAAACAATCCCTTTGTAAATGCACACTATAAATGCATCCAGTAAAATATATAGCTACAGTACAAATGAAGCTACTAGGCCAAAGCTCAGCTGAGGATGGGTCTGGTGACAAAAGGGATACATTTTAAAAAGGGAATTAAAAGACAAAAGTGGAAAAAATGATATAAATTAATCAACAAGAAACAAAAAGTCTGTCTTCCCCAAATGAGGGTTAATTTACAGATTGCTACCATCAGTAAGCAAAATATTTTACTTTTTTTTTAAAAGCAATTCCAAATTAGGCTAACAAATAAGAGCAAGCTAGAAGTTAGGAGTCTGGGACTTGTATAATCTCTTCCAATTATCAACTGCATGAATAAAAGGTTATGGGAAGCTCTTGCTTCTTAGCTATGTGGGATGTGCATTATCTTCTAAGCATTAAAATCCTTCATAACCTGGGCCCAATTTATCTTTAGACTCATTATATCTCTTCTCATGTACTTTACACTACTGTCAAACTTGTCTTCTCTTGGTTCCTCACACACAGAACTTTATCTTCCACCTCTCTGTCTCCATGCTTTTGCAATTGCTCTTCACACGTCATGAATGTACTTCTTCTCCAGACTTCTGCCTCACAGAGTTCGTCACTTCCTTCAAGACCCAGCTCAAGTACAACTTTATACATGAAGCCTTTTCTGATTTGCCTCAACTGCTAGTGCTCTTTCTCTCTCTTTTCCCTAACTATATCGCAATGATTTTGTATTCGTTACAAATATCTATCCATCTATCTACACTTATATATGTATGTGTTGTATATCCTCTGATAGAATGTAAGCTTCCTTTTGAACTGACAAACAAGTTTGAAAATTGCACCCTTTGTGTAATATCATTTACTGGGGGCTTTGAGACTTCAATGTAAAGCTGCTGTAGTACAAGCAAACTGACTTAACGACAGAATATCTTTAAACACTGAAAATCAAAATTTTCTAGGATGAAGATTATGCAAATTTATAAAAACCAATATTAAAAATTAATCTTGTTGCATACCCATAGGTATTGTGCATTAAACAGCTATCTATCCTTTTTATCCACAGCCTAATGTCTGGGGGGAAAGGATCTACCTACAGATCAAATATAGGTAAAAAACAATTTCAAAAATAAAAAAAACACAGATCAAGGTATGATTGCTGGGATGGTTTATGGACTTTAGTAACAGTTTTTGAAAACTACAAAACTTTAATTCAGATTCCAAAAATCAAGTAAAAAAACCTGTAAAAAGTAAACAGTAGGCACTCTTTAAATAAGCACTGAGTTGGATTTTAAGCTGTAAAAGCAAGTATCAATTTACACAAAATACATCTGTATTTAAAAAAAAATTAATGACAACTTCATTTAGCATGACAATCTAAATGAATTACTAAAATTCTCATTTTAAAAAGCATTTCAGCTATATCTGAGGCTTTTGGCTTTAAACAATTCATAGATACTCATTTGTTTAGAATTAATTTCCACAATGAAATTAACCAAAATACTTGAGAATGTCAATTTAAAAGTAACAATTCTACCTATGTGCCCAATTAAGGATATTTCTATTGAAAACTGAATAAATCTTTCTGTCTGTGCAAGTAAATAATATAGTAGAAACCATTAAATATTAAGAAAAGGACTTTTTATACATATCCTTCTGCATTTACTCATCTATATTATATGTAAGTACTATTAAGTTTTATTTATGCTGAATGCTGAGGATACACCAATTAACACTTAGAAACAGAGATTTAGACTTAGAAGGGGCTTTACTGATTTTCCAGTCTAACTCCATTATTTTACGTATGAGAAAATTAGGGTCAGAGAAGTTAAGTGACTTGTCCCAGGTTATGCAGGAACAGCAGGTGGCAGAGTTAAGATTTGAAACCAAGTTCTCTCATTCTAAAACTAGTGCTCTTCCTTCTAACTATGCTATTTTCTCATGAAAGCACTAAATCACTGAAAACAAATAATTATTATAACTAGATGATATTTAAAGAAAACTTTAACATAATCTATACTAAGTAACTAACAGTAGACAACTTTTAAATATGATTAGTTGTGAAGCTAAGATAAGTACTTACTGTTTTAAAATCTGAAAAAGGAATATAGACAAGTCTTCTAGATTAAGGGACTTTTGGGCACATGTATCAGCCTGTATCTAGAGACACTTACCCAACTCTTACCAGTATAGCTTAAAAAAAAAAAACAAAACAAACAAACAAAAAAAAAAAAGCCTGTGTTTCATGTAAAATTACAAATTCACGCTGAACTGGCATGCCAATCCCTAGATGCCATGCCCTCTTTTACATGAATATAAGCTTTTAAATTTAAAAATTTCCCCCATACGTAAATCACATGCTGATTGAAAATACTTCCAATGATGAAAACCCTTTTGTCTTAAAAAACTTGCCTTGAAAGAAGCACTCTGGAATGAGATTAAATATAATATATAGCGCAAAGCTATTAGGTCTAAAAGTCAGTGGGTGAATTTAAGGTAAAACTCTATGACAAAAACAGCACTAATTCTGTGAGTAATTTACAATAATATGCAAACAAAAAAGCACAGCTAAAATTCAATAATAACTTCATGGAATATATACACTGTTTTTACTGTGAAAAATGTTTTAAGTTAATACTAAATATCATATTCCTAGGCTATAGAACCTGCAGATTAAACAGAATTATATGTCCAATGTTTTGTAGTGAATTACCAAATGGAAAGAGTTGCTTCAAACCCCATAGGGAAAGAGATGTATTAAACACTTATACACAAACTGTTGCTTTGTTTGGGTGGAGTGGCTAAGGTAAGTAGGATTAAGTAAAGTTGATTGGTACTAAATGTACTAAAACGATAAAAGATGAGCCCCTCAAGTCAGAAGGTATCCAACAAGCTACTGAGGAAGAGTGCTGAACAACTACAAGTAGTTCAGTGAAGTTACTAGCCAAAAGGAAGCTCAGCTAAGGATGTGTCCGGTGACAAAAGGAAAGTCTGATACTGTAAAGATCAATATTGCATAGGAACCTGAAATGTAAGATGTGGTCAAACAGGAGAGGGAAAGATTAAATATCGACATCTTAGGTGGCAGTGAACTTAAACGGATGGAGATGGTTGAATTTAATTCAGGTGATCACTACATATACTACTGTGGGAAAGAATCCTGTAGAAGAAATTGGAGTAGGGGCAGCTAGGTGGCATAGTAGACAGAGCACTGGCCCTGGAGTCAGGAGGACCTGAGTTCAAATGTGACCTCAGACACAACACTTACTAGCTGTGTGACTCTGGGCAAGTCACTTAACCCCAACTGCCTCACCAATAAAAAGAGAGAGAGAGAGAGAGAGAGAGAGAGAGAGAGAGAGAGAGAGAGAGAGAGAGAGAGAGAGAGAGAGAGAAGAGAGAGAAAGAAGAAAAGAAGAAGAAATAGAGTAGCCCTCATAGTCAATAAAGGGGTGAGAAAAGTAGTAGTGGGGCATAAACTCAAAAATGACAGAATAATACATGTTTGAATCCAAGGCAAACCGTTCAGCATCACAGTTATACAACGCTATGCTCTAACTACTGATGCTGAAGAGGCCGAATTTAATCAGTTCTATAAAGAGCTTCAACATCTTCTAGAAATCACACTCCCCAAAAGATGTCACATTCACCACAGGGCACTGGAATGCTAAAGTAGGAAATCAGAAAATAACTGGAATAACAGGTAAGTTTGGCCTTGGAGTACAAAATGAAGCAGGGCAGAGAGTAATAGAGTTTTGCTAAGATAACTTGTGGGTCACAGCAAACATTCTTTCTTAACAACCTAAAAGGTGACTCTTCACATGGACATCACTAGATGGTCAATAAAGAAATCAGACTGACTATATACTTTCCAGCCAAAGGTGCAGAATTTCTGTAGAGTCAATTAAAACTACACCTGGAGCTGATTGTGGCTCAGATCATGAACTTCTTTACTGCAAAATTCAGACTTAAATTGAAGAAAGTACAGAAAACCATCAGACCATATAGGTATGATCTAAATAGCATCCCTTATGAAGTGAAAGTAACAAATAGAATTAAGGGATTATAATCCAGTAGATAGATTGCCTGAAAAACTATGGACATAGGTTTGCAATATTGTACAGGAGGCAGCAACAAGAAACATTCCAAAGAAAAAGAAGAGCAAGAAAGCAAAATGGCTGTCTGATGAGGCTTTATAAGTAGCTGAGGAAAGAAGGAAAGTGAAAGGTAAAGGAGAAAGAGAAAGCTATATCCAAATGAATGCAGTATTCCAGAGAATATTAAGGAGAGATAATGTTTTCTCAAATGAGCAATGCAAAGAAATAGAAGAAAACAACAGAATGGGAAAAATATTTCTTCAAGAAAATTAGAGATATCAAGGGAACACTTCATGCTAAAATGGGCACAAAAATGGTAGGGACCTAACAGAAATGGATGAGATTAAGAGGTGGCAAGAATACACAAAAGAGCTATACAAAAAAGATCTTAAGTTCACCAATATGGGTGTGGTTAATGATCTAGAACCAGACATCCCAAAGAATAAAGTCAAGTGGGCTTTAGGAGCATTGCTAACAATAAGGCTAATGAAGGTGACAGAATTCCCAACTGAGCTACTTAAAATTCTGATAGATGATGTTAAATGCTTCACTCAATATGCCTTCAAATTCAACGGTGGCTACTGGATTGGAAAAGATCAGTTTATAACCCAATCCTTAAGAAGGGCAATGCACACATCAGCAAGGTGATGTTTAAGATTGTACAAACTAGGCTTCAGCAATTTGTGAACTGAGAATTACCAGAAGAGCAGGCTTGTTTTTGAAGAGGCAGAGGAACTAGAGACCAAATGCCAACATTCCCTGGATTATGAAGAAAGCAAGGGAGTTCCAGAAAAACATCTACTTCTGCTTCACTGACTACACTAAAAAGCCTTTGACTGTGTGGAACATAACAAAATTTGGCAAGTCCTCAAAAATATGGGAGTATCATATCATCTTACCTTTCTCCTGAGGAACTTGCACAAGGGCCAAGAAACAAGAATTAGAAACAAACATGGAACAACTGATTGGTTTAAGATTGGAAAAGGAGTTTGACAAGGTTGTATATTGTCATTTTATTTATTTAAGTTATATGCAGAGTACATCATGCAAAATTCCAGACTGGATGAAACAAAAGCCAGAATTAAGGTTGCTAGGAGAAATATCAACAATCTCAGATATGCAGATGACACCAGTATGACAGGAGAAAGTGAAGAGGAATTAAGAAGCCTCTTGATGAGGGTGAAAGAGGAGAGTGTAAAAGCTGGCTTGAAGCCTGACATTAAAAACACTAAGATCTTGGCAAACAGTCCCCTTACTTCCTGGCAAATAGAGGGAGAAGAAATGGAAGCAGTGTCAGATTTTATATTCTTAGGCTCAAAAATCATTGCAGATAGTAACTGTAGACATGAAATTAAAAGATGCTTGCTCCTTAGAAGGAAAGCTACATGGGACAGCTAGGTGGCGCAGTGGATAGAGCTCCCGCCTTTGGAGTTAAGAGGACCTGAGTTCAAATGTGACCTCAGACACTTGACACTTACTAGCTGTGTGACCCTGGCAAGTCACTTAACCCCAATTGCCTCACCAAAAAAAAAAAGTTATAGCAAATCTAGACAGCATACTAAAAAGCAGATATATCATCATGCCAACAAAGGCCCACATAGTCAAAGTTATGGTTTTTCCAATAGCAATGTATGGTTGTGAAAACTGGACTACAAGCAAAGCTGAGTGCTGCAGAATTAACACTTTCGAATTGTGGTGCTGGAGTAGACTTCTGAGAGTTCTCTGGACAGCAAGGACATACTTAAAGAAATTAATTCAGGCTATTCACTGGAAATCCAAATATCAAAGCTGAAGCTTAAAAATTCTGGCCACATAATGAGAAGATGGGATTTACTGAAAAAGATCGTTATATTGGGAAAGACTGAAGGCAAAAGAGGATGGCAGTGGATGAGATGGACAGTGTCAAGGAAACAAGGAACACAAACTTCGATAAATTTCAAAAGAGAATGGAGGATAGAAAAGCCTGCTGTCTTACAGTCCATGGGGTCATGAAAAGTCAGACACGAAACAACAACAACAATGACAACAACAGCATTTGTGGTCAAATTGAAACTCAGAAATCCTTATCTCATCTCTGATACAAACAACCCTTAGTGAATAAACATTTTTTTTAGCACCTACTATGCGCCAGGCATAGAGCTGGGGGTACAATGAAAGGCAAAACAATTCCTATTCTCAAGGAGCTTATAACCAACCTCTTTAATCCAGTGGCTGTTAAAAGGACCTGAGAAATGTTTTACAGAAATATTTCTTTTGAACAGAATTTGTTATAATCATTTTCTGGGTAAAACTTATTATAAAGAGATTTTATAGGAGTACAATGGAGTTTCTTGTTATTGTTACTGCTGGGAAGGGCCAGACTAACATTTTAGGATAGTAATGTTGTAGAAAGCTTTTATTTATATAGTTATAATAATAACAATAATACTAGCTAAATTTTATATAGTGATTTGAGGTGCTTTGCAAACCTCAAATCACCATATAAAATTTAGCTAGTATTCTCATGATAAGTCTGTGGTGCATTTTTTGTTGTTTAGTCACTTCAGTCATGTTTGATTCTTTGTGACCCCTTTGAGGTTTTCTTGGCAAGGATATTGGAGTGGCTTGTCATTTCCTTCTCCAGCTCATTTTGCAGATAAGGAATGAGGTAAATAGGGTTAAGTGACCTCCCCAGGGTCACACATCATTATTCCAGTCACCCAGACGCTCTTCTCAACTTCTCTGTTATGACTTGCCCAGGGCCACACAGCTAATAAATGTATGAGACAGGACTTTGGGTCTTCCTGATTTTAACTCCAGCGCTAGCAACCAATATGCCATGCCATCTCTAGTTATATTTTAAGACTACTAAACTGATGAGCATAAGATTTGAATCTACGTAACAAATTGGGTTATATCAGGATTCTACTACATTTACTTCTAACAACTCTTAAATTTGTGGCTAATACTAGCGTAATACCTTGCATAGGTGCTCAAATATTTATTAAAAGCATTTATAAATATTTTTAAAATTCTTTAGGGAAAATGCTGTCTATAAATAGCTAGTTTATTATTTTAAATTTCTGTGTTCAAACAACTGCCTTAGATAGATTAACACTAACAAATGACAGCATTACTTCAAAGTCCGAAGGCTAAATACTGCATTATATTGCATTTACTTTAAAGAACTGATCCTAAATCTTAAATCATTATAAAATTCATGCTGAACTTCACATGAAAACATTAAAATGAAATATTGTTTAATATTAGCAACAGATGAAGTTCAATATGAGGAGAAAAAAAAGATATAATAAAACTCAATTCTTTGAGCATCATTCCTTCTACGAGGTCAAATTTTTAATTCATTAGGCCAGTTTCCTACATGTTTTTTCCCCCCAAATAAAGCTACCCCTTGTTTTTTGTATCCTTCAGCATTTCCACTTTTCCAATGCATAAGAGGACAGAAAAATAATAAGTATAGGTATTGCTTTTAAGTGTATAGCATTGGGGGTGGGGAGTCTACATGGTTCAGGCTAACTCATTCCCCTTAAGGGAATGGGTTTAAGTGAACTTGACAACAATCTAGTATATTTCATATTACTTACTTTTGGTTTCTGTATCACTTACAAAGAGCAAAGGGACCAGGGGAATTCAGCTAACCAGGGTTTTCTTGGTGAGCCAATGGTAGAAAAAGTATAAGTTAATCCAGTCCTAAAAAAACCCTTGGAAAGATGGTAGAGGTAATGCTTGCTGCAATTCTCAAAAAATCCCACTCTGCAATCAAGTATGTGTTTCACATTTTGGTTAGTGTAGATTCCTGCAGGTCTCTCCTATGTTAAATGAAGTATTTCCTGGATGATGCCAAATTTTTGTACTATTGAAAAAAATCTAATTTTAAGTAGCTAATCTTTATTATGAAAGAGAAGATAAAACCTAGTTTTTATTATTTGTATAATAAATTTTATTTTATCCAAGAGTGAATTTGTTACTTAGAAATGCACTTACCTGGACAATTGAATGTACCCCCACTGTCTGCATTGCTTGGCTTTCATCATCTGATGTAATAGCTACAAAACTGAATCCTCGAAAAAGCTGATGTGCATTAGCACTAGGTGGAATGCCAGGTGAATCTGAGAAGGATGAGAAAATGATTACTAGGAATATTCTTTTAAAAAATTTAAAATTAAGGAAGAACTATCCTGGGCTTATAATGTTCTATAACTGGAACAGGCTTATATAAAATGTTACATGAGAACCATCAAAATCTCAACTGTTGGTTTGGGTCACATTGTTACATAAATATGCCCCAACCCTCTCCTCCTCCCTATCAACCCATACTCACAAATATATAATTTGATAGTTTAAGAGCTCACGTATCTTACCAAGATGAGAAAGCTTTGAATATGGGTCCAGTGGTAGACTCCTGTCTTAGGACTAGAATAGCTAAATTTGGAGATTACTGAGGTTGGGTAGCAGGATGATTAATGTTTTGGCCATGGCCAATATCAAGACAATCAGCAGAGATGGACAGGATCTGCACCAGGGAAAGGACTTCCCACACTGATAACATCAGGGATTCATAAAAGTATATTCACCAAATATTTCAATCAATCAGTCACATTTATTAAGTACCTACTATATGCCAGGCACTTCGTTAAATTCTAGGGATACAAAGAAGTAAAAGACAGTCCTTGACCTTAAGGAGCTTACAATCTAATGGATGAGACAATATATAAACAGATATGTAATTAGCAACATATAGAATAAACAGGAAATTACTAAAAGTAGGAAGGCACTGGAATTAAAGGGGTTAGAGAAAGCTTCCTGTAGAAGGTAGGATTTTAGTTGGGACTTAAAACTGGAAAGATCAGTGCCCACTGTGATAGGTGAACCAGGTACCAAGACAAAAAGTAAAATAATCCTTATTCTCTAAATATTATTCTCTAAAAAGCTTACAAATTCTTTCAGGGGAAACAATATGTACAATATAAATATACTTATACAGAATAAATACAAGGTATTAGAGAGTAAGAATACTAGCAGTTGGGGAGACCAGGAAAGGCTTAGTGTACAAGATGGTGTTTGAGGTACATCTTGAAGGATTTTATGAGGCACAGGTGAGGAAGAAGTATATTCCAGGCAGAAAGGGCATAGGCATGGAAACAGGAGTATATGTGCGAAGAATAGAGATAAGGCATGTGTGAATATCTACCAGCGTTTCCCTCCAACATGAGTCAAGCCCCCTCTTCTCCTCCCTCCTGTGACAGAGAACAGTTTGCCCTAAAAGGATACAAATTGACTAAAGAATCAGATTGGCTCCTATTTCACTAAAACAGTTTTGTGGTTACCTAAGGGTATAAAAAGGCCCAAACAAATAAAGTCAGGGCTCCTCCCACTTGGTGGATTTCTAGAGATCATATGAGTCAACATGTCCTTCACGATATCCTGCCCTGATGACTAGATGTTTTTCCATATGAAGAAGGGTCCAGGGAAGCTTAATGTCAGTGTATCCTAACTGCATTATCTTGGTTGTGTTAGGTCAAAGTGAATTCCCTTTTTATTAACTCAATGACTTGATAATGCACCAATCTGTTTAAACATTGAACATGAAATAAGAGAATGCTGGTGTTAGAGCTGTTTCCAACAGTACGTATGACTGGATTGTAGAGTGTAGGAAGGGCAGTGATGAATAATGAGGTTGGAAAGATAGGCTGGGGCCAGGTTGTGAAAGGCTTTTCCCCTTTTTAAAAATGTCATTTGGTTTTTATATCATCTATATTTCTCAATGTATCCCTGCCCTTTCTAAGACCTATTCTTATAACAAAGGACAAATGAGGGTGGGGGGGTGGGGAGGGAAGACACCAGTTCAACTACAGTAACCAATTCAACAAAAAAGTCTGGGCTGTTCCACATACACAGCCCTAGCTTGTGCACAGAATGGGGTGGGGGAGCTACCTTTTCATAAAGCTGTTATGAAAGGCTTTAAAAGCCAAACTGAAGTTAACATTTTATCTTACAGGATCTACAGTCTATTGATGGGGAGATATAGTTGGATCTAGGCTCAAGGAAAATCACTTTGGTATCTGTATAGCTGATATAATAGAGTGGTCATGTCCAACAACCATGGGTGTCCTTCATGGCTGTGTCCTGGGTCTTGTCTTCTCTCTCCACTATTTCACTTGATCTCATCAGTGTTCATGTATTCAATTATCATCTCTATGCTGATGATTCCTCAATCTACTTATCTAGATCTAACCTCTCTGTTGACCCCTCTCACATCTCTAATTGTCTACTGGATATCTTGAAGAATTCTAAAACTCAACAGGTACAAAATGGAACCCATTATGCCCTTCCCACCTGTCTGTCTTCTGAAATCTTCCCCATTACTGTTGAGGGTACCATCATTATTCCAGTCACCCAGACTTGCAACCTAGGTGCTATCCTCAACTTCTCTGTTATCCTCCATATTCATTCTGTTGCCAAGTCCTGCGAAGTTTACCTTCTAAGAACACTGCTGCCCACTCTCATGCAGGCTCTCATCACTCCACCTTTGGACTGTTACAACAGCCTGCTAGTTTCTCTTCTCTACCTCAAGTCTCCACCTTCCACTTAGCTGTCAAAGTTATTTTCCCAAAATGCAGGTCTGACTATGCTATTCAATAAACTCCACTGGCTCCCTATCACTTTCAGGATCAAACGTAAAGCCCTTTATTTGGTCTTCAAAGCCTTTTACAACTGCATTCCTGCCTCCTCCAGCTTCTAGTCTTCTTAGACCTTACCCACGTCCTCTTCAATCAAATGACACTAGCTTCTTTGTTCCTCAAAAAAGACACTCCATCTCCAATTCCAGGCATTTTCAATGGTCATACCCCTGCTTCTAATTCTCTCTTTCTATCAGATTCCTGGCTTCTTGGAACTTTGGGGTAGTCTAGGAAAGGCAAAGCATGTGAAAAAGAGTAAGGCATATACTGGACATAGACAATGAAGGGCTTTAAATGCATATATTTTACGCTAGAAATAACAAGAGAGCCACTAGAACTTTCTGAGCAGGGCAGTGACATAGTAAGACTTGTGTTTTAAGAATATGACATCAGCAGCTGTGTGGAGGATAACCTGGAGAGAGGAGAGACTAGAAATAGAGAGATCAATTAGAAATTAATGTAATAGTCTATATGAGAAGCAATGAAGGCTTGAACTAAGACAGTAGCCTATGAATTGAGAGCAAGGAATAGATGCAAAAGATGCGGAGGTAAAAATCTGAAAAATTTAACAGTTGATTGGGCATGAGGGATGAGGTAGATTGAAGAGTCAAAGATGATCCCTAGTTTTTGAACCTTGGAAGGATGATGATAGAAATAGTAAAGTTAGGAAAAGAGGTAGGCTCAGGGAGAAAGATATTTTATTCTCCTTTGGCTGTACTGAATTTGAGGTACTTAATGGGGCGTAAAGAAATATGTAGAACGCGGTTGATAAGCCTATGAGAGAAAGTAGTGGTGGATAAACAGAACTTGGAGTCATCTACACAGATTATGTCCATAATCCATAATTAAATATAATTATGATAATAGTAACATATTATATAATTATAATCACAATCCAGAATCCATAGGAACTGATGAGATCACTTTTCACAATGGGAAGGGAGAGGCTCTAGGACAGACCTTTGTTGGGGGGAACACCAACAACTAGGGAATAGGTCATGGATGATGACCCAACAGAGAAAACTAAGGAAGAAGTGCCTTATTACGGTGCTACTGTGCTATGTACTGGTGAACACACTAAGCTACTATTCTTTTCTCCACAGTTTCCACTTATTTTCACTCCCTCCTTGACAAAAATTATAAAAGCAGTTTAATTTTTTTGGTTGTTGCTTTAAGTGGCTGTTCAAAATATTCTAAGAGGATTTTGTAGCTAAAACCAACTGGAGAAGCAGTATGGCTAGTGGATAGAGAGTCAATTGCAGAATTATGAAGCCATGGGTTCAAATCCTACATCTGACATATACTGGCTCTAATCCTAGACAAATCTTTTAAACTTCACAGTGCTCTGGGAAATTCTCAAAGACTAAAAGGGGAAGAGAGGTTGATGACCTACCTTGGTAGAGAGTTTCCACACCCAAGAGTTTCCTATATCAATGAAATTAAAGTTTTGTCCTTATCTCCTAAAATTCTATTATTGAAACAGGTTCTGAAGGAATCTCTTTCTACAAAGTTTGTACAAATTAACGCAATGTCAGATAAGTTCTACTATGCAGACTCAAAACAATTTTTGAAATGCAGTTCATCTTTTAATTTTTACTTCTCAATAAAACACTGTCTAGGCATTCGAGAAATACTGAGAATTATATTATATGATTCATCTTGAAGTTATCTCATCTCAAATAAAGTTCAAGTAGTATTTGAAGCCTGAACTTGACCACTGCCTCCATTAAAAAAAATTTGATCTATGATTTTATTCATAAAAGGAATTCCTGAAGAAACATCATCATTGCCCTTGGCATTTGCTCTGTAATTCAGAGGTCCAGAGAGCTGCTCAGGGCACTGAGAGGGTCACAGAGTCAGTATACACTAGAGAAGAGACCTGAACCCCAGTCTTCACAACTCTATTTGCCACATCAGACTTCCTCTTCAAATTATACATTTGTTGTTATTGTATAAATTTCTCCTGATTTTGCTTGCTTCACTTCCTATCAGTTCAAACAAGTCTTCCCTGGTTTTTCTAAACCATCTCCATAATTTCTCAGAAAATGATAGCGTTCTATTATATTCATATGCTATAGTTAATTCAGCCATTTCCTTAACTGATAGGAAGCACTTAATTTTCAGCTCTGTCACCACAACAAAGGAACAACTATAAATATTTTTGTCTGTACGGATCCCATCTCTCTTTGGTATCTTTGGGAGTACAAATCTAGTAGTAGTATTGGGTTATAGGGTCTGCACAGTTTAGTTACTTCTGGGGCAAAGCTCCAAAATGCTTTCCAGAATGGCTGGGCCAGTTCACACTTCTACCAATAGTATCACTTGTAATTATAAAAGACACTGCTAGGTGCTGCAAGTATTTTTTTTTTTAATGGCTAGAGGTTCCTTTTACCTTTTGGAGTTTTTGCAGTAAATTCAGGATCAAAATAAAATGTGTCTTCAGGTCTACCAGTTGCAGGCTTAAAGGGTGGAAGAATTTCTCTTCTATACAATTTCTAGAATGGAAGATATAAGAATTATATATGTAGTTAACTACAAAAAATGTTTAGAATCACAGGCTATTATGAAGTAGAAAGTATAGTGTTCAGTCTCAATTATATAAAGGGTAAGACAAAGGAAGGCCAAGGGAAGTAAAACAGTTTAAGGGTCAATTAGCCCAGTAACAACAAATGACAAAGGAGGTTAGGTGGAATTGTTAAAAAGAAACAAGCAAGCAAGCTAACACTGGATTTGGAGTAAGGAAAGCTGAATTTCGATCCTAACTCTGCTACTTATTTTCTTTTCGACCTTGAGTCACTGTACTTCTCAGGGCCTCTTCTACAAAACAAGTGGGTTGAATTAGATGATTTATAAAATCCCTTCTCAGGCTTAAATGCTATGAAAAATTATTCTATGAGGTCCGTGAAGCAGGAAAGCCAAAGTTAAAACAGGAAGGGTACCATGAACCAAAGGTAGAGAACAGACGGATAGGCATGCAGTAGAGAGCTAGAAAGCTGAGATAGTCTAAAAATACTCAAGTGATTTATAGCCAGTATTTTTGCAAGGCCTTTTACTTTGAATACTGCATAATTAGTTCAACAAGCACTTATTAAGGCCCTATTACATGTCAGGCTCAAATCTCTAGGCAAGAGACACAAAGAAGAAAACAAAACTGTGCTTGACCTCAAGAAGTTTAGATTTTACTGGAAGTCAGGGTAAATAAAGGCACAGAATGGAATGTATTAGTAAAGAGGCCAATTTGGGTGGAACACAGTGTGACTGAAGGGGAATAATGTATAATTAGCCTGGAAAGACAGGCTGGACATTATAAAGGGTTATAGGAGCCAAACAGAGACCCTTGTGTTTTATACTAGAGACAACAGGAAGTTATGGAAACTTCTTAAGATGGGTATTGACATGGTCAGGTCTATATTTTAGAAATATGACTTTGGTAGCTCTGAGGAAGATGAATGGAAAGGAAAAGTGATTGCTGGATACAAGGAGACCAATTAGGAGGCTACTGAATTAGTTCACACAAGAAATAATGAGGATACCAATTAAGTGGTTATGTCATAACAAAAAGAAGGGGATAGAGCTATATAAGAGATGTTGTACTGGCAGAATCAACAAGATAGTATCTAGATAGACATACTGTACATATTATTATTAAATTGTACTTATTATTCTAGTAGAATGCAAACTCCTTGAGACAAATAATTTTTGTGTTTGTCTCCCCAGGGCCCAGCACAGTGAGTGCCACTCAGCACGTGCTTAATAAGTGCTTGATGATTGTTTGATATGTTGAAGGGGTAAGAGAGAATGAAGAGCAGAAGACATGATCTCTGGGTGGTGAACTTGAGTGAATGGAGGGATGATGGTGCCCCTGACATAGATAGGGAAGTTAGGAGAAAGGCCAGGTCTAAGATGAAAGACTAAGTTCTGTCTTGGACATGTTGGCTTTATAAGCCAATGGGACATGTACATGGCAATGCCTAGGAGACACATGGAGATGTGGGATTAGAGCTCAGGAGACAGAATCAGAATGGATATATAGATTTGTGAGTCATCTACTTAAGTATAATATTTGAAATCATGGATGCTGATAAGATCATCAATAAAGAGAGTACAGAGAGATAAGAAGGCCTAAGATATACCCTTGTGGCATACTGACAAATATGGGGAAGTACATGGATAATAGTACTGGCACTCTAACTGATGTAGGGCAAATGTTCTTCACTGAGCCCTGTATAGAACTTAAAAACAATCTATTTCAAATCCCTCATTTTAGGACGTGGAAACTAAACCTTGGAGAGTAAACTGCCCTGCCCAAAGTCAAAGCAAATTATTGTAGACAATCAAACCTATACCCCCTGACTCTTATGTCAACGTTTTTTCCACTTACAATTATAATGCACTGCATTTTCATATTAAGCAAGATTTTATTCAATACTTACATTCCAGTCTATTGTGGAGAAAAATGAGTGCCTTTTAATTTCTTCAACTCCATCTGGCCCCGCTCCTATCAAAAGTCACGGAGATTAGATGCTCACTTCTCTTCAAGCAAGTAAAATTTATTTATTATAATTTGCTTAATAAAATGGTTAGCTTAAAACCTTAACATAAGAGTTTTGAGAAGCAAAAAAAGTTTACCTAATCTGTTTGCAGGATTTCGTTTGAAAAGCATTCGTAAAAGACTCTGTGCTTCAGGGCTTAAAAACTGTGGCATTCCAAGTTTGGCTCTAAAGATTAAACAATAAAAAATTTTAGTAAATAATCAAGTTTTGTATCACTCTTTCCCAGAGATTCTTCAAAAGCTACAAGTTAGGGAAATTAATGGCCCCAAACATTTATTTGGATTTATGAAAAGTTTTTTTTTTGATAATTGTTTAATTTCAACACCTAGAAAATGGATACAATTAAATACAATTCTTTCATGTATTTAAAATACTCACTGCAAGTTACATGTTTTAAAAATGTGATTTTGCAAAAACAGAGGAAAAAGTTTTACATAGACATTTCCATTTTCAAGAAGAAAAAAAGGGGGCAGCTAGGTGGTGCAGTGGAGAGAGCACCGGCCCTGAAGTCAGGAGGACCTGAGTTCAAATATGACCTCAGACCAAACACTTGACAGTAGCTGTGTGACCCTGGGCAAGTTACTTAACCCCAACTGCCTAAAAATTAAAAAAAAAAGAAAAAAGAAAAAAGGTAGGATGCAAGAATTCCTATGTGAATTAATGCAGAATTTGTACTGTAGGGTTTGGGTATGTACTTTATGTATCCTGCTTGAGTAAATTAATATAATGCTGATTTATGATTGAGAAATGTTTGAACTTGAGAATAAAATGGTAAAAAGGTTTTTTAAAATGGGGCCACAACCCAAATTTGTTTTTGGATGGGACCTATGAATTCAAGGTAAAGAAATTTGACAACCACTGCAGAACTGCTCCTGCTCTCAGAGAGATACCTGGGTTGAGTTAACTGATTTGACCAGGGTTAGATAGATGTGGGACTTGAATATAGTTTTTCTTTAGCTAGGGTCAGCTTTCTATGTACTATATACCATGCTACCTCTTAACAACCCTATGGTATAAGACAGGGCTATTTTAGCCGTCATTAACAGCACTATAAAGCTATGGACCTTTTTCTTACTTAACCCCGCCCCCCCAACCACAGTGAATGTAATATTCATTTCTCTGCTACTTTTTATACACCAATTAGAATTTTTCTCAATATTTCCAGACTGAGTCATTTACTAAAGTAAAAATACTTCAATGAAGTCCTATTATGTGACATTCAATTTGACTCTGGACACTGGAAAGTCTTGTCAGTGGAACATAAACATTTGTAGATCCTATAAAGGAGACAAGGAGCTTACATTGTACAGGCCCTTGGACTGACTATGTCTGTTTTATGATGACCACCGTAGCTCAAATCACAGGGGTAACTCAGAAAGTTGGCTGCAGTGTGATGTATTTTTGGGCCACAGCAACTTCTGAAGATTAACTAACCAAACTGTACAGGAATTACAATTGGCATTAAAGGAGGGAGTGCCAACAACAATGAAATCATGGATCTTTGAAGTACAAAATCTACATTTTAAGTTTATAGTGTCATATAAATAAGAATACTTACTTGAGAATCATAGTCATAGTTTCTTTTCGGTCTTTTCCTTGAAATGGTAGTGTACCAGTAAGCATCTCAAACTACAAAAATAAAATATTTAGCTGCATCAACTAATTGGATGAATGCCAAACAGGGAACCTAAAAATGTCACAATGTAAACAACTAGGAAATTAATAATTTAATTATATTCATTACTAGCATACATTTGCCAGTTATCTTAGAGAAATATACGAACCATAATTAATTAGTTGAAAGTTTTCAGATTTTCAAAGTTCATAAATATTTCTGAAGCATTTGGCAGAAAAATTCATATATCAAAATTCATATATTTAACAAACGAAGAACGGCTTGTGACATGACCAATGTGAATTTGTTTTGGTTTACTATACATATTCATAACAAGGGTTTTGTTTTTCTTTTTTCTTCAAATGGGAGGTTGTGAGAGAATTCAGGGGAAAGAATATAGAATTTTAAAAAATAAAAAGCAACAGAAATATGAGTTATTGTGTATAAGTTTTTTAAAAAACTACAAATGTATGTATAGTCATTTCTGTTATTTAAGTACAAGTTCAAAATAAATTAATTTTTAAAAAACTGCTTTGTAAACCAATCTTATGGAAAAGGAATGGCTTGTGGTAGAGAATACTACTATAAGGAAACTGAACTAAGCTAATAAAAAAATGAAAAAAACTTGAAGAACTAAGAAAAACCTAACATGAAGGGAAGCACCACGACAGGAAAATCAGGAAAACAAACATTATGAGTTATATAGACATTATCACATGGTGAATGAATTAGAGTTGTAAAACAAAGTACTTCCTATGTGAGATATAAGGGAGAAAGACATTACTGAATGGGGGTGATTCAGGGAAACTTCATGAAGAAAAGGGCATTTGGATACAATGGGTAAGATGGAGAAGGACAACACTCCAGGCATAGGAGGCAGCAACATGAACAAAGGGGTAAGAGGCATGAGAGGGGAGGGATGGAGAGAAGAGAGGAGACTGGTTTGGCTAGAATATAGTGTATAGAAAGGGAATACTATAAGGTAAGACTGGAAAGGTAATGCCAGATTATAAAGAGCCCTGAACGACAGGCAAAGGAGTACGAACTTTATTCAGAAGGCAACAGAAAATTCCTCTAAACTTTTAAGTGGGAAAATGACATTACCAAATCTACACATAAGAAAGATGACTCTGGCAGCAAAATGAACATAGGATCATAGATTTAGAGCCAGAAGATGCTTTAGAGGAGGATGCTGCGTCCAAATCCCTACTTTTACAGATGAGCGAGGCAGCTCTGGATAGAGCACCAGCCCTGGAATCAGGAGGACCTGAGTTCAAATCCGGCCTCAGACCCATAACACTTACTAGCTATGTAACTCTGGGCAAGTCACTTAACCCCAACTGCCTCACCAAATAAATAAATAAATAAATAAACAAACAAATAAATAAAAATGCTCTCATGCAGATGAGCAAACTGAGAGTGGACTGAGGGCAGTGGATAAGAGAGTAAATCAGCAAGAATATCTGTCTACTGAAATAGTCTAGGTACCTAGAAATCAAGGCATTTACTAAGGTCCTGGCAATGGGTAACACAGAAGGGGGAAGGATGGAACCAATTTTGTGAGGTGTAATCAACAGGATCTGTTGGTTGGTAATTGATTGTAGGTGGGAAAGGAAAGGGCTGAGGTATATATATCCCAAAGCAACAAACTTCGGTGATACTGAAGAAATAGCAAAGTTAAGAGGAAGCTTAGTTTGGGACATGTTGGATTTGAGATGTTAGATAATTAGTAGAGATGTTCTATAGGTAGTTGGGAGTGGGAATCTGAAGCTCAGAAGAGTTCATTTGTGAGTCATTTAACGTCGTCAGTAATTGCAACCATGGAAATGAATGAAGTAAGGCAAAGAATAGAACAGGGCCAAAAACAAACATCTGAGGAACACTCATATTAAAAGACTGTAAAGTGAATGAGACAAGGAAGGGATTGTAAAGATAAGAAAAGATCCAGGAAAGTACAGTTTTCATGGAATTCAGCAGGGAGGGAATATCCAGTAGAATAGCAGTCAGTAGTGTCAAAAGATGCAGAGATACCAAGAAGATACATCCCTGTGGAATTTGAAGATTAATTTCTTTCTTGTTATGTATATATTACTTTTTCAAAGAGATATCTGGCTATTAATTTAAAATACAAGAAAAGGCTCCCTTTGCCTCTCCTCGAAAGGAAACAATACTTGTAAAATGAGGGGAAAAAGCTACAAATTCATTGGACAGTTTCCATTTCCTGACAGCCTTAGTAGAAAATTTGGGATTATACACATTCCTTCCCTTAGTATATGCTTCTGACAGAGTTCTATCTGTGTAACAAGTATTGCTGAAAATATTCACACAGTATAACACACTGGATTGTTCTTTGTTATTGGCTATAGTCACTATTTATAGAGCCTGTTATTACTTATGACTGTCTCTTACTTTAGGTTAAAATAAGGAAGGATTTTATGGTGGGACTAACTTTGTCTCAATCTATCATAAAAATAAATTTACCATTAAATCTACAAATACAGGAAACCAAAATATAAATTAACTGACTTTTAACATAGTCTTATTCTTTTGGTATGCTTGTTCTTATTTAATAAACAAAGCCTTACCATCAAAACACCAAAAGACCACCAATCTGCACTCTGCGTATGACCTCGTCGATTAACTACTTCTGGAGCCATATATTCTACTGTTCCACAAAAAGAATAGGCCTTCTTCTCATGATCAATAGATTCTTTACTTAGGCCAAAATCTGTTAAAAAAAATCAATTTCATTATTTTCCTTAAGAACTTGTCATTTAAAACAATCTCCAATTTATATTTTTTCTATTTAGATATTATTTTCTATTTCAGTAATTTTCTTTAAAATGGCAATGTGAATTATAATGGATAGGAACTAATATTTTAATAAAATTAGGATTTATATTTACCTGTTAACTTGATGTGGCCTTCTTCATCAAGAAGTATGCTGGAAGAGAACACACAAGTCTAAAAATCTTTTACCATCTTATTTTTAGAACATACGAATATATTAAACTAACTTCACAGAAGAATTTGTTACACAGTAGCTAAAACTGAAACTTATTATATTTATCCAGAGAAATAAATTATAATACTGGGTGGAAAACATCACTTTAAACTGTACCTGGAAGGCAATAACTGTGAAACAACAAGATTGGGGAAGTAGAGTGGTATTGTGAAAAATAACTTTGGACTTGGAATGAGAAGACCTCAATCGGAATTTTGGCTCCATTATTTACTGAACTGTGGAAATCAATTAACTTCTTCACCTATAAAGTGGGAAAACTTGCATTATAGCCATCACAGTATTATGTTGTGGAAAGCAAAGGTGCTACACAAATGCATGCTATTATTATTCTAACATAATTTTTGACAAAACAATACCAAATGCCAAAGGTAAAATTATAATATTATATGAATGACCCAGAAACACTTAAAATAGCTATCACTAAATACAAATGCAGCTCTGGAAATGCTGTTAGTTATACATTCAACTACCAGTCATTTACAGCTAGATTCCAAAACTTTTAATTCAAAGAGTAAATCTTTTCTAATTGTGTGTTATTGCATCTTCTATGACATTGGTTGCCAAATTAGCATCACTAGGGTTCTGCAGAAGGGTCCTACAGGAGCCTCAGAAACAGACACTGTAATCTCCCAGTTAAATCCATAGAGGGGCGGAAAATGGGAAACTTTTAAAGTGAAGAGGACTTAATGCCTTTCCCTAGCAAATTCAATCCATGGAAGCAGTGGGAATAGCATCTCCTAAGCCCCAACCTCAAACTCCTTTACAACTAAAAATATTTTCAACCTCCAAGTCAGTGGTTGTTAGAGCTAACAATTTATGTCTTTTGAACAAAATTTACAATTATAAAAATTTGGGAGAAGTATTTCTCCCCTATTTAATAGCTATTTTTTTGATGAAAAAAAAAATCCAACTATGTGGTAATAGCTTATGTACAAGTAACATAAGCATATTCATTGACTAGTCACAATAGACTAGTCCACCTTCTAGGCCTAAAAAAAAAAGTACAGTACTACATACATTTTGGCAACCCCCCCCCCAATTTGGCATTTACTTTCCAGATATATAATAGCATTATACAATGTAAGGAAAACTACATTTAGAGTCTGAAAACTAAGTTTGAGTCACAGATGTGCCACTTAGGGCAACTCTCTGATCTGAAGTATTAAATTTTTTGAGCCTGTATAGTTGGAGTCATAATACTTCTGCCTTAATACATTCTACTGCATCTTCATCACAGGATTGTTATTTAAGTTATATCACTAACTACAGCTAAGTAAATAGATACAAACTTAAGTAATAACAAAATTCCAGCACTGTAAACAGCAACAAAAGTAACTCTGATGAAGCACGTAACCTAGAAGTAGTGTTATTAACTGCTGTTAAACAGAGCTCTAGCTGGGAATGCTAACTTTGGTACAGCTTTGTAAAAGTTAGTATACCCAGCTTGTGCTCTATTTAACAACTGGTTAATAACACAGCAGCATCTTACATGCACAACTGTAATCACTTTTTAGTATTTTGTTTTGGTTCTTAATTATTTTTGTATTGTCCTTTTTTAGAGTTACATGTTTGCATGCTTATACAAATCAACTGAAGTCGAAACAAAACTTATGAATAAGTCATGTTGGGAAAAATAATCTAGAATGAGAATAAAGGCCATTTTCAGCAACCAGACTGTTAACAATTCAAAAAACACTGACATGTCTATTAAGGGCCATACTGTTACTGTGAAGTGCCCCTGGGAAGGATTTCAACCATATCAATGTTCAGTTCTAACTCCTTGGAAAGAAAAGGGGAAAAAAAATTTCTGTCTGACTAACTGTGAGGAAAAGAAAACTAACTTGTTAACAATTCACATAATCTGTACTGACGTGCAAAACATGATCCCAAAGGGGCTAGGTGGTGCAGTGGATAGAGCACTGGCCCTGGAGTCAGGAAGAGACCTGAGTTCAAATACGGCCTCAGACACATAACACTCACTAGCTGTGTGACTGTGGGGAAGTCACTTAACCCCAATGCCTCACCAAACCAAACCAAACAAAAAAACAAAAACCATGATCCCAAATGTGAATAGATTTGGAGGGTATATAAGACCTGGTACTTGCTTGACTATATATTTCAATTGGCTTACCCAAAGGTAAGCTAATTCTCTAAAGAAATGATATTGTGAATGTACCTAAGTCAGCTCCCCTCATTTAACAGGTCACAACAGTAAAAAAAGAATATCAGAAAATTTTTGGGTGGTATTTATTTCTGAAAACAGCATAGTTCAATAGAAGCTGATAACTAAAGTAAAAAAGTCATACTGATGCTGAAGGAATCCTGAAGATTTGGCATTTACTCATGTTATAATAAAATATATTTGGTCATTTGGGGACTTAAGCCTTTTAAAAAATCCGTTGCCATCCTAAGAGATTATAACATTTTAAGACGTGAAGAAAAAAGTGACATGTATATGAATGTACTATCACAATAATTAGCCAACCAATAGCATTTATTAAGTGCTTACTATGTGCTAGGTATTGTGGTAGGTATTGGGGATTCAAAGATGAAAATGATGTGTGTACCATCCCGCAAAGAGAGAAAATGTGTACATATTATAGGCGTGTGCAAAACAGACACAAGATGGTTTGTGGGGGGGAAGATATCACCAGGTAGGTAGGATCCAGAAAGGATTCATGTATAAAACTGTAGTTAATCCAAGCCATGAAGGAAGGAAGGGATTCTACAGGGTGGATATGAAGGAGTGAATTCTAGACACGAGGGACAGAAAGTCAGTGTAAAAGCACAGACACAAGAGATGGAATGCTATGTATATGGAACAATAAATAAGGTCATTTCTGTAGGACCACAGTATTTATGAAAGAGGAATTATGTGGAATAAGTCTGGAAAAGATAGAATGGTATAGCCATAAATTACTATATGAATCTAATGGTCTCTAAATTCTTTAAAATAAGTTTAACTGTGATCTACCATTACTGGCATAAATGATGGCAGTGAATCAAATAAGGATTATTTTATTTGCACTACCATTAGGTATTAACTTATAGTTAGCAACATTTGTTAAGAAATTCTAATATCTGTACATTCTCTCCAAGTGTGAAAAACACCTGATTGGCACAATGAAAATGTTCTGATTTAACACATATTAAATATATAGCACATATATAAAACATTCAATCTAGTAATTTTTTTTTAAAGCTCAGACTTCTAATTTAATCCGTGTAGGCTGACGAGGAAATTCCCTTTACTAATGTAGACTGACAAGTATTTGGCAATTTAGTCTTTGAGAGTAGGGGTGCTAAGAAACTAAATGACCTGCATCAGGGCAATGAAGCCAGCATGTACAAAATGCAAAGTAATAAAGTAATAAATCAGAGTAATAAAGCCAGTACGTGTCAAAGGTAATATCTGAACCCATGCTGTCCTGACTTCAAGATCCTCTGTGCTCTATATCAATGAATATTAACTGAATATGTGTCTGCAACACACACAATATATCTATATATACATAATTTCTGCAATACATATAACACATATTACATATCTTATTATACACATACACATGTGTACATACAAACACACACACACACACATACACATCTTATTGTAATAGGCTTCTTGGGCAGGTAGGTGGTGCAGTGGATAGAGTACTGGGTCTGGAGTCAGGAAGACTCATCTTCCTGAGTTCATACCTGGCCTCAGATACTGCCTAGCTGAGTGACCCTGGGCAAGTCACTTAACTCTGCCTCAGGTCCGCATTTGTAAGAAGAATAGGAAATGGCCAACCACTCCAATATCTTTTCGAAGAAAACCTCAAATGGGGTCACAAAGAGTTACAACAACAATAGGATTCTTGAACCTTGTCAAATCTTCCCTTGAGCTCCATGACATGAAACCTGTGTTTATGTAGTTCTACAAACCCAGTGGTCTGCGCATATGCTTCACAGAGATATAAATACTATTATATATTTCTTTTATTCAATAGTCTTATCTTCCTTAATTTTTCTTCTATTGTAATGTAGAAGAATAAAGTATCTCTCTTATGATTTCATATGACTTTGTTTATTCTTACCAGAAGCCAAATTTTGTGCCATCACAATTAGATATTATGGAAATCATAAAAAACAAAACAAAAAAACCACAGAGGTGCTTTGGGAAGTAAATAGAAATGAGTGAAACTCACCTAGAAATAAAACACAGAGGATAAAAAATGGAAAATGTATAAAACACAATTAGTTCTAAATGGATCAAACAGTACCTTCTAAAAAGGTATTACAGAAAATAAGTACTGGAAGGGAACTCAGAGATCAAATTTTTCATTTTTAAAGATGAGAAAATTGATTATCTAGACATTAGGGACAGAATTTAGGTTTTCTCATTGCCAATTTAGTAATCTTTCTGCTACCAAGTACTGCCTTCAAGAAACCTTTGCTATGGGCAGCTGGGGTGTTGCAGTGGATAGAGCAGCGGTTCTGGAGTCAGGAGGAACTGAGTTCAAATAAGGCCTCAGACACTGAAGGCTTACGAGCTGTGTGACCCTGGGAAAGTCACTTAACCCCAATTGCCTAGCCAAAAAAAAAAAAGAAACCCTCGTTCTAAGTTACATCTTATCTTGTTGAAGTTTAAAGAATTACTTTTTGTTTTTGATTTGTTTCTCAAGATGTAGTGAATAAAAATTTCAACAGGTAAGTGTCCTCTCCCACATTTCCAGTCACTTTATTTCTCCACTATCCACTGACGCTGGTCTCCTTGCTGTTTCTCACATACCACACTCCATCTCCCAACTCCATGCATTTTTACCAGCCGTCCTTCATCTCTGGAAATCTCTCCATTTATGAGAGAATCTAGTTTGTCATCTCCCTCCCAGCCTCCTCTGGGTTCCCTCAAGTCCCAGCTAAAGTCCTACTTTCCGCATGAAGATTTTCCTGGTCTCCATTAATGTTAGTGCCTTCTGTCTGAGATTATCTCCAGTCAATCCTGTACATATCTTGGGTGTACATGGTTGTTTTCGTGTCATCTCCCTCATTAAAACTCTGAGCATCTTGAGAGGAGAGACTGTTTTTGCCTTTCTTTGCATACCCACAGCTTAGCACAATACCTAGCACATAACAAATGCTTAATAAATGTCTGATGCCTTCACCTGACTTTCAAACAAAATAGTTTATACCAAAGCAGAATGGCAGTATAGGAGAAGCAGCATGGAACAGTGGACAAAACATTAGATCTGGAGTTAAGAGGGCCTTTTTTCAAATATGGGTTCTTGTTGCCTGTATGACTTCGGATAAATCATTTTGGGTCACATCCTTAGATCTTTTTATCACCATCCAGCATTCCACTTCTTTGTTCATGAACTAGAAATTCTTTTATTTGATCATAATCATTTATAATTTCATCTTTCTCTTTGTATTATGATGCCTAACCTTACTTTTTATCCTCACCATGACCTCTGTTATTTCCACATCTCAATTCTCTCCCAAGTCATTTCCCTTTGTACTGGCAATACTCTTCCCTTCCCTATTTCACACAGGAGGCCAACCAGTTCCACTTGACATCATCCTCCAGCCTTCACTCTCTTCCCCCACCATGCCCCAGGTCATGTCTAACCAGACCCCACCCCAGGTTTATTGCCGGCATCTATCTCTTTTGCTCCTATTCCTTACCTAGCCTAAATCACTGAATGGGCGTTGCCTCAGTCAAACTGAGACCTGGGAAGGACTTTAGCTTAAAAAGGCCAAGTTCCCTATTACTCAGAGCAGTGATGTCAAATTCAGATAGAAATGGGAGCCACTAATTCATACATAAGGATCTCTGTGGGCTGCATATTGACTTGGTTTTAAAATATATTATCTGTTTTGATGTACTTTTGATTTATTTTGTTAAATATTTCTTAATTATATTTCAATCTGGTCTGCAGCCTGCTTGTTTGACACCTCTGGCCTAAAGGATCGAAGAGAAAGTCTTTTACATTTAAAGCTCTTCATAACCTAGTCACTTCCTGCTTTTTAAGTCTTCTTACACTTTACGTCTTTCCTCATAGTCTAATGATAAAGTGACACTCCTATTTCCAGTTCTTCAATATGACACTTCCTACACTATGTCTGGGCTTTTGTACTGGCTGTGCCTCATGCCTGGAATGCTCTGCCCTCCCACCTCTGACCACTGGCTTCCTTCAAAGCTTTCCCTCTTGGGAACCCTTTCTAAGTCCTTGTAGGTGCTGGTGCCTTCCTTTTCAGAACACTTTCTATATTCTCTCCAAACAACTTTTATATATCTAGTTTCTTGTTGCTTTTCTTTGTAGCTCCAGTGCTAAGCATATATCAAGCCATTTAATAAATGTTTGTTAAGTGACTTAACCTCTCCTAGCTTCAGTTTCCTCATCTGTAAAATGAGGACCTAAATCTACAAACCTGTGCAAACACAAGTTACACATATCAAAATTTTATATAAAGCTAAAATTGGTCATGACAGCTATTGCTGACAATTATGCTTTAAAATTTTAAGCTTAAAACATTGAGTCTATCAACTGACATTTTTGTTCCTGTTTTAACAATGTTTTAATTGCCATATACATGACTACAGTTATAAAGGAGAATTTTGGAACTTAACAGAAGCAATCCTTACTTTTCGGGTTTTAGGTCTCTATAGATTATTCCAAGACTATGTAAATGATCTAAAGCAAGTGCAAGTTCAGCCAAGTAGAATTTGACATCTTCTTCTGTGAACATCACCTAAGGAAAGAAATCAAATTTTATTTAGTGCTCATTTTTAGTTTGTTCTTGTGCATTAAAAACAAAAACAATGTCTTCTATCCTGTGGCTCTGGTATTAAAAAGCGATTTGCAAATATGATTATATTCCACTTTACCTAATCAATTATCAAGACTTTATTATGCACTAGGGATGTAGCCAGGGATTAACCTACCCTCTTGGTTTTTGAGGAGCTTTGAAAATTAATTTGATCGACCAAATATTTATATTTCTTATGCATCTAGCACTATGAGACATAGCAAAGATTTTTTTATCATATAAAATTTAACTCTGTGATGACTCAACTGTTGTCCTGTCATTCATTCAATACCCATTATTAAGTACCTACTATATGCAAAGTCCCTTTCTTAAACAGAAAACCATTTTTGGACTACTGAAATTGTATTATCACTCAAGGATGTCTTTTCGATGTATCCTCCCATTGGCAATTGTTTTTTACTTGACATAACTGAAAGAAGTGCCAGCAGATAAAAGGGCTTTAGTCATTCACCTTTCTAGAGGTAAGGTCCTTATTTTCAGGACAAAACTAAAGAGTAAGAAAACAATTCTGGGTCACTGATTCTTTAATGAGAATCTTATGTCACAGATAGGTTACAGCACAGTGAAGGAATAAAATATAGATTTAATTACTTACTTCTTTGGATAAGCGTGTAAACAAATCTCCTCCCCTGAGAAAATCCAAAATAAGATATAGTTTCCCTTCTGTTTGAAAAGCTGAAAATATTAATTGAAATGAGACAATGTCAGTAAGCACCAATCAGTATAGTTTATATTTTTAAGTGTTTATTTGGGCAATTTATTAAACACTTTTTTGAATAAAAGGAATAAATAATAAAGAAAAAACCAAAAGAAATGCTAATAATCTATAGCTTAAAAAAAGCTAAAATTGGGGTTGGTGCAAGTCATTAATTTTTCCTGATCTTCAATTTGGAAATATAAAAATCAGTATGAAATAGGAAGTGGTAAGAGCTTCTGTTAAGTTTTTCTTCACTGCAGTTCTTGTATTTAATTTTCTGACAGACTGGTTGTGAAATATCAAATTTATAAAATGCATGGCTGGATCTAGCCATACACCACAAGAGCCATTATTTTTTATTTATAATGAGGAAACAAGATGGTCTGGGGTTTTGGGAACAAGGTTACTGCTGTCTCAACATTCTTCTCTGGCATTCCTATTTTTAAGACTGCTCCAACTTATAGCTCTTATTCAAGTATTAAGTGTTATCTTTAGAATATTTACCTGAAACAGCCAAGATGAACGTATATTTTAATCCAAAATAAATTTAGGCACCAAGGTCAATGTAAAGTAAAAAACCAAAACAAAATACAAAAACACACAACAAACTTCTCTACATTAAACTATTCCTCTCATTACAAATACTACTTGTAATTGGGAGTTGGTAACAGCAAACAACACACTAAATTTAACATAACTAAATACAGAGGGAGAAAGGAATAAATAAGAGATCAAACTGTGGAAGTTGTACTACAAGAATAGTTTAAAACCAGTATTTTGGTAGGAAAAATGGTAGTTTAAGTTTCAAAATTTAAACATATATATGCTTCTTACCTTATGCCTACCATTTAGGTACCGTATTTTAATTTGTCATACTTTGTGTAGTAAACATACACATTGGCAAATACACTTCTGCATATATTTAATTTTTACATATTACTAGCTGCATCAAGCAACTGTAAAGATAATTTTCTATTTATAACTCAAGACATTTAAGAATTACTTTAAAAAGTATTTCAGTTTCAGGAAGGAAAAAAATAACTACCAGTCTAAGGTTAAGCAACCATAGTTTAGACAAATGAAACTACTTAAAAATCCAGCCAATCTTTAAGTCTGATACATAGTAACTTCTCCCATTCCCCCAATAACTTACCATAATGCAACTTAACAATAAATGGATGGTTAACTTCTACCAGGATATCACGTTCCATTTTTGTCCGAACACGATCTCGAACTATAAGACAAAGTCCATATAACTGAATCAGAATAGTTTTGAAATCTTTAATTAATTACTTTTCTGAAAAGCCATGTTTGTGTGTATTATAAGTGTGTAAATATAAATATATAATCTGTTGCCTTCTGAATCACTAGAAAGTAACAAAATATATCTAAGTTAAATATATTCAAGAAGAATTCACTGGAAGCTTCAAATATGGCTTGGAAATGCTTTCTCCCTTCTTTTTAAAAAATAAGCACACTAAAAACTGGTTTTAAAATGGATTAAAGCATCTCTGGGAGGGACTGTTAACACAGTGAATGGTACTTAGGAATCAAAAAGCTTTTGTACGATAGGTGATGCCAGCTGGTCAAACCTAATAAGATGAAATTTAAGAGAGCTAAATGAAGGTCTCATATATTTGGGATATGAGGAATGAAAAAGAACAGTCTCATTCACTGAAATATTCTTTTACTCTGTCTTACATAAGACAAAAGGGCTGAAATACTAAGCTTTGAGTCCTGATGACTAGAAAAAGTTATGCCACTGACAGAAATTTTAAAAATCTGGACAACATGACTACTGTTTTGTAGTGGAAAGGGACAGACCTGGTATTAGTTCTGTTGTTTTTTATTCATTTTCAGTAGTGTGTGACTCTTTGTGACCCCATTTGGGAGTTTCTTAGAAAAGTTAAGAGTAGTTTGCCATTCCTTCTCAATCTCATTTTATAGATAAGGAAACCCGAGGCAAACAGGGTTAAGTGACTTGCCCAGGCTATCCAGCTAGGAAGTGTCTGAGGCCAGATTTGAACTCAAGAATACGAGTCTTCCTGACTTCAAGCCTGGCACTCTATTCATTACACCACTGCAGTGGAAAGCTGACCTTCCTACTTTCTCTAATTATCCCCTTGAGTAAACTTCTGGTTCCTACTATATTTTACATGTGTTAGTAACTTGGTTACTGAGGTGATTTGGGAATACAAATACGGACAGAAATAAATTAGACTGAAGAGTTAATGTCCAATCTTCTCATTCTGCAATCACTGACCTCTTATCTAGGACAATGATAGAATGCTCCTAATAATAGGCAATCAGGAAAGAGACTAATTCTTCTCTCTCTAATCAGCACTGCTCTTCACTTGGAAGTCCTGCTGGTATCTAAAACTCACTGTATTTAAACCAAGGTTCTACATCTTTCCCATTACTATATATCCTGTGTATTTTTCCTATTACTATCTTTCCAGTAACTTTATTGTCTGAGGTTCTCCTCTTTCCTTTACTCCCATAACATTAATAACAAATCTAGCTGTTATTTTCTCACATCTCAGCTCCACATCTTATCCCATGGAACCTATGGAACCTATATCTAGGCCATTACTTTATACCTAGAACAGCGCAACAGTTTCACAGTAAGACTCATTTACACCTCATTTAATCTATTCTACACAAAGCAGCTACAAAGGTAGCTTTTTCCCCTAACATTTTAATATCACTTCAGTAGTCAGGAGACAGGTCTTGCCTTTGCTACCAATTAACTATGTAACACAGAAAGCTATTTAATCTCTCTGACCCTCAATTTCCTCATTTACAGAGAAGGGGGAAAAGGTCTATCTAGATATTTCTATTCTTTCATGATAAGATTGTTGTATTAATATTTTCCACATTTCCTTATACGTAACACTGAGGAGACTTGTTTATACAGAGCTGAAAATTAGCAGAGTCTCATTCACTGGTCTTCCTTTATTTCTTCTGATGTAAAATTGTATAAAAATTCTTTGACCCAGTTTCTTCTGCTTATGTAAAAGTACTAGGAGCAAATATAAATCACCCTATGCTCAAGAATTTTAATTAGTATACTGGTTCAGAATAGAATAAGAGCTCTCTTTTGCTCTGGTAAACTACAAACCCTAAAATGGAATTTGTTATACTGATCTATGCTGGCAAAGTCGTTACATTTCTTTGAATACATTTTTCCTATGTAGTAGTGAGTTTTTTAAATCTAAACCTTGCCTGGAATAACAAAACAGTTTTAAGGGCTTTATGGCACCCTCTTAGGGTCTCTATGGTTCAACAATAGTTTATATCACTAATTTTTAACTTTTTAGAAATACATGCCACTCAGAAGGACAAAAGATTATCACGGATCTTTCTATATCTACCAAAATTAATGAGAAAAATGGTGCAACTTGTGATGAAACTTCAAAGAGAAATACAATTATGCCAGAAACAAAAATAAAGAAACCACCAAATTGCAAACATTAGTACGAGACCAGCCTATAGATCAAAAGATGCACCAAAATACTTTGAAAATCAATGTTTTATCAAAGGCCATAGTGAAAGAATAGGAGAGTAAGTGTAGACTTGGAAGTTACGAAGACTTGAAATGGTAGTTTATACTATATGTTTCTATGTCCTGTCATTAATCCCTTTGAGTGATGCTTTTGTCTCCCATTCTATTGTAATCCTAAGCCAAGTCCAATGGTCTTAAGTTCTCATTCTGTATGATCTCTCTTTAAGTCTGGACACATTTTCTTCCTGGATACTTCCTCCTCTGTTGGTTTCTGAGACATTAGTCTCCCAGTTTTCCTCTTACCATTCCTCTGTCTCTTTTCCCTGAGCTCTCATCTGTGTTCCAGACACATATTTCTACCTGTCTTCAGGACATCCCTACCCGGATCTCCCACTAGCAACTAAAACTCAACAAGTCCAAAAATGAGTTTATCTTTCTCCTAGAACTTACTCTTCTTTCTGACATTGCCACTTCTTGTTCTAGTACCCACCACTCATCCTTTTCCTTCCTATTTGACTCTTTCCTTTTCCCTTAGCTTTCATACCTAATCAGGTGTCAGGCCCTATAAATTCTATCTCCACAACATCTCTGGATTCTATCCCCTCTTCTCTATTACCACTGTGACTCCTCCATGCCTGCACTTACACCATTCCCTATGTAATTCTCCACAGCCTAACAAATTCTTACTCAGCCTCTATAACTCAAACCAAATGTCACCTCCTCTCAGGAAACCTTCCATGATCCCTATCTCTATCCCCAATTCCTCACCTGATAATGACCTTTTCCCAATATTTTTATGAAACAGATATGAAATATTAATTCCACTTAAGATCTGTCTAGAGCTAAAAAAAAAAGGTGGGTAAAGCTTCTCTAAATCTCTATCACCTCTCAAGGAATACTCCTAATAATTTTTCCATTAATAAAGATTCTTTTAAAATATAAGATAATTTCTCCCTCTACAAATTAAAAACTGTTTTGAGACAAGACAAAAATCCAGGGGATTTGAGAGGTAGAAGACAAGGGTCACAGAGCCCAAGGTCGTAACCACCCTGCAAGTCATCCTCCCATTATCCAGAAGGATGCATTAAAAAAGCAGTTGACTTAGTACAAAATACATATAAATTACTATCATCTGTTCAAAGAGAAAAATCTGTAAACTTAGTGCCTATATTTGAGAGCTAGGGGTGAATTTACTTTAAAATTAGCTAAATTTTGCATCTAAGAAAAAGATGATACAAATTTATCATGTTACTCTCCTGAAATCAATTACCACATATTCACTGTTCCTTTGTTCCTATGTTCATTTAGCTGCCAAATTCTATTTTCCTTCCTTATATTGTTGTTCAGTTGTGCTTCCTGATATATATAACTATAACTACAACATCACCCTGGATTTACCTAATACCTGGACTATTTCAACACGTGCTTGTGCCAGCTTTCCCCCTCTCATACACTGCATGAACTACAGCAAGAATAACCTTCCTTGTAAAGCTTTAGGCACATTATTCTTTTTTTTTTGGTGAGGTGATGGGGGTTAAATGACTTGCCCAGGGTCACACATCTAGTAAGTGTTAAGTGTCTGAAGCTGGATTTGAACTCAGGTCCTCCTGACTCCAAGGCCAGAGCTCTATTCACTGTGCCACCTAGCTGCCCCCTAGGCACATTATTCTTAAGAAACACTCCTTATGGGGCAGCTAGGTGGTGCAGTGGATAGAGTACCAGCCCTGATTCAGGAGGAACTGAGTTCAAATCCAGCCTCAGACACATAACACTTACTAGCTGTGTGACCCTGGGCAAGTCACTTAACTCTACTGCCTAACCAAAAAAAAACCAAACCAAACCAAAACAAAAAAACACTCCTTAAGGATTATAATCAGAGTGCTTCAGAGAAAAAGCACAATGAAGAGAAACAATTATGATACTGGGAACAAACTAAAACTCACGGTAGTATATTAAGAGATAACTGTCATTAAAACAGCAAAAAGAACTGAGCTGTAACAGTTGTTTCAGAGGTCCAAAGATCAAGTTTAATGATAATAGTTACCACAGAATTCTATTTTTAGAGCTAAAATACAGTTCAGTTACAGATGAGGAAAACTGAGACTAAGAGGTGAAGGGACTTGTTCAAGGGCCTAGTGAATTGATGGGGGCCAGATCTCCTGACTTTTACTACAGTTCTTTTTCCATTATATGGCACTGCTTTCCAAATTTCCAACAGAATCATCATTATAGGCTTCAGCCAGAACCATTAGATAAAAGACCAAAAACTAAAATCAGAGAAATATATGAAAGACCTATATATACACTATTTTTACCCAGATTATTAAAATTATACCTTACTGAGAGTCTCTGGGTACACAAAGAATTCTAAACAATCTAAAGAAAGTAGAATATAATGAATCAAACCCATAGCTGTAGTCTTGTAGGCTGCCAGGTCTACATCTGGGGGGTAAGAGCACAACTTATGAATAGCTAGAACTTCTAGAGCCAGGCATCTGCATTCTGACTTTCCATATGCCTCCAGATCATCTTGATAAAGACTTATAGGAAAGCTACATCAAAAGAAAACTGCACTTAAGAAGGAAAATAAAAGCAGATTATGAAAAGCTGGCATAAAATTTTTTTAAAGGTTATTAAGTAGGAATCCATGCTAAATAAAGTTTAGACCTTCAAAAAGCACTATTACTTACCTTTCAGGGTGGCCTTTTTCAATACTTTCATTGCATAAAGCTGTCTAGCATCAGATCCTGAGATTTTTTTTACTAGAAATACCTATTTGAAATGAAAAAAAATAAAATAAAAAATGTTTAAAATAAGCATTACAAAACACTGCTCTTCAATATATTAACTCAAAATATAATATAACCTAATTAGGATATACTGTGGTTTATTACCAGGTGGATTCAGATAAATTATGGATAGAACTACATCTTTTCAAATTTAACAATTACACACAGCAAAACCCTATAGCTTTAGTCTACAAGACAATTCGATAAAAGTTATAATAAAGAGGTTTTCACTTAATACTTTATCTGTTGATAAAGAAATCCCTGCACAAATGGATTACTGGGTACAGTTTTCATTTACAATTTCTTACTGTAGGACAACAGAATGTTTCTGTTATTAAAAATTACCTTGGTATTTAAGCAGTTTTCAAATATTTAATGAGGTTAATTAAACCATCATCTTACTGTTCTAACAAATAAAATATATAGCCAGTTCTGGCTTTACATAAGTGGACCTTTCTGTAGACCTTCCCCTCCCCGGGTGACACCCCTCTTGGCTGGCCCCTCCCCATCTCACCTGGGGCCCCATAGCTAGAGGGCCTGCCTAGGAGTCAAATGTACCTAGGAGTTAAGTGCATAAAGCGTACCTATTTAATACAAGAGAGAAACAGAAAGCACTGGACATGGTGCATACATTTATTAATATTTTGGCTGTTTTCAAAATACTGTGTAGCACTTAGTCAACCAATTATATATGGATAAAGTCTACTCTACATGATTCATGGCAAAAGATACCCCAGATAATCCAAATCCTTGGTGCGGATTTGTCATCACAGAGAGAACCTTCCTAGTATTAGCAGAAAAGTTGTTACAGAGAGTTCATAGGAACAATGTTACAAATAAGCAACTGGTAGAATGTATAGCAAATTTTAAAAATAATACATTGATGTTACCATGAAATAACAATGCTCAAGGCAACAATTTGTGGGGCATGTCTGATGTTTCACTCTTTTACCAAACTGTACCCAGGACTGAAAACTGAATTTTTAAAGCTTTTCTTCTTGTCAGGCAACCAGAAAGGTAGAAAAGGAGAAGCAAAGTGCCAATATATCACTAGTCCCTGAAAAACAGGAATGAATTTTATTACCTCTCAAAGATTTAGAGGGAAGGACTCTTAATATAAAGTATACAAATAAGCTATTTAAGAATAAGGCTTTTAAAAACTTGCCATAGGCAATGAGGCTACGGTGTAGAACAGGTGGAATAGTACAACCTACAAAGAGACTGCACACATTCTTCAGCTTCCCTAGTTCCTTTTTAGTCAATCTGCAGCATTCAGATTAGCTAAGATCTCTCTAGATCATTTAGACAGGAGAATAATCTAGAGAGACTGATCAGGAATGCATATTTACAAATCCAAGATTTTACAAATCTATGTAAATTAAATAAGAAACAGGGAAAATTAGGGCATTTATCTGATAGCTGTCTTCTCTTGAGGCTTCTTTATTAGCTCTGCTCTGGCCTATAAATGAGAAATAAGCCTTCTTCCCCATTCTAAACCTTTCCCTCCCATCTTTTAGTACGCCTGTTTCTAGCCTCACTGGGCTGTTGGCATACTCAGTGTCTGACAAACATAGCCTTGGCTTAACTTTTTTGGTGGAAGGAAGCAATTGGGGTTAAGTGACTTGCTCAGGGACACACAGCTAGTATGTGTCTGAGGCTGGATTTGAACTCAGGTCCTCCTGCTCCAGGGCTGGTGCTCTCTATTCACTGTGACACCTAACTGCTCTGGCTTAACTTTTTAAAATAGTACAATGTTCTGTTTTTTATTGCCAGGCAGAGCTAGGTGGTACAGTGGATAGATCACTGAACCTAAAGTAGAGAAAATGAGTTCAAATACAGCTTCAGTCACTTACTAGCTGTGTGATCCTGGGCAAATCTCCAAAATGAGGATATTCGTAGCACTTATCTTCCAGAGTTGTTGTAAGGATAAAATGATTAACACTATTTGTAAAGTGCTTTGCAAACCTCAAAGCACTAGGTAAATGCTAGCTATTATTATTGTGAGACTCATCTAAGCCTTGCATGGTTGTTTTCATTATAAAATATTTTTTAGCCTACATCGATTAAGTGGGATGGATGACAAAGAGTTTCTGCATTTGTAATAAAGTATTCAAATTTTAATCTAGGGTGAAAAAACCCACAACTCCTAGGATCTTGGATGCTGTCTTTTTTGAAATACGTATCTGGCATTTTATAGGCTAAAATAAAACCTTAAATGACAAAACAAATGGGCATTCAACTAAAGGGGATTTGTTA
Source organism: Phascolarctos cinereus (assembly GCF_003287225.1). Taxonomy (NCBI): domain Eukaryota; kingdom Metazoa; phylum Chordata; class Mammalia; order Diprotodontia; family Phascolarctidae; genus Phascolarctos; species Phascolarctos cinereus. The sequence goes on along the minus strand of NW_027556098.1, from coordinate 84,169,183 downwards.
ACCAATGTCTTTAGACTTTATGTATGAGTAGATGGTTCTATATTGTGCAAGCTGACATAATGCCTCAGATGTCCCGGCCTGAAGAAATCAAGTAATGTAACATATGTTATATCTACAATTCTGCATGACATAAAGAAGCTGGACCAGAAGAAATGGAAAGTTTCTTCTAGCTCTTAAATGCAGTTATTTGTACATTACTCTACAGAAATAAAAGTTGCAAAATATTAATGTCCATCAGCCAAGATGGTGTCTTGGTCATTTATTTTCTTTTTTAACCTTTTTAGAGAAGGTCTATAGTGATCATGCTTTCTGAAGATAAAATGTAAGGTAGGGCATGGACCTGTGCTATTTTGAGGTCCTCAAAGAGGTTCCAATATACTTGTGGATGACAGTTGCTTTCTTTTATTTCATAACTACATATACACTGTCACAGTAAGAAGTCACTGATATAGGTATGTGTTGCTTTTCTTTTAAATAAAATGTTTTCTAAATCCCGTGGTATGTGTTACTTAATTTTCATTACATATGTAAGGATAACATACCTTTCCAAACGATCCCTGCCCTAGTACTTTTAGAAGTTCAAACTGGGAGGGATCTGCTTTTTCATGTCCTTCTTTTACATGATGTGTGATTGCAATTTCTTTGATGCTGCCTTCTTCCTGTTGAGGCAAATAAAAGACCTCTGTTATAGCCATGGGAAAACAACACTTCAAAGTAAAGTTTTATCAAGCTTAAGAAAAAAAATCTCAAATTAAACAAAGTCACCTTTACATAGAAAGCCTGGTTTCAACAAGGAACAAATCAACTGGCAGACAAGAAAATACGTAACGATGCCAATACTGAAATTTTATATAAAAAAACTAGTGGGAAAAGGAGCAAAGCTTACAGCAGTTAGGTTGGGCCATGCATAAAGTACTGAGTCTAAAAAGTTAAGAAGATCTAAGTTCAAATCCAGCCTCTGACACTAACTAGCTCTGTGATCCTGGGCAAGTCATTTAACCTCTATTTTTACCTCTTTCCTCATCTGTAAAAGGAAGATAATAATAGTAACTTCTTTCCAGGGTTGTTGTGAGGATCAAATGCGACAATATTTATCAAGTGCTTAGCAAAGTACCTGGCAGATAGTAGGCACTATATAAATGCTAGCTATTATTATTATTATTATTGTTAGGCTTAAATATTTTTTTACAAGTGCAATGAGTGCCAATTTAGAAAAGCAAGAAAGTATATACTGCTCCATAAGCAGATACATCTGATTAAACAGTAAAATAATCTTATGATTCATGTAGATATTTAAAAATATTTCTAGACAGTAGAAATCCTATTGTGGAGAACTACTTCTATAATGAAGCTAAAAAATATTTATGTAAAACTTTTACCTGTGGTCCCAACCCTACAGTCTTACACCTGGTAGGACTTCAATAAATAACACTTTGATTAAAGAAACTTCCATTTCTACCAAATTATAAGCAGAATACTTAAAAAAATTAATAAAATTAAACTGAAAAACAAAAACCCCAAATTTATTTTAAAAATTCATTTTGCTCCTTAATGGCAATATGACACAGAACATGATATGTCTCATAATTTCCAAATTTAGCAAGTTTATGTATTTACATTAAAAAAAAGCTTAAGAATGAACATAATAAAACAGTGGCTTTTCACTTTTTAAAAAAATTATATATACGTTATATGGTATATATTAATTTATTTTGTTACATTTTAAGCTCCAAACTGTCTCCATCCCTCCCTCCCCACCCTACACTGGAGAAGGCCACCATTTGAAGCAGATATATACATGCGCACGCGCGCGCACACACACACACACAAAATCCTATGCATCTATGAATAGTTCTATTTTTCTATTTATCAGTTTTTTCTCTGGAGCTAGATAGTTGTGTTCTTTCATAGTCCTTTGTAATTGATTTGACTATTTATAATATATAGAATGCTTATTCAATAAGTTCGTAGTTTTTCTTCAAACAATATTGCTGTTACTGTGTACAACGTTCTCCTGGTTCTGCTCATTCCCTTCCTCATTATTTCATATCTTTCCATGTTTTTCTAAAATCAACTTGCTCTTCATTTCGTACAGCATAGTAGTCTTCGATCACAATCACATACCACAACTTATTTAGCTATTCCCTAACTGATGGGCATCCCCCTTAATTTCCAGTTCTTTGTCATCAGACCTAGAGATGTCATAAATATTTTAGTACAGGTTTTTTTTTCTTTTTTTCCCTGATCACCTTGGGAAAGAGACCTAATAGTGGTATTACTGGGTGAAAGGGTGTGTACACACACACACACACACACACACACACACACACACACACACACACACACACACACACACACAGAGTTTTATAACTCTTTGGGTATAATTCCAGATTGTTCTCTAAAATGGAAAGACCAGTTCACAGTTCTATCAATAGTGTATTAGTGTCCCAATTTTTCCACATCCCTCCAACATTTGTCATTTTCCCCTTCTATCATTTCGGCCAGTCTGATAAGTATGAGATGATATCTCAAACTTGTTTTATGTGTACTTCCCTAATCAATAACGATTTAGAACAGTGTTTCATATGATTATATATAGCTTTGATTTATTCATCAAAAACTGCCTTTTCATATCCTTTAACCATTTATCAATTGGGGAACGACTCATATTCTTATAAATTTGACAGAGTTCTCTATCTATCTGAGATATGAGACTTTTATCTGAGAAACTGCCTATAAAAATTTTCCCCTAAATTTTCTGCTTTCCTTTTAACCTCGGCTATGTTGGTTTTATTTGCACAAAACTTTCAAAATTAATGCGACAAAAATTATCCATTTTACATCTCACAATGCTCTGTATTGCCTGTTGATCCATAAATTCTTCTCCCATCTATAGGTTGATAGGTAATATATTCCATGCTCTTCTAATTTACTTATGATACCTCCCTTTATATCTAGATCACATATCCATTTTGACCTTATCTTAGGAAACAGTGTTAAGTTATTGGTCTATACCCAGTTTCTGCCAGACAGCTTTCTAATTCTCCCAAAATGTTGTTTTTTAACAAATAGTGAATTCTTATCCCAAAGGCTTAAAACTTTACATTTGTCAAACACAAAGTTACACAATAATTTACTACTGTGCATTGTATGCCTACTCTAATTACTGATACACCTTTTTACCAGACAGCTTTTGATAACTTCCACCTTATAATACAGTTTAAGATCTGGTACCGTTAAAACTCCATCCTTTACACTTTTTCCCATTAATTCTCTTGCTATTCTTGACCTTTTGTTCCTCCAAATGAATTTTATTATTTTTTCTAGGTCAACAAAATGATTTTTTTTGTTAATTTAGCTGGGATGACATTAAATAGATTAGTTAAGGCAGAATTGTCATTTTTATTATACTGGCTCTGCCCACCCATGAACAATGAATATTTCTCCAGTTATTTAAATCTGACCATATTTGTATAAAAAGTATTTTATAATTGTGTTCATGTAGTTCCTGGGCTTGTCTTGGCAGGTATATTTCCAGGTATTTTATGCTGTCTATAGTTATTTTAAATGAGGTATGTTTTACTATTTTTTCTTGCAGGATTTTGTAGGTAATATATAGAAATGCTAATGATTTATGCGGGTTTATTTTATATCCTGCTACATTCCCAAAATTGTTATCTGTTTCAACTAGCTTTTTAGTTGAATCTCTAGAATTTTCCAAGTATAGCATCTTATCATCTGCAAAGACATCATTTTATTACTTCACTGACTATTCTGATTCCTTCAATTTCTTTTTCTTCTCTTAGGCTAGCATTTGAAAAACAATACTAAATAATGCTGGTGATAATGGGCATCCTTGTTTCACTTCTAATCTTACTGGGAAGGCTTCTAGCTTCTGTTAATTGGGGCAATTTATATTTTTGTTAAGTATTCTTCCATTTCACTTAATTGTTAAATTTACTGGTACATAACTGGGCAAAATAACTTGTAATAATTGCTTTGATTTCATCTTCACTACTAGTATATTCACCCTTTTCATTTTTTACACTAATGATCTGATTTTCTTCTTTCTTTTAAGAAATCATATTAACAAACTGGTTTATCTATTTTGCTGTGCTTTTTTCTTTCATAAAACCAACTCCTAGTTTCATTTATTTATTTATTTATTTATTTATTTTTTGTTTGTTTGTTTGTTTATTTATTTATTTATTTATTCAATGGTTTTCTTACATTCAATTTTATTAATCTCACTTTTAACTTTCAGGATTCTCAATCTGGTGTTTAATTGAGGATTTTTAATTTGAGCCTTTTCTAGATTTTCAAAAATTGCATACTCACTTCATTGATCTGTTCTTTCTCTATTTTATAGATGTAAGCATTTAGAGATATAAATTTTCCTCTGATTATTGCTTTTGCTGCTTCTCATAGGTTTTGGTATATTGTCTCATTATTATCATTGTCTTTAATAAAACTATTTTATCATTTCTATGACTTGTTCTTTATTATATTTTGGTGTCTTATTAAGTATTTTTACTCTATAGGGATCTTTAATTTTTAAATGTGTTTCTTAAAAACAACATATTATTGGATTCTGGTTTTTAATCCATTTGTTTTTATGGGTGAATTCAACCCATTCACATTCAAAGTTATAATTACTAGTTGTGTGAAATAGCATTCAAGAAAAAGCTGTGTAAGAGGGGATGGACCAGAACAAATACACAATGAGAAAATCCATGCTAGAGGTAAGTTGATCTTTAAAATATTTGAAAGCCAAATTACAACTTATATGAGGAAACTGAAGATGCCAAAACAATGGAGAAATTACAAATGACATTAATAACTTCTCCCCACCCTAGGCAAATTGGAGGTCATTATACGTTGATTTTCTCATCTTTAAAATTTTTCTTCATGAAAATCATTTATATATGCATCAAGAATATTATTGATGAAAATATGAGAAGGGAACAGGCAGGCTCTAATAAAGTTTTCTATCACAGACATCTTAAGGGTTAGAAAATTAACTGAAAGGAAAAGAGAATTTCAGATTCTTATGAGGTTAGTTAAAAAAGAACAAAAAAACTCAAGCCCAGCCTTAACTTGATAGAGCATTAACCTTAAGGACTATCTTCCCACAAATCTTTCATGCTAAGATCACATAAAATTTCCTGACACACGAATGTATCTACATAGATAAATGCTCAGTGACCACCTGAATATTAACATCAAATGAGCCACCCACTTCCTCTCCCCTCAAAAGGGAAAAGTACACTTGCTAAAGGCATCGATAATTGTCACAGAGGGTATCCCCCACACAAGACTCATACCAACAAGATCACATATATAAAAGCATAGACTGTCATTTTAAACCTTTCCCAAGACAACAAATAATACTATTAGTTTCAAACAACATTACGTTAGAGTAACAGGAAATTATTTCCTAACTTTATATTAAAATAACAGTTTATTGCTACATGAACTTTAAAAATAACCGATTTATTCATTTACTGAATAAACCTACCATGTGCAGAACTCTATGCTTGGCACCACAAAGAATTAAAAAGATAAGGAGGAACAGTTGGGTACAGTGGAAAACACACTAGATTTTTAAGAACACCTGAACCAGTTATTTTGTGCTCTTCTAACCCCAGAGTATGCAACTCAAAGGAGATTTTTTTTTTTCTCACACAACTGTCATTCAAGGGTGAGAACCTAATTCTGGAGGATATGTGCTGAGGATGTTTCCTCCATTTACTAATAAATGACTTGGTCCCTCTTTCTAAATATTTTATTTAGAACAACAACAAACAGGTCACTTTGTCACTTAATAGCTGTTTGACTTTGGTCAAGTATGAGATTTTTTGGGGGAGATAACTGGGCTTAAGTGACTTGCCCAGGGTCACACAGCTAGTAAGTGTCTGAGGTTGGATTTGAACTCAGGTCTTCCTGGCTCCAGGGCCAGTGGGTAACAAATAGTTTTGATAATTATAACTGAGTATATTCAAGATCTGATACTACTAGTCTCCTTTCCTCTCCCCTCCTTTAAAAATTATTTCCTTTGATATTCTTGACCTTTTGTTCCTCAATGCCTTCTATTTTTTTCCTAATTTTATAAAGTAACCTTTTGTTAGTTTGATTGGTATAGTACTTAAAAATTGATTTATGGAGTATTGTCATTTTTATAATATTGGCACAGCCTAACCACAAGCAATTAATGTTTCTTCAATTATTTAAATATTCCTGTTTTTATAAAACAAAAAGTTTTGTTAACTGTACTCATATAATTCCCATGTCTGTCTTACTAGATGGGTTCCCAAAAATATTATACATTCTGTAGTTATTATTAATGAAATTTCTTTTACTGTTGTTTCTTGTTGATTTTTATTGGTAAGATACAGAAAGGTTGTTGATTTTGGGGGTTAATTGTATACTCTGTTATTTTATTTGTTATTTAAATTACTTTTTAGATGACTTTCTAGGGTTCACTAAGTAAATCATATCATTTGCAAAAAGCAATAATTTTGTTTCCTCTTTCTTATGCTTATTCCCTCAATCTCTCTCTGTCTCTGGTTTTATTGCTAGCATTTCTACAACTCTGTCTGAGGTATGTTGATAGAAACTAATAGTTTTGAAAGTTGCAGGTTAGGAAGCAATAAGGTTCTCTGTAGATGGATTCTAGCATTTGGCTGCTCAATCTTTTGTGTAAGAATACAGGAAGCAAGACAAGGAAATATCAAGGACATTTGGAATTCTCCCATTCAGATAAGAGCACATCAATGTATTCCTCTGGTTTTTAATCTGTACTAACAAGTGACAGTTAGTATATATGATTAGGGCATAGTACTTATAAAGACAAGGTCTCTGGTAGTCAAGTGACATCATAGATTCAGTCCTGGAAGGAACCAATTAATTTTATATTGAGAAAATCTGCTCTTCTAGGTAAAGTATACTCCTAATCCAGGCCATTCATTTTAAGCCTGCAGTCAAGGATGCAGTTGAATAACTCAATGCTTTACTGCTATAGCCGTGGACATTAAACTTTTTTGCACTTGAGACATACTAGATAAACTAGGTAAAATTAAATACTATTTCCCTGCCAAGTTAAAATTCTAACAAGTCCTAAACTTTATGTAGTCAAACCTTGACGAATGATATATGTGAGAACACAAAACAGGTTCAGAGTCAAAATATCAGGCCAACCTTTTATCTGCATACTCCAAATGTGCATAGTCTAGATCAATTTTCCAACTTTAAAGATCTTCAGTTTTTTAGATAGGAATATGAAGCAGTCAGAGCCTCTATTACCCTTAGTTAGCTATAGATTCTACACAGAAAAACAAATCATTGTCCTATTTGACTTATCTTTATATACTAGATGAAACTAGGAGAGGATCCAGAATTTCCAATGACATAAGAGACCTGATAAAGATCAATATTTGCGCCTGACATGTCAATATCAAAATAAAAATCGAGGTAAAAACCTCTATAAAAGCAACATATATACAGGAATATTAGACCCATCTCATTTCTAAAGGAAGTAAAGTCTAAAAAAGAGTTTGAGGTATCGACGTAAATTTTGATTATTATTGTCCTCGACCACTCCTGAGAGGCAGGGTGCATATAGTAGATATAAGCTGGGAGGAACTAGATTCAAGTTCTGAGTATGATTCCCACTACTACTGACTTTCAGTTAGTCACTTAACCACTTGGTACCTTAGGTAACTCTCTTAGACTCTGTAAAAGTTAAGTGTTGATCTACATAGGCAGAGGGAGCTTCTTCACTATACAAATGAAATCACAGGCACAATCCAATTATTCTTTTAGAAAGTTCACTTTCATTTGGTTTTCTTCACCTTATTTAGTTACCTATCCATTCATTACTAAGCAGGATTTATTGGTCTTAGGGTGTACACCACAGCTACTAGGCCTCTTGCTGCCCAGAATACCTGGGCCCTCACCAGAACCTTCAGGCCCAATTAGGAGCCAAGTGCATCGTCTATACGCAGGCAGGCTTCTTATAGGTACTGCCTCATTTCCCCTTATCTTGGTGTGGAGTTATGAACTGGTGCTTGAGTGACAGTCCACATCCTAAGGATTTTGTCAGCAGGTATTTATTTAACTAGACCAAACTTGCTCCTGTCTCTACCTCCAGCTCTTTCAGGAAAAACAAAGCGCCTATCACCAAAGGGTTCTAAAGAATCGGGCCTATAATAAAGAAACTGGTACTTTTTTAAGATGACTGGCTAACTGCCACATGCTGTTCCTTTAAAATCCTGTGATTCAGGGTCATCAGTCTGCTCCTCCCCTGCTACACCTGACTTCATAATTCATCCCCTTCTTCAATTCTTCTGTTTTACTGGATTCTCTGGAAACCTGTTTATCATTAAACTTTTCCACTCATACTCTATTTTCTTGTACTTATGGAGTCCTGACTCTTTTCATAAGATACGTTATCTCCCTTTTCTCCCACCCTTCCCACCCAGTCTTGGCTTTATGTCAGCATACTCCTTGCTTTTCCACTGTCATTTCCAGACCCTCTCCTCTGCTGCCGATCACTCCATAATTTCTCCTACTTTAACGCTCATTCAAATTCATGTACAGCACCCAAGTCTTGTTCCTAGTAGCATTCTGCTTTAGAATTCCTTTCTGAAAGATTTAGTTTAGATGTCACTTCTTCACTTATTCTCCCCATTGCGCGCTCTCCTCCCCTAAGTGGCGTTACACTTAATTATTCGGGTATTCCTCCCCACCCTCTGTCAATAGGATGTAAGTTCCTTGAGGCCTGGGACTATTTCCCTTCTGTCTTTCAATTGCACTCAACATTTATCATTACAGGACACGGGTAGACACTTAATATACGTGTATGCCACTGAGGCAGTACAGCATAATTCATTAAGCGCTGGACTTGCAGTTACAAATCTTGTTATGTTATATAAACTTTAAAAAAAAATTATAGTTAGCTCTACGTATTATTCTATAAAGCACATATTCATCTGAAAAGAGCTGATCCTATCCTAGGCAAAACTGAAGTTGGCACAGTTATTAATATCCTACTGTATTCCTATTTAGTTCTGATGCTTCCAACTTCCCAAACCTTAGTTCTTAGGACTTTCAAAGTGCTGGTGCTTTTGTGACACCTCTCAGAAAACCAAGCGGCACCCCATGTTTCAGTTCTTTCCCAAACATATGGTCCTGGGGCAGCTAGGTGGCGCAGTGGATAGAGCACCAACCCTGGATTCAGGAGGACCTGAGTTCAAATCCGGCCTCAGACATACATAACACTTACTAGCTGTGTGACCCCAGGCAAGTCACTTAACCCCACTGCCTAGCCAAACAAACAAACAAACAAAAAGCCAAAAAAAACCCCCACACAAACCAAACACATGATCCTGTCAATATTTATATGTCCTGTATCATTCTATTTTATTGGATAAAACAGCCCATGCTGCTAGCCTTCTGAGGTAAGAGCCCTAATTTATTTAAAAAGCACCCATATTTAGAAGACCTCAAAGAAATGACTAAAAATTTTAAGCACAATGAAAAGATGACAAGGAAAAGGATTATTTGGAGGTGTCTGTGCTCTAAAGCAGGGATACGGGCAGCCACGTGCCCAGCCAAGCCATAGAACTGGTTTTGTAAACATTTGCATGTTTAATGAAAAATATACAGCCACACTCGTATAACCAAAATGTTCCTGTTCCAGAGCTATAAGCCAAGGAAATGTATTTTTCTGATTTTAAAAGCTGTTAAAGAAGAAAAAAATATTTTTTAAAAAGAGCAGCTAAATCCTGATTACTTGGATTACATAAGACTAATTCTGGCATGCGGATATTAAGGGCAACAAACTTACCAAGGGTGATATTAACTGATTTTAAAAGGATGACTCAACATTTGGAACTGTTCCCTGCCTTGTATACATAATTTCCTTTTTCCTCCCCTGCCCAGAGTCAGGAAATGTTCTAGATGCATTTACATTCTATAATACCTTTTTTTTAAAAACATCATTAAAGTTCTAAGCAAAACATTCCAGTACTACCTAATAAACGGCTATAAATACATGCAAAAAACCCCACTCATTTACTCATTTTCTAGAATAGCATAATAATATGTAAAAAATCCTCCACACAAAAGGACTTCACTCAAATATACAACTTTTACTTATATCCTAATTGTAATGAAAATACCTATTTTCCCCAAAGGCAAAATATCTAATTCCAGATTGTGACATATCTAGATTTATAACACTCCAGAGGGAAAATGAATGTTAACTTTATAAAAACCAAAATACATTTCCCCTCCCCAAACCACTCAAAAAGATATGGTTGTAAAATATATATATGGAATTTGATCTGGCTGGTTACTTACAAAATAGTAAGAAGGGAAATCAAGTCACCTTAACTAATACCTGATTTGGTGAAATTTATGTTTGGTTTTTTCTTTCAAATGGACATTCTGATGTACTGTAAACTAATTCCTGGTGTCTAAAGTTAAAAAAACAAATCCACAAAAAAGGCAGTGGATAGTAATTCTAATAACTGCTATATTATACACATCCACAAAAAAGGCAGTGGATAGTAATTCTAATAACTGCTATATTATACACAAATGTTTATTTCTAATAGTAATATCTCTCAGCACTGTTCTTGTCTTCAAAAAAATTATTAAAATACAGTTCTGAAAGCAGATATCAAGGAGACTCTTGGATAAATGCAATTTAAATTGTTGCTTTATAAGTGCATTTTAATGTTAAATATATTTTTAAAGTTACTTTTTCTATACTCAAAGTATATTTTGAAAGTATAAAAAATCCAGTTGTTTTCAAACTATTTTTTTTGATAATTACCAATTCTAGAAAAAAGTAGGATTTGAACTTATCCATGAAGTTGAGAGCTATGTTAAGAATGGATCATTCCCTTCAAGAAACATTTGAACTGTATTTTAATGTTTCATGCCGAGAATTTTTAATTTTTGTCCATGTTTACTGTTTAATGCTAATAAATGGAACTGTATTATGTGATTTATTACAGAATATCACAAATTACATGCCACTGTAAATAAGTTTAATAAAACATCCATCTACCTGCACTATAACTGATGTCTAGAACATATTACTGGGTTACTTTCAGTAAAAGAAAGTTCAATGCACTTTTAAAAAGTCTACTGTTTAAACAATACTTTAAAAAAACTCTTTAAAGCTTCTTATGAAAACCAATGAGTTTTATGCTTTCATTATTTGGATTATGGCTAGTCCCAAGCAAAACATTTTCCTTTAAAAATGCCAAACAAACTTACCTGAATAGAACGAATTCGAAAGGCCCAAAATTTAAACATGGCTATGAAACCATGATGTTAATTTCTGACTGTAAGGTTCCCAACTTAAAAAGGGAAACCAAACCCCTAGAAGTTCTTTCTCCTACCAACTATTCCGGCAATTAGAAAATTTCCTGTCAGGCGGGTCTGAAAATGCTTGAAAAGGACCCAATAGTTTTCCTGTGTTAAAGCAAAGGGAAACCTAAAAGCAGGGTACATAGATAGCTGATAACTGAAGTAGACTACTGCAGGAAACCAAAACAGATTTGTTGATAGTAAAACCCTGTGGCAAATGTTCCTTAGTCCATGTTCCCAGAAAAGTCAGAAAACTTGTAAGATAACAGCAAATTACTAATGACAACAGATACAATATTTTACTTAAAAATATTCACAAGTGGTAATCCTTTAATAATACGTGGTACATTTGTACAACACTACTTTATAACTTTATAAAATCAATTTTATTTCCTAATAAGCATAAATTTGATTTTTCTGAAATGGTACATGCAAAATAAACTATTAAGACTTACAACATGCAAAAAATTTAACTGCTTCTTATTTCTGCTCCTATCTGACCTACACTAAAAAATGTTACATGGATATATTTAAAACTACCTTAAGATTTTAGGCTTATTTCAGGAATGTTCCAAGTCTATTTAGAAAAGTTTCAAAATCGCCCTTCAGAAGTTTTATTTAGAAACTGAAACACAGAATGTCATGTTAGATGGACTGAACCTGAGAGATGAACTACATCAATATGTGATAAAACTGTGTGGACCACATAAAATTATATGCACCACCAAGTTCCTATGGAAACTTGGTAGTCTATACAATATATGAAGAAAGGCTCTGTGAAAATATTGCTAGCAATATTTTCTACTCTTAAAATACTTAATATGAAATTATTTATGCATCTACCTTAAAAATATAAAATGGGCATTTTTCTAAGTTCTTCTATTTTGCTTGCTATGTTCTTATCTTAGAAGTATTTCCTAGATTGAACTATTTCATAATACCCCAAGTGACCCAAATATCAAGAGTCTTCTCAGCTCTCAAGATTAGCATTTAAGGGATCTGCCAATATATTTCAAACTCAAAAATTTCAGTGACTTTAAGGGAAAAAAGTTACTTTAAGAAATACTGATCAAGGGGCAGCTAGGCGCCACAGTGGATAGAACACTAGCCCTGGAGTCAGGAGGACTTGAGTTCAAATCTGGTCTCAGACACATAACACTTAATAGCAGTGTGACTTTGGGCAAGTCACTTAACCCCAATTGCCTCGCCAAAAAAACAAACAAAACAACAAATACTGATTGAATCCAACTCCTCAAATTATAGAGAAAGAAATAGGTTTAGGTGCCCAGTCCAAAGGGGGAAAATCTAAGTTCCTAATTATTTCAACTACAACTAATGGTCACAGCCAAGAGGTCACATAAGATGCTATCTTACACAAAAATGAACCATATTTAAATACATAATAGTAGCTCATTTACAAAGTGCTTTCCTCAAAATAATCCTTTGACATAAGCAAGAAATGTTATCTCCATTTTAAAGTTAAGGAAACTGAATCTAGTGAAAAGAACACTGAATTCGGAGTACTAAGACACTAGCAGCACAAGTTTTTAAATTTCTCCAAGTTTCAATTTCCCATATATAAAATGAGGGGACTGAGTTTTAAAGTCTTTTCCAGATCTAAATTCTAATTCAAGGAAGAAGCCTTGGTTATGGTCACACAGATGGTTAAGTTTTATAATCAAGGCTTGACTCACTTATTTTATTTGACTTCAATACTAGTGCTTTTCCTAGTCATCACACATACTGAATTATTTAAGGACAGGTATTATTATTCCCATATCACAAAGAGGAAACAGAGGCTGAAGCTGTAGTGGCAGTGACCAGAATGTCATAAGACTGAGACAGCCCAGGTCCAGAACCCCTAACACTGCCTTCTGAGAGAATCAGTGCTCTGTCCTTCAAAGGTCTGGGAGGGGTGAGGAGGAGAGGGGTGTTCCTAGTCCTGGGAGGTAGAGGTCAGCACAAGAACTCAGGGGATTCAGGTCAAGATCAAACAAGGCTGAACACTCCAGCCAAAACTACAGCCAAGGGCAAAACTAACTCAAAGACCCAACTCAGGAACTAAAGCTGGAAAGATAAGTAAATCAAAGAAAACATTCACAAGTATAAAAAAATTATTGCAAATCTAATTCCATAACAATTGCAAGTAGAGATTCAAAAGAAAAAAAAATGGATTTCCAAAAGGACTACATGAATACCTAGAATAAATGAAGTGAGATAAAAAAATGAAATAAAAGCTCTTGAGCAAAGAATTGGAAAGAGAATAAGTAGCTTGAAAAAAAAAGTGAACTTTATCCAAATGGACTCTGGAAATTGGAAAAGACCAAACAGAAATCAATGACTCCATGAAACAACAAGAAATATTAGAACAAAATCAAAAGATTATAAATAATAATGTAAGATACTTGATATTACATACAATAGACCTGGAAAACAGATAAAGGAGAGCTCTTTTAAAATTAATTGAATTCTCTAACATTATTAAGTGAAAACTGCACAGTTCTATTACAATCAGAGGGCAAAGTATCTACTGATTACCTCTTCAAAGGAATCCCTTTCAGAAATATCATAGCCAAAATTAGATCTTCCTATGTCAAAGAAAAAAATACTGCAAACATCCAGAAAGGAGTTAAGAACCAAAGAACTTCAATTAAGATCACATGAGACCTAGCAAATTCTACTAAAAAGCTAAGGAGATCTTGCAATACTCCAACAGGCAAAAGATATAGAGAACCAAGAATACAACCAAAAATAACTTATTGTAAAGCTAATTGTAAATGGGGAAGGAGTGGGGAGGAGGAAAAAGGATCTTTAATGACACAGAAGACTTCCAAGCATTTCTGATGAAAAGTCCACAGCTGAATAGAAACTTTGAAATATAAAATACATTTATCTGAGTAAGTGGAAGGAGTTATATGATAATGTAATATTTTAATGGTGGGGGGTAATGGCAAAAAACAAGTGTTTTTTCAGGACCCTAATGTCTTCAAAGGGTACACTTAAGGAATTAATAAGGAAAACAGGTCCTGAGGGTGGACTAATTTGAAGGCTTGAAGAGGGGAAGAAGTGAGGGTAAAAGGTAAAATATACTAGTATATACTAGGATAGAAGATGTCAGAACTTAATTTTTCATATAAATAGTGTGAGAACATATAAACATGAAGGAGGGTGGAGGGGAATGGGTGCCAAATGAACCAGTCTCTTGGTATAGAAATATATCAAACTCAACAGCGAAACAAGTGGGGATGAGGGAGGATTTAGAGGGAGGATAATACTGGTGACAGAATAATAACAAGTAAAACAAACTTTATGAGACTGAAGAGGGTTTTAAAAGGAGATTAGGGTAAGAGGAGGTGGAAAGAAAAAAACTAGAATTTAAGGAGACACCTTAGCATGCTTCTTAGAAATTTGGGAATGGCTGAACAAAGTGTGGTACACGAATGTACTGGAATATCACTGCACCATAAAAAATAATTTTAAGGAATCTCGGGTAGGAACCGAAGCAGAGGGAAGTGAGCAGAATCAGGAGAACAATTTCTGTTAAGGACAACTGCACTGTAATGAAAAACAACTTTAAAAGACTTAAGAACTCTGATCAATGCAGTTACCAACTTTGTCCAGTTACAGTTACCAACCTAAGTCCAAAGGACTCATCATGAAGCATGTTACCTACCTCTTGACAGTGAGATGATGAACACAAGGTACAGAGACATACTACTGTATGGATTTATTTTGCTTGACTATGTTTATTAGTTACAAGGGTCTTTTTTTCTTTCTTTTGTTCAGTTATTTGGATAGGACACAGAAGGAAGGAAGGGGTGTGTATGTTAGCAATACTGATGCCAAGAAAAGGCCATTGTAACATCTTAGCAAATTTACAGAAGAGAAGGAAATTCTGAAAGAAACTCAAACAAGCAGGATTGTTTTTGAAAGTGACATGTATAGTATATCATACATGCATAATTGTTTTAAAAAAGCTAGTGGTATGAAATGGAGGATTCATGTTTTCACATACAATCCTCTTTTTGTGTTCTGCCTGTATGAAATACTCTTTTTTATTATTTGAGGTCAGAATAAAAATATTTAATTAAATGTCTATGAAGTCATAAAAAATAATGCAGCTTAAGAACTCTATTGCCAGCGGAAAAGGGTACTGTCAACTTAATTATCCTCAACAAAACTGGGATTTTTTAATGCCTTTTTGTTCTCTAAATATAGTATTATGCCCGTTTCAGTTGTTTTAGCTTAATCTACTTTAAGGTAGCCCTATTCCCACCAGTTCTCATCCTCCTCACTCTGAATCCTCTCCTCCCATTTGTTACCCATTTCCCTCATTTTGGAGTTTTGTCAGTTCTTTATTCTTTCTTGCTTTGATCTTGTTATTTAATTTTTTGTACCTTTTTTTAAAAAAAGATGTTCTCTCCCTTATTCTCATTATTTATCTTCCCTTTCTGTTTTTTCTTGACTTTGATTCTTTGGTCCATGGCCCTTTAGCCAAAAGGCACAACAGAGATGAAAAGGGTACTGATGTGACAGATGTGAGTACTAGGAAAATTCGATCTTGCAGCACAAGGAGATTTCCCAACAAAGAGTTTTCTGGGGAAGTATGATGGAGAGTTCCAAAGAAGTCCAAAAGCAATGTAGCTGGTGGGAAATGGCTTTGTGCAGCCCTGCTGCCTGGAGCTGGTGGAGGAAGAGACCTCTTTTCAGTCTTCTTTGCTGGATCCTCCTCCAGCTCATGCTCTCTAATCATAACTGTTCCTAAGGGGAGTAATCCTGGATTCTTCAATTTCTCCCCTCATTCTCCGCAACCCCTCCCCATCCAATCTGTTGCCAAGGTCTTTCAATATGTCCCCTTCTCTCCTGTGACACTGCTGCCACTCTAGTGCAGGTCCTCATTACCTCATGCCTGGACTATTACAAGAGCCTGTTGGTGGGTCTGCCTGCCTCAAGTCTTTCCCCATTCCAATACACCTTCCATTCCACCACCAAAAGGATTTTCCTAAAGCACAGGTCTGACCATGTCACTCCCTACTCAATCAACTTCAGTGCGTACCCTTTGATTCAGTGATACCTCTACTAGGTCTTTATCCCAGAGAGATAACTTATAGCAGTTTTTTTGAATATGGGCAATATAGGAATTTGTTTTGCTTGACTATGCATGTGTTACATGGGTTCTTTATTTTGCTTAAAGGGGAGATGGAGAAGGCAGGAAAGAGAAAAATCAATGTTTGTTAATCGGAAAAAAAAGTCATCCCTAGGATTCCTTATTTGTTACTGACTGAAGCAAAACTACTCAATTTTCCTTAGTGACAAAACTTGAAGTAAAAAAATAAAAAATCAAAGGCACCAAAACTCAGGGTATTAATTGATGTCAGAAATTACAGTAAAATTGTTCACATGGATGTGTATTTATCAATATCTTGCTTTCCGTAATTTACCAGTTCCTGAAGTGGGGATAAAAACCGGAAGAGCTCAGCTATAACTCTACTTTCCCTTCTGCTTAATAACAGAAATCGCTGACAAAAGTGAGTATTTGATGGATAAGGACCAAAGAAGGTACTTATTTATAGGATTATTTATTGTAAGCAATTTACTGTAATACATCTTTTTTTTGGGGGGGGGCAATTGGGGTTAAGTGACTTACCCAGGGTCACACAGCTAGTAAGAGTCAAGTGCTTGGTCTGACGCCAAATTTAAACTCAGGTCCCTCCTGACTTCAGGGCTGATGCTCTATCCACTGCGCCACCTAGCTGCCCCTTTGTAATACATCTTAAAGCACAGCAGGAACAACAGTAGAGGTGGAAATTGTTTTACAATACACATATGATATCAATTGCTGAAATGCATTATCTCTGTATCAGAAAGCCTCCAACTTATATAATTTCATCAAATAGAACACATTTCCCTATAGAAACTGTTACAAAAAGTGACTAGGTTCTCAAATTCTCACTCAAAAAAGTTATTCAATCTATAAATTTGCTATGAAAAGGAGAATGTAATACTAATGGTCAACTAAAATAAGACACAATATTGAATAAAAACTACATAAATTTAAAATGCTGGTACTTCATGAGAAATGTCAACCAGATGGACCATTCAGTAAGCAGTTTCACTTACCTTACTGTAAGGAAACTTTAAGAGTTGGCATAGAATGGCCACAGCTGTTTGCAATATGCTAGGGACTAGAGCTTAATAACTGAGGACCACAGTAAGGCTAATGACAAGATAGGAAACAGGCGAATAGATAAAATACAAAAGACAACAGAAACAGAATAGTAATGGACTCAATAACTGGATATGACAGGTAACAGAAAAGGGAAGAATCAAAACACTAAAGGCAAAGTCTGTTTATTTGTATATATGTGTATTCCTTTATACTTAAAAGTTTTTTTAAAAGTAGATAAGTTACTAACTACTAAAACTGTTTCAGTTCTCTTAATTATAGCTATTTGTCAATAATTTATGACCTGGATAGAAAAATAAGAGAGAGAATTCCAAATAGTTAGTAGCATCTAGCAAAATGAACTACAGATGCAGCTTCCTCCCACTAGAGGTCCAGTATGGAATGAAAATAATCCACTGGAATTTTCCTCTTCAGTCCCATTCCATATATTTTTCACTTTCCTCTTATTCTTTTTGTGGTTCTTTTTGTTGACCTTTAAACACAGATGGTATGACAGAATGAGCACTGGACTTTTAAGTCAAGCTTGAACACTAATTCCCACACTAGTTTACTAGCTGTGCGCCTCTCATCAAGTCACTTAAACTCTGAGGCTTAGTTTCTTAAAACTAAAGTGGAGATAATAACATTCATACCTACTTTACAGGGATGTTATGCGGAATAAGCGAGACTATGTATTCGAAGTGCCTGACAAACCTTAAAGCTGGATTTGTTAGTTATAAGTTAGTTGACCTTAATGATTAGCAGTTTCCTCCTGACACATATTTCACTTACTTTCTCATTTGTTTAAAAAGGGGGAGAGGGGAAAGCAAGCCCTTTCAATGTAATAATGCTTTATTAATTATGAGTTCTCTAATTCAGGCCTTTTGGACTGGCCTAAGGTTTTCCTTTGACTTACTCAGGACTGGAGTAAGAAGGAATTTAAGCCACGCATACTCATTAAAGCTCACTTTGTATCAGAAGCAAATGGGGGAATTTATTAGAATAAGATGATGATGATGATGATGATGATGATGATACTACTATTACTACTAACGATGATTACTGAGTGGCCAGAATTATACACCTGGAGCTTGCTGTCCAACATAAATGGACAACAAATCCCTGTATCCAAATGCAGACCCTTCAAAATATCTTTTCAAATTCAACAGAAACCCTGTTGGAATTGAAGCATTATTACAGACAAAAGTGTTGTCAACAATTGCCTGAACATAACATTGATCCATAAAAATGTAAGAATAACATTTTTAATAGATATCTTCATTCCAAATACTTGGCCTCTACACTATGTGAAATGAAAAGCTTTTAAAAATTAGATATCTAGAACAAAAAAATAAAAACTATGAGGCAACAGGAAGCAGTACATATGTCCTCATTATCCTGGCTGCTACTGGAATTAATTCTAAAGGATTTCAGTGCGCCTACAGAACATGAACTTAAATCTAAACACTTTTATTCAATTACAAAAAAGCAATCAAACTTCTCCAGTTGTGCAATAATCTGCTAAACTTTAAAAAGTAATAGCAGAATAGTGATTTGTCCCAGTTCTGTTTCAATCTAAGCTACAGATAGTTTACCATCAGCTATAAGGTGAGATTCATAATAATTTTAATAAATGGCATTTATATAATGCTTTATAATTTGCAAAATAACTTACCTACATTATATTATTTGCTCTTCATAACAGTCCTGTGAGGTAAGTTCCATAGTCACTATTATCCACATTGTATAAAACAAGAAATAGAAGCTAGGGGGGATTGAATGATTTGTCTAGGTCAAACAGTTAAGTGTCTGAGATGGGATGTCACTCTAAGTCCAGTACTTTATCACTCTGTATCACAGATGAGATTATGCATTTACCACAGTCTTCCTAAGGAACGACAAAACAACTAGAGTAAAAGCTAGCAGCAGAGACAACTTAGTCTTGATCTGATGCTCAAAAATCACTTGTCTTGAAAAGCAAGTTCTTGCGGTATGTTTATGGTGTAAGTACTGTATAAGTATGAGATTAGACACAGGCTATGAAACCAGAAGATTTTCTTAAATCACAACAGTCAAGGAATTACACTCCTGTTTATTGAATTATGTGCGTTTGCATTTCTCCCTGGGCTCCTATGCTTCTAGGTCTGGCCTTGTTGGAAATGTATCTGATCCATGTATTACTGGGAAGACAAAGCCAATTGAATAGAGGACCTACTGGTTTGCCTTTGTCTGAGGGCTGAGAAAAGGAGTTAAATTAATGAGATTGATCTAGCCAAATCACAAAGTATTAGTCCACTTGTTGATGTTAATATCAGAATATGTCTCTGTAGCTTCACAGCAGATTTAGCATCTGGAGAAAAGAATAGTTCTTTCACAGCTTAGTATTTCAAAAGAAAAAGGTTTACTAAACAAATTATCAGTGTAAACCTTTTTCAGATGTAAGTTCGCCCACTAAAAGAGCAAATCTACTGATTTAAGGACTTTGAAAACTATATGAACAGGGGCAGCTAGGTGGCACAGTGGATATAGCACCAGCCCTTGAGTCAGAAGGACCTGAGTTCAAATCCAGCCTCAGACACTTGACTCTAGCTGTGTGACCCTGGGCAAGCCACTTAACCCCAACTGCCTTGCCAAAAGAAAAAGAAATATAACTTATGTGTAAACCAATGCTTTTTCTAATTGGAATGGGGAGAATGAGAGCAGGACAAGCTTGGGTAGAGGACAACAGACTTTGGAGACTACAGTGTATTAAGTAGGTAGTTGGTAAGAAAATGTAGAATGATGGAGAATTCAAATGGGAGAGAGACAGAAGCAAACTTTGCCTAGGGAGATAACAATGCTAGCACATATGCCTTAGTTTAAGATTATCAGTACTAGTTTGGAAGACTGCAACAACCAAGATTTCTCTAATATCCATTCTGTCTTCTTCCTGTTGAGAAGGTAACCCCCCCCCAAATAAACAAAGAAAAAGAAAACAGAAATAGACATAAAAATATATCTCTCTTCTGCATATTCCTTAATGAGTGCAAATTCTGGAGTGTTGGGAGGTTATTTTTGTGGGGAGGAGATTGCTTACTTCCCTTGATCTTTATAATATAGCTACCATAAGGAAATGGGAGTTTTTACTGGAAAGAAGAGAAAGGAGCAAAAGGACAAAGAATGGTCAAAGCTGGTTGGTACTGCATGCTAGGGTGCGGGACGGGGAGCCCCCTGGTCTTTCAGAGTATTAAGATGAAGACACCAGATCATGTTCTGGAAGAGAGAATAGAAATAAAAAGGGAGATGACAAAGTGTTTGCTCAGGGCTGGTTCTCTTTTTTCCAGGAGCCAAGTCAGTAGTCATATAACTACTAAGACCATTATGTTCTGTGTTTTCTGCCTGAAATTTTACTAAACAAAGATTCATTTGCAGGTAGGTGGTGAAGTGGATAGGACACTGGGCCTGAAGTCAGTAAGACCGGACTTCAAATCTAGTCTCTGTCACTTACCAGTTGTGTGACAGTTACTTTACCCCTATCATTCAAACTGTATACTTTTTTTTTGCAGTTAAAGACAAAGATGACAATGTTTGGTTAACATATTGACTTATGTTAGCATTATGAAAGTATTCAAATGAGAATTTAAATTACTGTTGACATTTTGTTATATGATGATCAGCTTAATTAACCAAGTACATTTATTTTACCATGGAGGAGACTTCTTTAAGAAATGCTTCACTTATTCTCTGTTCCACACTTTTTGGCCCACCCCTCCTAAAAAAATTAACATTGTATAACCTCATTTGCCTCCACTATAGCCCTTGAACTGCAATATAGGTCCTGGACCTTAAGATATTTGCTGCACATCAGGTTAAGAAAATATACCACCTACTCATTTAAGTAAAATTTTAATCTGGTCACTTGGGTAGCACAAGTATCATTATTCCTATCCTGCTGCTGATGAATATGAGGTGTAAAGAGCTTAGGGTGGTTTGGCTATGATCACGTACCTAGTAAACGTCTGAGATGGGATCTGAATCTAGATCTTAGTCTAGTGTACTATAATGCCCTGTAAGGAATGATCTAAATCTCTACAAAACATTCACCAACCTTATCAAAGTAATACTCTGAAAAACATAATACCCTATAACAAATGCAAGATGATATTTGAATAATTGAGTTGTCTGCTCTAAAAAGGTTAAATTAATTTAGTTGCCCTTTCCAATCTACTCTCTAGCACCAGTGAAATTAAACCATATTCCAGATTTCATAATCTTTGTAGTCATATTCAGGAATGGAAAAAGAATCCAAAAGCTGGTGTCAGAATATACTTCAAAAGTCTTTTCATAGATCCAACCTATCTCAACAAAAGTCATATGAACTCAAGACAAATACTATTCTGTAAACCTCTTCTTTGAAGGCCATGAGTTCAGTTACTGACAAATTAGAAATCTTAATCAAAAGCAAGCTTACTTTTTTGAAAGACTACAAACAGACTGTGATTGCCAACACCTATCTGAAGACACAGAGAAGGCTGGGATTATCAGAATTTCTCATTTCTCCTAGAGTCATGGAACAGTAAGTCACAGAATTCTAGAACTGGAAGGAACTTTAGATTCATCTATAAAACCCTAAGAGACATCTAGGTAGCACAGTGGACAGAGTGCTGGGCTTGAAGTTAGGAAGACTCATCTTCCTGAGTTCAGCTCTGGCTTCTAAGACTTACTAGCTTGTGTGACCCTGGGCAAGTCTCTTAACTCTGTTTGCCTCAGTTTCCTCATCTGTAAAATGAGCTGGAGAAGGAAACGGCAAACTACTCTAGTATTTTTGCTAAGAAAACTCCAAATGGAGTCACAAAGAGTCAGACAAAACTGAAAACAACTGAATAAACAACAACAACAAAATAAAACCCTCAAATTATACATGAGGCAATTGTGGCCTAGAGAAGCACAATGATTTACCCAATGTCATACAACAAGTTTACAAGCTGGGATTGGAAACAAGGTCTCCTGATTCCTATCCTAGAACTTTCCCCATGAAACTACAAGATGGCATAATCAACTTAATCAGTTTTATTAGGAACACCTATAAGCTAATGGTATATGAGATCTCCCATGACATCTTGAAAAACTGCCTATAAGCAATGAAAAAGACTCCATAAAATAACTACACTGAGCTGGATATAAATAGGACCTGAATGAGAGGGTTAGACTAGATGACCTCTATGGTTTCTCTAACTCTAAATCTATGATCTTATGACAACAGGCTGCTGTTATTCAGGTAAACAGGATTAAGTGACTCGCCCAGCGTCACACAGTTGGTAAGCATCTAAGGCTGGATTTGAACTCTTCCTGACTCCAGGCCTGGTAGTCTATCCATTGTCCCACCTAGCTGCCAACAGGACAGAAAAGCAATTATTAAGCTAAAACAAGAAATGGTGAATATAAATTCTAACAGCATGGTATAGAGCTAGAGACAAACAGGACACAGGAGAATCAGAGATTCATGTAATGATCATATTGTAAATGAAACTTTTTTCTTTTTGCAAAGGCATCAAGAAAAACATGAGCCTAAGAGGCAGCCACTATCGTCAATAAAATATTCTTTACAATACAGAAAAAGAGATGGTCACAAATTCATCTTTTAGCTATATTTGGATAGCATTCATTGCTAGTAAGTCACTTGCAAAACAGTGGGCAAAATACACTTGTTTTAAACAAAGTGCATTCTTATTTGCTATAAGGTCCGACCCCCTCCCCCACCAATCTACTTGCAGCGCTTTAGAATGTAAACTTTTTCCAGGCTGAGTTCATCACAAAATTTATCCTTTCCCTATTTTGGCTACTGAATTTTAATTACTGAATTAGTTCAACAGCAGACTATATGTAACACACACACACACACACACACCACACACCCGCGTGCGCGAACATCACCTACACATTTCTTTTTTAAATTAAAGTCAATTTTTCCCCCTTTAAAAAAAAAAAGGCAACTGGGGTTAAGTGTCAAGTGTTTGGTCCACATCTGAACACAGGTCCTCCTGACTCCCTGGCCGGTGCTCTATCCACTGCACCACCTAGCTACCCCTAAAGTTAATTTTTAATAGAATTTTTCTCTCCTCCCCACCTTTATCTCAACCTCTGAAATAAAAACAAAATCTTGTAATAAATATACACAGTCAAGCAAAACAAATTCCCCACATTGGCTACGACCAAAATATACGTCTCATTCTGCATGTCCATCACCTATCTGTCTGAAGGAATTAGCACACTTTAATCAACAGCCTGGAATTTAAGTATAATTTAAAAGTATTAAGCAAATTCAACTCCATCATTTTACTGATGATGAATATGAAGCTCAGAGAAGCTATGACTTGCTCAAGGTCACAGAGGTATTAAGCAGTAGAGCCAGGATTTGAACCTAATCCCCCTATCTCCAAACCTTGCATTGCATACTTTCCACTAAAATGCAGAAGGTACCCCACGGCTCATTCATCTATAAAACTTTTTTATACAGTTTCTAAACTTCCACTCTTTGTAGCTTTCAAATGGAATCCAACTCTATGGGGCTCTGGACTACATTGATTTATTAATGCCTTCATCTACTCAAATATAATACTGTAATAGACACAACAGGAAAAAAAGTATAAGAATCCTACCAACAAAAGAGTGGGAAATATTCATTTTTATATTAAGAACAACCAGAAATTTAGTGGCTTATCCTCTAAAAAATCATAATCAGATCATAATCAGAGGATCAAATAAAATTCTGTTGTTACATCTTTCAAGGTAACTTCTATGATACTGACATATGTATAGGAGACCATACAGAACCTTTATCATTCCTATTAAGAAACCATACCAGGGGCAGCTAGGTGGCGCAGTGGATAGAGCACTGGCCCTGAACTCAGAAGGACCTGAGTTCAAATTAGACCTCAGACCAAACACTTGATACTTACTTAGCTGTGTGACCCTGGGCAAGTCACTTAACCCCAACTGCCTAAAAACAAAACAAAACAAAACAAAAAGAAACCATACTAATAGAGTGCTTTCCTCACAATCCTATAATGTCTTATTAATGCCACTGTACTGATGAAGAAACCATGGCACAGAGAGGTAAAATAATTTTCTAGTAGTCACCTACTTTGTCAGTAATCAGGCCTTTTGACCCTGAGTCTTGTACTCAGTTTACTATAGCATGATGTTTATTTCTTGGGGGGGGGGGATTTTTCCCAGTATGTCAGACATTTATTCTTACTAAATTTATGATCAGTCTGAACCTTTTTAAATGCCCAAGTTTTAACTAAGTCAGCAATAAATAACATGAAATAAGTCATTTCCCCTTTATATCAAAATCAGCTAGACAGTTTCAAAAAATATTTTTAAAAGCTTATTAGAAATGGATTTTAAAAAGAAGTAGATCGAACACCAAACCTGGACACAAAGGCTTCCTAAACTTGAGTTTCCATTCTGCAACCAACCAGCTGAATGAACTTGTCCCACAGAAAAAATATATTTGACAACTACAATTTTTGAAAGCATAAATCACTCTTTACTACTACTGCTACCAATAATGTAATATTAATATTACAATATTACACCACCAATATCACTTGAAATTTTGAATCCTGGAATTTCCTTCTCGTAAATTAAAGCTAACTAAAGCTAGTGATCTGTTAATTACCTATGCTATATTTTAATAAGGTTGGTTTTACTTACAGTCTGTGGATTAATTTCCTCTTCTCCCATAGGCTCATCCATAATTTGCTGCCCATTCTGTGAAAAGGGGACCAAGTATAATGTTACTAAAACAGTTCTTAACTCAGTTAAAAATATGTGGGCATATATGGAAGTTCTTTTTCTTCCCTACAAGTTGTCTACAGCTTGAATGACATAGGACTATATAGGTGGTTCCAATGAATTCATTGGTATGTTAAAAAAGTTTGCTTTGAAGTTAGCTGTAGGTAATTCGGGATGAATTTTCCTACAGAAACAATATTATAAATGGTGGCAATTAGCCAAACAATGAGCATTTATTAAATACCAACTATGCTAGGTGCTTGGAATTCAAAGACAAAAATAAAAGTTTCTGCCTTCAAAGGGCTTATATTCTATCAAGGCAAATAATATGTACATAAAAGCACATATACCATTTATGAAACAAAATAAATGTAAGTTAATGGGGGTGGGACACTAACTGCCAGGGTGAGGTGGAAATCAAGTACAGCTTCATGTAGAAAGTAGCTCCTGAGTTTCAAAAAGTTTAAGTTTGAAGTCTGAAATTTAAATTTGAGTTTAAGTTTGATGGAAGGTTCCTAAGGGATACGGGTGAAGAGGGAATACTTTTCAGGAATGAGGAAAAGCCAGTACAAAAGCACTGATGAAGAAGAGTGTAATGTGTGAAATAATAGATATAAAGTGCTTTGCAAGTCATAAAGCACTATATAAATGCTGGCTATGATTATCATGTGTGAGGAAGAGCAAAAATAGTCAGTCTGGCTAGACCTCTGAGAGTACATGACAGGGAGTAATATACAACAAAGTCTAGAAAGATGGGTTGGAATGAAATTGTGAAAGGTTTTAAATGACAAGCAGGAGGTTGTATTTTATCCCTGAGGAGGCCTAGGATATGCAGAAAGCAACATGGTAAAGGCATGTGCTTCAGGAAAATCAATTTGGCAGATGAGCAGAGTATGAATTGAAGAGGAGAAAGGTTTAAGACAGGGAGACCAATTAAAAGGCTATTACAATAGTCCAGGAGAGATGTGACTAGAGTCTTCACTAGGGTGGTGGCTGGGAATGGAGAGAGGGGACAAATGTGGCAGAACCAGAAAGATGTGGTGACTGACTGGATACTTGGGATGAGGGAGAGTGAAGTGTCAGGGATAACTTTGAGACTGTAAACCTCAATGACTAAAAGAATGATGGTACCTTAAACAGATATAGAGAAGTTCAAAAGTAAGGGTGGGTTGAAAGGGCTAAGGTGTTGGGGAGTAGAAATGAGTTCTCCTTTGGATATATTGAGATGTCTATGGGACAACCAGTTTTGAGATGTCCAATAGGCAATTGGTGACATGAGGTTAGAGATGAAGAGAAAGATTAGATCTGGGAGTCAGGTGCCTAGAGATGTCAATTAAAGCCATGACAACTGATGAGGTTACCAGGAAGACTTAACTCATAACACTTTAACTGAACGATAATATTTCAGCAACTAATCAATTACAAAAATGCTCCTACAGGAAAATGTATTTCAACTTGGATTTCCAAGAATGCATAACAATTTAATTGAACAAGCACTAACTATGTGCTTACTATGTATAAAGTACAGTAAATAAAACAGCTCAGTCCCTATGAAGCCTACATTGGTAAAGGAGAATAATAAAATGTACAGAAATAAATAGCAACTTGGGGCAAGGGGACAAAATCAGGGAAAGGATAATGTGGCACCTGACCTGAGGCTTGAAAAAAGGATTCTTCTGAAGAGGAGACGGGAAGAGAGCCTATTACAGGCCTTGGGTGACAGCTTGTACAAAAGTATGAAGGTAGGAGATGGAATCTCAAGTTTGATGAAAAGTTGAGTTGTCCAAAAAGTGAAAGGGTTGAAACAGGAGGCCATGAGTTTCTCCCTCTCTGAACACTTTCCAAAAACTGCTGGACTGACCAGTTGTGGGCAGTGCTATAAAGCTGATTCTCAGTCAGGTATAGGTGGAATGGATGGCCTCTGGGATCCCCTTCCAACTGCACTATTCTGTGTGGCCAAAATAACACAACTTTGAAGTGCCAGAGCCAGATTGTGAACCTAGTAACGATCACGGAATTCTGTGACCTCAAACCAAGTACTTTCCCCATTAGGTAACACTGCTGCTCTAAAAAGTACAATGAAAATAACTACCTATAGTAAAAAAAAAATCCCTAAAAAGCAAACTTACTTTCAAAGTTTTATGTTGACAAAGTGGTCAATAGATGGGTTATAAAAAATTCACATTTTTACAAACTATCATTTGTAGAACTTCTATTTAAGTCCTACTAAGATGTCTCATCATTGTGTGGAGTTAAGCTCCAGTCCTAAGAACAGCATGATGCAGTGGAAAGAACACTGGATTCGGAAAAACTGGGTTCAAATCCTATCCCTGCCACTTAATGACCTGTGTGTCCTGGGCAAGTCACAACCTCTCTGGACCTTGGTTTCCTCACCTGTAAAATGAGTGGGGAAAGGTTAGATGATAAGGAAGGTCTCTTCCAGTTCTAAATCTATTCTCCCATAATACTGAATACTGAGCAAAGTCAATAACTTGGAGGCACAGGTGGTATTTTTATTACTGTGACTGACTAAAGGTATGAATTTCAGAAGAAAAAAAGATATAGGAAATGTACACTGATTAAAATATCTGAAAAATGGGATTTGATTTTTGGGTTATAGTTTGAAATACAGGAATAGTAAATATTTGGTCAAGGATGAAGCATACTAAGTAAGATTTATGAAAAAAAATGTATTTGCCTAGAGACATGCATTACTGATCAATTGGCTTTTAAAATAAAAACGAAGGGGAGAAGAAAACTATCCACCTATGTCAATCAAGGATCATTCATTAAGAACCTACTATGTGCCAGGCAATATAGTAGGAGCACAAAGACAAAAGAGAAACATCTTTTAAGCCATTTATCATAAAGAATGGCAAGTATAACACAGGAAGAATAGGCAACTCAACAAACATTTATTAAGTGCCTAAGAGCTAGGGATACAAAGAAAGACAAAAACCAGTTAATCCCTGCTCTCAAGGGGCTAACAGTTTAATGTAAACAACTAGAGAGAACTAGGTGTATAGAATGCTGGACCTGGAGTCAGAGACTTGAATTCAAATCCTGCTTCAGACATTTACTAGCTTTGTGGCATTGGACAAGTCACTTAACCTGTATGCCTAGTTTCCTAGTCTGATGATAATAACAGCACCTACCATCAGTGCTGTTGTAAAGCTACAATGAGACAACACTGTATTTGTAAAGCGCTTTGCAAACATTAAAACATTATATAAAGCTGGCTATTAATATTATGTACTAACAAGATACATTCAGAATAAATTGGAGATAATCTCAAGAGTGCAGACACTAGCATTAAGGAAGACTGGAAAAGGCTTCTTAAAGAAGGTGGGGTTTTTAGCTGAGACTTGAATGAAGTTAGGAAAGCTAGTAAGGGAGAAAGTGACAGGCACAGGGGGCAGCGAAGTGAAAATGTGGATTCAGGAGATGGACAGCAAGGTCAATGTCACTGATCTCAGTTTAAGATTTGCAGTGGTATGTTTCCTCAACTGCCCTGGGAGCCCCCCTACACTAACAAAATCCTAGGCCCATACTAACAAAACAAAGCAAAAAAATACTGAGACACCCTAGGCTGGAGGAGGAAATAAATGATGAGTTCAGGAAAAAGAAGATAAACTGAATGGAGGTGGCATATAACAGTCATGTGAGAGGAACTACTCTGACATCTGTTGGAACATTCCACTAAAAGCAAATCAGCTAATACATTCTTGACTATCCTTAACAATAAAAATGTATTTCTTCAAACAGTAGAACTTCTAGATCTGATTCTGATTAATAAAGAACAGACTGCTATAAAAGAAATTTTACAAAACCCTGGAAGGAAGTGACCATGAAATCTCACAGATCATTAGCTAGACTGCCTCCAAGAGTCCTTGAAGAACCTATGGATATGATTGCTGGGCTGTCTACTGTCAGTAATCTTTGAAGAATCATGGATAAAAAAGAAAGGTGCTGCTGATCTGAAAACACAAAAAGTTTCAGGTTTTTTTTTTTAAACTGGGAAAGAGGGACAACATTTTTATTATAGACCAGTGAGCCTGACTCTGTTTCTTGGCAAATGTCTAGAGCATATTTAAAAGGATGGTTTGCCAACACTTGGAAAGGTCAGTTGTATTTATTTAGAGCTGGATTTAGATACAGAGCCAGAATGACCCATAGAGGGAGTTGAATAAGATGGCCTCTACTGTCCCTTCCAGATCTAAATCTGTGTTCCATAGGATCCTGTAAAACTCATGCTGTATTTGTGGACAAGATGGACAGATGAAGGCTACTTGATAGGAAACTAAGAATGGTAATTAATGAAGCACATAATCTGAGTTGGAAGGGATCTCAGTGGCCATATGGTTAAACACATACTTGAAAGGATCCCCCACTCTTAACATACCCAACAACATCAATTTAAAGACCTCCAAGGATGAGAAATCTACTACCTCTAAATATAATTCATTCCATGTCTGGATAGCTCTGTTAGATGGCTTTTCCTGCCATCAAGTTTAAATTTGCCTCTTTGCAATTTCTCTTCATAGCTCCTAGTTCAGCCTTCTGGGACAAAGAAAACAGGGCGAATTCTTCCTTAAAATGAATGCCCTTCAAATACTTCCAAACAACTAACATCTTTGCTTCTCCAAATTTCCCCAATTCCTTCAACCAATCCTGGTATGTCATGAATTCAAACGTTCAGCCATTCTCCAGTTGACGTGCACCATCTTAGTTCTTTGCTACCACAAAAAGAGCCTCTATAAATTTTTGTACACTAGGTTCTTTTCTTATGTCTTTGATCTCTTTCAGAAATGTAGTATTGCTGGGTCAAAGGGAATGTTAAAATTAGAGTATGAAAGTTTAGTAACTTTCTGGGAATAATTCCAAACTATTTTCTAAAACGGCAGTAATAATTCACAGCTCCTTGAACAGTTTATTAATGTGTCTGTTTTCCCAACGCCCTTGTAACATTTCTAGTTTTCCTCCCCCTCCCCCCAATTTTGCCAATCTGATAGATGTGAAGTACAACCTCAGTTGCCGTAATTTATTTCCCTACTTATTAGTGATTTGGAACATTTTCTCCATATAGCTATTGATAGCTTGGATTTCTTCTGAAAACTGCCTGTTCATATTCTTTAATCAATTATTAATTGGAGTGGCATAACGATCTTAACTGCCATGGTGTTTTCTTATAATCACCATTTCCCTTTTGAGATGCTCACTAATCATCTTTTTAATGATTTGTTCTAAAAATTTCTCAGGAATGGAAATAACACTCACTGGCCTATAGTTTACAGATTTTATTTATTTTCCTTTTTTTTTGAAAATTAGGTTATTTGCCCTTTTCCAACCTTGTGTTACCACTCTCATTTTCCATGATCTTTAAATATTACTGACAGTGGCTCAGAAAGTACATCCACCAATTTCTTCAGTACCCAAGAATGTAGCTTATCTGGGCCAGGTGACCTGAATACATGAAGGGCAGCTAGGTTCTAATTTCCTTATTAATCTTGGGTATCAATTTCACGTTACTCATTTTTGTTCTGTCATTTCCAGTGCAAAGGTCATTCTTCTAGGCAGAGAAAACAAGCAAAACAAGAACTGAACATCTCTGCCTTCTCTCTGTTGTCAGTTACCACTGTCTCTTCCACTCAAGCAAAAGTTGCAATCCTTTCTCTGATCTTTCATCTCGGAAATGGCTAACTCCTTCCTTTCCCCCTTTTTGTTGTTAGGCTCCTGTCAGCAGCGTTATCTCATTCTGAGCTTTAGTATTCCTTATATTACTTTTACTGCACCACACTCTTATATTCACTGTTACCTGACCTTGCTTCTATCTTACATATTTCTTCTTAAAAATCTAAATAAGCTGGTGAATTGGCTGTTCATTCACACAGTTTTCAAGACAAATCTCATTTTTCTTTCTTTTTGAAACTGTTTTCCTTTGCTTTGAGAATTTAATTTTTTAGTATCTCCCCCCACCCAGGGGTCATTTTAGTTCATGTGATACTACCTTTCTTCTGAATCTTTTGAGATCTGCTTTCCCAAAATCTTGGGTACATTTCAAATTATCTACCACAAACTCTGGGGGTGGAGGATATAATTCACTTTCTCTTAGGGATTCCATAATTTCCATTCCATCAACCAGTTCAAAACAACTATTGAGAACCTGATACAGAATGGACTCTCCCCTAGTTGGTTCCTTTATCTTCTGAAGGATTAAATTATCACCATGGCAGTGTGCTAAGCCATGAGGCTATAAAGACAGTCCCTGTCCTCAAGGAATTCAGTATCATGAGGAAGACAACATGAAAAAAACCATGTATAAATAATACACATACGAGATAAACTGAGGGGCAGTTTCAGAGGGAAGGCACTAAGATTAAGGACGACTGGGAAAAGTTTCTTGCAGTAGGTATAGCAGAGACTTAAAGAAGTCAGGAGGTAGGCATGGGGGGACAGCCAGTGAAAATGTAGAATCAGCGGGGAGAGGGAGGGGGAAGGGGAGGAGGCCATTGTCACTGAATTACAGAATATGTGGTGGGGGAAAGTGTAAGGTAAAAGAAGACTGGAAAGGCAGAAAGGGGCCAAGTTATAAGGACTTTAAAAGCCAAACAGAGGATTTTCTATTTGATCCTGGAGGTAATAGGGAGCCACTAAATAGGAAGAGGATTAGATCTGCACTTTAGGAAGATCACTTTGATGCTTGAGTGGAGAATGGACTAGAGTGGGAAGAGATGGGGTAGGAGATCAACCAGAGGGCTATTGCAATAGTCCAGGCATGAAGTGATGAGGTTATACACCAGCATGGTGGTGGTGTCAGAGGAGAGAAAGAGAGTATATGTGAGAGATGTCACAAAGGTCAAATGGACACAACTTGGCAATAGATTAGTTAGGGGAAGAAAGGGAGAGTAAGGAACTGCAGATAACACCTAAGTTTTAAGCCTGGGTGACTGGAAAATGGTGACACCCATAACAGTAACAAGGAAGGGTTTCTAGGGGGAAAGATGAGTTCAGTTTTGGACATAATGAGTTTCAGATGTCTACCGGATATCCAGTTTGGGATGTCCAATAGTCAGTTGGATGTGCAAGACTAGAGAGTTAAGGGGAAAGGTTAGAGCTGAACAAATATAACTGACAGTCATTTATATAGAGATGATAACTTAATTCATGGAAGCTGTTGAGATCACCAAATGAAACAGCATATTGAGAGAACAGAACCCAGGAAAAAGCCTTGGAGAATAGTTAGTTAGTGGGGGCAACCTAGATGAAGATCCAGAAAGGGTGGCTAAGAAGGAACAATCAGACAGGTAGGAGAACCAGGAAAAAGCAATGTTACAAAAACCTACAGAGAAGAGAGCACCCAGAAGATGGTGACTGACAGTGTTGCAGACTGCAAAGATGTCAAGAAGGATGAGGATTGACGCCATTATATCTGGCAATTAAGAGACCACTGTTAACTCTGGAGACAATAGTTTCAGTTGAATGATAAGGTTGGAATCCTGACTGTAGAGTTAAGAAAGTGGAGGCATGCATGGTAGGTAGTTTTCTCAAAGAATTTAACCATGAAATGAAGGAAAGATATAATAGCTACCAAGGACAGAGAGATCACATGAGGGTTTACTTTGGAGAATAAGGGAGACATGGATATTTTTTATTACAGCATGTCAGTGGAAAAGAGCGTGCAGATGAGAGAAGGCAACCTAGTGGAAAAAGCAGGATTAAATTGTGCATGTAGAAAGATTTGCTATGTGGAAAGATGATATTTTGAACTCATGATAACTTTGTCAGTATTAGGGTAGTTGAAGGAAAAAAATTGTATGTATGTATATATAGACAGATAGAGGGCACAGGGTGAGTTGAAGATTAAGGGGTCATATCTGGAGAATAAAATTAAGGGATGAGAGAGGATGATACTTGGAGAAGAAAGGGAGTGGTAGAATGGGGTAAATTATCTCACAAAAATAAAACAGAAAAGAAAAGTCTCTCACAGTGGAGGGGAAACAGGGGAAGGTGAGAGGGAATGAGGGAATCTTATTCTCATAGGATTTGGCTTAAGGAGAAAATAACATACACATTCAATTGGGTATGGAAATCTGTCTTACCCTACAGGAAATAGGGGGAGAAGGGGACAAGAGAGCAGAGGGGTGATAGAGAGGAGGGCAGATTGGGAAAGAGGGTAATCAGAAGTAAATACTTCTGAGGAGGGACAGGGTCAAAAGAAAGAATAGAATAAATGGGAGGGCAGGATAGGATTAAGGGAAACAGAGTTAGTTTTTTCACAACATGTCTACTGTGGAAGTGTTTTGCATAGCTGCACATGTACAACCTATATTGAGTTGCTTGCCTTTTCAATGAGGGTAGATGGGGAGGGAGGAAGGGAGAAAATTTGGAACTCAAAGTTTTAAAAACACATGTTTTAAAAAAATGTTTTCATATGCAACAGGGAAATAAGAAATACAGGAAATGGGGTACAGAAGTCTATCCTGCTCTACAGGAAAATAGAAGGGGAAGGGGATAAGAGAAGGGAGGGGGGAGAGATAGAAGAGAAGGCAGAACAGGGGAAGGGGTATTCAGAATGCATGCCATCTTGGGGTGGGGGGAGGGGTGAGAAATTTGGAACTCAAAAACTTGTGGAAGTGAATGTTGAAAACTAAAAATAAATAAATTTATATTAGAAAGATTTGCTATGTCAAGGAGAAGAACCACTTCTTTTGAGATAGGGGTGGAGAAGATATCTGAATGATATGAGATGAGAAGGGAAAAAGAGGAAGCTTAGTGAATGGCCTCAAATTTTTCAGTGAAATGAGGCAACGTTCTCAAATGAGAAGAGAAGGGGAAGAAGAGTCATCAGAGGATTGAGGAGATATAGAAAAGTTAAGAAAAGGTGCCATGGTTAAGTTGGAGAGTGAATAAATTAGAGAGGTATAAAAGGACTGCCATGCTGCAGTGAGGGCCCAGCTGAGATTATATAACATAAATCTGTAGTGGATTCATTCAACATGGTTTCATGATTTTCTCTTACTTGAATGGAGAAGTGCTTCGTTCAGCAGCACATGAGTAGGAGTGAAGGTAGATGATGAGAATAAACCAAGGCTGAGTCTTGGCATGGTAATATTAGGAAGAGAATTAAGGGGGCAAGGGATTTGAGAGAAGAAAGAGTCAAGAAGAGGAATGGAGAAGAGTGTAAACAGCATATGAGTGATGGCCTGGGAAAGAATTGAGGGTTAGAGGCACTGGAGCTCAAGGTAAGGACAAACAACAGGGTTAGGTGCTGTAAGGCACAAGAAAAGATGAAAAGAGGCATGAATTATTTGCATTGAATTTTAGACAAGCAGGGAGATTATTAATCACAATTTTAATCTTAAACTGACTTTACAAAATTATCTCAGTTATAAAAACAAATATATCAACAGACAACCCTGAACATGTTTTCTGCATAAAATGAAAACTTCATATCTGTAATCTGTTGTGCAGTTAAGGGCAATTCTCTTCAACTCTCCAGAGCTTGGCTTTCTCCTATGTAAAATAAAGGGACCTACATTAGGGGTTCTCACCTGGAGGACACAAAACTTGTCAAAGGTATATAGGTAATATTGGTGGCATTTTTTCCCTAATAAAATATTCCAAAATTGTAGTGCTTCTGAGAACATTTGTGTTTAGAGAGAACAGTGAGGGAAGGAAAAAGGTTGATAAAGGAAGGGGCATTAATCCATGTATCTGAAAAATTTGAGATAGCTGATGGAATAATTCCTACTGACCAACACCAAATAAATGAGGTTTGGAAAATAAATCAGTGACAACCACTAATGAAAGATGAGCCATTAATCTCCATAATAAACAGAAACTCAAAACTAATTTCCAATCAACTAAGTTACAATTTTTTTTTTTGCTATACTGCCGGAGAAGCACATACTATTCTTGCTTACAGACTAATTCTTTTTAAATTTTTTTTTTTAAATCACAACTCATTTCCGTGAATCAGTATTCTGGATCCTGTTCTCAATCAAATCCAAACCAAGAACTGAACTGGAAACTGAACTTGATATGTGGGTTATCTCTTTCAAAAACTAAAGGGAATAGAGACAGAGAGAATGGACCTGTGATTTCATTACAGGAAGTTCTCAGAAATTTCCTCTACCAATTAAGTTGAACTTTCTCTGCAACTCAAGAGTCTCAGAGAATTGCCTAGGGTCACAAAGAGCTTGTTTAAAGGACTTGTCCAGGGTCACACTACCAGTATTTCTCATAAGCAAGATTTAAACCCATGTCTTCCTGATTTCAAGGCCATTTCTCTATACTTCACACCATGCTACACCTCTTCAAAAACTATACCCAGAAGTGGTTGACAAAAAACAGAATCAAAGACCTCATTAATTAGACTACTCTAACATATAACAACTTTATGATCCTAAAAAAAATTGTTCTGTACCTAATAAAATCCTTTATATGAAAATTTTTTGTACATTTTTCATACACTGTATATGAAAAATTTTTGTACATTATGTGAATATGTACAGTAAACTCCAGAACTGATACCTTTTCACATTAAACAGGGGACATGGGTAGGTTTTCCAAAAAGCAAAGAGATATGGAGACTGAAATTTTGGGAAAGATAGTGAGGTCCTCCAGATCTTCCCGTCTGCAAATGACATTGTGTTAATTGCATTAAGCCCTATGTCATCACAGGGCCTCCCTCAATGACAGCCAAAATAATTCAAAACTGGCATGACCAACAATTCATACAGAAAAAACTAACTAGATGGAAACTGCTTACAAGTTCACTTGGAAAATCAGTTCTTTGAGTTAGCATATCAGTACACACATTTGAGATAAGCAATGCAGATGGCCAATGAGCTTGGCTCAGAATTGAATAGGATGAGATTGGATTACATTTAAGAAATGTACAGTTCTTCCAATAATTCCAAGTTGATCTCTAGCTCAAGTATTTTTCATGTTTTAAACATATTCTCCATATAATGTATCCCCTCAACCTCCAAAAAATCATTACCTTCCCAAACCCATTATTCTTCCTAAACTTCCCTGTTTCTGTTTAGGGCATCACCATCTTTCAAATTACTTAGATTTACAAGAAGTTATCCTCAACTTTTTTCTTCCTTCAGCCTTCATATCCAGTCAGTTGCCAAGGTTTGTCAAATTCCCCTCCAGGTCCTGTTCTTGAATTCTTGATGTTAAAAACCCTGTGTCTGCTGCTGCCTCATCCAGGTACTTCCCTGGGCTACTATCACCTCTTTTCCTTGGAACATTTAACAATCACAGGGTCTTTCTTGAAGGCTTGTTCCATTCTCCCACTGGTGAATTTCTACTGGGGCCTCCATTTTGTGCAATGGCCAGGTAAACCTTCATTTCCCTCCTGGACCAACTGCAAATTTTTGGACTTCAAACCCCAGCCTTCACCCTTTAGTTCCCTTCTGTGGATTGTATTACCCAATTAGAACATAAACTCCCTAGGGGGAAAAGATCATCTTTCTTTTTGTTTATATTTATATTCTCAGTGCTTAGCCATACACACAGTAAACACTTAATAAATACTTGGTTTTCTTTTTTCCTTCTACCTCTACAATATATTTCACATTATCTCCTCCACACTCACAAAGCCACCAGTCTAGTTCAGGCCCTCATCTCCCCTCTCCTGGACTACAGCACCAGCCCCTTCTAACTGGTCTTGCCAATGCACCCTCAGCTGCCAAACTGGTAGTTTTAAAGCATATTTGCTTAAAGAAACTACAGTAGATCCCTTTTTCCTCTAGGATAAAATATAAACTCTTTTGTTATTTAAAGACCTTCATTATATGGTTCAAGCCTATCTTTCCAAGTTAAGTTCAGGTGCCACCCTTTTGAACATGTTTTATATTTCGTTTTCTGAGTTTACATTCTTTCACCCAATGGAATATAAGTTCCTTGAGGGCAGTGTTCATTCACTTCATTTTTGCCTTTGTATACCCAGTGCCTAGTAGGTGCTAAATAAATGTTTGTTGTTTGTTTGCTTCCTTACGGCAAAAGATATATTACTGAAGAGGTATACAATGGCTGCAAAGAGGCTGCAACATATTTCCAATGATGATCTAAGTGCAAGAAGTGAGCTAACGGCTATTAGGGAGTAAATGCATCTATCAAGAAAAAACTGGTCTAGGGCACTCATATATTGAAAATGAAGCATAACAAACACCAACCACATCACTACACTATACCCTACCTGTACTGGTATCTATGAAATGTAAAAAGACCTAGAGAAAGGGTTCCAGTACACTGGAGAGATCTCCTATCTACAGATTTGCTTATGGAAGAATCTGGCTATTCTTGAATCCTCAAAGAGATGTATTCTCCAAACACACTAAGTTCATTTCATATAATAATCCCATGAATCTGCCATGTCTAACCACTCTAAAACATTTCAGAAATTATTTTTTTCAGCATGTACTTATTCTTATTTTCTACTCATTTATGTTAAATAGCACTTTTTTTATGTTCCCAAGTTTGACTCGTGAAAGCTTTAACAATAAACATACTTTGTCTCCAGCCAAAATACCACTGGGTGTCCCAGGTAGGAATTAACATATGCTGGACTAAATAATGAAAACTTTCTCTGGGTTTAAAAAAAGACTGCATTTTGTTGTTGTAGCTTCGATGTATAAATGTTTACCCATTCCAAACAACATTTGTTAAACACGGAGCACAGTTTGGGGGGGGGGGGTTGTGTGTGTGTGTGTGTGTGTGTGTGACAAAAAAAATAAAAAGCTTGTTAACATTTGGTCCTTTATTCTCCAATATGAATGCTTAGGGGTACAAGGAGAAAAACACTCAAGCTGGATGAAAATCCTTGCATCCATACTCAAGAGTCCAAATTTGTATCAGAATAAATACACCTGAAAATCATAGGATGTCCAGATGAAAACAAAAAAAACCCCAATGGCAAATTAAGCATTTGGTTTTACCATAAAGAAAACCACCACACTTTAATAATAACAGCTGATATTTATATAGTGGTTTTTGGTTACAAACTCTGTGAGTTAGGTAAAATAGCTTATTATATACATTTTTTAAATGAAGAAACTCAAGTTTAAAGAGGTCAAGTGGTCTAAAGCTGTAGGGGTGGGATTCAAACCCTGATGGTCTTTCCTAAAGGTCTCTAGACTATATATCATGCTCTAATCTAAATAGTGAATCGCCGACCTAGTTTTTAACTTCTGAGAATTTATGAGATTAAACATTTGAAGCCCAACCTCTCATATTTAAAGCTTATGTAAGAATTTCAAGGAAAAAAATATTTTAAAGTGATAAGGCAAGATCCTATGTGCTGGTTTTAGAAAACATGGCAATAACTAAAGTAAATCAACTGATTTAACATTTTAACTAATTTTCATATAAACCCTTCATGAAAACAGGCAAGATTTCTGAATTTCTAAAGAATTCCAAATCTCCACCAAGAGTTTACCAGAAATAGGATAAAATTGACATTAAACACATATTTGGAATTTTTAAATGAAGATTTTATGAGTTGAAATGGTCACATCTGGATCATACATGGACTGAATTAAAGTTATATTTTTCATAATACTTGTTAAAGAACAAAGCATTTTAAATCTGATATCCTTAAGTGATAGCATATTAAAACACTGGCAAAATCACTAATACTACATAAATTCTATTTAAGATTAGTACCGTAGCCAGTACTCAAGATTTCTCTTTTCTAAGTTGAGGGCACTGTGTTCTCTTTTCAAAAGTAGCATTTAAATGAGATTTTTTTTAAAAAGCATGATTCAAGTCATAAAGTATATCCAAAATCAGTATTATTAAAACTTATAAGATTTGGTTTTTTTTTTTTAACAAGAAGTGTGCAAACAACATTTTATGGCAGTGGAAATAACTGGGAGAAAAAACCCTGAAATTATGTCAGCATCTCTCCCCCTCCCTCCTTCACAAACTGGAGAATACAAATGTCCCGTTCGGTATTAAATTCAACCACGGTCACCCTGACGTAAACTGTAACCCAATATGTCCCTCTTACTGCGGAGACCGGCATTGACCGAAGCTGCTGTTACACCAAGCACATCACTACACTATACCCTACCCCACTCCACCCCCGCATTTCAGTCATGCTTTCTAGAAATGGGGTCAGTCAGTAACAACTACACATGCACAATCCTATAATCTCCCAAAGTCAGCAGCGTGTAGAAAAGACCAGAGAAGCAGCAGAAGCAAAGCGGGAATGAATAATGATGCACCACTACCCGGAACTCGGAATCATTTCACTCAGAAGAGAACTCGTCCCGTTTGGATAATATTTTTGCTACCGCAGAGTTGATCCCGGGACAGCTACAGCAACCGGGTGAAAAACGTTAAGTACTACGCTCTGGACAAGGGCAGGGACCAAAAAGTGCATGCACAGGGAAACTGAATGACGGTCACTGGATCCCTGTGGTAGGAAACCAGAATGTACTTCACGAAGATGCAGTTTCTCTACAAATATTCTTATCTCCACCACTGCCCAGCCCTCTCCCCACCCCAAAGCGACAGGAAACTCGTTAAGCTCAAAGGGCCAGGGAACTCTAGGTCAAAGATCGGAGAAACTGATGCAAGGGAGTGGGGGCGGGGTAGCCGAAAAAAGTAGAAGAGACCTTAAGAGTCAACTTTCTCCTTTGCAGCAGAAGTCACCATTGCGGCAGGAGGCGAAAATCCTTTCAGCAGCTTCCCCCGGCATCTGGCACAAAGCCGTGGGGACATCGGAGCAGTTGCGTCCCTCGGCAAGCAGCCCTCTTTCCTACGAGTCACACGCGGCCACTAACTCCCCCCTACCCCCCCAAAACCCCCAACTCCGGCGATGAACCCAGAGGGTCCCGAGGAGCTCCGAGAATCCAGCCAGGGTCAAACTTCCCAACTCCAGACTCAGTCTCCTTCTTCCCCCATCCAACCACTGAATGGATTAAAACGCAGCCCCCACCCCATTATCTTTAAACCCTAGGATGGAAATAGACACCTCCCCCCCCAAAAAAAACCCCTACACAGACACTTAAAACAAAAATACCCATCCCATCCTAAAATGAGGTGAGCAGAGTGTGTGCGTGGGGAGAAATTAACACATACACACACTCACACATACAGCACACACACACCCACAAAACAAGTAACCAACCCGGAATCTCGGACCAGAGAGGAAGGAAGAACGACTCTGTGGGCACTCGGGGGAGGGAGGAAAGGGAAGGGGCCGGAGGCGCCGGCAGGAGGAGAGGGAAAGGGGAAGAGGCCGGGAGGCGGACGGGCTTCCCCGCCCCGGGGCAGCCCCTCACTCACTTCGGCGCTGTCGCTCGCGTTCTCCACAGCCATCTTCTGCCACGGGTCCGCCAGCTGCGCCAGCGGCATCTTCCCCCCTGACCCGCAGCCACCGGCACCGTCTCCTCCTCCTCTCCCGCCTCCTCCTTCTCGGGGAATCCTGCTCCTCCGCCTGAGCCCCAGAGCCCCGGCGCGCGGCGGCCGCGGGACCCCGGGGGGGGAGGCACGGGGGCCGACACCCCCCCGAAACGCCGCACTCTCTCGGCGAGGCGCCCGCACCGGCGGGCGGCGAGACGGTGGCTGCGGCCGCCGTCGGTGGGGATCTCGCCTTCTTCTTCTTCTTCTTTTCCTCCTCCTCCTCCTCCTTCTAACGCTGCCGCCGCCGCCTGTGCTCCTCCTCCCAGCCCCGCTCCCTCTCCCTGTGCCCCCGCCGCCGCCGCCACCGCCGCCGCCGCCGCCGCCACTCGCTCCCCCACTTCCGCTCACAACATGGCGCCTAAACGATACCTGTCCCTCAGAGCGAGGCTCGGGCAGCCGTGCGCAGCCCCCTGAGGGGGCGCGGGGACTCCGAGGCCACGCCCTTCGATGCCGCCTCCTTCTCCGGTTCCCCCACCCTCCCCCTCTTTCTCCTCTTGGCCTCTCCCAACCCTAGGGCGGGGTGAGACTAAGGAAACCAAGTGGGTGTTGCGCGAGTGGTATGGATAGGGAAAGGAGGAAGGGGCAAATGCTTCCAAACCGGAAGGTGTGGGAGACCGGGAAACCCTCTTACTGTAAGAGCTGGGTGTAGCGTACGGGAGGATGACATTATCCCGGGGATTTTGCTCACTCCTGTGGGGTGGGAGAAAATCCCAGGGTAGTTTGTCACTTTGGCACTTTTGTCCGTCTGTCTCTCCGAAGGCCGGCCTGTAGCAGAAAAGGCGCTGTACAGGCTGACCATCCCTGGGCAAATGACCTTGACCCACAGTATAAGAAAAACCTCTGGCTAGGTTTATCATAATAACAAAGCAAACTGTTACTAAGTGTGTGTGTGTGTGTGTGTGTGTGTGTGTGTATACACAGCATGGGAGAATAATAACAGCATCCTCTGTTCAGTTAAAATGCCCCATTCCCTTGTTTCTAGAGAAGCCTCGGATAAGGATGTTTTGGGGGGTCCTTTGAGGTACTAGCTTTTCCAGGCTCTGCTTCGAGCCCTGTTTCTCTTAGAAAGATTTACTCTCCCCAAAGTAAAATTCCCGAAATCTGGATTCCAGATAACCAGTAGGAACCCTTGTGGTCCACAAAAAGGACTCAGGTTTCAGTCCCCATCTCTATCTCCCCCAGCTCATCCTCCCCAACCCGACATTCCTCCAATATTGTGCAGCCCAGGGCTTACTACTGTGGCCGGCGCTACAGAAGAGTGATATTCTTCCACGAACGCAGAAGCACGAGATGAATTGATCCTGCCACTCTCCAAAGAAATCAGGGTAGGGAGTTATTAAAAATATGTTGTAGGCAGGAAGAGTAGGGTTCCTATCATTCCGCTGATTTAAAATAAAAGATGAGGTTAGAAAGTAGGTCTGGTTGGGGGCGGAGTAAGTGGGAGTGAGTAAGATACCGGAGAGGACAAGAGAGGGTCTGACTCCCCCTTCTGCCATAAAGAGGAAGGACCACACTATACAAATCGAATGGTACTAGAAATTTTATCTCTCAAAAGCATTAAAAATTAAAAAAAAAATCAGAAATGCCAGTGTTGGGAAGGACTGGGAAGTCATGCCATATATAAATGAGTGTATGATTGCCTAATTCAGCCCGGGTTATAGGAACTTTCAAAGCACTCTCTCAGAAGTGTATAAAGGCAACACTGTACAATGAAAGGCGACTGAAGTTACTAAGTGCCTTTAAGGAGGAAAAAAAAATATCAGCGGACGAGTCACTGTTGCACACTCCATTTACTTATTTCTCTGGTGCCATTGTTTTCAATAGCATCACCTCCGTTCCTTCCCAGCCAAAACTCCCTCTTGGTCCCCACCCACGCACTGTGCCAGAAGACATTTCACATAATAGATTAGCTCTTTGTCAACATTGGGGGGGAAAAAAGTTCCATTTCATATAACACAAAAGAATCGATCTGTTTTCTGGCTTCGAATACCTGACAAGCTTATAGCTTCCTTTCTAAAGCAGGTGAGAATTATTACAGTTTGCTAACAGGTGTCTATCATTACTAGCTTGGTTTCAGAATCAAGCCCTTATTAGAGGAGAGGCACCAATTTCAGTGTTACTAGGAAAACTAATTGGTTAATCCCGAGGATGTAAAGAAAACTAGTACACTGGGTTCTTAATGAACTGCCGAATTTTTTTCTCCCTCATTCTCAACTGTACTAGATGTTGATCATCCTCTTTCCATTTTCTCTATCACCCTTCTCCTTCGTTAGCCCTCAGCTCACGCTATAACTACGTGGTCACAACTGCAAAATCGATGTAAGTTAGCTCTTTGACCACCAGCCTGTAACTGACCAGACTGCAAACCAACCACTCAACTTTGGGAAGCTTTAAAAGTTTTCTATTTGTCCTTCCCCTTACAACGATGCAAGATTGTCTGAGGGCATCAGGCTAGTCAGTTGCCTATACCTGCTCCTATTATTAGATATATTAAGTGCTTTTAGGCATTTTTTAGATATAGTAAGTGCTTTTGGGTATATCAATACCACCTTCCTCCCTTGTCCTTCTTCTATTGCATCCCTACTGGTCTGAATAGTTGGGACAATGTAGAGGTGGATAGTAAATAGAGGTGCTGGACTTGGAGTCAGGAAGACCTAGCCT
This sequence comes from Phascolarctos cinereus, assembly GCF_003287225.1. Classification (NCBI taxonomy): domain Eukaryota; kingdom Metazoa; phylum Chordata; class Mammalia; order Diprotodontia; family Phascolarctidae; genus Phascolarctos; species Phascolarctos cinereus. Next base: position 84,125,772 of record NW_027556098.1, on the reverse strand, counting down.
AGGGTCAAAGCCTCCCTCAGACACTTATTAGCTTTGTGATGCTGGACAAGTAACTTAATTTTTTTGGGTATCGGTTTCCTTATCTGCAAAATGAAGGGGAGGAGTGCACTCTATGCCCTCTAAGGTCCCTTCTGACCCTATGATCTTTGGATTTCTTATGCTAAGCTTGGTTTTCCTTATTTATTCTGAACCAGAGTCTTTCCAGAGACCAATCAGTTCTCCTTGCACCCACCAAAAAAATAAAGCCAAGGGTAGGATGGAAAAATGCTGGACATAGTATCTAGTATGAAAAACAGCATAGTATAGTGGATAAAAAACCCACATCAGGGAAAGTGAGGAAGATCTGGGTTTAAGTACCACTTCTGAAGCATACTGGCTTGGTCATCCTGTGCAACTCACTTATCCTCTCAGTTCCTCTAGTCATTTTGCTGAGACTGTAAATTGCAGAACAGTTGTTCTGTATTAGTAGGGAGAGATTCGTCACTGGAAGCTCCTTTCTATACCCAGCGAATCACGGGTGTGTTCCCTCCCCCCCAAATCTGTTCATATTTTGTGTCCTTGAGTAAGTTATTCCACTTTTCTAGGTTTTGTTTCCTCAGGTGTAAAAAGAAAGCTATTGGACTAGATGCTCTGTAAGGCTACTCTGAGTTCTATATTTTTATGATGCTGTGATTACACTGGATTGTAGAATAAATGAATTAAAAAAACCCAATCTGAATTTATCTGTTATAGTGAACCATCCTTGTGTGTGATAATTCAGCCATACAGAAGTCTGAGGACTAACAGGTTGAAGTTGCATATTGCTATTATTTTGCATTTAAGCATAAAATTTTTTGTGTGTCCTCCAAACATACTTAAAAACATTACTATCCTACATAACAAATGAAAACACAGTAAGCGTGCTATGTTGTGCTTCATGACAACTGGCAAATTAATAGCAAACCTGTGACTAATGCTCCAAGTCACTATCCTTGGTTGACTAAAATAGTATTTTATGGCTAATAAAACTGATGTGTGTGTGTAACATTACAGTAATCAGCTTCTTAAAGTTTATCTTAAAAAATAAATAGAATTTCAAGCTTTTATTCGTTTATTTTGCCACAAAAAATGTTAGAATATTTTTGACAAAAAATTAATTGATAAGCTTATATGAGACCAGTGGATGAGTTAGTCCTAGTACCTAGTGTTAAACATTAAATAAGTTGCTAATAATAGCTTGGTACCTATGCACTCAATAAATATTTGTTAGCCTGATTTTCTTCATATAAAAGAAAGAAGGCTAGATTCGAGGGTTGAATCATCTCTAAGGTCTGATGTTACCTTCAAATTCTTTGATTTACAAAAATACAATTCTCTTTCTTTCTACCTGAAAGGAATGACTTACATTTCTTATTGACAGGAGTAAAATATTTTGTTCATTTGAATTTTAGAGCAACATAGATTATGATCAAATGAGATCACTTTGCATGTGATTTATATGAGATCACATGTAAAGTGCTTTGTAAACTTTAAAATACTAAATGTTAACTCTTATTACTGCCTCTTCTTTAGTTGGGTAAATTTAAGCAAGTAAAATGTAAGGACTGGGAGAAATTTCTGTGGAGGGTCATCAAAAAGAGCTGTTACTTTAAATGATAGCTGACAGTTTTGCCTAAGGCAGGGTTGAGTTTTACTGATTGGTAGAAAATGGATCTGAATGTAGTGTTGGTAAAGAAAAATTGGCAAAGAATGTACTCCAACCTTCTACTCCTTTCACTGAGTGAAACTTACTACATACTTCTGCAGTGTAATGACCTCACATTCCACTAGTCTTCTGGTCCTCCTTTTTCAGTTTCTTGGTTTTCAAAGTGAAAATAAGGAATTAATCAATTGCTTCCTGTCCCCACCCCTGCCCCTTTAACTCTGTCCTGTACTAGTTCTCTCTCCTCAATTCCTCCCACCTACTCATGCATAATATTGGAAAGTTATTGCTTGAAATTGCAGCTTAGAATAACTGCAAACATCACTAGAAATTATGGAATAGGTTTCCAAGAAATCATTCCCAATGCATGACAGCACAACCAGACTTAACCTCCCTCACCCCCACTAGTTTCCTGCTGTAATTATAACCTTTGTACATAGTTTAAATGTGCATGTATTTAACATTGTTCAAAAGTAGAATTACGTCAGTCTGGACAAGTTCAAGATGACTAACTATGGCTCATAGCTCAATCTCTACTTCATATAAATCCAGATTCACAGCTGAACAATGTTACAGATTTGTCACAGTTTAGAAAGTTAAGAAAGAATCATCACATCTCTCAAAAGTTTTCTATTCCTTTACATTATCTGAAGCATCTTCTATTTTTCGCAAAAGAAAACCGTAACCACTGGTAACTGTTCCTAGGAAAAAAAGGAAAAAAAAGATTTTATAATATCAGATTTAGAACTGGAAGAGACCTTAGGTCACCAAGTCCAACCCCCTCATTTTACAGGTGAAGAAACTGAGGCAGACAGAGGATAAGTAACTTGCTCAGGGTTGAATGAAATAAATTCAAATCCAAGTCTTCCAGATTCCAGGTCCAACACTCTTAGCTGCTATATTAGAGAAAGTTAAGTGGTACAGTGGATAGAGCAGTGAACCTGGAGTTAGGAAGACGTGGTTTCAAATCCAGCTAACAGTGACTAACTATAATCTTGAGCAACTCACTTAGCTCCCGTCTGCCTTAGTTTCCTCATCTGTAAATGAGGAGAATAACACCTACCTCTCAGAGTTGTTGTAAAGATGAAATGAGATGATAGTTGTAAAGCATTCTGCTAACCCTAAAATTCTAAATAAATGTTAGCTATTATTATTATTATTATTATATTATCCTACTCAAATTTCACCCCAAATTTATAAATACATGCTAATTAGTTTAACAAAATGCATGGAAATATAATCTTATCTAAAATTTAATTTTTCCTTTGAATGTCTTCAACATTGCTTAAGAAAGAAAATAGTAAAATATACATTTGACTATTATTTGAAAGTTTAAAAACATTTTTTATTTGAAAGAATAAAGTTCACATTTATTATCTTTCTGTCTGCATTTTTAGATGGTCTATAAAAATTCACACTTTTTTCCAAAAGAAATGAAAATTAAAGGGAAAGCAACCTTCTTTCAAGTCCTTTTGAACTCTAAAAGCCTCTGATTCTATGTGGTGGAACTTGGAAGAATGTAAATAACATCTATTTAAGAAAACTAAATGTAATGGTGAATTTAAAGGCTCTATTTACATTTGGAATATTTCCTTTTGCTTTCTTCAGAAATCTAAAAACTCTATGTTTAAAAGGGAAATCAAGTACTTAATCCTAACAACTTATTATTTTCCATTCAATGTAGTTCTTCCTTCTTAAAACTATGGTTAATAACAAAAACAAAAACAAAACCTGTCATATATATGTTGTACATTGTCCATTTTTTCATTCATTCATCTAATAAACATAAATTAATTGAATATATAAGTGAGCTTATTTGGTATGCATACACCCAAATGTTTTTAAAAAATGGATATTTGGTGTCTCATTTGTTAGCTTCTTTTTAAAGTATGATTGTTAAAAAATAAGGTTAGTTAAGTCTTGGCTTCTTTAGTTTGATGAATAAAAATGTCCTTTATTATTGAGTACTCAATAAATGTATGCCTAAAAAATTTCCCTAAATTATACACCCTAATGAAATGTGTGGCCTTACCTATGAGTGCTTGTTCTAAACCAAGTGTCTGTATGTAACACTGAATAATTTTGTGAGTGATCCCTACAGATGATTTCACTTAATGGAGTACAAAAGCTTAAATTAAAATGGCGTGTCATATGACCTACTATTCTGCTTTTATTGCAACATCTGTTGAAATGTAAATGATTATGGACTATGACCAAAACTTTGTTTACATAGTGATCCAAATAAACTCACCTAAGTATGATTCAAAGTGAGCAGCTTTACCTGAGTCTTGCTTGGTTGGGAAGAGAAGAAAGGATAGGTAATTTGAAGGAGGGAATATTTTCTTCTTTAGATTGATTTCTGAAAAGTTCAGTCCTAAGAGGTATTATTTTATTTCAGAGTGGCATGGTAGAAAAGAATTAGGGGACTTTGAGGTCTGACAAGGTGGTGAAGTCATTCTGGAAGTTTTAATAATCCCAAATTTTCCCTCCAGTATTCATTTTAGTAGAGTAGAAAGTTCTCACTAAATGTTCTTGTTAGTAAATGTTAATTCATAAGAGGGAAATAATACATAGGAAAAATATTTCCCATTTCAAACTGAAATTAAACACAGCTGTAATAACATTAAGCGAGAACACAATACAATGTGTTCCTTGTGTGAGTAATTCATCTGATCAACAATCCATTTCTCCACCTATCAATTTAGCTCTGCTTGTAAGAGCCGAGGTTCTTTTTTTTTTTTCAATCCACAAACCACTTTGGTGGTGGGACAAAAGGCCCCATGGACCATCCCTTTCTTCTTGCTACTGTGAGAAAAAAAAACCCAGTCTTGCAGAAATTGTACCTGGAAAGTATTTTTAATGTTTGTTTTTGTGTTTTTTAAATGTTGATTTGAATTTGCAATGGGAAAATATGATTTTAAAAATCCAAATGTGTTTTTTCCCCTGTAACTTGCTTTTAAGACCAGCCTGCAACCATAACTCAACTTGAAAGGCCCTTGAGAACCCACTATAGGATCACATTATGTTCTATTGCATGGCAGCAGACTGAATCCCAAACCTCAATTGTCTCCAAAAAAACCCAAAACAAAACATGAGCCTTCTGTCCCAAGAAAGACAGCAAAAGAGTGTATGTATGGAGCAATACAAAACCATCACCACCATGAGGAGCAAATGACAATAGTACCATAATGGTAAATGTACCATTTTTAAAAATCAAGAATCACATCAATCACATTTTTTAAATGTCTCATTTCCAAGTGATTTTTGTATTTTATAAAATTGTATTTTGTTAAACTATTGGGAGATTTCTTTAGTGTGATAAAGACTTTAAAGGATTATTTACTTGCAATTATTCTTTTTCTCATAACATTTAAAGCAAATAATTGTATCTGCAGCTAACTGTAAATGCAACCATTTCCACATACTTTTTAATTGAAGGATGAGGGATTGATTTTACAGGACCCAAGATAAAGAGGCCCTTAGGGAATTTTAAGAAATATACTTCATAAAATATATTGAAATTAGAAGCCCAAAATGGCATGAACCAGTTGAAACAAGTATAAGAAATTTATTTATGTTTATCATTTATTTATGTCATCCTTGCTGTCAAGTAGAGGTTAGTATTTCATTTCCCTCTCCCCTCCCTTGTGATTTCATCTGTATAGGGAACTCCCTCTGAGTAAAATTCCTCTTAGAAAGCTGCCTGGGGCATTGAGAAGTTAAGTGACTTTCTCAGGGTCATCCAGTCAGTGTCTTCACATGCTGTGCAGATGACAACAACTTGTTCAAAGAGCAATGAAGGCAGCTGAAGCAGGTACAGTGGAATGCTTAGAGCTTGGTCGGACATCGAAGACACCAAGGCCATCCTGGCTCATCACCAGTCATCTTGACTTTTGATTTGCCACTGGACTTCTAGTCTGGCAGATAGATTCAGGCTGATGAATTTATGCAATTCTGCCTCACTTAAATCCAATTCATGAGCACGTCAAGACATCCTCCCGTGATGTCATTGGACCTTGTCAAAAACAAAGGAAGAACAACAACTAGTGTGGGTTAGAGCCAGGATTTGAACCCCATCTTCCTGAGTCTGAGCTGGCTTTCTAACCATTAACTCATACTGACCCCAGCATACCTCTGAAATGAAGAAAAAAATTTTTTTTCATTATGAATAATGCTTTTAAAATTATCAAAAAAAATTCTTAGTGAAAAGTTTGTTCGTGTTCAGTTGGGTCCTACTCTTTGCAACCCCATTAGCTTCTTTTTTTTTTTTGCAAAGATATTTGATTGGTAAACTGAAGAGGAGGGCAAGAAGAAGGATGAATAATCAGAGAAAAGACTTGATACTCAAATGCATTTATTGTTCAGTCATTTTTCAGTGTGTCTGACTCTTTGTGACCCCATTTGGGGCTTTATTGGCAAAGATACTGGAGTGGTTTGCTATTTCCTTCTCCAGGTCATTTTACAGATGGGGGAGCTGGGGTAAACAGGGTTAAATGACTTCCCCAAGGTCATACAGCTAATTAGTGTCTGAGGCCAATTTCGACCTCATGAAGATGACTGTTCCTAATTTCAAGTTCAGTGCTCTATCTACGGTGCCACCAGTGAAAAGTGCCATGGGGCAAAGATTTCATTGACAAATGTCATTCAGATATTATTGAAAAAGTTTATTTAGCCACTAGATCTCTAATTTCACAGATGTTCACCAGTACAGATCACCATCTATCTATTTTTTTCCACCCTCAGCTATTGTTTTTCGTATCTCCACATAAATTCTCCAGGCAGGATGTAGCCACAGTCCTCTGTGTCTTTTTTTTTTTTCAACATATTGTGGGAGCAGAACTCAACTGTTTATCTGTTATCCCTCAATCTTCCTATATAACTGGCCCAAGTCTTTTTCTGATCATGCATTTCCTTGATAATATCTTAGACAGAATATCACTTGGCAACACATGAAACAAAGTGACTAAAAATGTTTAAAAAAATCTCCTTCCTAATATCTCTATTCTTGCAGAATCTATAAGAATGAGAACAAATATATTGTTTCTCAATGACTGATAAGCAGTCTGAGTAGGTCAACTTGTTATTTATAATTATAATAGTGACCTTCACAGTATGCAAAGTTCTTCACAGTATACAAAGTTCTTTCCTCATAACAGTTTGGTAGGTTACCCAGGCATGATTAGCTCCATTTTATAAGTAAACAGAGGCCCCAGGGACTTTCAGTGACTCACCCAAGGCCACAAAACTAGTAAGCAGAATTAGAATTCAAACTTAGCAATGCCTCCTAACTCACAATCCAGTGCTCTCCCTCTGTATTGGTCATGTCGAAATATGGGAGTAGCTCATGTCATGGGATTTTTAAGGAACTTTTAAAACAAGTCTTATGAAATCAGTTTTATAAGAATTACGGTAGGCAAATAAACATAAAGTATTCATCATATTCATCTTTTCTTACAGCATCCATTAGAATGTGATTAGGGATCATTTCATTTACTGTATCTGTATCCCCAGCACCTGTCACAAAGTGGGCGCTTGATAAATCAGTTAGTCAATAAATAATTATGAAGAACCTACTGTGTGGGGGCAGCTAGGTGGCACAGTGGATAGAGCACTGGCCCTGGAGTCAGGAGGACCTGAGTTCAGATCCAGTCTCAGACACATGATACTTACTAGCTGTGGGACCCTAGGCAAGTCACTTAACCCCGATTGCCTCACCAAAAACAAACAAACAAACAAAAAACCCCAACAAAAAAACCTACTATGTGCTAAGCCCTGGGGATACGAAAAAGGTGAAACTCAGTCCCTGCCCTCAAGACATCACAATCTAATGGAAGAGACAATAGGAAAACAAGCAACAGCTAGATACTGGACAAATCAGAAATAATTAAGAGGAATTATGAACTGATCCAACCATTTTGGAGAGCAATCTGGGATTATGCTCAAGGAGTTTTTAAATTACCTGTACTCTTTGATCCAGAAATGCCACTACTTGGTCTATTTCCAAAAATGATTAGGGAAAAAGAAAAAGAGCCCATATGTTCTAAAATGTTTGTTTATAAAAGGTCTCTTTGTGGTGGCAAAGAACTGGAAACTGCAGGGATGCCGTCAATTGAGGAATGGCCGAATAAGTTGTAGTATATGATTGTAATGGAATACTGTGCTATAAGAAATGAGGAACAATGAGCTCAATGATTTTAGAAAAACATGAGAAAACTTGCAGGAAATAATGGAGAATGAAATGAGCAGAATAAGGGGCAGCTAGGTGGACACTTACCAACTATGTGACCCTGGGCCAGTCACTTAACCTCGATTGCCTCACCAAAAAGCAAAAAATAAAATACAAATACAAATAAAAATGAGCAGAACCAAGATAAAATTGCATACAGTAATAACCATATTGTTTTAACAAAATTTGAGCCAATAAGTTATTTCATCTATTATGAATATATACATTAACTATAAAGGACTATGAAGAAATATGCTATCTGCATCCAGAGAAAGAATTGATAAAGAGAGGTATATATGGAATAATTTTACATATACGTATACCTATTTGTGTGTAATGGTAGCTGTCTCTAGGATAGGAGGTGGGAGGGAGGAAAGAAAAAGAAGAAATTTACGTGATAATTTTTTTTGTATATTTGAAAGGCATAGCAAGTTGTACATAGTAGATTTGCAACTTCACATGTAATCATCTTTTTATTGTACTATGTTACAGAAATGCTTGTTTTAGTCTATAAATTAAAAAATGTATGGGAAATACTGATAAATGCTTATTAATTGATTCTATTTCATTTATGGACTACCATTTGTAATAGCCATTTCTCAATCAATGGGCATTGATCTTTGTTTCCAGTTCTTTGCTACTGCAAAAGGAGCTGTTATAATATTTTTGTGTGTATGAGAACTTTTTTTTTTTTTATCATTGCCCTCCTTGGAATATATACCTTACAATGGAACATCTGGGTGAAAAATATTGATGTTTTAAAAAATTGACTTTTTAGTCACTTTTTTACCACAATTCCAAAATACTTTCCAAAAGAGTTGGATCAATTTACAACTCTATATTGATTATTCCCATCTTTTGTCATTTTTGGTAATTTTCTGAATTAGAAACTTTGGAGTTGTTTTAATTTTAATTTTTCCAAAGAAATCATTAGTGATGCTGAATAATCTTTCATGTGGTTAATAGTTTGCAATTCTTTTGAGAGTTGTTTACTCAGGTCCTTTGATTACTTATCCTTTGGAGCATAGCCTTTGGCCATATATTTGTAGTAGTCCTCTAAATATCTTGACATCAGACCCATGTAAGACATATTTAGTATACAGACTTTTCCCCAGTTGATCATTTCCCTTGTTATTCTAGTTGCATTGAGCTTGTCAGTGTAGGAGTTTTTCAATTTAATGTGATTGAAATTATCTATTTTATCTTTAGTCATCTCTTGTTCATTCTTTGGTAAAGAATTCTTACTCCAATCATTGCTATGAAACGCATCTGAACAATTGTCCTATAATTTTTCAACTTTAATATTTGTGTTATGTTTTTTCTTGATTTTATTATAGTACATAAGGTGTTGGTCTGAACTTAATTTCAATCAAACTATTTTTCAATTTTCCCAGCAATTCTTGTGCAATGGGAAGTCATTCCCTAAGTAATTTATATTCTTGGATTTATTTAATATTGAGTTATGGAGTTCAAATTTTTTCTGATTCTTCTTTTTCTACTCTGTGCCCTGATCTACTTTTCAACTTTTGGATTGCTACTGAATAATTCTGATGACTACTGTTTTATGTTATAATTTGAGTTCTAGATTAAGCAAACATTTTATAAATTAAAATTAAGTTTGAAATTAATTCATTCAAAATATTAAATATTATTAGGGATGTACATAGTGCTGTGCTAGACTCTGGGAAAGACACAAAGTTTTGATAAAATACAGTTCCTATGCTCTCAGTTTATAGTTTAGTTATCTGCAGACAACTCTAATATGTAGTATTACATGCTAAAATGCATAAGAGAGATGCAAAACAAAAGTGATATAAAGTATAAGAGGGAAGGTTGTGACTTATGGAGTGGATCTGTGAAACACCATAGAGGGGGTGGTATTTCAATTCAATCCCTGTAAAAGACACATAAGAATTAAAATTTGGTTCTGTGTTAGTTCTTAAGGCTTGATATGCATTCATAATTTATACTCTAGGCAACTAAATGACATAGTGGGTAGAATGCCAGGCCTGGAGTCAGGAGAACCTGAATTCAAATCTGGTCTCAGATACTTACTAGCTGTATGATCTTAGGCAAGTCATTTAACCTCTGTTTGCTCATCTATAAAATGGGGATAATAATAGTACCTACCTCCCAGGATTATTATGAGGATCAAACGAGATACTAATTGTAACACACTTAGCACAGTTCCTGGCACATAATTAAGTGCTATATAAATATTAGCTATCATTATTATTATTAGTGAAGTGACCAATAACCATTTTGCTAAGTCCTTCCATCTGTACAGAAGGTCAGTAGTTGGCAAACTCTCCTAAACAGAAGTTTTCCATTCAGATATTATCTATAAACTTGTGATTGCTGATGTCCCTGTTAATGATGTCTATAAACCCCATTCATAGTGCTATTGGCCTTAATACTCCTACTAATTTTACTATATTTATTTCACATTAATGCCTAAAAAAGTTGGTTTTTGCATCATCTTCCAAGTTTGTCAGAATTTTGGGTAGATTAGAGGAGGAAGAGATTAGCTGGGAGGCCTATTGACTAATTTAGGATTGAGGTGATGTACTAGGGTGGTGAAAGAAGGAATGGAAAGGAAAGGACAGTTATGAGATATTTGGAAGGGAGAAATGACAGGACTTCATGAGTGACAATGTAGGTGATGAAGGGTAATGCTAAATTGAAAATGACTCCAATGTTTCCAAGTTGAAAGACTATGGCTGTCAATGGAGACATAGTATTTAGAAAAATAAGCTTATTTGATATGAAGGTGATAAAGTCAGGGAAATATTTAGTTTGAGACATGGAGAGATTGGTTATAAACTTGGAAGGTTGTATTGAAATCAAGCAAGAGGATTAGATTGGAGATTAGATGTAGGTGTCATCATCATTAGAATAATAATCAGAGTAGGGCACGTGAATATTTTCCCTTGATGCCACTGAATTTGGAGGGGGATGAATCGGTGCTGATGAATTTAAAGTACACCAAGTTTAGAGGTTCAGGGTCAACCTTACCAATGGGAGGTGTGGGGGAAGAGGCTATAGTTCCATGCTGAGGAAGGTAGCAGTGGGAAAAGTAGGAATAGCAGTGACCTCAGCTTCTCACAGGGAAGAGGTTTGGCCTGACTAGTTACCACTGCCTTTTCACCAGGATGAAGGGAAATTAGAGACAGGGATCTCCTCTTCCCTTGGGGTGTTATGGCTCCACCACCTTAAGGATTCTCTTCTAAGCTGAGACCAGGAGGTATGTGTAGGGACTGGAATGATGAGTGGCCCCCAATCAAATCTCTGTTTTAAGGAGTTCTATATATGTAGGGTGCGGAGAGTAAGAAGCATTCTTTTTTTTTTGGCTAGGCAATCAGGTTAAGTGACTTGCCCGGGTCACATAGCTGGTAAGTGTGATGTGTCTGAGGCTGGATTTGAACTCAGGTCCTCCTGAATCCAGGGCTGGTGCTAAGAAGCATTCTTTAAAGCAAATCTCAGCTGACAATTATACCCTGCCCATCTAGTCCTTGCCATGGACCTCCCCCAACATGTAAAAAAGGGTTATTAGTGCCTGACCTTCAACCACTGTGGAACAGATGGGAAGTTCATCTGATTGGCATAGGATAAGGTGCCGGTGCCACTGCCACTGTCACACTTTCCCATTGCCCCCTTCTTTGTAATTGTACCAGGTTTTTCTACCTACAGCTGTTCTACCCAAAGAGTCGGAAGAAGAAACCGTTCACATAAGCAATTAACAGTTCATTTTCCCCACCCCTCTCTACCACAGGTGGCCCAGAAACAAGGCCTTCTTCTTCTATCCATTTGCTATACACACAGTGGGGAGTGATACCATACAGACATTGTTATCCTTAGCCAGGATCAAATTAGTAGATAAGCTTCTTCCCCTATGGCCTTCATGCCTTGGTGGAGGGTACTGTCCTTTTGCTACTTCTAGCTTGGGCTGGGATTCATTCACTATCAGTATAAAAAGAAAGAGATAGGTACACCATATTGAATATATGTGTGAACAGCTATGTTGGTAGTGGAGAGGAAAGGCTGGTGAGTGGGAAGGAACACCCAATTGTCTCTTTCACCATGGCTGCCATTCTTAGGGTCTTGGACTAGTCAAACATAGCTAACAACTACTTAGGAAGAACAATTAGTGAAAATAGGAACCTGCCAGATTCTCTGTTACTTGCTCTAGTAACCTGAGGTCTCTCTTTTTACATTTACCCTAATTAAGGGTATCATTCTTTCCCTTTGCCCCCTGTGCAAAGTTTCCTACCTATGACTTTGATCAATATAAAGTAGTTGAATCTTGATAAAGTTTGAATTCTTGTTGGGAGACACAGTGAGAAAAGAATAGGGAGCCTAAAGGAACAAACTTAGTTGAGTGCAGAAAAAGGAAAAGTAGAGCAGGGGAAGACAACATATTAGAGATAATAGATTAAGTTAATAAGAAAGAGGATTAGAGAAAGGGCAAAAGAATAGAGGAGGAAGTCAGAGGGATAGAGAGTTTAGGAAGGATGTCTCCATCCACTGCCAACATTTATCGCTGGATATATATCCTTCCCTATCTTATACCACTCTCCAAATGGATAAGCCTGTATATTTGGTTTGGTGTGGGACTCTGAAGGCAGTGTAGAGAGTTTTAGTTCCAGCTTTTTCATTTGTTGGCTGTGGTAGTAATTTGCCAAAGATAAACCTCAGCTCTAGTTTCCTTAACCTTAAAATAGGAATAATAGTACCTGCATGAAATACCATCTTTGAGACTTTATTGGCTCAATGGACTAAAAGCTCAGTCTATTGACTATAATACTTCCTGGTTGACTAAATACCAAATAGTCAGGAGGAGTAGCTATAGTTGGGTTCAAATGCATGGATGACAGACCAAGATGGGTATCTCAAATAAATAAACTTGGTCTTCTTCAATACTTATTCTTGTTTAACATATTCCTGCTTTGCTGAGTAAATTTCCTTTTGTTAATTGTTTAAAAAAATAGTACCTGCATGATGCTTTTGTAAGGGTCACATGAGAAAACAAGGGTGAAAATCACTTGAAAATATTAAATATTATACAAAAATGAGGCATTATTATTATTATTATTATTTTGACAGGGCAACCTAATTTTGGGTACCAGAGTAATCAGTCTTTGTGACTCTAATCTTCAGCTCTCCTCCAGTCAGGCATATCCCTTGGAGAAGGGTGAGTGAAATTCCAAAATTATTTATTCATGTCTTCCCATAAGCTGCATTTAGATGACCCATGTGTACATACACAAATTACATAGGCAATATACATCTTCCATGAGGAAAAAAATACCCTAATTTGTACAGAAGAGGAGGCAGGCTTAGCAAATATTGTTCCCATCACAAGGTAAAAGATCTGTAGAGCTCATATCTTATATCTGTAGAGGTCTTATATCATAAATTCTTTCTTCAAAAGAAAATTGGCAAGTGGTGGACTTAGTGAGTACCCAATGCTCATATACATAAAAAATTGACTAGATCTTTCTTAAAAGACAGAAAATGAATGGTTACAGATGGAGCAATCATTTCACAATCAAATGTCTTGTTGTAGTCAGATCATCAACTGGTTAGAATAAAAGGTCAAGGTAAATACCAAAGGACATAGATGAGAAGACGCTATGCAATGACAACACTTCCAACTAGATCTGTTTAAACAAGATGCCAACTCTGGAAAATGGGACTGCTTTCCAGTTTTCCCAGCAGTTTTTGTTAAATAGTGAGTATCTTGACCCAATGGCTGGGATCTTTGGGTTTATCAAACACTAAATCGTAGTATTCCTTTATATACCTAATCTGTTCCATTGATCGATTACTCTCTTTTCCATTACTGAATTATTTTGATAATTACAGCTTTGTAATATTGTTTGACATCTGGTACTGCTAGGCCTGCTTCCTTCACATTTTTTTTTCACCGATTCCCTTCATATTCTTGACCTTCTGTTCTTCCAGATGATTTTTTTAAATTATTTTTTCCTAGCTTTATAAAGTAATTTTATTATTGATTGGAATGTCAGTGAATAAATAAATTAACTTAGGTAGTATTGTCATTTTTATCACATTGGCTTTACCTACCCATGACCAATTAATATTTCTCCAATTATTTAGGTCTGTCTTTGTGTGAAAAGTGTTTTGTAATTGTATTCATATAGCTCCTGTGCATGTCTTTGTAGGCAGTATCCTAAGTATTTTATATTGTCTGCAGTTATTTTAAATGGAATTTTCTTTCTATCTCTTGCTGCTGGACTTTGTGGGTAATACATAGAAATACTGATGATTCATGTAGGTTTATTTTGTATCTGCAACTTAGCTGAAGTTGTTAATTGTTTCAACTAGTTTTTTAGTTGATTCTCTAGGATTTTCTGCATATACTGCCATATCATCTGTAAAGAGTGATAATTTTGTTTCTTCATAGCACATTCTAATTCCTTCAGGTTATTTTTCTTGTTGTATGGCTCTAGCCAGTACTTCTAGTACAATATTGAATAATAATGGTGATAATGGATATCTTTGCTTCACCCCTGATCTCATTGGGAAGGCTTCTAGTTTATCCCAATTGCAGATAAACCTTGCTCTTGTTTTTAGATACTTATTATTTTAAGAAAACCTCCATTTATTCCTATGCTTTCTAGTGTTTTTAAGAGGAATGAGTGTTGTATTTTATCAAAAGTTTTTGTTTTTGACTTGGAAGAACAAAATGAGGGCAACTAGGTGGCACAGTAGATAGAGTGGCCAGGCCTGGAGTTGGGAAGACCTGGGTTCAAATCTAGCCTCAGATATTTGCTAGCTTTGTGACCCTGGGCAAGTCACATAACTGTTTGCTTCGGTTTCCTCATCTGTAAGTGAGCTGGGTAAGGAAATGGAAAATCACTTCAGTATCTTTGCCAAGGAAACCCTAAATGGGGTCATGAAGAGTCATGAAGTGACTGAACAACAATAATAACATCAACAGTAACGACGATAAAATGAAGTTTTTAAGGCTTTGCATTTTTTTTTTTTTGGCGAGGCAGTTAAGTGACTTGCCCAGGGTCACACAGCTAGTGCGTATCATGTGTCTAAGGCCAAATTTGAACTCAGGTCCTCCCGACTCAAGGGCCGATACTCTATCCACTGCGCCATGTAGCTGCCCCTAAGGCTCTGCATTTTTAAATAAAGTGTCTCCCAAACATATTGTCCACCCTGTGACCAAGGGCAAAGCTCTGAGCTATAAGAGGGGTCAACCCTTTGGCAAGGGAAAACACCAAGTCACTCACAGCTGAGTTGTATTGTCCTGCCACAAGGGTTTACAGGAGTATCATGTAATGGCAGAGATTTTAAAAGGTGGGAAGGCAGCGCCTGTAGAAAGCAATAAAAAGACTGACCACAGATGAAGATTTATGACCAATTCAGTTGCTTACAGGGAGTGACTCAGGTCCAGATAAGCCTCTTGGGTTCAAGAAGGGTGTGGTTACATAGTTTGGTATATCTGGGAGGCTTCATTGATTTGGGCATTTTGCCATGAGTTTTTCTTAGCCTATCAACCCTTGGACAAGTGGCTAGGGGAGGTGTGGGGGATGTTTGTGTTTCCTACTTCTACTCACTCATTGGCTAAGGGTATGGGGGGATGGGGGTGGGAGGAGGCAGCCTGCTGGTATAAATGAGGATGTGTGGATAAGGCCTTCCTGAGGCAACTTAGGTTGCTCCTCTAATATGGTTACTGTCTGAGACTCTGCCCCTTTATTTTAGGGTAAATGTAAGGGTCCAAGATATAAAACTATACAAAATTATTGGGATCATGGATCCTGACCACTTTTGTCCTTTTTCACTGGAGAGCCTGACCCAGATTGTCCACAGTCTCAGGGAATAGCGACATGAAGCCTCTGAGAATGGCATATAGCTTGATTGTCCCATTGATGTCACCATGACCAATTCTTCAATACTGCAAAAAGCTTTAGGCTTCTTCTCACTCCCCTCTCCCCACCTCCTGCTAACCCAAATCCATTATCATGCTGGCATCAGTTTCAAGGGTCAGTGAGAGCAAACATTGACTTTTTTTTGACCATGTGAATAAGCTTTTAATAGATTTCTACTGTTGTTATGGATCAGGTACAGGTGGCCTTGAATAGGATAATAGATTAAGAGTTGCAAGGCAATTTAGAGGCCTACTAACCCAACCCCTTCATTACACAGATAAAGAGACTTAGACCCAGAGAGGTTAATGAACTTAACTAAGATCCCAGAGTAATAGGGAACAGGGCAAGAATTTGAATTTATGTCCTCTAACTCTACATCTTGTGATCCTTCTATGCATGCTGTCGCTCCTTTGTGATAGGAAAATCAGGAGTAACTGTTGTCTGTTGGATATTTCCTCTGACAGAATGGGGAGATTCCCTACCAGGACTAAGGGATGCATATTTAGTGATGCCTAGGTACCTCTATGAGATAGGCTGCACAATGACCACAATGATAGGAGCACAAATGTTAAGGGGGCTGGTTGGTTGTTGTCTGTATCCAAGAATTTTGGCAGTTGTGTACAGTTCTGGAAAGATCCTACCAAATGGAATCTTGTCTTTTAACAAAGAAAAGTAACTGAGCAAAACCACACAGTATAGAAACTTTGTCTCCAGTGTGTACAACTTTATGTCCCAGTAGTACACCACCTCCCTTCCTGGAGAGAGTAGGTGTATTTTGATATATCTTCCCCAGGACCTTCAGTGGTCATTCCAACATTAAGAGTTTGAGTGACCCTTTTAGTGATCTGTACATTTACATTGTTGAAGTCATTGCGTATTGTGTTTTCTTGGTTCTACTTATTTCACTCCGTATCAGTTTATGCAAATCTCACCATACTCTGAATTCCTCATGTTCATCATTTTATGCCATACAATAATATTCCATTATAATCATATGCTACAATTTTTTGTAGCTATTCCTCAATTAATAAGGGCCTATTTTGCTTCTAGTTTTTTGCAGATGCAGAGTGTTGCTAGAAATATTTTGGACCTTTGTTTCAATTTCTCATTTTCATGGAGTATAAACTCAGTAGTGCAATTGAAGGTTCAAAGGATATGGATAGTTTAATCACTTTTCTTGCCTAATTTCAAACTGAAACCCAGAATGCATAGGTCAATGGACCTGCAGTTAGTAAGAGCTTAGTTCAAATTTTGCCTCAGGTCCCTAGGCAAGTCATTTAATCTCTTTTTGCTTCAGTTTCTGCACTTATAATATGAGGGAGTCAGCCTCAATGGACTTTTAAAACATTTTCCAAGTCTAGATCTATAATCACATGAGTGACTGGACCACTTGACAATTCTACCAACAGAGCATGAGAAGGCCTGTCTTCCCACAATATTTCCAATTTTGGATGTTTTCATCTTTTGCCCACTTGTGTGGAGTGAGGTAAAATTCATTGTCCTTTTGCTTTTCATTTCTCTTACTTAATGATTCAGATCATGTTTTCATTTGGTCACTCATAGCTTACAAGTCTCCTTTTGAAAACTTTATATCCTTTGACCACTTAATCTGTTCAGGATGGTAGGTCATTTTTCAAGCAAGTGTCACTTGATCCTATGTCCAAAGCTACCATCTGCCCTACAGACAATGTTTGTGTTATTTTCTAAAGGAGGTCATTCTCTCGCATGGACTTCCTATTTCAGTTCCTTTGAATAGATGCCCGTGGTTTCATTCCAAGTTCTAGAGAAGCTTTCAAAAGAGCTTAGGGATTAGTTTCTATCACCTATAAGTCACTGGACAGAAGAGAGTGCAAACTGTGACTTTAAATAGTATCAACACTGTTGCACTAGACACAGCAGGATTTGGTCCGGTTATGGGTCTTGATGATGGGAAATATTGTCAAGAATAACACAATCCATTCTGCTTTTGGAAACTCACCTTTTCAGAAGGCCAATGAATTCTTCCCACCTGTATACCTGACAGGCATTCCAGACTCTCAGAAAAATATCAGACTTGGTGAACCATAAACAACAGTTACAAAAAAGAAATTTGGACCTCTTAGCAAACATTACAGTGCACGCAGAAGCAGAGAAGGCAGTAGGGAGAATGTGTAGAACAAAGATGTAGGAATATAGGTAGCATGATGTAGAAAACCAATTCTTGGTAAATCACATGCACCTTCTGGCACATAGGTTTTCCTGGGCTTCAGATGACAGAAATTAAAAACCCCTAATGACCAAACCTAGTGACTTAAAGGCTAGGACTACCATAGAGCAGAAAAATTCACCCTGGCATTATGTTTTGTACCTTGAAACAATGTATGCCCCTTAATTTTCATGGCAATAACAGGAATGACTTGCCTTGGGAAGATGGTATGGGGAGTCAAGAGATAAGCATGACCCATGGGAGATTTTTGGATTGCCACCAGAAGTAGGCACAAATAGGTTTTAGCACATTGCCAGCCAAGAATTGTATACAAGAAGCTGTGTAAAAAAACCAAAACAAAACAAACCCAACAAAACATCAAATGAAAGTGCTATCTACCTTCAGAGAACTGAAAAACTCTGAGGGAAGATTAAAGCATATTTTTTCCACTTTATTTTTCTTACTTTTTCTTCACAATATGGTTAATGTGGAAATACATTTTGCATGACCATGTATATAATGCACATGGTATTTCTTGGCTTCTCAATATGTGGGGAAGGAGAGAATTTGTAATTGAAAACAAAAATTAACACATACACAAAATAATCATCAAATGGTATGGAGTTGGGGCTAGTTAAGTTGGTCTCCAAATTCCTACTGCATACAGTAGGAAAATGAGGCTAAAAAAAATTATGCAGCAACAAAGAGAGATCACAGATGGATAACCCCTATACTCTATTATTACCTAGGATTATCAAAAACTGAGCCTAGAGAAAGGTTCCTAGAAAATTGAGCAGATATCCCTTTGGAGGATGGATAGAGTATAAACTAGAGTCATAAAGAAAGAAAAAGCATGAATAGACTTGGATATGCACTATTTGAGGTGTGCCATTCCCATCGATGAAGAAGTAATATAAGCAAGTATCATAGAAGTAGGATCACCATTTGATTATATGACCCAGGGGATCATATGTGGGAATTATTTGAATATGCCTATATTTCAGCTTGATTAGGAGGTTTCAGTAGAGTCATATAGAGAATCTTCCCCTCTTCACTTCCTCCCCCCCATCCCAAACACCTTAGAGCAATGAAGAAGGGGCTGTAGGAGGGATGATAACACATAGTATTATGGCCAAGGTAGAAAAAAATCTAGGAGTGGGAAGTTGGGTCAGCACTATTACAAGACAGGGCCCCAAACTACTTGTTGCTGAGTTGTGTTGTGATGTCATAGGGGGTGTTGTGAAGTTGGTATGTAGTAGGGAAACTTAAGGGAGAGGAAAAGTGAAGTCTACTGTTGGTAATAATTGACTGACTGCTATAGTGGGGCTCATGGAAGATTTAATTACTTATAGAGAACAATTCAGACCCAGATAAGTCTCTGGGATTCAGAAAGGGCATGATGACATTGTACAGAAGAAAGATTTCTCTGATTTGGGGATTTCTTTCTTTGTCTCTCCTAATGTGCTGGGTCTTGGGAAAGTGGCCAGTGGAGGTGTGTGGTGTGTGTGTGTGTGTGTGTGTGTGTGTGTGTGTGTGTGTGTACATGTGATGTTTGTATTTCTCTTCCTCCAGGTATCTTGTTGGAGTTAGTCTGTTGGCATAGGTGAGTCAGTTCTACACAACCAAATACTTTTTAATAAAAAATAAATACACATCTTTAGGTCAGTTGTGTGATGATAATGGTGCGTTCTACTGCGGAATATAACTTTCAAGAATTTGCTGGTTTCTTCCTAATTTGCTCATCAATTTACTATGAAACATGCATAGATTTACTCTAATGAATATTTTATATATATGGGAAAGTAGGCATATGAGGCAAGATGGTCTCTTGGATACTATTTTGGGTAATCACAAAGTAAAAGATTTTTTCCCCCAATAACTTAACCTTTCTTTTTTCAAATACCTTGAGAATCAATTCCTGTATGTCTTTAGAATTGTGTCTATCACCTCCATATATACTTGGTCTAGTACAACTTCTTTTCCCACCTTTGTTTTCTTAAGCGCCATTTTCATTTCCTCAAGAATCACATGACTGTGATGTTAGCTTCTCCATGTGGTGACTCTACTGTTCTTGATGATGAAAAACATTTGTTATAAAAAAAAGTTGGAAGATCTTTTCCATCTTTTATCTTTTTGCTATCTCCTTTCTGGTTTGATGCTTAAATGCCCTTGAATGCTTGGTTGGAACTCTTGGCAAGTTTCATTTAAACTTTTTTCCTTCTCCTACTTACTCTAACTTGATATGATACTGCTTAAAATCTTCCATTATTCTTAACTATAAGATTTTACAAATGAGTCTATATTCTAAACTAGTCTTGCCTTTGGCTGACACATCACCACTAATTGACAAGTAAAGCATATATTTACTGACATAGGTGGTTTCAAGTTATTTTGTTTTCATTATTATGACAATATACATCAGATTAATTTATGCATGAAATTGTTATAATCAGGGTTCATCTCCTTTCCTTCATCTATTTCCAGTTTTCAGCATCAGTAATTATTTAAATAGGCCAGGTTGAAGTTGTTTTTAATTTAAACCTTATTTCTTATTATTTTTCTATTGATTTATATCTTTACTCTGACAAGACAGTGTTCTGACCGCATACAGGCTATTGATTCAGGAATAGCTCCAACATCAAGAATGACTCATTTCCTATGTGATAAAATAAAATCAAATTAATTTTGTGATGTTATTGTTACTCATCATGGTTAGCACCACGTAATTCTTCTTTTGAAGAAGGTATTCAAGATATATAGGAATGAGGCTTCTGTGAAGTCTACTTGTCTTTAGTTTTTCCCATTCCTTTCTATTAAACCATATTTTTCAACATATTTTTAGCATCCTCACCTATGCTCACCTTTGCACTGAAGTTACTGAATGTCAAAGTATATGTTGATTTAATTTGGAAGATCTTAGTGAGTTATTTGTAAAATTTTTGTGCTTTTTCATTTGCTACAACAGATGTTGCCATATAAGCTGCAATTATTTTCACAGAGATATGTTTTGTTTAATGATTCATTGAGTATTGACATCAAGTGATGAATAAAACAAGATGACATATGTTCACTTCAGGTATTAGCCTTATCTTAGAGGATATCATGTAAACAGTCCAAATAAAATAAGGATTCTTTATTGAT
Organism: Phascolarctos cinereus; assembly: GCF_003287225.1. Taxonomy (NCBI): domain Eukaryota; kingdom Metazoa; phylum Chordata; class Mammalia; order Diprotodontia; family Phascolarctidae; genus Phascolarctos; species Phascolarctos cinereus. The sequence goes on along the minus strand of NW_027556098.1, from coordinate 84,104,635 downwards.
GATGAAATTCTACAAATGTCCCTATTCATAGATTTCATTATATTAATTGCTTGAATTGAGACTTGAAACATCTTCTATGAAATCTATAATAATTCATGAAATATCTTCTATGAAATCTATAATAATTCATAATAGATTGAGTTATCTATCCTTAGTAGGGGAAAATGAATGAAAATGAATATTGTCCAGACTGTGGCATATAGTGGAATGAACAGTCCTTTGAATTAGTGTGTGTATGTAAATGTGTGTATATATGTGTATCAAGTTGTATCCATCTATACATACACACATACATATATGTGTGTATCTATCTAGCTATATCTCCTACTAACTATCTGAGAAAGGAGTTGCAGATGGACACTCAGTTGGCCTAGAATTGAGTTGGAGAAGGAAACTGAAGTGGATCACAATTAGTGCTTATAGTCATAATGTTAATATTTAAAAATGTGAAGCTGCAAATAGCTACCAACCCAATCTTTATCACTAGTATTTTCCTGATAATATTACATGGTTGTAAACTATGGGAAGTTATGGTTTTGGAAGAATTGGAATTGAAGATGACCCAAAAGGTAGTGGATAAACACATGGTAAGCATAAGTAGGATACTACATTTTGCCAGTGATGACTATGCATGAGAATTGGCGTGAAAGTCCACAAAAACATATGGGCCAAAAGTATGTTGTGAAGGATATACAATAAATGGACAGATCAGTTGCTACCATGGAAACCTCAAAGCAGAGGAAGGCCTCCTGAGCACTAGGGAGATTCTTTATGGAGAACTTATGGAAAGATGTGCTTAAGAATTACACATGATAAAAATGCAAATAGAATTTGTATTCTATCCTGGCGAAGAGAGTACCCACACTGATGAGATTGTGGATCCATCTAAATATTGAAGAAACAAACTATGAGTGCTAGACCAGATCTGGAAGGAAAAAAAAATCCTGAATTAAAACATAGTTTGGAATCTCTGATGGAATGCCATCCTCTGGAAAATCTCCCCTGAGATTTAGTCAATCCATATTCTGGCAACTATTACCTATTGAACTCCAGGACATTCTCCTTCCTTCCTAAAGGAGTTCAATGCCTATTTCAAAGTCTTTCTCTTCATCCCTGTTCCTATCCTCATACTAAGGAGCTTCAACATACGTAACTCCCTCAGACACCTTAACTTCTCAGTTCTTCAACTTCCTACTGCTCCATCCCACTTCAGCTATCATCCATGAGTGTTCCACTTCCATGTCCATGTACTCTGAAGTTCCTTCATCTGGTCACAATTTGTTTTTACTTCATCTATCTCTCCGCCCCATAAACTCTAACTTCTTTGTCCTCACCTTGACCTGTATTCCTTCTACCCCTCTGCTTTTCTCCCAGGCCATTGCCCCTGCACTGGCTACACTCTATTCTATTCCCCCTTCTTGACTTCTTGGTGAATCATTTTAACTCTACACCAACAACAATACTATCTCCTTCTCTCAAGTCCCTTGGCCCCTTACTCCATCACCAATCTAATCCTTCTGAGTCTTGGATTATTTCCACAGTCCACTGCCTTTGCTCCTACTCATGTGCTGCTAAATGAATCTCAAGAAAATCATGAAACTATGCTAATTGTATCTACTACAAGTTTATGCTATGTAATCTCAACTGGACTCTCAACAACAGCAAGGCAATCCTTCTATACCTCCCTAATTGATTCACTATTTCACTCACTACAGTGGCTTTCCCAAACCTTTTCATCCCTCCTCAACCTTTCCATGGCTCCCTTCTTCTTTGTCTCTTAGCTGAGAACCTTGCTTCATATATTACTGAAAAAAAACTGAGACCATTGACTGAGAACTCCCTCTTATCTCCTCCTCCTTGTCCTCTAACTCAAATGCCTTCTACTATTATTATTACCTCTTCCACCCATGTCTCATGTGAAAAGGTGACCTTCCTCTTTCCCAAGGTAACCCCCACTACAAACACAAGTGATCTCGCACAATCCTGCCTTCTCCAGCAAATTGCCCCTACCTACATCTTCACTCTCACTAATTTCAAATCTCTTCCTATCTACTGGCTGCTTCCCTACTACCTATAAACACCGCCATGTCTTTCTCATTCTCAAAAAAGCTTCTTTGATCTTCCCTAGTTATCATCCTACATCTCTCTTCCCTTTTGTGGCTAAAATCCTTGAGAAGGCCATCTATAGGCAGTGTCTCCACTTGTTTTCCTCTCAGTCTCTTCTTAACTCTCTGTAGTCTGGCTTCCAATCTCATCATTCAATTGAAGTTGTTCTCTCCAAAATTGTCCATTCTTAGTTGCCAAATCTAAAGACCTTTTCTCAATCCTCATCCTTTCTGACTCTGCAAGCTTTGACACTGTCAGTCATCTTCTTGATACTCTCTTTTCTCTAGGTTTTTGTGACGTTGGTGTCTTCTGATTCTTCTCCCACCTCTCTGACTGCTCCTTCTCAATCCCCTTTGCTGGATCTTCATTCTGGTTGCACCCCTGTTAACCATGAGTTTTCTCTAGGACTCCATTTTGGGTCCTTTTCTCCCCCTATACTGTTTTGCTTGGTGATAGCGTCACCTCCTATGGATTTGGTTGTCATCTCTATCAGGATGATTCTCATATCTATTTATCTAACCCTTACCTCTCTGCTGACCTCCAGTCTCACATTTCCAACTGCCTACTGGATATTTTGAATTGGATGTAGACTCCCTAAACTCAACATGTCCCAAACTGAACTCATCTTCTCTAAAACACTCCCCTTTTTCTAACTTCCCTATTATAATCATGGGCACCCAGTCAACCAGGCTCATAACCTAGGTGTCATCTTCAACCCCTCACTCTCTCAACTCCCATATCCAATCAGTTGACAAGTCCTGTTGATTATACCTTCATAACATCTCTCGTATATACCCCCTTCTCTCCTTTCCCTCCCTGGTGTAGGCCCTCATTACCTCACCCCTACACTATTGCAATAGCTTGCCAGGTGGTCTCCTTGTCCAGGGTCACAGAGTTAATAAGTATCTGATGACAAAACTGAACTCAAGTCTTTCTTACTCCAGGCTCAGCACTCTATCTATTGCTTCAGTAGCTTTTGCTGAGACTTTTGGGACAGCCTGTATAATAGACAGATGACAATTATAGACTCATGCAATTTGAATGAAGATTATTATAAAAATGGGATACGATACAACTCTAATTGCTGAAATTGAAATTTTTTGCTTTTGGTTATATAAATTTGAGTCGTGAACATTGACCAGATGCTTTTTCTTTTGGGAGGGGGTGTGTGAGGGTCATATTTTTCATCCCTTTCCATTTAAAACATCCTTTTTACTCTTTCATCTTTGGATTACTAAATGCTGATTTTCCCTGCTGGCATACCCATCTTCTACTCAGCATCTACTCTTCGACTGACATTAATTTTGCTTAGTAAATCTATTTATGCTAGACTGTAGAGAACTGTCTTTAGCTAATAAAACTTTTCAAGAATCTTTGTTGTTGTGTTGCTAGTTTTCCTTGTATCCTGATGGCTGTTTTTCATTCTGTTTCATAAGTTCCTATTGTGCCAAAGTTAAGTTTTACAATTTAGGTACTTTTCCCTTTCTCCTGTAGTAATTGTGTTTCAAGACTGTCTCATTCATCATGATTTTTTCCTAGTTCTGTATTTTGCCCATGTTCCATTGCCTTTGGGCAATCAGAATAGGTTTAATAAATTGAAAAGACAAATTGAAAACATGGTCCATGCAGAACAATATATAATCAAAGGTTATGTGACTATGGCACGTAAGTGCTGCTTTGAACAGCTTCTATTATTGAACTTTGTAAGGAATTGCTCATACCCACCCACACTGCAAGACAAAGTAATCAATAATTCAAGGCAGTTGACGTCACAGTTATCTGGATAAAAGCATTAGACTAAAGATGAATTATCTCTTTTTCTCTCGGCACAGCACTGTGATTGAAATTGTTGGGTGTAAAATGAAAAATTCCCATTTCTCAAGGAGAGGTAAAGACACAAATGTCTCATCAAAATGAGAAAATCCTAACGTGTAAGAGCAGAAGAGAAAACAATGGTTTCTTCCCTCACACAAATTTGAACTTCAGCTATTGGGATAGGTAATAGAGACTCGGTGATTTCATTGATATAGGGAATTCCTGGGTGAGGAAACTTCCTTCACCAATGCAGATTGGTTCCTTCTTTGTAGCTTATGGTCTTGGAGAGTTGCCTGGAGCATGAAGAGGTTAAGCTCTTGAGGGGGACTTACAGAGTGGTAAATGGTTTAATCACTACCATTATCTTATTACTTTCCTCTTATTACAGCTAAACTACTTCAGATTAGAAAGAGATGTGCTTCAGGTGATAATGTAATTATAATAGAGTGCCACCTCTATTTCATGCTAGTGGGAGGGAAATGAAAACTAATAGAAATACGACAGCGCTGGTAATTAAACAAAACAGGAAAGCAATAGAATTGAAGAAGAAATAGCTATTTATTTCTCTTGAATGTGGGTGAATCTGAAAATCAGATTTAATTAGAAGAAGATGTGGTACTGGAGAAAGAAATTAGGCAACTAGATTGTGCAGTGGATAGGGTGCTGGACCTAGAATTAGAAAGACCTGAGTTCATATTCTGCCACAGACACTAACTAGCTGTGTGATCTTGGGCACATCCTTTACCACTCTCTTTTCAGTAACAATAAGGTAGTAGAGTGTTGGACTTGGAGTCAGGAAGTCAATCCTGCGTCAGTCACATACTAGCTGTGGGGCCCTAGACAAGTCACAACCTCTCAAATCTCAGCTTCCTCATCTGTAAAATGGGGCTAATAATAGCATCTACTCTACAGGGTTGTTGGGAGACTCAAGCTTGGTAACACATAAAGTAGGCCACTACATGAGTGCTGATGAGTATGATTATGATTATTATACATGATAAAGGTTAATTTTTGGCTTACAAGTAAGAGGAAGAGAGGGGTGGAAGGGAGGAATGAGGAGCAGCATGTAAACTGGCTATTTGAAATTTGGGTCTTCACAACTGAAGAGGCTGCCTGTATGTTAGAGGTGAAGGGCTGAGGGAGAACAGCATGTCTTCACCTACAGGATATTTGGATCCCTTCTAATGAAATCCAGACCTGCTGCCTGATTAAGATATGGTACTATGGCTCTTCAAGGGCATAAGAACTATGTACCAGGAGGACCTGACAATCTGGAAAGGGTTAGGGTGTGAGATGAATGCTACTGTTTTCTGTGGACCAGCCTGGCTAAGTTCAGATTTATCACTAGAAAGTTAGTCAATAAGTATCTTTTTTTTTAAATCCAAATTTTTTCTTTAACCTACACACAACTCATGCGAGGGTATATATAGTACAATGGAGGAGGTTTTATTCTGCATCAGCAAAGAGAGTATATGAATCACAAATGCATTAGATTGCATATCACTTCATTTGATTGTAAGCCCCTTGAGGGCAAGGACTGTCTTTTGCCTCTTTTTGTTGCATAGTGCCTGGCATATAGTAGGTGCTTAATTAATGTTTATTGATTGATTACTTACTTGATCTTTTGAACCATTAAGGTGAAAAATTCAACCATTCATGTTAAAGTTTTTTTAGATATAGCATGAAGGTTTTGCACCAGTGCTTTTGGACATTGCCTTTTGGCTTGGCGTTTTAAAACCCACTTAATGCTGCCCACCATATGGCCAGTCCAGAAACACTTGCCTATAGCTGTCAGAACACATTTTAGAGGCACTTAAGAGGCAGCGAGGTGACACGGTGGATAGAGCACTGGTTCTGGAGTTGAAAAGGCCTTAGTTCAAATTTGGCCTCAGAAACTTACTAGCTGTGTGACCTTAGGTGAGTCACTTAACCTTTATCTGCCTCAGTTTCCTCAACTGAGAAATGGGAATAATAATAACACTTACCTCACAGAGTTATTGTGAGGATCAAATGAGATGTTTGTAAAGTGCTTAGCACAGTGCCTGGCACATAGGAGGCACTTAACAAATGGCCATTCCCTCCCCTTATTTTGGAGATAGGTCTTGTAGTATGGTTGCTTAACAGAGTTATGTACCTGGTGGCACAGTGGCTCCTTATTTATTATCTTCAGGATAAAATATAAAATGCGCCGTTTGGTCCCTTCCTACCTTTCCAGTCATTGTACATTTTATTCCTCTTCATGCAGTGGATGATCTAAGGACACTGGGCTTCTTGCTGTTCTTCACAGTGGACCTTCTATCTCCCAACTCTGTGCATTTGTTTATTTAGTTTTTGCTTTTAGGCAATTGGGGTTAAGTGACTTGCCCAGGGTCACACAGCTAGTAAGTGTTAAGTGTGGTCTGAGGCTGGATTTGAACTCCAGTCCTCCTGACTTCAGGGCTGGTGTTCTATCCACTGCACCAGCTAACTGCCCCCCAACTCTGTGCATTTTCACTGGTTGCCCTTCATGTTTGGCATGCTCTCCCTTGTCATCTCAGCCTTCTGATTTCCTTCAAGACTCACATCAAATCCCACCTTTTGTAGGAAGCTTTTCCTATTCTCCCCTTCCTCCACCTTACTGCCCACTAATAGTGTCTTCTTTCTGGGATTATCGTTCCATCTACACGGTATATATTGTATATGCACATGGTTATTTGCATGTTCTCCCTCTTTAGAATGGCAGCTCCTTGGGGGCAGGGATTTTTATTTTTTTTATTTTTTGCCTTTTTTTGTATCCTCAGTGCTTTGGCACATGGTAAGCACTCAATAAATGCTTTTTGACCAAGTGACATTGATTAATGTCCCTATGTATACTTCTTGAAGTAATACAGTGTATCAGCCCAAGGCTGTGCTTGTAACACCATTATGTCATAAGACCACAAGACCCAAAGTATATGACTAGGGTAGCTGTGGGGGACTTGATTCCTGTCCAATTATTGTAAGAATTCCTAATATCCTCTTCTAGAGGGACTTTGATCACAGGCTCAGGCTGGGATACCTTTTTTTTTGTTTGTTTGAAAACTAGGGTCTTATTATATTTACTAGACTTTTGGAATGGACAATCACCAGATGGTCACATAAGACTGTGTTGATGGGACCACTGGCAAATGGGTGGTTGCTGAAGGAGTCCTTGTTCTCAGAATGCTGGAAGCAGCACTATCTTAGACCCTCATCTTAATTTGGCAATTAGTGGGATTAGATCCACGGAACAAATCCTGTGGTTATATTCCTCCCCCACAATGTTTATGATCTGTGAAAGAGAGGCAGCATGGAGCAGTGAATAGAAGATGGCCTCAGAGTCAGGAAGACCTAGGTTCAAATCCTGTCTCTGCCACATAGCGGCTGTATGTGATCCTGGGCCAGTCACTTATAGGTTATAAGTTAAAGCTAAGTTGCTCTAGGAGTCTCTTTAAGACAATAAACTACAGAGAAGTTGTCTGCAGTGGTTTTCTCACTTATGAGTTCTCTATACCAGAGATCCAGTCCTTATCCCTATTCTATACTCTATCAATATCTTAGAAGAAATCTCACTTATTTTGCACAGCAAGTCCCTTTATACAATGTCCCAAAAGTCTGTATAGCCTAGGTAAGGATACTAGTAGAGAAACTATATCAAAATAAAAGATTGATGAAATATATATATTTGTGATGCTTTTTTAAGAGAATAGATTACATTAAGAAAAATAAAAATGAACAGTAGCACAATTTGATCTGATAGCATTGAGGAAAAAAAAAGATCTTCTTAGTTCAATAAAATTTCCACAAGTATTTTTGTCGTTTCATTAAAGTCTATTCAGATGCTTTATCATTTTGTGGAGGTGACCCTGAGTCCTTGAAAGCTACAGTGGTGGAGTCCAATTTCTGGCAGTTACTAGCAAGCCAGAAAGGTTTAATGTACAGGACTGGTAACAGATTTGTGTGACAGATGCTTGATGATCTGTGAAGGGCATTTAAAACCTTTTACAATTTGGCTCCAGCCTACCTGTCCAAGTTTATTGTACATTACACGGCTTCACATATTCTGGGGTCTAGCATAGCTAACCTCGATGCCCATCACAGACAACATTCTTTCTCCCATCTACATGCCATTATGTAGTTCTCATTAATAAAGTGCATGGCCCCCTCAGCCTCTCAGACTCTCTGGCTTCCTTTAAAACTCAGTTCAAATCCCATCTTCTAACAGAGGTCTGTCCTGGTTAACCTCCTGTCCCCCCAGTACCTTCCTTCTGAGATTAACCCCCACTCCCATTTACACTGTATGTAATTGTTGTTACATAGCTATTTGCATAGCATCCCCTTCATTAGAATGTGAGCTCCTTGAGGGCAGGGACTGTACTTTCATCTTTTCCCTAGGCCTTAACACAGTACCTGGCACATAGTAAGTACTTTGTGTTGTTTTGTCGATGATGATGGTCTAATCAATAGTTACTTACATTAATATGAATCGTGGTATCTACAGGGAACTCTAGAAGCCATCAAATCCAACCCTCTCATTTTACAGCTGAGGAAATTTAGGCACAGAGGGATTAAGTGACTTTCCCAGGGTCGAGCAGCTAGTGTCTCAAGCGCTATCTGAACCCAAGCCCAGAGCTCTGCAGGATCATCCATTTTTGTGCTTAGTGGATAGGTGATAACAGATTTTTGTATGAATGAATTCATAGAAAAGTATTTACAGTTAATTGGGGAGTTATTGATTACTTTATGGAAGCTTATTTGCTCCTAGTAACCGCATAAATAAGATAACATTTGTAAAGCACTTAGTATAGTGCCTGGCACATAGTAGGTGTTTAATAAATACTTTTTTCCTTCCTTCTTCCCTCAGTCTTAAGGAAGCTTAATTGCAATTTTGTTTTGCCTAATAATAACCTTAAGGTCAGCAATTAGAAGACCCAACCATTAACTGTAGATTTAGAGGTGAATGGGGATGTGAGAGGTTTTCTTGTCTACCACCCCTCCCCCACATTTAACAGGTGAGTAAATTGAGGCCCAAAGAAATTATTCAAGTTGCCCAAGTTACAAGGTAAATTGGCAATGTTGAAATTTAATCCAGGGTTTGTGACCTCCACACTATTCCTATATACCATACTGCCTTCAGGAGTAATTTTTCCCCATATTTTTTCCCTAGATTTACTCATTCTTTTAACAAATATTCATAAATTTTAGATATGACTAATGTGGGAATTTTTCATGCCAGACTGTGTTCATATGTAGTGAAGGATTTATTTTTATTATTGTTAATTTACCTTACTCACTGGGAGAGAGGAAAAGGGAGGGACAGAGTAATTAAAAACAATTGTTACTTGAAAAAAATTGCTAAAAAATTAAAAACAGAAATATTGATAAATATTACTCAAGTGCAAGGCCCTATAGTAAATCTTACTTAAACATCTCACCCTGGCAAGGGAGTAACCATAGATTCTCAAAATTTTTGGGGGAATAGCTCAAACCATAATAGGGCCCTACCCAGCTGGAAATCCTTCCAGTGCATATCCCACAATTGACTCTCTTTCTGAGGCTAAGCTGAAAGAAGCTATAACCAGAAGTTTGGGTACCAGAAAGTGACCTTTTTTTTTGGGAGGGGGGCAAAACAACTAATAAAAATGATTAAGAAGATGTGGAGGGATTGTGATTTTTATGTCAGTGCAGGGGATCCCCAGACAGGTAAAACCACACATCTTTGAAAGTGCTGAAGTGTGTAGAAGACAAGAGTGATAGATAAAATGGACAAATACAAAGACAATAAGACCTGTCCTCTGCTCTCAGGAAGCTTTTCAGCTAACAGAAGATAAAACACGAGCACACACACACACACACACACACACACACACACACACGCGCGCACACACACACACACACACACACACACACACACACAGAAAATTTTCTAGAACTACCACTGTTTTTCCTAGATGTATATTTCCTTAATAGTAATATTAGCAGTAGTAGTAGTAATAATAATAATAATAATAGCAAGTTGGTGGCACAGTGGGTAGAGTGCCATTCCTGGAGTCAAAAAGTCTCTTCTTCTTAAGTTCAAATCTGGCCTCAGGCACTTATTAGCTTTGTGACCCTGGGCAAGTCACTTATCCCTGTTTGCCTCAATTTCCTCATCTATCAAATGGCAAACCGCTCTAGTACCTTTGCCATGAAAACCCTAAATGCGGTCATGAAGAATCAGACCAACTGAAAAACAACAATAACAAGCATTTAAACGGCACGGTTAAGTTTGTAAATCACTTTGTATACATTATCTCAGTTAAGTTTCCCAAAGTCTAGTTGGCTTAAACATCTCATCCTGGCAAGGGAGTAACCATAGTCTAGTTGGCTAAGTATTGCAAACATTTTTTGTGAGGCAATGGGGTGAAGTGATTTGCCCACGGTCACACAGCTAGTAAGTGTCAAGTATCTGAGACCAGATTTAAACTCATGTCTTCCTGAATCCAGGGTCAGTGCTCTATCCACTGTGCCATCTAGCTGCCCCCTGTAAGCATTCTTATCTCCATTTTACAGATAATAATAATTATAATAGCTAGCATTTACATAGTACTTTGAAGTTTGCAAAGTACTCATTTGATTCCCATGACCATCCAGTGAGTAGGTGCTATCATCATCCCTACCTTAACAACTAGGAAATCGAGGCTGAGAGAGAGAGAGCTTTAGTGATTTACTCAGAGTTACAGAGCTGGTAAATCTCTGAAGTAGGATTGGAATTCAGATTTGCTTGACTTCAGGCTGATGGTTGTGTCCACTGTGCCACCTAGGAAGTAGAGACTGAAAGAGGTTATGTTGCATCCTCCTCGTCTGGCACTTGGCTGACTCGTTTCTTCTTCTCCATCCCATTACTTTCCATTATTCTTGGAGTAATTATGCCAATGATTTTTCTAACATCCTGATCACACCACTCCTCAGCCTCTTCACAACCAATGACCACATCATACATGTTAAAACTAATGATCTTAATGGACTGTCCCAAATCTTGAATTTTTAAATTCCACATTGACTCCATGCTTTTATCTTTATAACTCTCCCATGCATTCATTCATGATTCAGTCTAAGGGTGTTAGAAACCCCGAAATGCAAGGGTACAGGGCAGGAGTCTGCCTCGAAAGAATTTGACCACTGAAGCCTTCTTTCAGTCCAAGTAGCAAGACATTTATTAAGACATCAGTTGGGAGGGCGAGTTTCCTAGTGAGACTGAAGGGTTTGTGACTCCAAAACAAGAGGGCTAGATTCTTAAGGAATCTGGGCATTTGATGAGGATGGGACTGATATTTTTATACCAAAAAAAGACTGTGGGAAGATCTGGATGGGATTAAGGAGTGATAAGCAGTCTGAGGTGGTCTAGAGGTAACAGAGAAAGGGTTTAGATGGGATAAAAGAGTGTCAAGTAAGCTAATAAAGTATTCAAGGTGGGCTGGAATTCTCCAGATGCCTTGGAAGGAGACACCAGCGACCTGGGCTACTGAAATGTACTGGAAAATTTAGGGACTGGGTTGCTTTCAAAGAAATGGTCTTTTCCTTTTAGGGATTCAGATCCCATCCTCATCAATTCACACTCAATCTTTTCATAGTATTATCTTGATACTTTCCTATTTTACAATCTATTTTCCCACTTCAAGCTTCACTTGCTTCTTTACCAGGGGTTCTTAACCAGGGATCTGTGGACTTGTTGAAAATATTTTGATAATTGTTTTTCAAAATGATCATTTTTTGTAATCTTTGTAATTTATTTTACATATTTAAAACCTTATTCTGCTAAAAAATCCATAGGCTTCACTAGACTGGCAAATGGATCCACAATACAAAAAATGCTTAACAATCCCACTTGAACCTATCTTTGTCCTTTGGTTCAACATTTTAGTGATTTGCTACCCACAAGTCAACTTCTTAGACATTCAGGACTTATACTGATGCTGACCTGCTCATGTTCAATTTTGAGTAATTCAAATTTTGAGTAATAGATTTTTTTTTCTATTTTTCTTCTTCCTGCTCTCAGCCTCTTGCATGTTATTGTACAGAGTCATGGAATCAACCTGATTTCACCCACTATAAATGTGGAGTTTATAATCTTATTTGAACCCCTATTGCTGCTCAACAATCCTAATTTATTCTCATTGATACCCATTTCTGATCCTGACTATTCTAAACCTTTTCCTCTTTCCTCAAGCACCAAGCCTTGTTCCAACCTTGACACTATGACTTAACCTCTGATGTAACTGAGATCAAGACTCTCCAAAGCAAGTTCCTTCAACTCCCCTTTCCCCCCACTTTTCAAAACTTCTCAGCATCATTACCTAGTCTCTCCTCTTTTCAGAAGAGGTATCAATACCTCTTGCTAATACAAATTCTCATACTTGTCCTTGATTCATTTATCTTACCTGCCTTTGATCTTATTTTCATCCTATAAGACTACCTAGGACTTTTGTTCCATAGATTGTCCCCTCTGTCTAATGCACCCTCTATCTCTTCTTTCCACTTGTTCTTTCTTATCCTCTAAAAACATGTTTAAGACTCATTAACCTTTATAATCTCCATCATCTTCCATATCTATTGAGAGTTAGAGGTTTAGGGGTGCTGCGACCTCAAAATCATGACATGTGGATCCTGTCCAAATGAATTCAACCCAAGCCTTTTAGCAAAAGACAAGGTTTATGAAAGACCCACCATATTGGCCAGACTCTTAAGGAATCTGAACATTTGTGAGCTATTGGCTAGATTATAGAAATCTGAGCCCTTGGTTAGGTTTTTTAGGAATCTGAGCACCTTAATGCAGACAAAATGGACCTTATATACAGAAAGAGGGAGGGAGGGGTCTAGGGAGGAATCTAGGGAGGATCTTAATGGGCGTGACTGGGAAGTTGAAGAATGGGGTCTAAATAGGGTCATGGGTGGGAGGTAACAGACAATGGAGCTTGGGCTGGGTCAGAGGTAACACAATTGGGAGATTGGGCATAGGCAATAGTGGAAAGGCCAGTTGATAAGATTATAGCCTCAGGCAAATGCTAGAGACTTTTTTGATCAAGTGGGAGAATTCAAGGAGAGTCCAGTAGACAAATAGGACCCAAATTCTTTTTGGGGTGAGGGGCAAAGGTCTCAGCTTGGGCCTGTACCCCATCATATCCATCTAACATTCCATATCTTTTATTTCTTTAGTGGTTCAACAAAATTTTTTTTCTAGATCCCTACATCTTTACCATCCATTTTCTACTTAATTCCTTGCAATCTAGTTTCTGTTTCCACTTACTGAAAGTGCTCTTTCAGTGTTCACTGGTGACTTCCTAATTGTCAAATCCAATGACTTCTTGTTGTGAACTCTTCCTGCTTGGGGCACTTTCTTTCCTTGAGTCCCTTCCTACCTTTCTAGCTACTCTTCTTGTCTTGCTTTCTGGCATGGGCAAGTCACCCTTTCTTACCTCCTCTGAAGAAAAATGAAAGACTTGAACTACATGATTTCTCAGCTCCTTTTGTGGTGTAGAGGTTTAGGGGTGCTGGGACCCCAAAATCATGACACGTGGGACCTGTCTGAAGGAATTCGACCCAAGTCTTCTTTCAGCCAAACACAAGGTTTATTAAACATGAGACACATAGGCCAGACCCCAGAGCTATTAGGCCAGTAATAGACAGTGGAATGCTAGGCTTAATTAGGGTAACAAAGAACTGGGAGATAGGGCCTAGACAATAAGGAAGAGCCAGTTGATAGGAATAATAATAATAACCTCAAGAGACTGCTAGACATCTTTGACCAGATAAGAGTTCACATAAGGTTGAAGGGTTTTCTGGGGCCTGTAGACAAATGGGACCCAAAGTCTTTTTGGGGTGAGGGCAAAGGTCTTGGCTTGGGCCCATAGCCCTTTGTTTTCTGGCTTTAAATCTAGAGACCTATGTCTGCTTCCTAATCTATTGAAGTGATTGTTTTTTAAGGTTCTTTCCTTGGCTTTCTTTTCTTATCCATCTAAATTCTTCCCTTTGGTAACGTATATGTGTCATATCCTTCTATGGTATATTATTTAAACATTGTATTTACCCAGTGCCTAAATCAGTTCTCTGGGTGCAATATTATTACTATTACTTTATAGGATGCAAATTTTAATAACTTCAGAGATATAAATGCTACAAGCTTATACAAGCATCATTTGAAAGTTTATTTAAATTTTTTTTTGTGTTTATTTGGTGTATCAATGGTGACTTTTGAATAGTAAATTTTAATTTTATCAAGATGGGGAACCCTGTCATTATATATTATGTGTGACAGTTTCTGGACAACACATTCTCAGAATGCAGAAGAGGTCCTCTTGCTCAGCCCCTCTAGTTGCCTGAACTATTTGTTAATGTGTGTGTGTGTGTGTGTGTGTGTGTGTGTGTGTGTGTATAGGTTCACATCAAAACTATCTTATAAACCTCGAAGTCTTGTTCTTTGGTTGATCTTAAGGAGAGTATAGAGTAAGAAGATGAACAAGTGTGAGATGAAGAAGTCTTGGATGAAGGGAAGTTTATATATATAACCTGATCCTCAAAGCCCCTTGGTATGGGCTCTTTTCTTTGGTGGAGATTGATCACTCAATGTTCCTGTGCCTCCATGAGGGTAAGGCAGAGTTTGCTGAGAGCTAGAGAGAAGAGATCTTCTCTTCCTTCTGACTCTTCTGGCTTCCTTGGGTGAAATCTGGTACTCTTTTGATTGAGCTGAGTTCTCTCTCTCCCAATGGGAGAGTTCATTCACTTTGTATCTTTGTACTGTCATATATATATATATATATATGTATGTATATTTTCTTTTTTCCCTGTGTATACTTTCTCTGATTTCTGTTTTGCTACAGAAAAATCTGGAAAAATTTCCATGAACTGATGTTGAGTGAAGTGAACAGAACCAGGAGAATATTGTACATAGTAACAGCAACATTGTTTGATGACCAACTTCGATAGACTTAGCTCTTCTCAGCAAAGCAATGAGCTAAGACAATTCCAAGGGACTCATGATGTCCACATCCAGAGAAAAAATTATGGAATCTGAATTCAGATTGAAGCATACTATCTTTTCTTTTTCTTTCTCATGGTTTTTCCCTTTTGTTCTGATTATTCTTTCACAACATGAATAATGTGGAAATATGTGTAATATGATTGTACATGTATAGCTTACATCAGATTGCATGCTGTCTTGGGGAAGGGGGAGGGAAAGAAGGGAGGAAAAAATTTGGAACTTGTCATCTTGTAAAAGTGAATTTTGAAAACTATCATTGCATGTAATTTGAAAAAAATATAATACTGTTAAGTGGAAAAAATAAATTTATCCTCATGGTAAAGTTGGTGCAACTCCCTGGCAAACTGCCATGTGTAGGGTTTGGGCTCTAGGGACTGAGTACTATCTATTTGTATTCTAGGGAAATAAGGATTGTGGGTTGAGGTTCTGTTTGTCTTGTCCATTCATGCACAGTGGGAGTAAGCCACAGGCAAGATCTAGCCTTTTTAAATCACAAGGGAAATCATCTTTTGATGAAATCTGGTCATTGGTCTGCCTTAGTTTTCATTCAGGGAACTTTCCCTTTCATTACCCATCAAAGAGAATAGTCCTTAAAATCCTACAAAAATCTTCGAAAGGCTACAGTCATGTCTCAGTTGGGAAATGGGGCTAAGAATGGATCTGAAGTTTCAGTGACCTATGATGCCCACTGACCCTTGACCGTGATACAGTCTAAGGGATGGGTTGTGAGCTCACTGGCCTCCAATGTCTTATCATATCAGCCCCTCACATCATGTATAGATATAGAGCTCTCAGGCAGGAGATATAGCAAGATACAGAAACACATACTCAGCATCTCAGGGACACCCAGAGCCCATGTTCCCAGCACCATTTCCTAAAGCGGCAGCATTCAGGAGATCATATAAGCCTCACATATGAGACATACCCAGTGACTCCAAATATGGGTCTATGTCATCCATGTCCCTAAACCTTACCTGAATTATGCCTAGTTCTATCCTTACCCTCAAGTTCTCTGTAACCCTTAGAAATCGTAGTCAATCATTCTACCAGTAAATGATGTGGCAACAGCCTTCCCTGTGTCTGTTTTCCTTCATGATGCTGGTTGTGGCTGTGCTTAACAGATCACAATAGTATCCTCTTGGGGCAGCCTCCTGCACAATCTCTCCATTTTCCCACTTTCCTGCTGCCTTACTCAGCTGTTCTTCTCTCTCCCTACTATACTGACACAGAAATAGGAGAGCAAGTTGTTCATCTGATAACAAATGGGTCTTTCAACAAATAAACACTAGAAAAAGTCAGGAGGTATGGCCAGTGACAACTATAGAAGCAAATCAAAGTTATAACAGGGGATTTGGTAAAGAAGCATAATGTGCAATATGTTGAGAAGACAATTTGTCTTTCTGCACTGCCAGGTCATGATGCCCCATCCTCCTCCCTTCCATGGTCTAGCTCATAATTGTATCATTTACAAAGCGAAGTGTGAGTAAGAAGTCCAATAGCAAGGCAAACATACTGTGACAAACATTAAAAATTTCCTCTTGCTTCCTTGTGACAAAATCTGTGACGCAGAACCCTGATGACACCTGAAGTCTTGTCTCTGATAATCCCAGTATTCTCCAGTCAGTAGTGCCACCACTGAACACTTGCATTTTGATCTTTAAACTATGGCTTCCAGGGGGATAAAGAATCCACCAGAGATGGTTAAAAGGATTACTATGCAGTACTAAGCGATCTGTTCATGTAAAATAACCCAAGCAGCAGGTTTGCAGGATCTCCTTCTTCAGCAACATGGGAGTAGGAGTGGAGAAGACAGGTGATGAAAGTGTCTTGGGGTTTACATGAAAAGCAGCAAGACAAGGAAACAGGGAAGTCTAGACTGTCCACTGCCATTCATAATTCATGGGTTTTAAACCCTGCTGTGCTCTGATTAAAACCTTCCCTCAACCCTGCTATGTTCTCAGGCTTTAATCCTTCCTTTCACTTCTAAATTTTTAGAAAGAGAAATCTACTTTTGCTGCTTCCATTTTTTTAGCTCATTCCTTCCTTCTCAACAATATGACTTCGGATCCTACCACTGGACAGAACTTCTTTTGCAAAACTTGCTAATGAGCACTTAGCTGCTAAGTTCAAAGACCTTTCTTTCATTCCTCTTCCTTGACCTTTTGACAGTTTTTGACATTGTTGACTGCTTCCCTTCTACTTTGACTTCCTTGAAACTTCTTTCCCCTGGTTTTCCCATCTGTACAATCACTCCTTCTTGGTCTTCTTTGCTGATTCACTCTCCTCCTGTTCATCTTAATGAGAGTATTTCACAAAGTCTTCTGGGTGGTGCAGCGGGTAAGAGTGCTGTGCCCAAAATCAGGAAATGGTTGTCATTCAGTTGTTTCAGTCATGTCTGACTCTTCACAACCCCATTTGGGTTTTCTTAGCAAAAATACTGGAGTGGTTTGCCATTTCATTCTATAGCTCATTTTGCAGATGAGGAAACTGAGGCAAACAGGGTCAAGTGATTTGCCCAGGATCACACAGCTCATACATGTCCTAAGCCAGACTTGAACTCAGGACTCCTGACTCTAGGCCTAGAACTCTTTCCAGTATGCTACCTAGCTGTCCCTGGAGTCAGGAAGACCTAATTCAAATCTGACCTCAGACACCTACTAGTTGTGTAACCCTGGGGAAGTCACTTAGCCTTAGTTTTTTTTAACTGTGTAATGGAGATAATTGGAGTACCTACCACATAGGGTTGTCATGAGGCTCAAATGAGATGATGTTTGTGAAGCACTCACCACAATACCTGGCATATAGTTGGTACTTAATAAATGCTTGTTTCCTTTCTTCTATTCGTACATTATCTTCTTTGGTAATCTTGTCACCTTAAACTCAGCATATCCAAAAATGAGCTCATCACCTTCCTTCCTAAATGTGTCTTTCCTTCAGTCTTCTCTGTTTAAATTGTTGGATCTGCCATTTTGCAAGTCTCCCAACTTTGTAAACTTTGGAGTCAGTTTTGACTCTTCCCTCTGTTTTACTTCCCTGTCCCCCCAACAAATTTCTGGCAAGCCAACCTTTACAGCATTTGTTCCCTTCCATACATTCATACTGCCATCATTGTAGTGCAGGCCCCTGACCACCTGTTGCCTAGATTCTTGTAATAGAAGGCTAAATGGAGTCCTTGCCTCCATTTTCCATTCTCTCCAAACCGTCCTTCACACAATTGGCAAAATAATCTCCCTCAGGTTCAGGTCTGACCATATCACTTCCTTGCTCGATGACCTTCAGCAGGTTTTTTTTTTTTAATTGCCTTCAAAGTAAGATACAAACTCCTCAGCTTAGCATCTAAGGCCTCTTCACAATTTAGCTACAGTCCATCTTTTCAATCTTATTTTGCATTAGTCCCCTACATTCCAGCCACATGGTTTCATGTCTTTGCTCATTAACATAAGCCATCCACTCTGCCTGAAAAGCACACCCTGCTTTCTCTGCCTTTCAGAATCTTAAGAAGACTCCACTCAGGTTCCAGCTTCTCTATTAAGTCTTCCATGTTACTCTTCCCCCACCCCCAACCTCCCAAAGGGTCATATAGATCTTCAAATTTTTCTAGAACTTCTTGTCTAGTCTCTCCTTTCCTCCATTTTCCCTAATTTCGGTTATAATTACCTAAGTATATGTTGCATTGCCACAGTGCAGAGTAAGCTTCTTTTCTTTTTTTAAAAATTTTATTAATTTATTTTGATTTATCAACAATCACTTCCATACGCTTTTTCTCCCCCTTCCTCCCCCCCACCCTCCTCAAGACGGCGCACAGGCTGATATAGGCTTTACATTTACATACCCATTAAACATATTTTCACATTAGTGAAGTTGTAAGTAAAAATTAAAATCAATAGAAGGAACCATCAGAAAGATGAAACAAAACTCAACAGAAGGTAAAAATAAGTGCTAGCGATTCGACTTCCATAGCTCTTTCTTTGGATGTGGACAGCATTTTCCATCCTGAGGCCTCTGGAGATGTTTTAGATCCTCATAAGGCTGAGAAGGGTTCAGTTTAACAGTCTTAGTCATTGCAGAATGTGGCTGTTATTGTGTACAAAGTCCTCTTGGTTCTGCTCACTTCACAGAGTAAGCTTCTTGAAGGCAGGGTTTTCTTGTTTTTGTATCCCTCCGTCTGGTAGACTGCCTTGCAATAGTAAATGCTTGATAAATATTTGTTGAACTGAATTGAATTTCAAAATAAAAGGTCCCCTCCCTCCCCTCTTTGCTCTTTACTTTCTGCTAATTTTCTCCTAAGTCTGGAGACCTGACAACCACAACCCTCGTCTCAATTGCTTATCTCAATCCACACAGGTCCATCCACAAAGAGTTAATTAAAGCACATGAAATATATCTATAACATAATAAGATCGTAGCCTCTTGATAAATGAAGGATAAATGAGACATGCTCCCAAATTAATCTTATTACTAGATCATTTATTTATATGTAAATGTTTGATCAAAATCAGTATAATTAAATTTGATAAATGACTTACATTTAATTAATTAATTTAATCATAGAAGGTATCATAACACTATTTCAGTCGCTTCTACCAAGGGCCTAGGAGATTTCTTTGGTCTTTCACTCTTACTTATTCTTCCTCATATGATCATAATGTACCCCATTTCTCTGCTTTCCTTGTTGTACATTATTTAATAAAGAACTTCTCAGACTTTTTGTAGTTCTCATACTTTTCAGTCTTAATTGCATTATAATATTTCATTACCGTGCCACAATTTAATTATTTTCCCATTGCTGGACATTTAGATTGTTTCCAATATTTTGTTTTTTTCACAATTACATATAATACTTCCATGAATATTTTTTAATAGCTTTTTCTTTTTGAGAGAGCTTTTGGGGTATATTTCTAGCAATAGAATTATTGGATGAAAGGATATGATTATATTTGGAACTTTTTATTGTGTACTATCAGATTGTACCTCAAAGAGATTCTGCGTTTGTAATTCCACAGGCAATGAATGAGTGGATGTGTTCTTCCACAATTCTACTAATATTGATTTTTGTTGCTTCTGTTAGTTTGATTGGTATTATCACCATATATTAACATTTGGTAACCCAAACTGAAGGAAGATGATGGCATTTCCTTTTGCTACTGAAATGTGGCCCAGTTTTGGCTGATCTCTGATATTATAATGAAATACTCTAAATTCCATCAGGAGACTTGGATTCAAGTCCTGATTCTGAGCCTCGCTTTCATAGTTTATAAAAACAAGTCTTATTTCTCTAGTATCCTGTAACTCTATCAGAATTTGGTTAGGATTCTAGAAGAGATATGGCCTTGACAATGAGCACTATATTTCTAAACATAGAAGAATGAAAAAACAATTGCATTTACCTTGAGTGAGCAATTAAATGACATAAAGTGGAGTAAATATGGAATCTGCTGATATGTGACTGCAAGGTAAAAACATCATTAACTTGGATTCTAGTAATTTGAAATGTGTGATAATTTAACTTGGGCTAGGTTGAAGTTTTATTTTTACCTTATATTAAAAAAAGGTGTTATTAAACAAGACTGCAGAATATCTAGCAGACTTGTGGGAATTATGTTTATTCTACTCGAGAAAAAGTAATTTGAATGATTTAAGCACTGTGTAGTGATTACTTATGAGTAATCTATATTTATTTATGAGGCAGCTAAGTAGCATAGTGGAGAGAGGTCTGGACTTGGGATCAGGAAGACTTGAGTTCAAATCCCACCTCACACACTTATTAGCTGTACGATCCCCAAGCAAGTCACTTATCCTCTTGAAGCCTCAGTTTCCTTATCTGTAAAATGGAGATAATAATAGCACCTACCTTGTACAGCTGTTGGAGGATCAAGTATAAATGCAAAGGCACTTTGCAAGCCTTAAAGTGCTATATAAATGCTGTTATTCTTGTATCTTCATGGAGATATAGCATATTGCGATGACAGAAGACTTGCCTTGGTGCAGGAAGTTAGGGGTGCAAGATGTGCCTTAACCGTGCTCAGCAATTGGTGAATGACTGAATAAACTGTGGTATGTAAATTTATCAAAATAGTCAGGAAGACCTGTGTTCTGGTCCCACCTCACACATGTATTGGCTATGTGACCCTGGACAAGTCCCTCAATCTCTCAATTCCCCAGGCAACTTTAAGATTATTACAGACAAAATTGCTTTCATTTCATCTGCATCACATGAAAGGAGTTTCTTCATCGGAAATTTCCTATGCAGATGCTATCTCAGGATCTGATTTAAAACAAAACAAAACAAAACAAAACAAAACAAAACAAAACTTTTCACTCATTGGGGCAGGCTCATTAGCATATCTACCAGTAGACAAATTGTTAGCAATTACTGAGTGTATTTTAAAAAACCCCTGAAAACCCAAACAAACTCTGAATTCTTTAAGAAAGTACCTGATCAAGAATTTTCCCTAGTTCAGGCTGCCCTTTCTTCAATTTAGTTCACATTAATGAGATTTGATGGTAAGTGGTCTGCATATTATATGGTGGCTTTGATGGTTTGGTTTTCTTTTAAAATTGAATCTGTGATTTCATCAATAAAGGGAGCACTTGGTAAGGAATTTGCTCCAGGAATATAGATCCACACCTTCTCTGAATCTAATATTCTGAGGTTAAGTAACTTGCCCAGAGCCACATGGCCAATGTGTGGCAGAAGTCAGACATATACCCAAATCTTCTTGCCTCCAAGGAGAGCTCTCTTTTCATCGCCAAAAGAAGTTTATTTTTTAAACTATTAAATTAAAAGTTAAAAACAGTTAACAATCATAGCTAGCACTTATATATTGCTTTAAGTTTTACAAAGTGCTTTATAGATATTTTGTCATTTGATATTTACAGTAATTCTGGGAGGTAGGTGCTATTATTATCCCCATTTTATGGATGAAGCACACATAGGCTAAGCGTCTCGACCAGGGTCATAGATCTAGTAAATGTCTGAGGTTGGACTCGGGTCTTTGATTTCAGATCCAATGCTCTATTGGAATGTAAGCTACCAGAGGGCAGAGATTGTTTCCATTTTGTGTTTGTACTTTCTGGCTTACTGTAGTGCCTGTCACATAGCTTTGTTGTTGTTCAGCTGTTTTCAGTCATATCCAACTCTTAGCTGCCCCATTTGGGGCTTTTTTGGCAAAGATAGTGGAGTGGTTTGCCATTTCCTTCTCCAGCTCATTTCACAGATGAGGAAACTGAGACAAATAGGGTTAAGTGATTTGCCCAGGGTCATACAGCTAATATGTCTCTGGGGCCAGATTTGAACTCAGGAAGATGAGTCTTTCTGATTCTAGGCCCCAAACTCTAACTACTGAGCTACCTATCAATTCCCCAGTCATATGGTAATAGTAGTAGCAGTAACAGTAGCAGTAGCAATAGCAGTAGTAGGAGGAGGAGGAGGAGGAGGAGGAGGAGGAGTTACAGCACTAGTAGCAGCAGCAGCAGTAATAGTAGTAGTAGTAGTAGTAGTAGCAGCAGTAGCAGTAATAGTAGTAGTAACAGTAGCAGTAGCAGTAGTACTAGTAGTAGTAATTTATATAACTTTAAGGTTTGCAAAGAGCTTTACAAATATTAGCTCATTTGATCCTCACGATAACACTGGGAGGTAGGTACTATTATTATTCTCATTTTGCAGATGAGGAAACTGAGGTAAACAGAAGTTAAATAACTTGCCCCAAGTCACACAGCTAGTAAGTGTCTGATGCCCAATTTTAACCCACCTAGCTATAGCTGACAGTAAATGTTGCTCATTTGTTATGGAAAGCACTTTGGAAACCTTAAAATACTATAGGACTGTGAATTAGTTCAATTATAAGGTTTGAATAAAACTAATCATGAAAAAGCCCAGTTCACAGGAGATTTATTTGTAAATCAAAATGTCAATTTTATGATTTTATGAAGGGGAAGGATATATTCCTCTTTATTAACCTGAATTATCACGTCCTACTCATGCTACAAGATACTGGCTAAAAGGATGGTGACTGGGCAATGAACCCTTTAAGCAGAGTCTAGTGAAAAGTATTGCATGCTCCTAGAATGAGCAATCAATTATTTATGAAAGGTTTGCTTTTGTGAGCATGGAATTACAGAGAAAGGAAACTGGATGATCTTGAGGGACATTTTATCCAGCTGATGCAATAGCCTGGGTAACTGGTCTTTTCCGTTACAAAGAGCACACCTTTCTAATAAGATGAATGTCCTAATAATGTGTGTCCCACAAATAGGATATCCCTCTTGCTTCCTTAGACTTTCAGGTACTTTGAAAAATCTCTTGGTTGAATTTTTCTTTATCTCCACTCCATGATATATGTATAGGTGTTCATGCTAATCCCTACTGTATCTTTTTAGCCATCTGCTCTTTGATTTTGTTAATTTATGCCTGCCACTTCCTTATTTTTGATCTTTGATTCCCTCTTCCCTTCTTTCTTAGTTTCTACATTCAACTCATGTCTTTGAACCTATGGACCTCCATCTACTCTCTCTAGTTCTGATAAGCAAAACCAGCATTTGAGGGAGGAGCTAACAAATCACTAAAATAAATTATGCTTTCAATAATAGCAAGAGCTTGAACTAAAGCTAAAAAAATTCCCTGTCAGAAATCAATACTAAAAAGATTAGACAAAAGGGGACAAGGACTGGACGTTGTGATTTAGATGTGGAGAATTACCAAATGTGGAAACGCCTTCTACCAATGTAGGTTCCCCCCCACCCCCAACACTTGCCTACAGCAATTCTAGTTGCAGTAAATGACTTACCCAGGATAGCCAATCAGTATGAACCCAGGTCCTCCTGCTTCCTTGGAAGCAGCTAGGTAACGCAGTGCCTGGAGTGATAGGTCTGGAGTTAGGAAGGCCTGAGTTCAGATCCAGCCTCAGACATGTTTGTGATCCTGTATCACTTGACAAGTTTCACCAACTGTAAAATGGGGGAGAATAATAGCTCCATGTCCCAGGGTTGTTGTGAGACCAAATGAGATAGTTGTAAAGCACTTAGCATAATGCTTGGCATATAATAGGCACTTAATAAATACACATTTCCTCATTCCTTCCTCTTGGCTTTCAAGGCCCTCAGTAGGTCCTCAGTGCTGCCTCTTGATAATCTATGTAAAATTCAAGGATAAAAATGCCTGAACAGGATAAAATTCTCAGAACAAGATAAAAAAGTTAATTTAAGGATAATAATCTCAGAATAAGGTATCTTTCTAATTCAGAAAGATAAATCTAATGAGGAATAAGCTCTTAGAGAATCTGGGGATGCACAATGACCTTGGTTGAATCTGCCCATCTTTCACTTATACATATGGACCCCCTAACTCCCTTTGAAAAACCAGGCAGCTGTAGTATAGTTTCTGCACTGAAACATACTATTAATCTTTACTATGCTTCCAATAGAACAGGATTCATATAGCATGCTTTATTGAAGGGATTCTGTCAGAATCTGGAGGCCACAATATCTCCTGCCTTAAAATATTCATGCTTCCTTTTTTTTTTTTTTTCAAATTGTCCTCTTGATCTCATAAATGCTGTTTCACTTCCAAAAGAGAACATTTTTATATAGTACTTATTGCCGGGGAAATGTATATGGTTTATGGCATTTGAATTCAGGGTCTGACATTTAGATTAATTCATATTCAAAAATAGTCTTTAAAATTAGCATAAAATCCAAGAATACAGCAATAGAAAAGAAACTCTTCTTGAACTGCAAGGTTTTGGTTCATGCAGGACTTAATAATGAAGGTGCGAAATGGCAAATAACTAAAGCAGTGTTCCTTAGGGCAGTTGGCCATAAGTGTAGAGTATGTGTTGGGGTGGGGATGGGTAAACTCCAGAGTGCTTAAAAGTCTGCCTACCTACCTCTAAATACTTTTTCTACTCTCCTTCCTTGGTTTGTCAAACATCCATCATTGCAGCCATTCTTCAGGGATGTCATTGTGATGTCCAGAAGTTCTCTGCTTAACAATACATTAAAACATATTTTTGATGGCATCTGAGATTTTCCCTTTATTAAATATTATTAAATGTTGAGGAAACTCATGGTACCAAGGCATATTAGCAGCTACTCTACACCTGATAGTCTTAGAGTTGCCCTTGGGGAATTGAAAGATTAAGCGATTTTCCCAAGGTCACACATTATGTGTCTGGCAGAATATGAACCTTGGTCTTCTTGACTCTGAAGCCATCTGTCTATCCACAAACACAAATACTCCTCTGTTAAACAGAAAAGTCAAGATATGGGTTCCGTTTTATTACCTAATCATCCTCATAATAAATCGATTTTATACAGCACTCTAAGGCTTACAAAGTGCTTTCCTTATGATAGCCTTGTGAAGGAAGCAGTGTGTGTATTATTACCTTCATTTTGCAGAAGGGAAACTGAGGCTCAGAGATGGAGTGACTTGCCTAGCATATGTTAGAATTTGGATAAAATAATTTTTTTCTGTGCTTTTTCCACTTAGCAGATTCTACATATTTATTGAATTAAACATCTAAACCGGTGGTATAAAACTCAAACAGAAACAGGGGTCACTAAGCTATATATAAGGATCCTTGAAGTCTCATATTAATTTAGAAAACCAAATATTAACATCATCTACATTTTATTGTACTTTCATTTATTTTGTTTAATATTTCCCAATTACATTTTAATCTAGTTTGTCAACACTTGGGAATAGTGTGTGCTGTTGGCTGCACGTTTAACATTTCTAATCTAAAATATCTGATTTTTAATAATTAACTGAAGGCTGCAATTGAGAAACCCCTTTCCTTTAACATGGTTCAAAAAAGCTTTCAAAAAATTATATATCTCACTAATTCATTGCTGGTGGAGCTTTGAATTGTTTCAACTATTCTTGAAAAAAAACAACACCTGGGAATTATAGAGGGAAAATGATGAAATTGTTTACATTCTTTGCTCCAGAGAGCTTACTATTGGGAATAAAAACCCCAAGGAAGTCACTGACAGCAAGAAAAAGTCCATATGTACAAAAATGTTTCCAGCAGTATTATTTGTAATAAAAAGCTGGACAGGAAATATGGACTCAGTGACTAGGGAATGACTGAACAGACCCTGACATGCAGATTTGGTGTAATAGTCAGGGAGATCTTGACTCATATCTCATCTCTGATATTGGCTGGCTGTGTGACCTGGGTTAAGTTGCTTAACTTCTCAGTGATCTAGTCAACTCTAAGACTCTAGGTTACAGAGATGGTTGTTGACCTGTGTTAGTAGAGGCATTTTCTTTGTTTCAGTGAAATCACTTAGGTCCACTTTCCTACCCCTTTCCTTATAACTGTGCTATAAAGAATGGCAAATATGAAAAATTCAGAGAAATAGGGGCAGATTTATATGATGCAAAGCGAAGAAGGCAGAACCAAAAGACCAGTATACAAATATACACAATGATTAAGATAATGTAAATGAAAACAACACAGAGAAGATGGCTAGGTGTCACAGTGGATAGAGTACTGGACTTGGAGTCAGGAAAACCTTAATTTGAATCTAGCCTCAGGCATTTACTGTGTTGATCCTGGGCAAGTCCCTTAATTCCTATTTGCCTTAGTTTCCTCATCTGTAAAATGGGGATAATAATAGTATCAATCTCCCAAGGTCATTAAACCTTAAAGTTCTATATAAATGTCAGAGATTGATGATGATGATGATGATGATAATTAACTGAGGTAAAATACAACAGGTATTACTAGTATCATACTATCAAGATAAAGTACAAACTTTTCCATTCTGTTAACAATTGGTAGTGTCAAGTAAATTGTACTTTGAAAATCACATTATTTGATAGTTTTGCTTAGCTGTTTTAGGAGAATATTCTTTGTGGGAGGGGTTGTTTGTTCATCAGGAAGTGTCGTGTCCTATCACTTAAAAAAACCAAGCAAATAAAATGTTTTAGCTTTTCTCCTTAGTATGTATAATATTTGGAAATAGTTAAATTGCTTTTTGGCAAAAAAAAATCCAATTGGAAACAATAAAACAAAAGTGGCTAAGATAGTGAAATTCATGATTTGAAGATATAAGACAGTACCTAGTTATTTTAAATCAGTTCAAGTTGTGGCATGAAATGAATCTGGGGCACTGAGAGGTCTTGTGTATCTCTCAGTGTGGATGAGATTGCTGAAGGATGTTCATGATCTTTGAGGAACTGAGGAGAGGTGCAGCAGGCAAATGTGGTGAAGAAATAGCCTGATTTTTTTAAAAGGAGAAAGGGGATTCTGAAAAATGTATACCAGTTATCAGTTCCTGGCAATATTATGAATACCTAGAAAGGGAAGTGGTGATCACTATGAGTCAGCATAGGTTCAGCATACAAATCATCTGAAACTAACCTAATTTTCTTTTCTGACAAGGTTACTAGATTGGCAGGTCAAGAAAATACCAGACACAAAATTATACTTAGATTTTTAGCAAAAAAAAAGTATTTGAAAAAAATCTTCCACTTCTCTACTGAAATTATTCTGTCCAAGGTCAGCAAAGACCTCTTACTTGCCACATCTGATTGCCTTTTCTTGGTTTTCATCTTCCTTTACATCTATATAGTTTGAAATATTGTCTACAATTTTCTAACCCAGGAACTTTTCTCTCTCCCTGATATTCTTTCATTCCTTTGCTTCTGAAATTCTATACTCTTTCGGTTCTTTTCTTGACTCTCTAACAGTGTTCCTTTGTGGTTCTCCTCCTACCTGTTCCACCATTTTTTTTTTAGTCTCCTATGTTGATTCATCTTATTCTTGGCCTCCAAGTGTGGATGTTCTTCAAGAAGACCTTCAGGGAGGGGAAGGTAGGTGGTGCACTGGATAGAGCACCGGCCCTGAAGTCAGGAGGACCTGAGTTCAAAATCCGACCTCAGACCAAACACTTGACACTTACTAGCTGTGTGACCCTGGGAAAGTCACTTAACCCCAATTGCCTAAAAAAAAAAAAAGAAAAAAAAGAAAAAAGGATTAACAAAGAAGACCCTCAGGGGCCTCTTTTTTCTCTTTCCACAGTATATGTCTTGGCAGTCTCATCCACTCATGGAGAGCATGAAGACTATACAGATGACTCCCGAATCTACATATCCAGCCCTCATTTCCCCTCTTAGCTCTAATGTTGTATCCCCAATTGTCTGCTATCCATGTCCACTAATACAGTCCACTCAAATTCAACATATCTAAACTGAATTCACAATTTTATCCCCTAAACTTCTTAACTTCCCTATTTATGTAATTGTCTTCATTATCTTCCCACTTAGCCAAGCTTGAAACCTTGGAATCATCTGTGACTATTTCTTCTCCCTCAACCATCACATCCAATAATCTATGAAGTCCTTTGGACAATACCTGCATACGTCTTTTGTATCTGTCACCTTCTTTTCAATGACAGTGACATCATCCCAGTTAAGGCCCTCATCACCCCTTGCTTGGATTATTTCATAACTTTATACCTGGGTTTCCCACCTCCATTCTCTCCCCCATACAATTCAATATCCATGTAGATAACCAAAATATTTTCTTGAAGGCACCATGATCTGGCCATATTATTCTTCTGCCCAAAGCAGTTCAGTGATTCTCTGCTATGGGTTTTTTTTTTTGATCAAGTGCACAAGCATATGTGCTAGGACCAAAGGTCATACGAAAAACATTTGGGGGTTGTAATGGACTGCAAGTTCAATAGGAGTTATCAACGTGAAGTGACAGTAAAAAAATAAAGAATTCCTTTTTAGGCTTCTTTAAGATAATAATACTGTCTTGAATGAGATAGATGACAGTCTCACTGCATTCCACCCTGGTCAGATCTCATCTGGAGCATTGAGTTCAGCTCATATTTTAAGAGGTACATTGACAAACTACAGCATGTCCAGAGGAAGGGGCCTGTGATTGTGATTCCAACTCATGCCATAAGAGGATGACCTGAAGGAATTGGAGATATTTAGCCTGAAGAAGAGGAGACTTTGAGGTGATAAGACGACTGTCTTTGACTATTTAAAGAATATAGTATGGAGGAGAAATAAGACTTACATGGTGTAGTTATAGTGGAAGAACACAGGATTTGAAGTCAAAAGACTTGAGTTTGAGATTCAACTGCAGTATATACTCCCTGAGTTACTGTGAGCTCTAGTTCTTTAATCTCTCTGAACCTCAGTTTCTTCATCCATAAAATGGGGTAATAATACTTGCAAGAGTTCTTATGAGTAAATTGCTTTATGAACTGCAAAGTGCTTGAATAAAATAAGCTGTTGTTATTGCCATCATTTCTTTTCCGCTTACTTCCCAGAGGTAGTAAGGAACACGTCTAAAACCTAAATCGTTCTGGCTCTCACTGATTGGCCAACAATAGGTCCCAGCTCAAGCCTATCTTGGTCATTGTTTTGGTTTTGATGGCTCAGAGTGAGTGTAAATAGCAATTGTTTCTGTTTAGGCCAGAAACCCTTAGGGTCTTTTGCCTTCCCAGTTTTTTTTTTTTAATAGGTAAAAAGAGGCCTTTTTTTTTTGGCCTTTTTTCTTACCTAGCTGAATGGGTGTTGCCTCAGACAGATTGAGACCTGTTAAAGACTATTGCTTAAAACGGCTAAGGTCTCCTACTGCATCCAGTTGTCCTGATCTATATTTCACCACTGGATCCAAATGGCTCTGGAGGAGAGAGTGAGGCTGGTAACTTTGCACAGCTCTCCTTCACTCAAATCCAATTCACCTTCCAGATGTCATGGTCCTCTTTGAGGATGAAAGACAAGCAACAACAAACATCAACTTGCAGAGGGCAGAATTCTGAGAAGAAATTACTTAGTAGTCGAGATTAGTTTGACCAAGGGAAAACTTCCCAAGAATTAGAGCTCTTCAAAAACGAAAAGGATGGTCTCAGAAAGCAATGAGTTCCCCATTTCTAGAGATGTTCAAGTGGGGCCTAAACAATCACTTAGGGATATTGTAAGGAGATTAGTGTTTTGGGAGTGAGTGGACTAAATGATATAAGTAATAATAATAATAATAATAATAATAAGTAGCGTTTATTTGGGGCAGCTAGGTGGCTCAGTAGATAGAGCATTGGCCCTGGAATCAGGAAGACCTCAGGTGAAATCCTGCCTCAGATACCTATTAGCTGTGTGACCCTAGGCAAGTCACTTAACCTTGTTTGCCTCAGTTTCCTCATCTGTAAAAGGAGCTGGAAGAGAAAATGGCAAACCACTCCAGTATCTTTTCCAAGAAAACCCTAAATGGGGTCACAAAGAGTCAGACTCAACTAATCAACAAAACAACAACAACAAGAAGTTTATATAGCACTTTAAAGTTTGTAACATGTTTTAAAATATTATCTCATTTGATCTTCAAAATAACCCTGGGAGGCAGGCCTATTATTACCCCCATTTTACAGATAAGACTGTCAAATGAGGAACTTCTGTGATTCTACCATGACTGATAACTTCTCAGCACTTTAGGACTATCATTTTGAAGGTCAATTCTTGTACAGTGCCTAGGTTGTAGATGTAGAGGTGGGGGAAGGTTGAACTCAATTTATACTGAGTTTAGGATATAGTCTGAATTTAAAAAAATAAATCACTTTAAAACATTTCCTTGTATTTTTTTTTTCATTCTTCTTATAGGAGAGAGTAGCAAAACAAATTTAGTTATTTGAAAATATTAATTAGTTGAATTTTGGTTAATGGAATAATAAGTGAAGAGCAACAAATTAGGCCAGTAGCACCCACTGAACACACACACACACACACACACACACACACACACACACACATTAAATCAGATTAGTTTGCTGTCATTGGTAAAGTTGAATGAAGTATTCTTTTTGATTGTCCATGAGATTAAAGGGTTATGATACCAGCAGGGAAGGGGTTCTGAACACAAACTTCACTTATTTAATTTTGCTATTTATGCTCAGGTATGAATAGTCAAAATGTTGATAAAAGAGGAGCTGAGAATGATAAGAGCTAGGTTTGAGTTCTAATTTGGCCACTATTTAAGTCTGGTAACTTCGAGCAACTAACAACCTTCTAGGTCTTGAATCCTCACCTGTAAGATGAAGAGGCTGCCATTATTTACAAAATAGTTAAACAAATTGTGGTACATGTATGTAAGGGAATGTTACTATTC
Source organism: Phascolarctos cinereus (assembly GCF_003287225.1). Classification (NCBI taxonomy): domain Eukaryota; kingdom Metazoa; phylum Chordata; class Mammalia; order Diprotodontia; family Phascolarctidae; genus Phascolarctos; species Phascolarctos cinereus. The sequence goes on along the minus strand of NW_027556098.1, from coordinate 84,073,576 downwards.
CATAAGAAACAATGAATATGAAGAATTCAGAAAAATGTGGGAAGATATAAGAATTGATGCAGAGTTCACAGAACTAGGAAAACAATATGTACAAAAACTATAACAATATAAATGAAAAGCTCAACAACAACAAATAAAGCTGAGCGTAATGGCCAAGGTTGGCCCTGGAGAAGATGAGAAAATGTTTTCTCTTCTCTTCTTTGCACAGGTGGGGGACTTTGGGTGTGGAATATAGCGAATATTATCAGACTTCATTGATGTGTCTATTAGTTTTGCTGAACTACTCCCCCCCCCCCTTTTTTATTCTTTGTTATAAAACTCGGTTAACTGTGTAGGTGAAGTGAGAGGGCTATGTTTGGAAATGAAGGTAATGTAGAAACAAAAGATATCAATACAAATTTAAAAATAAGATAAAAATTGGATTAGATCGGGGTGGGAAATTTTCGGCCTCAAGGACACACATGATCTTCTAGGCTCTTGGGTATGGCCTTCTGACTAAGTTTGTTCTGTGAAGTTTGGATTCAGTCAAAAGGCCACACTTGAGGACCTAGAGGTCTAAGAAAAATTGTATGATTCTTTTTCATTTATAGTTTAATCTGAAATCAAATAAAGAATGATAAAGGCTCATTGGATTTGAATCAATAGCAGTTAAAATCTAAGAGACAAGTTGGAAAAATAGTTCACTTGTCTTAGAACAATCATCTAATAACATTTATCCTTATAAGAATTAGCATTTTCCCCTTGTAGGAATATCCTTTCAATCTGGCCATGCATGGTATCAGATGACTACAGGTATTCTCCATCAACAAAACCAAGGCCAAAGCATCCCACAGCTAGGAAGCATTTTTATTGGATAATGATACTCATAGAACTAACTCATATTCCCTCTTACTCAGAGCTACCTATTTTATCTCCTGGTTGAGCATTACCTTTTAACTGAAAGATCAGTAAAAAAAGAAAAGTTCTATTACTACATATGAATTTAAAAACTGTGTTTTCTTGATTATTGCTTTTTAAAATGGCAATCATGATGGAACATTGCAGGAGTTATTTTTGTCACTTAATACAAAGTACCTTGAGCTCAGTAGATGGTAGCTGGCTCTTTAGCTCAGGCTGAGCCACACAGTAAATGAGAATTATTACATTATCATGTATCACTTTCATGCTTTATTGCTTAATCATGCACCTTGCATGAAATGTAAATATTTCCTCTAAGAAGCCATTCAAATTTAGTGTTAAATAGATTTTAAGTTAGTTCATGTTGCCAGAAAAAGTAGCTCAGTGAAAGATGCATTCAGTAACATTTTCTGTGATTTCCGTATGCAAATTTTGGTAACATGAAATTCTAAATTGGACAAACTTGCTCTCTGAGTCAAGAATATACTGGAAGACTATTGACAACTTAATTACTGTTTTTCTCCTAGTTCCTCATTAAAAAATGCTACAGGATTAAATTGTGCCAGTTTAACCATGGTGTGGAAAGATTATTTAAAATAAACAGATGAATATATACAAGAGCAGTGTCAAATACACAGCTCTCTGCAATGGGAACACTATTGAGTATGACTGAATCAGATTAAAATATGACTGGGCAATATTAACAATATAAATAAAAATACAATAGAATACAAATAATATTAGTATGTGATTTTCTAAGTGAATATGTAGCTCGCAGGGATCCTTATATACTGTTCAATGGCACCGCTGTTCTCAAATATTTTCTTTAAATTTCGCAGGACTAATTCTTGCTGAGATCAGCGTGCCTAAGGAACACCTGAATTTTCTCCATCCAGTGTTATCAGTTAGGTTTTTATTGTACTCTTGGTGCAATAATCGTGAAAAACAATTACTGTCTTCCTGAGAATATGTGAATCATAAAGAAAAAATTATTGATTTTCACTATTGTTTATGATGATACTTGTCTGAAGTTTCTTTTTCCTGATTAGAAACTCAATAAAATGTAATCTTCAAAGTAAGACTATTACAAGTGGATACCCCTCGGTTCATCTGTATCCTGAATAATTGAGCTAAGCCCTTCCATGAAATGGCTGCATAGAATCTGACAATTCCATGTTGTCCTTTTTCTTTAGGGCTTGGTGCTGGTTTGAGGAGGACTTTTTTTTTTTAAACAGGGCAAGTTTCTGTTTTTAGTTTTATTCTGAGTAAAACAAGGTGTCAAGTTTATTTTCATTTGGCTAGGACCTGTGATTTAATTGGTATAGGAAACGATTACAGATCATCGATTATTCTGCAACTTTTAGTCTCCGGAAATTGACGAGGTAACTGAGAGCTTGTGACTTGTTCAAGGTCACACAGGCAGGATATATCCAAGGTAAAGATTTGAGCTCAGTCCTTTTTGTCTTAGAGGCCAGCCCTCTACATAATTAAGACACACTACCTCTCATTCTCAATTACATGAATGTTATTTAGAACCTTTAAAGTAAGGGGGGAAAAAAGTTATAGCTAGCCCCTTTCAGGAGAGTAGAAATACCCCTTTACCCCCCCCCCCCCAATTTGATCTATATCCTAGCATCAGCAGATAATAATAAAATGTAACACTGTTTTGCTTTTAAAGAAAGCCCAGTAAGACGCCTATACTAAGAAGGATACATGTGGAATTAAAGTCTAAATATCATAATTGTTCTACTGGGGTGGCTTTGAATCACTTAAGAATCTTCATTAAAGGTCAAAAGAAAAGCCAGCCTTGAGGTGCCAGGGAAACAAATATAAGTTTGCAGCTCAGAATTCTTTACATATAAAATGAGAAAATTACACCAGATCTCTGGGGGGTAATTGAAGTCAAATAGCTTCTTGAAAAGTGATTTAGAATTTCCATGAAGAGATGATACAACAGGAATGGAGAAGCAATGTAATTGTCTCTCCTGCTGAGCAGGACCAGCAATGAGTTTTAAGGTTCCCAGATTAAAAAATAAATGAATTAAAATGATGCAACATTTAGTGGGTAGAAGGGTTTATTTATTTATTTTAAAAGCTGGAGATTGAAACCTAACCATCTTGGCTAGGAAAAGGGTACTGAATGTAATTAAACCAAAATTTGTGAATGAAAGTGGAGCAGCTGCTGCTTTCAACCACTTTGCTAATTAAATACCATGAGGATACATGCATATTCAATTTTAAGCATATCAAAATGGGCAGTAGCTGACAAACAAGATGTTTTGGGCAGAGAAGAATTTTTTTTCCTTTTAAATTTCATTCCCTCCATTATTAAAAAAAAAAGGTGTTTTTTTTCTGGCTAGGCAATGGGGTGAAGTCACTTGCCCAGGGTCACCCAGCTAGTAAGTGTCAAGTGTCCGAGGGTGGACTTGAACTCAGGTCCTCCTGACTCCAAGGTCAGTGCTCCATCCACTGAGCCGCCTAGCTACCCCTAAAAAAAATTATTGATGAATTTTTATTTTACAACATTTACTTTTGAATGTACAGCTTTTCTTCCCTCTGCATAATGAGACTTCCCTTTGTAACAAAGATTAAAGAACCCCTAACAGTTCAGCAAAGCCAACAGACACTGATCTTTTCGTTTATTAGTGAAGGATAAATAGATGATTGCAGCAGGCAGATTTGCCTCTGGGCTAGAAATTGGGCTATGTTTTAATCACCCCAAGCTCCTGCCTAGATCCACATAGTGAATGGACTTGAAGTCCAGCTTGCTTATTATGGCAGAAGTTTTGCCATACTTCAGGCACCCTTTGAACTCATTGATGTGAGTACTTCCAATGGTTCATATGGCAATCCACCCATGCCTTCCCATCCTATATGGCTGCTCCACAGAGCCCAGGATATAGATTAAGTGATGCAGAAAAACCATTTCAACTCCTTGGAAAGAGTTTGGCTATAACTTTTTCTCTTATTTGCCTATTAATCTTCCACAAGAGATCTACCCCAGGTTTGGGGTCACCTTGTAAGTCTCTTGACATTACATGAGTACTAGTGGAACATGCAGGTCATCTGTCCATTTATCCTTCACTCCTGCTGCATGACTAGATCCCTCTCATCTTCAGGTCACATATCTATTTTTACACAACTTTTGGTCCTCAATTTGTTGTTGGTAATATGCTAAAGTCTCTAGTCACTCGCCATGGCTACTTCCATTGCCACTGGGATGATTTGCAATTTTGATTCCTCAGAACATGTGGCATTTCATAAAAGACTTTCCTATTATCACACTTTCATCAAGGGTGTCCTTGATATAGTATGTATATAAATTCTTAAAGATTTTGTAGAAGTGAGAAAATAGACGTGTTTATTGTTGATATCTTTTTTATAATCTTCATTTTGGTGGTAAAGATGTCTATTATTTGCTAGTCATTTGGTGTCTTTCCCCTTTCATATATCTTGTGATGCAGTCCTTAATAGTTTTGAAAATTGTGCCCATAACTATCTTTCTCTGTGTATATTCAATTGGGTCTTCCTGTTTTGCTGCTTGTTTTCTTTAATGCCACTTGCTAATTTGTTTCCACAGTAAAAAAAAAATCACATCTTTAAAACCACTGTTTTCTATCCTTGTTGAAACTTTGGATGGTACTCTCGTTCATAGCTGTGTCATTGTGAAATTTACTTATACATCACAACTATGAATCTGAATTTTAAAAAAAATGACAACAAAGTCTAATTTTATTATTCTCAGAACTGGTGCTGAAATCTTTGGCTTCATTCTTGACTGCTTGCTCCCTTGCCTCTTACATACAAATAATTGCTAATCTCTGTCAGTCTACTTCTGCAGTCTTCCTAATCTATCTCTGTATTCCATGGTCAACCCTCTAGTACCTCTAGGCCTACATCACCAATTACTTCAACTATTTTAATAGTCTCAGGCATCTCTTCCTTCCAACTATACCTTGATACTGCTGTCAGGTTAATGGACTTACACACATATGCAGTGAACAAATGGTGTTAATTTCTCTTATTTATAGATAAAGATGTGGGAAGTCAGAGGGGATAAAAGAGCTGGTCAAGATTAAATACCTAAGCAGTCACATTCATTCACTGTTTTCCCTGGCAACTTCTGATTGAGGAAGATTGCTATGGATCATCCATGTTGGGGAGAGGCAGTGGCCCTATCTGTCCCCTGGTTACCATATATATGTGAGCACGTGGCACCTCTGTTCCTGTTGTGACTCTTCTTTCCTGATCTAAGTTGAATGAGCATCCTGTGATGAGAGAACTGAGGCATCTGATGAGACCTGGAGATTTATTAAATCTTTATGAAGTCCTGCAGACAGCCAGAGTCCTGGAACCTAGGACAGCACATCGGCTGAGCCCAAGGAGAGGCCAGTGCAACAGCCAATCAACCTTCTTGACTCAGCCCAGCAGTGAACTGATCCAACAATTGAGGTATTGAGTCTTATAAAAGCAAAGAATCAATCCATCTATTGTTGTATCACACCCAGAAGTGAACTTGGTTGAGACTCCTCAAAGGGAGAAATGATGCCCCCCCCCGAAATCCCTTGTCCACAGGTGTTCCCTACACAGGTCACACAAGATCTTTGTGCTTTAAGTCTGAGCTCACTCTCCTTAGTAATAGAATTTGTGCAGAGGGGAGAGTATACCATTAATTTGGAGGCAGCTTGGTGGCACAATGGAGAGTAGGTCCTGGAGTCAGGAAGATCTGAGTTCAAATCCAGATCCAGACCCTTCCAAGCCATGTGACCTTGGGGAAGTCACTTAATCACTGCCTGCCTCAGTTTCCTTAACTGTAAAATGGAGATCATAATGGCACCTACCTCATGAGGATGTTAAATGAGGTAATATTTGTAAAATACTTAGCAGATTTTCTGGCAAATACTAGGAACTTATTGCATGCTTGTTACCTTCCCTTTTCCCTGTCCTTGCTGAGGACTATTTCAGTAAACATCCCTTTGTAAAAGCTAATTGATGTCAACTAGTTGATTGAAACTAGAAGGAACACAGCAAATGAGGGCTTAGGAATAATGGGAGTAGAAAGTTCAGCCCCTCACTAGCTACTCTTAGAACTCTGAGGGGAGAAGTAGTCAACTTCTACCCAAGTGGCCAACATGAGTAGAGGTTGTGAGAATGAGCCCATTGGGAGCGCTATAGTGAAAAGAAACTAGACCTTCATTCAGAAGGTCTGAGGTTTAAGCTTGGTTCTAACAACTTGGGCAAGTGTAAACTCTATCAGTTGTAATTTTCTCATCTGTAAGATGGGTATAATCATACCGGTACTATCTCCCTCACTAGTGGGTTGGTTATGGCAACCCATGGCACATAACCCTCAGGCATCAGTTTGTTAGTAAATGTTTAACAACCAGCTCTCCTAAAAACAAAATCAAACAAAACCAGAAGTGATGACATACTTTTAAAGTTTCATCTGTATCAATAACATTTTCTTTATCACTTTCTTATGTCTAGTCAATCAAAACAGTAAATCAACCTCTGACTTAAAGCTTTTACCAATTTCTGAAGTGTAAATATTCATACTGATAGTTTGAGAGTGGACTCTTGTGACCTGGTTCAAGCTGGCTCCAGCACACCTCCGCTCCTTGGGTTTTTGGAAGTCAAGAACCTTTTTAAAAATGTGAGCTCCTATTAGAACTCAGGACTTTTAATGCCCAGCCCAGTGCTGGTATACCATGCTACCTCCATTGGGTTAGAGGGGTAAAAGATTGAGCAGGAAGAAAAGAGAAAATATGATGTGGGTGTAGTTCTGCCGAGAGGAAAGAGCTTAATACAAACAAAAGGGAAAGCATCTGGTATTTTAAGGAAGAGTTTTGTCATCAGTATGAATGATTCTCAAGTTGAGGTTTATATTTTTGGTAGCAGCATTTAGTTAAGCACTAAAAAGAGTTTAAGATGGATGAGTTAATGCAAATGAACCAAAATAAGCTTCAGTCACTAGGCTGAGCAGCTGCTGGACCAACCTGCCAATATTTTATTTCTCAGAGTGCTTGCTTCAGACTCATGTGCTGAACAGGCAGAGTGAATGCTTTATGAGATCACAGTAAAATTCAGGATTTCCTATGCTGTTGCTCTAGGGTAGGATGGGGAAAACCTTCAGTTCTTTATCAGATCCATTTTGTACATGAAAACCAGTGAATTTCCACAGTTGTCTGCTGTAAGGAATTAATAGCATTAGATGAGGAGTCAGGAAATCTTGGTTTTAGTTCTGACTCTGCTGACTAATTGTGTGACCTTTGGCAAAGTCCTAAACTATTGAAGACCTTTGTTTCCTCATCTGTAAAATGGAGGTGGGGGGCAGGATTGAATTATGTCCATGGTTGTTTCCAGTTAAAATGCTAACTAGGAATTTTTGTACCTAGGGTAAATGCAGGTGGTTAGTGACTCACGGTGTGGTCTGACTGCCCGCATAGTCATGTTGAAAAAAAAACCAGGCACATTCATTTCCCAAGTGTAGCCTCAGGACCTAAGAGGGTTCAAGGGGCAGGTGGCCCTGGTAGAGAGGCACCAGGATAATCTTGGTGGTGGGTGTGCTACATGATAATATGGACTTGCAAAGGCTTACAACAATGATATCACTAGCTATATTAATTGATATAGCATTTTAAAGTTTGCTTTACATATGTTAACTCATTTGATCCTCCCAGTAACCCTGTGAGGTAGGTGCTATTATTGTCCCCGTTTTGCAGATGAGGAAACTGAGGCCCAGAGAGGTTAAGTGACCTGTGTAGGGTCGTGTAATTAATAAATGTCTGAGGCTGGATTTGAACTTGGATTTTACTCACTCCACGAATTGCATTTTATCCAATCTAATAGTAATAGTAATGTCAATAATAGCACCTGTCTCTTAGGGATGTTGTGAGGATTAAATGAGGTGATGTATGTAAAGGGCCTTGCTAACCTTAAAGTTCTATATTAATGTCAGTTATTATTATGGGGTGACTGTGTTCTATCCAATGCATTACCTAGCTTTTCCAATGCCCAGGAGAGGGGGCGGAGGAAGTACAATCCAATTCCTACCTGGAATGTTGGCTCCCAAGGGCAAACCTTGTGCCACTGTTATGGCTCTGCTTCTTTCTTTCTTCAAAAAGAAAAATCTCTGAATCTCTTTACCTAAGTGGGATTAGGTATTATTATTATTAGAAACTGAGTTTCACACAGGTAGGAAGCATCTAGGTACAGAATTTGAACTCAGATCTTCCAATTACAAGACCAGAATTCTCCCATATCTCATTATTCCTCTCGTAAGAGAAATGGTTGTAGCTGTGACCTAGCCAGCAAGTGAGTCTGAGAAATGGCTGAGAGGACCTTAAGGTTATAGCAGGAAGTCAATCAATATCAATTAACACAGCTATTAACATCATTATTGTAAATCTCTGCAAGTCCATGTTGTCATGCAGCACAATCACTGCCGGAATATTATTATCCTGGTGCCCCTCTACCAGGGCCATCTTAGGTCCTGGAGTTGGGGAGAGATGCTCTCTGATCCCAGCACTCATATTGGTCCAGGCTCTCACTCCTCCCTGTTCGGTGTGGGTATAACCTGGGTCAATAGTGAACAGAGATGCTTCCACAAGCAGAAGAGGGCAAGTGGCAAAATCTTGCTTCAGGGTCTTACCTCTGACTGATTTTCTACCTGTTACAGGTAGAGAAACTCCAATTAGCTAGAAAGTTAGAAGTCTCCAGCAAGAACAGAGAAGGGATGGTGAGTATCAGGCCACAGGAGAAGGTATGTCTAGATTCTAAAATAGGGGTTCTTAGCTTTTTGTGTGTGTATGCATCATAGCCCCATTCAACAGCCACCTGGTGAAGCTTATGGATCCCGTCACAGTCATAGTCAACTAACAGTTACTACTAAAACCCTACTATGTGCCAGGCACTGTGTGCTGTGCTGGGGATACAAAGAAAGGCAAAAATCAGTCCCTGCTCTCAGGGAGCTAACAGTCTAATGGGGACACAACATGCAAACAACTATACAAACAAGAAATATGCAGGAAAAAATTGGGGACAGTCTCTGAGGGAAGGCACTTTTTGTTTTTTTTAGCTAGGCAACGAGGTTAAGTGACTTGCCCAGGGACACACAGCTAGTATGGGGTCAAATGCCTGAGGCTGGTGTTCTACCCACTGTGCCCTAGCAGCCCCGGAAGGCACTTTTTATAATGATTATTTTAAATGCATAAAATAAAAGACAGAATTATGAAGGAAATAAGTTATGCTGAAATACAAGCTATCAATGTCTGTCTGTCTGTCTACCAATCTATCTATCCATCAATCCATCTATTTATAAACAAGTTCATAGACCTCAGGTTAAGAACCCCTGTTTTACAACGTTATATGATGACCAACCATGACAGACTTAGCTCTTCTCAGTAATGCAAAGATCTAACACAATTCCAAAAGACTCATGAGGAAAAATGCTATCCACATCCATAGAAAGAACTATGGAGTCTGAATGCAGATCCAAGCATAGCATTTTCTCTTTTTTTGGTTGTCTTTATTTTTTCTTTCTCATGGATTTTCCTTTTTGTTCTGATTCTTCTTTCACAACATGACTAATGGGGACATATGTTTAACATGACTGTACATATAGAACCTATATCAGACTGCATGCTGTCTTGGGAGGGGGATGGGGGAAAATTTAGAACTCAAAATCTTATAAGAGTGGATGTTGAAAAATAAAAATAAATTAATTAATTAAAAAAAAAGAACCCCTGCTTTAAAAGATTTTTTGGACTATCACCTTTGTTATTGGAAGACATCAACAATTTGTCCCAAGTCGACCTTCCCAGTTTTCTCCTTTACTCCTCCCAGACGCAAACGTCTCTGTTGGAGCCAAATTGATCAACCAACTGTGTCTGTGAACATTCCTTGTGTTTGCTGGCCTCTGGGTCTGTGTTTACTCTGTTTTCTCTCCCCTTTTTTCCTCTTCCAGTCCTCCAAAGCCCTGTTTGGCTCTCAGCCTCCCTGGAAAGCCTTCCCTGTACACTGTGGCTAGATCACTTCCTTCTCCGAGCACCTGTAACGCTTAGTGTTTGTCTCGGTTGTCTGGCCATCACTACCCACCGCCTGTACTGTTAGTTATCTTTTCTGTTTATGTTGGCAAGCACCATGAAAGCAGGGATGGTGCCTTATATTTCCTTGTTTCCTCTGTAGGGTCTAGCAAAAACACAATCAGCTGCTCAATAAATATTTGTTGACTGGTTAATCAAAAGCCTTTTGCATTCACTTAGAAGGCATAGTGAAAATGAAAATTTTAATGATCATTCATGTCAAGCTTGATGGGATTGTAGAGGCCATCTAGTCCAAGTCTTTCACTTTACGAATGAGGAAAATGAGGCTCAGGTCTGTTAGGTGACTTCCCCAGGGTCATACAAGTGGTAGAACTGAGAGGAGGAATTTGAATCCAGGTTCTCTGACTTTAGAAATAGTATTCTTGGGGAAGCTAGGTGGGACAGTGGATACAGCACTGGTCCTGAAGTCAGGAGGACTTGAGTTCAAATTTGGCCTCAGACCAAACACTTGACACTTACTAGCTGTGTGACCCTGGACAAGTCACTTAACCCCAATTGCCTAAAAAACAAACAAACAAAAAGAAGTAGTATTCTTTTTACCATGGCTTATCTTGGTAGGACAAGGTTTTTTTTTTTGTTATTTTAAAAACTACAGCATTCTATGCTTTGGCAAGTTATAGCCTTTTGCTAATAAGTTTGTCTATTGAAATGCGCCAATATCTATTAATAATAATAATAATGAAAATAATGCTTTTAGGTATGCAAACATAGTACTTCTAGGTTTGCCAAGATAAGCCTTCCTTGACTCCCTGGCTCTAGGAAGGATTTGAACCCTTGTACTTGGCTGAGTAGCTACTGTGTACAGAATACAGTCATCCCTTCCACATCACGACTTTCCCCATTGTGGTTTTGATACATCGAGAGTTGGCATGAGAAATCAAATGGGAAGTTTTTGGGAGTTTTGCAGAAGCCACAGATGTCACACAAAGGCCAAAAGATGACACAGAAAAAGTTTAGAAACTCAGAAATGCATGAAATATATGCATAGTATTATATAATATCAACATATTTTATCTTTTTATACTGTAAACACTCCATAAAAAAAAGGAAAAAATTCAAGTCCTCTTTGGTATGAAGGGAGGCCCAAAAATTTTTATATGGATTTTCCAGATTGTGGGGGCACTGCACTACTATGTGGAGTGGATGTGGAAGGGATAGTTTCTGATTCCTCTGAAGTGACATAGGGGCACCTGTATGTATATTCCTGTGTCCTGATGTTGAGCCTACTGTAGTGAGAGACCCGGCCCCAGTGACTGGGCTTTGTGTATAAACATGGTGGTCCTTTTTGAACAAGTGAAAACACTTGGCAGCATTACATTATTATGACGAATGTGGTACATGTGGTTCCTTTACTTCATGTCTGTGTCCGTGCTGAGACATGTTCCTGGTCAGTCTGCTTCTGGGAGAAAGCTGTCATCTCGTACTATCAGGCTGGTATCCGGTATCTCTCTACTGGCTGTACAGCCTGTTCTCACAAAGGCTCCCTATCTTCTGGAGATGCTATGCCAGATTCACCGATAATGTGAAGCAATTCTTCTGCTCCAGGGCTTCCCTCACCATGTGGGTGATAAATACACATGTCCTTGGTCTTGTGCTTTGGTGAGCTCCAAGGGGTGAGGCTGGGGGTGGGGGCAGCAGTGATGAATAGAACTATAGTTTGCAAATATGTGACAAAATATAAGGGCTACTGAAAACCTTAGGCAATAAAGGCTCCCTGTAATCACTACTGCTACATAATGCCCAAGAGATGAAAAGTGACAAGGAGGGGGCATTTTGTCTTTGTCTATGTTCTTGGGAAAACAACTTTGCCTCTTACTCCTCTTCAGTCAGTCAGCCTGTCAATAAGCATTTATTAGGTGCTTACTATGTTCCAGACACTGTGCTAAGCACTGGCAATACAAATATGAGCAGAAAGTAAGATGGTCCCTGCCTTCGAGGAGCTTATGGTTTAATGAGGGGAAGACAATACCTAAAAGGGAGCTGAAGGGGTGAGGATGTGAATGTCTGAATGGATTAGCTTGATGCATCATGCCTTGGATGAGGTGTTATAATTCTTACGTGATAGCTCTAGATAGATTTAGAATTGGGAGAGTTTTTAGGGCAACCTAGCTTATACCTATGATTTTATAGATGAGGAAACTGTGGCTCAGAAAAGTCAAATTACTTGTTCAGGGTTATAAAACTAATGAGGGATCATAGGATTGTAGATTTAAAGCTGAAAGGGACCTTAGAGGCCCCGCTGAATCCAACCTGATTATTTAACTGATCAGAAAACCAAGGCACTAAGAGGTTAAGTGACTTTCCCAGGATCTCACCACTATTAAGTATCTGAGGCAGGATTTGAATTCCTTCACAGTAAACCCTATGTATAGGATCATAGATCTAGAGTTGTAAAGGACCTTCGAATCATATAGGCAATAGTCAGGATTTGAACCTAGAGCCTTAGACTTCAAATCCAAATCAGATTAACCCAGGTTAGTTTTTACGTCAATATAATTTTATCATTTTGAAGAACTTCTCATTTTTGACTGTTGTTATTCAGTCATGTGAAATTCTTTGTGGTCCCATTTGGGGTTTTCTTGACAAAGATACTGGAGTGGTTTGACATTTCCTTCTACAACCCATTTTACAGATGAGGAAACTGAGGCAAACAGGGTCAAGTGACTTGCCCAACTAGTAAGTATATCTGAGTCCAGATTTAAACTCAAGAAGATGAGTCTAGGTCCTGTGCTTTATCCACGGAGTCACCTAACTGCCCTTTGACTGTTTACAGATATCTAAAGCAATACCTTTTCTGGCAATGAGATTGGGGTCTTATTAAATCTGACCAACTATAGCCAGTGCGACTCCTCTTTTAAGTAACTTGTCAGAGGTTTTCACATGCCACAAAGGGCCTCTGGGATCCTTTGGGAGATTGATTTCTTTTGGCTCATAGCTGCCAGATGGAAGATCTGGGAAAAACTGACTACTACTGACTACCACACTTTCAGTGTGTTGTTTTCAAATCCCTTTACAAGTGTACAATTCTCAAAACTCAAAGATGAAAAGTTTTATTGCTAGGTAAAGGGAGAAAAATGCAACAAACTTCCTTCCTTCCATCCATCCTTCCTTCCTTCCTTCCTTCCTTTCCTTCCTTCCTTCCTTCCTTCCTTCCATCTCTCTTCTCTTCTCTTCTCTTCTCTTCTCTTCTCTTCTCTTCTCTTCTCTTCTCTTCTCTTCTCTTCTCTTCTCTTCTCTTCTCTTCTCTTCTCTTCTCTTCTCTTCTCTTCTCTTCTCTTCCTCTTCTCTCTCTCTCTCTCTCTCTCTCTCTGTCTCTCTCTGTCTCTCTCTCTCTCTCTCTCTCTCTCTCTCTCTCTCTCTCTCTCTCTCTCTCTTTCTCTCTCTCTCTCTCTCTCTTTCCTTTCTCAGAGCTCATGGAAAATGAACACAACCTTCAGAGAGCAATGTACTTCCAAGGGTCCTATAGAGTCTTAGGCATTTATAGTCACTAGGCAGGCATTGCCTCCTACAGATGACATCATCATTACTCACTATTGTGACTCCTACAATCTTCCAAAACTCCCATCAGAGGATGCTATAGCCATGCCTCCACTAAACTGACACAATAATCTTCACAAAATGTAGGTCTGACCATGTCACTCTCCCCTCATTTAATAAACTCCAGTAGCTCCCTATGGCTTCGATGATCAAATATAAAATCCTCTGTTAGGTTTTCAAAGCCCTTCACAACTTGACCTCTTCCCACCTTTCCAATCATTTTGCTTCTCTCCATGTACTCTATCAGCAACAATGACTCTTTTGCGGTTCCTTGTTCCATCTCCTGACACTGCTTCCTTTCACTAGCTGTCCCCCATGCCTGGAATGATCTCTCTCTACATCTCTACCTCTTGGCTTCCTTCAAGACTCAGTTAAAAATCTCAGTTTCTACGACATGCTTTTCCCATTCCCCCTCAATGCTAGTGCTTTCCCTCTGATTGCCTCCACTTTAACTTGTGTATATCTTTATGTTTTTTGATTTTTTTTTTTTGCGAGGTGGTTGGGGTTAAGTGACTTGCCCAGAGTCACATAGCTAAGTGTTATGTGTCTGAGGCCAAATTTGAACTCAGGTCCTCCTGACTCCAGGGCCGGTGCTCTGTCCACTGCACCACCTAGCTGCCCCAATTTGTTTATATCTTGTACATAGTTGTTCGCATCTCTCTTATTAGAATGTGTGGCCCTCTAGGGCAGGTATTGATTTTTGCCTTTCTCTGCATGTGTTTGGAAGGTGCCTAATAAATGCTTGTTGACTTGTTGACTTCACTGAGATTTCTCCAGACATTCTAGGTGGCCTAACTCTTTAGGTGGTACCAGTTGTTTTCTAAAAAAAAAAAAAATCCTGCTGTTTTGGGTGTCATATGGCCATTGCAGGAAAAAGATCTCCATGGTTTTCTGCCTTGGCAGAAGACACAATTCTTTCAGCGTCACAACTCAATTGCAATGACAGACAGACAAAGGGCCTTTGTCCTGGAGTTTCCTTTTTGTGCTGTGGCTTCTGCTAACCTCTGGACTCAAAGAAACTTGCCCAGGAATCTGGAACATTCCACCCTTCTCATCTTCAAGCAGGTCTCATTCATTAAATCCAGATTCAGGCATGGCAATTCCAAAGTCTAAAGTTCTCTTTCCCTCAGGCTCCTCTGGAATATTTCTCTTGTCAGAGTAAGTGTCTCTCTCCCAGTATAGGAGCTCAGTGAAACTGTTCAGTAGTCTTTTGGGATTTGAATGAACACATCTGGGACAACTGGGTAGAATTTTTCAAATTATGCTGTTTCTACCTACCAAAGATAGGGTGACAAGGTTGGGTGGAAAGAAGCAATGTACTATTCCAGTGACACCATAGCCAGGAGTACATAAAGAGAAAAAAATAACCACACCATATTATACTAACGGTTGATGAGAGGATTTTACTCTATAACAAGAGTTCTTAACCTTTTTTGTCTCATGGACCCTTTTGACAGTCTAATAAAGACTTTGGACATTTCAGAATAGTATTTTTAAGTACATAAAATTTATAGGATCACACAGGAAATGAATTTTATTTTAATGCAGTTATCAAAATATTGAAAAAAGCAAATTCATGGAGTCCAGGTTAAGAGCTCCTGCACTTGAAAATTAATAGACCATGTGTTTAAAAATGGCTGCTTGGGATACAATGAAGAATTTGATGTCTATCTTCCTGTATACTGGAGAAGATTTTACTTCTTGAAACAAACAAAATAGAAGAAGTGTGTTGTGCTCTTTTTGTAGAACACATGTCATAAACATTCTTCATTAAGCCCCTGCTTCATCTATGAAGAAGACACTTGGGGAACTTATGGGATTGTTGAAAGTATGTATTTCATCAATAATATCAACTGTCATGGAGGGAACTAGATTTCACAAATGGAATAAGCAATGACGTTGCTTTTTTTAAATATATATGAGAGTGCTATGATTTATCTCTCAACCTTGAAATTTTAGGGATTTATTTGAGGGCATCTTGTAGGAATTCTGTGTACATAGGATTCACAAAGAAGCCCTTTGGTGATATCTCATGACTGAATCAAATTTGACATTTATAACGTTTCTGTTATACCAAGCCCTGGTCAAAGAATTTGTTAATAAATAATTTTTGTTAATAAATTACAGAAAACATAAGAAAACCCAAAGCTATCACGTTTGGTTCCCAATTCATCTCCTACTCATGTTTGTTCATAATTGTTCATAATAGAATTAAAGAAACAGTTTCCAATATTGATGTTCTCCAGAACATATTAGCAAGAAGAGAGAGTCGCTGGATTAGCTCTATGAAACCTAGGCAAGTTTGTGTGGTTGCAAAATTCTCCAGACGTGATATTCCTTGCACAGGTGGCTGGGGGAGGGGTGGGCCATAGCCTGCCTTTCATGGCAAGACATTTGCATGCCAATTGTAGCAGTCTGAAACATATGCTACGGAAAAATTAATCAAATTGAAGAAAAATACTCAAATTATCTGTTGTTGTTTTCTAGCTTGTTGGAGGTATCCCAGGTTTTTTTTTTCAACTATTATGGGCTGCTGCTTCCCCTCCTGGTGATGGTATTGAGCCTCAAATGCTACCCTCAAGGTTATTAGCTCTTTCTCCTAAACTGTATAATTTTTTTCTGTTGTGAATAGTTTCTGTGAAAAATTTGCATAATCCAGAGTTGTTGGAGGAAGGAGGAGAGTATTATCTGCTTTTCGATAGCATCAATGAGATCTGGTCTTGTCGATAGCAGGGTGGTGATTTGGTCTCTAGCTCTGAAGAGGATAACAATGTCCCCTTGTCTGCTTTCCATATAATATTCTTAACAGTTAATGGAGCGGAATCTAATCACCTTTGCGTCATCATCATGACCCCTAGTATTTATAACTTTAAAATTTGCAAAGCACCATGCACGTCTCTTTGGATTCTTACAAAAAGTCCTGTGAAGGAGGTTTCCCCATTTACAGATGAGGAAACTGAAGCGAAGAAAAGTTAAATGACTTGTCCAGGGTTATACAGCTATAAAATATCTGAGTCAGGATTTGAATCCAGGTCTTCCTGATTCCAAGTCGCACACTATATCCATTATGCAGTATAATTGTCCAAAAATCTGTGTTATGTTGAGCCAAACACTCAATCTCTGTGGCCAATGGCAATACAGGGGATGAAGTAATTTCTAGAATGGTGTTCTCCATGTTTCCTCACCTTGGCCCATGAAGGTTTAGTTTCTTGTATCTTTGGTCCTAATTACAGGTGCCAAACATTGATGATCTCTGGCACTACCACCCTTGCCCAGGGTTTTAGCAGAAACTGATCTGGTTTGTGTCTAAGAAGGTGGAGAAAGCTATTAAGCCTGCCAAATTCTGGCACTAGCTGGCATTCTGAATGGACAGGATTTGGGAAACAATGAAGGATTTGGTTTTATCAGTAGCCACCTTACTACTGGACCTCCTTTTCCTGGACATGCTGCTGAGGAAAAGCATAGAAGTCTACCATGTAAACATTTCCCTTCCACAATACACTAATCTGGTCAATCCTGAAATGCTCTATCCCAGGGGTGGGGAACCTGCTGCCTTGAGGTCACATGTGGCCCTCTGGGTCCTCAAGTGCAGCCCTTTGATGGAATAGATTCAATCAGACTGCCACACTTGAGTACCTAGAGGTCAAAGGGCCTCACTTGAAGACCTAGAGGGCCATATGTGGCCTCAAGGCCACAGGTTCCCACCCCTGCTTTATCCCCTCACCCTCACTTCTTAGTTTCCTTGGCTCCTTTCAAGATTTGGCTCATTTCCCCTCCAGCCACTAGTGTTTCCTCTTTCAGATTACTTTCCATCTACTTTGTATTTATCTTGTTTGTACCTCGTTATTTACATGTTGTTTCCCCCATTAGAATATAAGCACTTTGAAGTCGGGGCTTGATTTTGACTTTTATAAAAATCCTGATAAGTGTCTGGCACATAGCACTTAATAAGTGCTTTTTTTGACTTCTGCTAATGTTATTTTGGGCTGAGATTCCTCTGAGCCATACGGTTTCCTGTGGGGAAAATATCTTGTTTTTTTAAAATACTGTTTGAACATAGCTTTGTGTGGTGAGATATTGTTTATGTGCAGGTCATGCTGACCCCAGAGACCCAGATATTACTGCAAGGAATGGTTGGGACTCTACCCAAAGCTTGTGTTTTGGATTAGGCCAATGGCTTTTTTTGGGTTCAGTCAATACCTTGCATTTCGGCTTTACCAAAATTTTATTGAATGTTTATGCTTACATCTCAAGCGTCCTATGTGTCTTCTCTGGAAACTGCCTACTTGTAGCAGTTTGTGTGCTTGTACCCTTTTTGGAAATTACCCATGCGCAGGCCACTCAGCTGATTGTGTTCTTGTATCCTGTTGGAAATTCTATGTAATGTAAAACTTACAGACACTTAAGGGGAACTAACCACACCTTTCTTCAGTTCTTTCTCTGCCAATGTGAAATAATAAACTTTTTCCAAATTTTTTTTTTTCAGGCTTGGGTTTTGTTCTCAATCAGCATTCTCTGGATATGAGACTGTTGTGTGTCAGGGGAGAATTTGAAGAATTAAGCAGGATGTGGCTTATGAGGAGTCTGATGTTGCTTTGGTGGGGCACTGAGGTATGCCTATATATTTATGCGATGTTTGATGAGTCTTAGGAGGGTAGAGACCCACCAGATTCTCCAAAAATGGATCCATCAGGGTAGGATGATTTCTCTGGGAAACTGCTGACATGTTCCACATGACTCTTCCCCACTGGAATTGATAGATACATGGGCTGGCGGATTCAGTATAAAGTATGTCATCAAAAACCTACCAAAGCTCCCAAAGGAAGATTAAGTTGAAATCTATTATCAGAATGTCAGATAGGGCATGACTCAGTGGAAGGATTGCCTGGACAATCAGGACATCAAGAAAACAACCTGGGCATCATCAAAGTGAATTTCTGAGAATGAAAGTCAAAGAATAGCTTTAACTGTACTATGAACTTTTTAGGAGTGCTCACTTGACCCCTCAAGAGATATTAGCCTAACAATCCATGTAGGAAAAAATCAAATTGATGAAAATATGATGTGCAGTAGAATTGTAGCCCCGTGTTATTCTGACAGCTCACGGATCTTGGATAGGCAAGGCAGATGGACAGTAAGCTGGACACAGGACTGACTATGTGAGGGGAGGGAGTACTGCAGTTCTCACTGGAAAGCTTTCAGGGAAGAGTATGCAAACTCAATTCTGACTATGTTTTTTTAAGATAACCAGAAAACTCTTTATCACATAATACCAATTTATCAGTCACTCATGACTGGAAAAGGGATTTCCAAAGCATGGATTGGAACCAGCAGGAAATATCATGCATGCTTTAAGGCCATCAATGGCCACATTACAATTGGGAGGAAGAAAGCATACTGAAAGGGCAGCTAGGCGGTGCAGTGGATAGAGCACTGACACTGGAGTCAGGAAGACCTGAGTTCATATCCGACCTCAGACACATAACACTTACTAGCTATGTGACTCTGGGCAAGTCACTTAACCCCAATTGCCTTAAAAAAAAAGCATACTGAGTCACATCTGGGCAATTGTATAGACCTTTCAATAATCCCAAGCTGCTCACTGAAGCAAAACCTCATCTTCTCAACAGCAACATTCTTCTGATGAGGCCATATGGTTACAAATCATAGAAAGCCATAATTTTTGAAGAACCAAAATTGTGGATGATGCTGAGGTCAACAATGGAGGGATGCTTGGTGGTCATATGGAGACTATAGCATGTTAATCAAAATGGCTTGTTACCAAGAAATAGTGATTATGCAAGTGGAAAAGGAGGAAGGCCAGTCATATTTAGAGAGTAAAGGATAACAAATGGATTGCCTGAAATCTGCATTAATACCCAGGAAATGCTTAAAGACTTAGTGAAAGGGCTATGGAATACATTAATTAGATCCTTTATGGAGGATTTGTGGGAAGATACAGAGAAGAACTGCGTGGGATGAGAAGGCATGGACAGGTTGCAGTTTGCTCTGTTTGAGGAATTATCCACAACAGTGGACTGAGAATGCAATGATGTATTAATGTAGATTTATATTTAACATGCGTGAGACATGCAAGGAAGAAGATGCTTACCAGTACTTAAACAATGGAGGAGGAAGGATATTCACTCCTGGTTATTCTAGCATGAGATAATATAATCCCTGAGGTGCTCCCACAACATGGAATCCAGGGTGGCTAAGTCGTAGAGACAGTAAAGTAGCAGCTGCTGCCAATAACTCTGGCATGGATTCTCAATTTTTGTTACATTCCAGGCTGCCTTCACTTAAAAAAAAAAAAGGCAAGCGAAGTAGTTTTCTAGCTAATTCATTCGTTATCTTCTCATTTTTAGGGGCAGCTAGGTGGTAAAGTCCATAGAGTACTGGCCCTGGAGTCAGGAAGGTCTGAGTTCAAATCCAGCCTTATTTGCTAGCTATGTGACCCTGGGCTAAGTCCTTTAACATCTGTTTGCCTCAATTACCTCATCTATAAAAGGGGGATAATAGGGAACAGCTAGGTGGCACAGTAGATAGAGTACTGGCCCTGAAGTCAGGAGGACCTGAGTTCAAATCTAGCCTCAGACCAAACACTTGACACTTACTAGCTGTGTGACCTTGGGCAAGTCACTTAACCCCAGTTGCCTAAAAAAAAAAAAGAAATAATTAAAAAAAGGGGGGGGGAATATAATAGCACCTACTTCTCAGGGTTTTGTGAGGAGCAAATGAGATAATAATTGTAAAGCACTGAGCATGGTGCTTCTGACAAAGTAGGGGCTATATAAATGTAAGCTATCATTATTGTTATTAGTTGTCTTTAAAAAGAGCCAGGCAAGCCCCCTTTATGGCAGTCTGATGTAGCTAAGGGGGTCTGGGGTTCTTTGAAGTCTTGTCATGTGTATCTGTTTCTGTTCTCTTGTGCTGTATGTGTGTCCCTGGAGAAGTCTTCTGAGCTGGGCATTGCTGACCACCATTAGTCAGTCAACTAGCAATTATTAAGAACTTACTATGTGCTAGGCACTATACTAAGGGCTGGCGATACAAAGAAAGGAAAAAAAAATCAGTCTCTGCTATCAAAGAGCTCACAGTCTGCTGGGGGAGACAACATGCAAACAGCCATGTTCACACAAGATATGTACAGGATAAATAAGCTGTAGAGGGAAGGCACTAAGATAAAGGAGGATTGGGAAAGGCTTCTTTTAGAGGGTGAGGCTTGAAGGAAGCCAGGGAAACTAGGAGGTGGAGAAAGGACAGCCAGCGAAAATGCTTGGAGTTGGGACAGGGAGTATTGTGTTTGAGAAATAGTAAGGAGGCCAGTCACTGGATTGAAGAGTACTAGAGAGAAGTAAGGTATATGAAGATTGAAATGATAGAAAGGGGACAGGTTTTGAATGGTTTTAAAAATCAAACAGAAGATTTTATATTTGATCCTGTAGTTTAGGAAGTCACCAGAGTCTATTGAACAGTGGGGTGATTATGGTTGGACCTGCATTTTAGGAAGATCCATCTGACAGCTGAGTGGAAGACAGACTGTAATGGCAGAGACCTGGGGCAAGGAAACCAACCAGCAGCCTTTTGAAGTCCACGTGTGAGGTGTGAGGAGCTGAGCCAAGGTGGTTACATGGTAGGAGGAGCTGTTCTAAATCTTGGGCACAGAGATTTTTTAGGAGTGTGATGATGATGATGATTCTTTGCCAAGATTGGGACTAACCCCATCCTTGTTTCTTATTTTGGATTAAACTTGATACCCTCTTAATCTGTCCGCCATGTGCAAATCCAGGATCCCAAGTATCTGTTTTCTTATTCTAGGCTTCAATTTCACAAGGCCAGGCCTACTCAGTGGTTGAAAACAGAAGCTTTGGTAACCTCTTCTGAATCCTCCCCTATTTTCTCAGCTGTCTCTACTTCAGAGGTCAGAGGACCCTGATAAAATTAGACATCGTAGGATCCTGAGCTGAGAAGTCAAGTGACATCTTCCATTAATACTATGGCAAATATGGGGGCAGTGTTGCTGGAGAGTCAAGAGGGAAGATACTGAAAGCAACAAGGAAGCCAGGGTAACTGAGCTAGTGAGACAGAGAAGGCCATTGTCATGGAGAAAAATAAAAATGGGCACAGTGGGGGCTAACCAGTTGAGGCAAATTCAGAGGGAAGGGAATAAGCATTTATTAAGCACCTACTTTGTGCCAGGCACAGTGATAAATGCCTGGAAAATTTTATCTCATTTGATCCTGCCAGCTGCTCTGGGACATAGAAACTATTATTATTCCCATTTTGCAATTGAGGAAACTGAGGCAAACAGAAGTTAAGTGACCTGCCCAGGGTCACACAGCTAGTAGATATCTGAGGTCAGATTTGAACTTAGGTCTTCCTGTTTCTAGGCCTCTTATTCTAAATACTAAACTCTAAGACAGTGGGTAGGACCTACCATGTACACCTACACATAAGAACATGTACATACATACGGAACACTGAGTACAACAAATTGAGTGACCTCTTTCCTAAATTGGAAACCCCTGCTGTCAAACTCAGAATTGAATCCCTTCAGTTTGATTCTGGACTTTATTTCTTGTATTCCCCTTGGATGTTGGTCATTTGGATTTTTATTTTCTTCCATTCTAGACATTGCTTTCCAACTCTTACTCTTTAGCTCTTTGACCCATACCTGGTGACTTAGTTTGGCTTTTTCCTCCCCGACTATGACCTCTTCCTGAGCAGAGAATAAGGAGTAACAGATGGATTGCCTGAGAGCTGCGGTAATACCCAGAAAATGTCAATGTTTTTGGGCAGGAACTTTCTCATTATGACAGCTCCCTACTATCCCAAATTGAGAATTCTTCAACTGGTGTTACGAAAATTTTCCCAGTCATGGCCCAGGACAGCTACTGACCCTCCACGTCCCTGACTTAACAACATTCTCTTCACCTGTCTTGCGTGTGGAAATCCAGGATCCCAAGAATCCGCTCTCTTATTCTAGGCCTCAGATTTCTAAAGCCTATGCCTATTCCGTCTCTTGGTTCATCTAGAGCTGTACAGTAATTATTTTTAGAATACTACTATATGTTCCATTAGTCAGTGTTATGTGATCATGTAACGAAATCCATGCCTTAATGCATTAACCAACCTTTTGGGAAAAAAAATACTCAAACCTCTCAATAGCATCTTTTTATTTTTCTCTTTCATGCAGTAGCTATCAAAGAACTATGTTGGACTTGAGTGCTAAATGTCAAACCATTAATGATGCTGGTGAGAGGCTATGAAGTCATCTAATATCGACCTAAAAGAACATTTGGCACCATCTGATTTCTCTGTCCTAACATCAATGTGAAATAGACCTCAGATGCCAATGAATTACTCTCCTATTTAAGTTCACAGGGGCTTTCTTAAATGTCTAATCCGTTTGTAGCAAATGAAGCCTCATCACAAAGATGGTCATTTAGCATTTTGCTCAGGCACTTTGGGACTAAAATGGGATAGGTGAAGAAATTTTCCCAAATGCTATTGAGAATTTTGGAATATAGCTCTACATGGGCCCACCTAGCTAGCTATTATTGTTGGTCTGAGCCGGGGTAGCCCACTTTTCCCCTCATTTTTAGGGAGGACCCAAGAGTGTCATAGCTGACAGTGATCAATGTTTTCCTCAAATAACAAAAGTTATGAGAAATTCAGTAAATGATAGTTTATAGTATTTATCATCTTTGTGGTATGCTTCTTAAAGACACAGAGCACATTTGCATCTAGGGCAGCTAAGTGATGCAATAGATGGAGTACTGGCCCTGGAGTCAGGAAGACCTGAGTTCTAATTTGGCCTCAGACACTTACTAAGTGTGTGACCCTGGGTAAGTCACTTAACCTCTGTTTGACTCAGTTTCCTCAACTATAAAATATGAATAATAATAGTACCTACCTCCCAAAGCTGTTATGAGGATTACACGAGATCATATTTGTAGGCACTGTATAAATGCTAGGTATTATTATTATTGGGCAGCTAGGTGGCACAGTGGAAAGAGTTCTTTGCCTAGAGTCAAGAAGACTCATGTTCCTAAGTTCAAATCTGGCCTCAGACGCTCACTAGCTGTGGGACCCTGGGCATGTCACTTAACCATGTTTGCTTCAGTTTCCTTACCTGTAAAATGAGCTAGAGAAGGAAATGGCGAACCACTTCAGTGTCTTTAGGCCAAGAAAACCCCATGCTATGGTCCATGGGGTCATAAAGAGTTGGATGTGACTGAACAAATGAATAAGTGTAAGCTGTACATATCCTTTGATTTAAAATACCATTGTTAGGCACATATCCCAAGGATATTAAGGACCTATGTGTACAAGAATATTTTTATGTCATTTTTTATTGTAGCAAATAACTGGAAACAAAGTGGGTGCCAATCAATTGGGAAAGCACTGAATAAATTATGACATATGGATGTAGTGGAATTTTGTTGCGCCTTAAGAAATGATGACTATGAAACGTTCAGAGAAATATGCAAAAATTCATATGAACTGATATAGAGTGAGAACAAGCTATGTAAAGACCACAATAATAATGGGAGGGAAAGCAGCTTTGAAAGACTTCAGAACTCTGGCCAAAGCAATAACTAATCATGACTTTAAAAAAAATTGGTAATGAAACATATTTCCCACCTCTTGGGAGAATGTGATGGACCAAAGGTAAAGGCCTCAGACATGCATTCTCAGATGTGACCAATATGATGCTTTCTTTTGCTTGATTATCAGTATTTGTTATAATGGATGATTCTTACTTGTGGAGGGAGAGACTGGTTAGTAGATAATGATAAGCACGAAAAGAAAGTCAACAAAACATTTTAAAATACCCAGCAAAAAAAAAAAGTGTAAAAGGACAAAAATTTTGTTCCTAACTTGTTAAGCTAAATTCATATGTTTCTTTTAGAAAACTTTAAAGTAGCATTTTATTTTTCCTTATAATTCTCTTTCCTATTTTTATTTGTACCCTGAGTTATTTGTGTTTGTTGATGATTGTTAAGTTCACAATAAAAAAATTAAAAAGCCTCATAGTAACAGTAGAGGGCAAAATCCAGGTTTTTTCTCTTCTGTAGGATGGCTTGGTCCCCTGCTTCTGTTCCTCCTCTTTGCGCTTAATACTTTTCTCTTCTAGAGGCTGATATTGTTGAAGCATTCCTCTATTTTTTTTTCCATGTTCCCATTCCATTATTTAGTGGGCTGCCCTGTGAAAGAGCGACTTAACTTGTTTTCCATAGTCCCAGTGGCCAGAGTAGAAAAAAATGGCTGGAAGTAACTAGATTTAGGCAGATTTAAGCTTGATATAAGGAAAAACTTTCCAGCAATCATAGTTGTCTAAGAGTAGCATGTGGGCTGCTTCAGGAAGTAGTGAGCTCTCTAGCACCTTATGTCTTGAATAAATGTTCTTATGCTTTCCAAGAACTGAATATTGTCCTTGATCTATTCAGGAAATGCATTCCAGGAACTTAATCTTTAAGAATCATTGTCTCAGTTTTCTGAGCAAAAGGTTCAATGATTTTCACAGAATCAGAGTGTATTGATGCTCTGCACACACTTTCCCAATATGAGCAGCTCCGTCACTGATTCAGGGTTCTTGGGGTATGTACCCCTGAAGGGTTGGGGAATCTTTTCTCTAACGCCATCAGCTTGGGGCCCCACTCTAGTGTGGCCCCCCCTTATGGTTAAACAATAGTGATGAGTGCCCAGCTTCAATTAACCATTTAGTATTGATTAACTTCTAGAAAGGGATATTTATTGTAAAAATATAGCAATAGCAGATGTTATAGATATTCTTCACTCTCCCAATATCTAGGGACACAGTTATCCATATTATACCTTGGTCATGGAGAGATTGGACTAGAACTTATAGCAGTTTCTCCATAGCAAGTTCACTTCTAAATGCTGCTGAGGGACGGATATCTCTGCTACTGACGGGCTGAGTCACAGAAGTTTCTAAGTACTTTGTTTCTCAACTTCTGGTTTCTGGCAGATCCCAGCATGGACTACAGCACCTGGACCTTTGGTGGCTTGCCATTCTGATCTTTTTTTGAAGTTCACAAAGTTGTAGTCATCTCTGATCTCCTTCGCCTAAAAAGCAAGATACAAAAGAAAAGAAAAAAAGAAATGGCAGAAACAGCAGCAGGATCATTGACTCTCAGCTTCATGCTGGCTCGGGGTAAGAGAGGATCTAAGGCCTCTCCCTAACCCAGAGGCCCACAGCAGTTTATCCTCCTTCTTCAATGCCAGTCAGGCAAGAAAGAGCCAGAGCCAAGAGACTTGCCCTGGCTGGTGTTGAAGAAAAAAAAATATGAATACTAATATTATATTCTGTGTTTTTAGGCTTAAATCTGTCAGAAACAATTTTATTTAATTATCATTAATCTATATCCAAGCATTTCTTGCTTCGAGTCAGAGATGTCCAAACTAGCATGGTTCCCCATGTCCTCCAACATTAATTTAAAGGTATTTCTCATAAATGGTACTCTCTCTACTTGAAGAGAATTTGAGGTAACATTTCTGGGAATTTTGATTAAGGAAAAGGTCTCATTATGCAAAAATTATAGTTTGGATGAGCATTTCAGAATAGTAAAGTAAACAAATCACCATCCCATTTCTTCCCGGACCATTCCCCTTGAGGGAGCAATGTGAGATGGATATTGAGAATCTTTTCTGAATAAGAAGCAACAATTGTGCCTCCCTTTCACTGGAAAAAAGGATATTTCCCTTGGGTGGGCTCAAGTGCTAATTGTTGCAGGTGTGGGGAAAACAATGTTATAAAAAGCAAGATTTGTTTGCTTATCATCCTTAATCTATTTCCCTAAGAAAGACCCTTTTTAACCTTCAAACCATCACCTTTCCAAGGGATTATTCCTGGGAGTCTGGAAAAGATTCTAGAGAAAAATGTAATTTCTTAATATTTTCGGTTTCACTAAAAAGGAGATTTTTAAATATGCTTCCACACTGGCTAGGGACTTTTAAATGTATCCCAGTTCTGGCTCCACAACCCAGCAATCAACAAGGTTCCTCTTCACTAGATAGTTAGCAGGCCAGAACGAGTTCTAGAATGTCTGTGTATACTCCAAGGTCCACATGAAAATTGCATTAGCAGAACAATGCTTCGCAGAATGTTCGAGCTGGAAGAAAACTCAGCAGCCACCTAGTAAAACCCATAACCAAAAAGAATCTCTACCAGTAGGCTTGGCAAGTGATCCTCCAGGCTCTTTTTGAATGCCTCTAGAAAGGGGATCTTCTTCAATGCCTCCTAAGGCAGCCCATTCCATTTGGGGGAGAGCTTTTAATTGTTAGAAAAGCTTGTTCTGACACTGAGTCTAATTTTGCCTCTTTGCAGATCCACTGTTAATAATTCTTCCCTCTGGGATCAAAGAGAACAAGCGTAATCGCTCTTCCACATGAAAGGCCTTTGAATACTTAACACAGCTATCACATTGCCCTTTAGTTTTCCTCTTCTCCAGGCTACACATCCCAGTTCTTTTAACAAATTCTCTTATGACACAGATACCATCCTGATATACATTACATGCGCATGAATAGATTAAATGTGACATTTCTCTTCAAGATTTACTGAGTCACTGTGATGCAACAGATGCTTTAGTGCATAAGAGACCGAATAGACGATGACTATCAGGAAAGTTTAATTCATTTGCTTGTGGTTCAGGATTGTTTATCTCACTGACATGGTTCATTTTGAATGTCATAAGAGCACTGAACAGTATAGAAATATCTGACAGGCAATATTGCAAGAGTGGCAAATGCACCATGTCCACGCTAAAAAAGGAAAGCTCGGAGTATCTCTAAAATTCACTGATTGCAAGAGTCATTAGTGGAAAAAATCTACAATGACGACTTCATTCGATTGCTGAATAGATTATTTAATACAAAATCATAAATTCTTCCCTCAGGGATTATTAATGTTCATAATATTCAATCTGGGAAATTATTTATGGCAGCTGGGTGAAATAGTGGTTAGGGCAGTGGACTTGGAGTCAGGACGACTCGAGTTTGGATCCTACCTCAGATACTTGCTAGGTTCCATGACCCTGGACAAGTCATTCAACCTCTCTGGGTTTCGGTTTCCTTAGCCATAAAATGGGAATAATTATAACATGTGTCTTAGAGCACTGCTGTGAGGAATGAATGAGATAATATATGTAAATCTTTGCAAACCTGAAAGCGCTATATAAATGTGGTAATAGATATTATGTATTATTAAATCAGAACTTCTAATTTAGACTAGTTCAAGTGATGTGTCTGTGCTAATTATTTACAAAGTTCCTTGTTTTTAATTGAAAGTCTTCATAGAATGTGATTTAATTTTTGTTCAAAATTGTTTTTTCCTTCACAGAATGTTGTACTTTCAATTTTTGCCTTTATTTCATGATAATCATCTCATCTCTTTCAATATTACCTAGTCTGCTACCTTTCCCCAGGTGCAAAAGGAATTGAATAGCTGGTCTAAAAATCATCTAAGCAAAGCAAATAAAAAGGAGATGAAAGACTGCAAATATTGATAGAGAGGAAGAATACACAGAGGAGAGAGATCTGCACAATTCACTTTCTATTTCTAGAAGAGCAAAGACATTTTTGAGTGGAATTAAGAGTCAACAGCCAAAGATCAAATTTAACGCTCACCTTTGCTGATTTCCAATGTGCATATATAAGGACCAAATTTATGAGAAGCAATCCAAAATTATTATTCATACAATCTAGATTAAAATTGGCATATCGATAGCAGTGAATTTTGTCTCATCAGCAGCCTCAATGATTTTTTACTATGGTTTCCCATTCATTCTAATTTTAGAAATCTATTTGAATATTTTATAAATGCTGTGGGGCCATGAATTTGGCTTTTCCCCATACCTCCCTCCATCTCTTGCTTCACCTCTACAATCCATATTTAAATTAAATTTTTGCTTTTTATTTTTCTGCACCTGGCACACACCAACAAACATGAACATTTCGTTATACAAATATAGTAAAGGACTCTGTGGTCACTCTTCCAGAGTGAAGATAGCAATGTATCTCCCTGAGACTTCCAGGGGTACCCCTGAGAGGTGGGGAGTATTTTTCTTCAATGTTACTGTCTCTAGTCCTCATTTTAGTGTTATCTTCTACACCGTTACCCATCAATGAATATCATCCTAGATCCATTTAATTAATTAACATCAATTAGCTTTTAAAAGAGATTTTTACTTCAAAGATATAGCAAAATTAGATGTATAAATGTACTTCCTCCTCAACACCAGGGGGTGGAGGAGCATACTTTCCCCCATACCTCTTCAGTGTATGGGGAGAGTTGGCTCACACTTAATACGGTTTTGACATACTGTTGGTCCTACCAAGTTCACATCCAAATGCTGACCTTTCATGCCACCATCTTAACTGGAAGTGATTCCTACTTTATTATACAGTCTTGAGTTGCTATGACCAAAAATAATTATATAGTAGCTAATCTTTGATAATCAATCAATAAACATTTATCAAGTGCCAGGTACTATGCTAAGTGCTGGGGATGTAGTCTAATGGGAGAGATGCTATGCAAACAAATATATACAAAGAAAACTATATACAGGATAAATAGGAAATAATTAAGAGAAGAAAGGTACTAGAATTAAGAGGGGTTGGGAGAAGGTTTCCTGTAGAAGGAGGGATTTTAGTTGGGATTTAAAGGAGGTCAGTAGTCAGAAACTACTTTGAACTTAGCTGGACTGGTACTTAGTGGACAGACTGCAACTGATGGCTGCACTTGAGTCATCCAGCTTAAGAAAACTGTTCTTGACAAGATAAGGTATTGGATTAATACTTTACTGGAGGTGTAAAGCTAT
The DNA here is from genome assembly GCF_003287225.1 of Phascolarctos cinereus. Lineage (NCBI taxonomy): Eukaryota > Metazoa > Chordata > Mammalia > Diprotodontia > Phascolarctidae > Phascolarctos > Phascolarctos cinereus. The sequence continues at coordinate 84,044,187 of NW_027556098.1, read as the reverse complement.
TTGAGTGTAAGAACTCCTTTTTGCTGGCTTGTTTTATCTTTGTATAGCTAATACACTAATGAATATCCTGAAGTCATCTTAATTTATTTTATTGGGCTGGAACTATGTATAGTCAATTCTGCTATAATGGACATATACATTCCTAAAAATACTGGGAAATACAAAATTATGCAATTGAAATGTCAGAAATTATATGGAAAAGGAGTTAGGGATACAGGAGTCCAAAACTTCCTCAGTGAAACATTAAAAAAGAGATAAAAACAGTGGTACAGTTTTATACATGTTAAATGGTTAAGAAATACATAAATATTACTATAAATAGTGGCAATGTCTGTGGCTTAAAGCTTCTGCTTGGTCAGTGGGCTTGGCTGACAAAGTATATGTGGGCAAGAAGGTGGCCTGGGGTGGGGGTAGCGCTGCATCCCTGGCTCAGCCCTTTAGCCATGGTGGAAGGTAGGCTAGGTAGGGAGGGGAGGGGAGGAGGGATGGGTGAAGACCAGCCTTTCTCCTCCCACATGCTCCTACTGCATCAGAAGATAGACAATAAATATGGCACTTTACCTTGAAAAAGACCTGAAGTCTGATTGTTGTTGTGGGTGTCTAAAGGATTGCAACTTGGGACTTACTGTGGAATGGTTCACTTTTCTGTATTCTCACTGTTTCTTCTGGACAAAATGGCACATACACAAACTCAAAATTTGGTTATGCTAAAATTATTCCCTAATATATCAGTTGCATTAGAATAAAATAGTATTTTCAGAAAAAGCCTCATAGCGAAGCTGACTGTACCAGGTTTTACATAATTATAATTTCAGCTAGTGTGAATTTGAATATCTGTATGTCTATAGTGCCTGACATAGTACTTTATTCATAGTAGGCACTTAAACGCTTTTTGGATTATCTTGGTTTAGGATATTGAAGAAAGGGATAGGAACTTGGCCTGTTATTTCATTCCTGGATACCTGTTATTTCCTCACCAAGGAAACTCCTGGGTAAAAAAATTCCCTCTACAAATATATGCTAATACTGTCTTTACAATCTATGATCTTAAAAAGTTGCCTAGCACGCTGCTGGTTTGTGACTTTCCCTGGATGACACAGCCACTACCTATCAGAGTCAAGACTTGAATCCAGGTCTTTCTTGTTTCCAGGTTGGCTCTCCATCCATTGTGCCACACTACGTAGGAGAATGACTGTATGAAAAAGGCAGCAGAATACTAGAAATGGATTCTGTCTTACACTAATGACAAGCTTTGTTTCTAAATATTCTTTCCCCTATGAGAGCAATTTCTGTTGTGATGTAAAGATTTCAATGAAAAGTCAGTGAGATTCTGTGGGGAGTACTTAATTAAAAAAAAACTTAAAAAGATATTTCATAGGTATCAAATAATAATCTTTTGTCCCCTCTCACATGAAATAGCAGTTATTAAGAATAATGCATTATAAAACTGTTATTCTCTGAGTCATATTTAGAGAATTAATATTAACTGTTGAAAATAGGGCTTTTATTTTATGTCATACTGAATTCAGTAAATATTTTTCCATACTGGGATGATGTATCATATGATTATTAATAACACTGTGGGAAAAATTCTAGCTGGGTCCTATAATAAATCTTATTTAGGTTTTGCTGGGTAATACTTGGATTTCTCAACTTAGAAGAAGATGAACACAAGTACAGTAAAAATGTTATTATGATTAATAAAAGACTATAAATAACATCCTCCTCACCAAATATAAGTTCAATATGAAATGATGTTAAAATAAGTTGTTCACACGTGTCCAAATTGCAGCAATTTATTGGGAATTATAGATACACAATGGATGTTATGTATCATAACCAGAGGCATAAAAGGCACAATATACTTTGATTGTGTTACCACTCTACTTAGAGATTTTGTTATTATTATTTTTGGACACAAAAGGCACACAAATCCATTTGTATATATGTAGGGCTGACAGGGCTGGGGCCCAGACATCAAGGAACCTAAAGATTCAAAACTTTCCTGCCCAAGGTATGTGGGTGGGTGTGGGTGGTGGTGTTCCAAACCATATTTCATTCAAATGGGAAAAACGAAGTAAACTTGTGAGTATCAGCTCACATAAATGAGGTTTCCTAGAATGATATCTTTTGGAAATTAAAAGAGTGGTGATAGATTAATTCAGCTGAGTCATCTTCTGCACTGAAATCAATGGCATCATCTTGTTCGGGACTGCTTTGCACAATGTCCCCTTCTGTGATGAGGTAGAATTTCCCTACTGCACGCACTCCCCTCTTTAGTTTAGGCCATTTCGTGCCCTAAAAACCATAAAAGTAGTACCAAGCACAGGGGGCCCAAGGCTCAAGGACCCCTGTTGATGATGCGACTTCCTGTTCACATAAGGGCATAAAAAGGCCTGTCCACCATGTAATTAGGCTCTTTAGACTTGGTGGATATCCCAAGGCTATGGGAGTCACCACACTTGCCCTGCTGACCGGACCTGGGACTGAGCTTCCTAAAGTGAGTGCTGAATTTTTGTTGAAAATTGATGTTATGAGTAAACAGACCTCTTTTTGTTAACAGTTGAATTGGTATCTCTTTTGTTCTCATATCCAGCTTAAACTACCAGGAAAACATCAGCCCCATTCACTATTTCTTCCTTCCTTCCTTCCTTCCTTCCTTCCTTCCTTCCTTCCTTCCTTCCTTCCTTCCTTCCTTCCTTCCTTCCTTCCTTCCTTCCTTCCTTCCTTCCTTCTTTCCTTCCTTCCTTCCTTCCTTCCTTCCTTCCTTCCTTCCTTCCTTCCTTCCTTCCTTCCTTCCTTCCTCTCCTTTCTCTCTCTCTCTCTCTCTCTCTCTCTCGGATAATGCAGATTCTGGAGGAGATGTGGAGAGTGATCTAAGAAATACTGGTTCTATATAGATTGTCCCATAGTCCAATGAAATTCCATATAAATTGGCCTTAGGATAGGGAGAACTCTTTTTTCTAATTGTAACTCTGTAGTGAGAGAGTCTACCTCTTAGATTGCTTGGTGCTACATTATGTAAACCAACATCAAGAAACATTTCCAAAGTTGACTCCTAACTGAGGAGGATTATAAATTTAGGTGATTTAATGTTAGAAGGGATCTTTAAGAACATGTATAGTCCAAACTCCATCTTTGGCCATTGTAGATATCAGAGGAGCTACTTGCCCTGAGACACTCCATCCAGCCATTGGAGAGAGTTAGAGACATAGTTGAGAGAATAACACACACTCCACACAGACACAGATACAGAAAGACTCTTGCTTAAGGGAGGCGGCCACTTCAATGAGAAGAACTTCTAGCAGCAGAAAAGAGAACAAGCTATGGACTCAGGAAAGAGCTAGTCCTGGCAATCAAGAGTTAAGATGTGGAGAGGATTAGACACAGGAAGCACAGTGAGTGTCCCATTTAGAAGAGACACTGCATCCAAAGAGGAGCTTCGTGAGGGATCTATTATGGGAGAGACGACTATGGTGATGGAATTGTGGTGTTGGCCTCAAACGTTCCCTCATGTACCTCCCCACCACTGTGCTCTAAATTTGTGCCCACTCTTTGTTTAGACGCTGCATTAATAAGAGAATATGCTCCAGGTTAATGGCGGGGGGGGGGATGTTGTGTAACTACTATTTATACTATGCCATCTTAGTAAATGCCTTTGTTAAGAGCTAATTGTGTCTCCTTGCTGATTGTTAATGGGAAATGTGCTTACAAGGTTCATATGCAACTGTAGTGGGGATGTTACTCACAGGACACCCTACAATCTGAGTGGCTCAGAGAGGATGTTACAATAATACCACAGTTTTAGAGCTAGAAGCGACCTTTAAGGATATCTAAAATGCAGCAAGTCATTATCCCTTATTTTATAGCAGAAAAATATCTCATTTTATAACGGAGACATTATGGTTTACTGGATAGACAGCTGGACTTAGTGTCAGAAAGGCCTGGGTTTGAATCTTGAATTTGACACTTAACTAGCTGTGTGACTACGAATGATAAATTATGCCTTGCTGAAGTTCAATTTTCCGATTTGTAAAATGAGGACAATAACACATACAGTAATGTTATGGGCCAGGCTGTATTCTGGCTGGTCTACTGAAATGAGACATTTAGACTGTATCTCTTCAGCAAATTGTGCTCACTGTTGCTCTTATCTTAAAACTCTCCCTGTTGACTGGCTTATTCCCTGCTGCTTACAGGCACATTCAGATCTACCCTATTCTTAAAAAACAAAAACAAAAACAAAACAATTAACTAGATCCTAATATCTTCTGCTAGTTATAATCTGATATCTCTTTTCATTCTCAGCTAAACTCTTTGAGAAAGACAACTATAATCATTGCCTCTACTTCCTCTCTTCCAAACATTCTTCAGTGTGACTTCTGACCTCATAATTCAACTGGAATTGCCTTTTCCAAAGTTTTACACACACACCCCCCTCTACAATTTATACATTTGTTGTTGTTCAGTTGTGTCTGACTATATTTGTGACCCCATTTGGAGTTTTCTTGGCAAATATATTGGGATGGTTTTCCATTTCCTTCTCCAACTCATTTTATAGATGAGAAACCGAGGCAAACAGGGTTAAATGACCTGCCCAGGGTCACACAGCTAGCAAATGTCTGAGACCAGATTTGAACTCAGGAAGATTAGTTTTCCTGACTCCATGTCTGGCACTCTGTGCATTGTCACCTAGCTGCCCAATTTATACTGGAGTGTCAGGTCTTTTCTCTGATTATCATCCCTCTTCTTGTCCTCTTCAGGAGGCTATGCCCAATCTGTTATCTTTAACCTAGCCTAGACCTCCCTATGTCCCCTGGCCACTTCCCACCCTTAATCCTATCTAGGCTCCATTCTCCCTTGTCTATCCCTGGAGTTCATTACCTCATAGACTACTTGGCCACTCCTAGATCCATCCTTTAGTCTTTCTGTAAATAAGGTCCATCTCATCTCCGTTAAGATGCTGACATTCTTATAATCTAGCCACTGTTCAGATTCCTAAAATCTAGCCACTGCTCAGATTTTCACAATCTAGCCATAGGTCACAGATGCTCAGATTCCTTACGAGTCTAGCTATCTTCAATAAATCTTCAATAAACCTTGTTTTTTGGCTGAAAGAAGGCTTGGGACGAATTCTTTCGGGGAGGCCCCACATGTTGTGATGTTAGGATTCCAGGACCCCTAACCTCTAGACCTCATCATTCCCAGTACTCTCAAGTTGAAGAAAAACAACAACAAAACTCCCAAACTTCCATAATAAACATAAAAATTATATAAGAAAGAATATGCTAATGAAGTAAAAAATAAACCACATTTATATAGTTTTTCAGGTTTTACAAAACATTTTCCTCTTGATAGCCTTACAAAGTAGGAAGCACAGGTATCAATCATTACCCCCATTTTAGAGATGAAAAACTGAGGTTCAGACTTCCCTGGGGTTATATAGTCAGAATACAGACCTAGGTTTCCTGGCTACAAGTCCAAAGTTCTTTTCACTGTATCATGCTTGGCTATTTGTATAGCTAGATAGAGGAACCAATCCATATGTTCTGTGTTAAATCTGTCATCAAATTTACCTACCCTTTTCCAAGATGATTGTTTTTAGCTTTACTAGCAACTTGTAGGCTGTAGGCATCCTTGCTATTTTCCAGAGTAGTGAAAATTTGCCTTAGAATGGTAGAAAATAGGTGCCTGAAGGCATAAAAATCCCCAGAGTATTTCAAACTTGAGAGCAGCTGGGTAGCACAGGGGATAGAGTGCCTGACCTGGAGTCAGGAAGACTCCTCTTCCTGAGTTCAAATCTGGCTTCAGACACTAGCTGTGTGAACCTGGGCAAGTCACTTAACTCTATTTGCCCCAGTTTCCTTATCTATAATGTGAACTGGAGAAGGAAATGGCAAACCAAGTTGGGTCACGAACATTTTGGACTTGGGAAGGTGCTGATTCAAGGCTTCTATACTCCTATTGGCCTCAATACACACTCTAAAATAAAAACTAAAATCAGATTCCCTCTTCCATGTCCCTTGGAAAAATTTTGATTGGTAAACTGAAGAGGAGGACAAGAAGAGGGATAATAATCAGAGAAAAGACCTGACACTCCAATTCATTTGTTGTTCAGTTATTTTTCAGTCATGTCTAACTCTTCATGACCCCATTTGGGGTTTTCTTGGCAAAGATACTGGAGTGGTTTGCCATTTCCTTCTCCAGCTCATTTGTACAAATGAGGAAATTGAGACAAAGAAGTTAAGTGACTTGCTCAGTCTCACTTTGCTAATAAGTGTCAGAGGCCAGATTTAGACTCAGAAAATATGAGTCTTTTTAACTACAGGCCTGGAGCTCTACTAGTGCACCACCTGGCTGCCCTCAAATACATATCAAATACTCAAATACATATCATCTCCTAATTCTTACCTCTACCTGTCCCCAAGGCAAAGCTCATCACACACCCTCTACTATCACACATACTCTTGTCAGGCTAAAATATCCTGTCCTTTTTTTCCCCTTTTCAAAGAAGCCTTGATGTTCATCTAAACATGATTTTATCTTTGTTATCAGGGTTTGGGTTCACATAGAATGATTTACCCCTTTTTATAGCCCCTGCAAGATTGCCCTGGACCTATAAGCATCCTAGCTATGTCTGAGGGTGCAGCAATGCAGCTCTCAAGAGCAGGAAAGGACAAGCAGGGTCAAGAATGTGAGTTGGCATCATGATTACTTCCAATGAAGTCACTGGAACACATGGCAAAGACTTCCAAAATACTTGATAAAATTGAATGGAAGGAAGAATCCGGGACAGACTGCAGCTGCATGTCCCTTCTTCAGAGTGAGAAAGAGATGTAGGCAGAAAGGAAAAAAAGCCAGAGGCCATCCAACATTCAGGACCATTTTGCCAGTTTTTTTTTTTCCCTCTCTCAAAGGCAGACACCACTGAATCATTCATGTAAAGCAAAATTAAAATAGACACTTTCCTCCAAGATCCATTTGTGAAATGGAAGCTGACATGAACTGTATAACTTTCTATTCAGATTTTCAATTAACTTCAGTTTTGTTGAAATGAGACAAATTCACATTCATTCTATGCTGCACCTTGCCTTTGTTCCTATCATTTATCAGATCTGTACATAGTTGAGTTCAACTAATCAGATCTATATTGAGAATGTACTGTTGGTCGGGAAATAACAAGTCAGGGAGCAGAGTGTAGAAGATACAAAACAGGTATAATTCTGATTCAATGAAATGATGTCTTGACAAAAACTTCCCAAAGTCCCACTGTTTCTTATAAGGAAATTTTGCTAAAATGAATAACTCTTTCCTTGGAGTAGTTAATCTATTTCGCTTTGGAATTCTGCCCTGAGGTTAAGCTGTCCTGGATTGGTGAATAAATAGAAATTTACCTAACCTACTATTTCTGACTGGCCCCAGACCATACATCCCAACCAGCCTTCCACCCTGGCCATCTTGCCTTCTGCCTTTACACCAGCACAACTCAGTCCCATCCCACTTCCAACCAAATTCCAACCTCTTGTAATCTCATCAATACTATTCTGGAAATAGCTTCTGGAAAGAAACTGACAATCAATTGTCCTTTGGCATCCCTCACCTTAGCCATTCATCCTGTGAGCAGACCAAAGATCCCTGCCCTGTAAATTACTTCCCTATGCATGTTGTCTCCCTTATTTGAATGTAAGCTCCCTGAGGACAAACACTATTTAATTTTGTATTCATATCTCCAGTTCCTTACATTCCATAGACACCTTGATACCAACCTCACCTGATTTTTTTAGACTATACTTACCTCCCAACTTGAATGTCATCTTTGTTGCCAGATAGGAATTGTCCTTATCCATTCTCAAGTGTTTATGGCATGTTCCTATCTAAGTATGATATATGTTTTCTTCTCTCCTTTCTCTCTATTTCCATTAGAAGACCTCAATCTTGGAAATATCTTCTCCAACTTCTCTTTACTAAACCCCAAGCCACAAACAAGTTGACCATGTATTTTATTCATAGGGGAAGAGCAAAGTTATCACTCATATATGCATTCAGAAAACAAGAAATAACTGAGTGCTGAATACCAAGATTCTAATGATGAAATCCAACCACAGGAAAACACCAGGGACTAAATTGACATTAGTGATCAATTTACAATTAATGGCAGTAGAAAATTAAGTAGCTCAATCTTGAGGCTAGAGTAATTGGCAATGGCAATTTCTAGGTCTTGGATATTGTTGATATGGTCCCCAAAATGACGGTTTTTACTAAAGAAATTATATATATCCCTGAAAAGGTTTCTTTCTTTCTTTCTTTCTTTCTTTCTTTCTTTCTTTCTTTCTTTCTTTCTTTCTTTCTTTCTTTCTTTCTTTCTTTCTTTCTTTCTTTCTTTCTTTCCTTCTTTCTTCCTTTCTTTCTTTCTTTCCTTCCTTCCTTCCTTCCTTCCTTCCTTCCTTCCTTCCTTCCTTCCTTCCTTCCTTCCTTCCTTCCTTTCCTTCCTTCCTTTCCTTCCTTCCTTCCTTCCTTCCTTCCTTCCTTCCTTCCTTCCTTCCTTCCTTCCTTCCTTCCTTCCTTCCTTCCTTCCTTCCTTCCTTCCTTCCTTCCTTCCTTCTTTCTTCCTCTTCTTTCTTCTTTTCTTTCTTCTTTCTTTCTTTCTTTCTTTCTTTCTTCTTTCTTTCTTTCTTTCTTTCTTTCTTTCTTTCTTTCTTTTTCTTTCTTCTTTCTTTCTTTCTTTCTTTCTTTCTTTCTTTCTATCTCTACATATTATAATTGGATAGAGACAGGAAGGGAAGGAGAGAGAAAGAAAAAAAAGAGTTAAAAACACAATATAGAGGGTGGTGGATCCTGATCCTTAGTTGTTAGATAATAAGAGGTAAGGAAGGAAACAAGCCTTTATTAAGGGCCTACTATGTTCCAGGTACTGGATTAAGTGCTTTTACAAATTTCTCAGATGAACCTCACAACAACTCTAGGAGATAGATATTATTATTATCCCCATTTTGTAGTTGAGGAAATAGAGACAGACAGGGGTTAAATGACTTGTCCAGGGTCACAGAGCTAGTATCTGAGGGCAGATTTGAACTGAGGTCTTCCTGACTCCAGGCCCAGTCCAATGGCTCACCTAGTTTCCTTGCCCTATATATACATACACACACATATACATAATTATAAATATATACACATATATTTGTATGCATTTCTTTCTCTGTGTACATGTTTTCCTCATTGCTCTCCCTCCTCCCTACACTTTATATAAGCTCCTTGATACAAGAGAATATTTTGTTTTTGTTTTGGTGTCTTTAGCACCTAGCTGGTGCTTAATCAATTTTGTTCTTGTTTTTATGAGGTTTGGTTCTTCAGGAATAGCGGATAGGTAGATTTATAGATAACATCATAATCCTAGCCAATCAGACACACTAATGTCCCTCCCACACATCCACATGACCAGGATGGCTATATCATTGTATAGCTTATAATGGAATGAAGCACAGAGCAACCACTCTCATTATTTCTTACCCTGCAGCACTCATTTTGAACTTTTTTGACTTCTCTACTATGCCCCTCCCCCCAAGCCTTATCCAATGAGCTTTCCTCAGTTTTTCACTTTTTCTTTTGTGTATAGTCTTCCCCCATTAGATTGTAAGCTCTTTGAGGGTAGGGACTGTCAGACTTTCTTTCTTGAATTTGTATCTCTAGCAGTTAGCAAAGTACCTGATACATCATAGGTGCTTAATAAATATTTATTGGCTAATTATACCCCACTAATTGTACCACCCCTAAGTATACCCTAAAATATCAAGTACCAATTTATGCTAGTAATCTAGTGATGTGAAGGTGTTGAGCTGCTATGCTAATGAAGAGGACTGATTGCTTCTCAATGACCCTCCCTTCTTTTATGGATTGGATCACCACCTCTACTCCCTCCATCTTTCCCCTGAGTGTTCATTCATATAATTACTCTTCTCTTTTCAGACTCTCTTGGGAAAATAATAGGAAAAGGAAGTGCTCTAAGCCTAACCTCCCATATTCATCTCAGCTTGTCACAACCTCTCCCAAAGAAAGCTATTGCTAACTCATTGCCTAGGACAGGAGTAGGCAAACTATGGCCCAAGGGCCAAATCTGGCCTGTTTCTGTAACTGTGAGCTAAGAGTGATCTTTCACATTTTAAAAATACAATAAAATTTTATTTTAAAAATGTAAAAATCATTTTTAGCTTCCTGGCAGTACAAAAACAGCTGTAGTTTGCTTGGCCATGGAGTATCTAGGTATACATTTTTTTTCTCCCTAGTCTAGGAAGTTACACAGATGAATCAATAATTCACTTGTTCAACTTGAGCCCCCAGCCGGAAATAAAATCTCTTTTGCAAAATTTATACTCCTGTTATAAAACTCTCTCTCTTTCTTCTCCTTTCTCTTTCCTCTCTTTTTTTCTCCTCTCTCTGTTTGTCTGTCTCTGCCTCTCTCCTCTCCTCTCTCTGTCTCTTCTGTCTCTGTTTCTCTCCTCTCCTCTTTCTGTTTATGCCTTTCTGTCTCCCTCTCTCTCTCTTCATCCTACTATTGCCTTTTCTTTGTTGCATTTGAATTAAGAAATGTATAGATAATGAGAGTGTTAATCACATTTATCTTAGAAAAATGCCTTTAAAAACAAAAGGAAACATAAAGAAAACAAACTCTTAAATGACACCTAGGGAATTCTCTCAGAGAAAGGAGAAAGGAGAAGGGAAAAGAGTGAGGTTTCAGCCATTCCGGTATTTCTTCTATGGGGTTCCATTGGACAAACTCTGTCCGGTTGCTGGGTGCTGAATGTCTCATGGCTGAAGCTTGCTCTCTTCATGAGTCCCCAGGGTTGCTGCCTGTTCCCATCATAACTGTTGGTGTTGGCAGTGGCTCTGCTTCCAGCCTCCCACGCTGGGCTTATTGATGCTCTGCTTTCCTTAGATGTCATCAGTTACTCCCCCCGCCTCGCCCCATTCTCACCCCATTTCATCCCTTTATGATGAGAGAGACTAACTTGTTCATCAAAGTCTAGCCACTTCAGTTCAAGATAGTGCTAACTCCCTGAGGGTTGGGGAAAGAGATACTAGAAGGAATTACATCTGGATAAGCAGGCTTCCATCCCCAGAGTCCATATCTTCTTGACAACCCCAAATAGCACTATAACAAAAAAAAAATTATAAGTGACTTTTTAAAGCATTTAAAAAAAATTAAGACCACATTGTGGAAGTGTAAAAATAGCTCACATTTATATAGCAGTTCACAAAAATAATTTCCTTATGCCCTGTTATTAGGCAGTGTAAGTATTTTATTTCTCCTCTTACTCTCCCATTTTACATGTTTGGAAACAGAATCTTAGAAAAGTTAAATGATTTGCTAAGGGTGACACAGCTGTTAAATGACAGAGTTGGGACCAGAATTCAGGATTTTTGACTGCAAGTTCAGGGGGCATTTTTCACTATGCCACATTGCCTCACAGTCTTCTTATTTCATATCCTCTGTCAAACAACAAATGGTAACCATACATGAAGAAACAAGCTGTGTCAAGTGGCAGGAAGCATGGATATTTGCATTACCCAGGATTCTAATTATGTTGATAGCCTAGAATCAGACCAAATCAAATAAGATGAAGTTTCATATGGATAGACTAATCTTCCACTTAGGTTAAATATAACTTCACAAGTATAAGATATGGATGATGTGTGGCTAGACATATGCTTGTCGGAAAAGGATCTAGGGGTTTTAGTAGATCACAAGCTCAAAATAAGTCATTCAAGAAAACCAAAGGTGTGCTGGAGCCAGCTGGAGAGTTGATTGCTACATTTTTAGTGTGAGCATTTACATCGGCAAATGCTACAATCAGAGTTTGATTTGTTGTTTTGTTGATTATCTAGACTTAGGAAAATGTCAGAAAAGATGTTAATGATGCAGATTTAACTTACAAATGTGTTGTGTGTACATCCCCCCCTCCCCAATCGAAAGCTGGGTGTTACACATTTGCCAGCATACTCCCTGAGGAAAACTGATGTGATATTACAATTCATTGAAAGAGGTGGAGTTTCTATGAATAAGAAGGTGATAGTTCCACTATTCTCTACCCTCATCAGTTCCCATCTGGAGTACTATGTTCAGTTCCAGGTGCCACATTTTAGGAGGGGCATTGATAATCTGGAAAATGGGGGCAGCTAGGTGTCGCAGTGGATAGAGCTCCAGCCTTACAGTCAGGAGGACTTGGGTTTAAATCTGACCTCAGACACTTGATATGTATTAGCTGTGTGACCCTGGGCAAGTCATTTAACCCCAACTGCCTTATCAAAAAGCAAAAAAAAAAAGATAATCTGGAAAATGTAAAGAGGAAGGCAATAAGGATGGAGAAAGGCCTTGAATTCATGTCATTTGAGGACTGGTTGAAGGAATGGATGATGTCTAGCCTAGAGAAGAAGAAACTTAGGGGTGATACAAAAGTGTTCAAATATTTGAAGGACTGTTATACGGAAGAGGGAATAGACTTATTTTACTTGGCCTCATAAAGCAAAATGAGGAGCAATGAGTGGAGTTTATAAAGAGGCAAATTCAGATGTGTTATCAGAAAAGATGTCCTAACATCATAATGAGCTGTCCAAAAGTGAAATAAATAAATAAACAAATGAATCAGTGAATAAATAAGTGTTTGTTGAATGACTGATCTTCCTACACTTACCCCCGAGGCCTGGCTGCTTTCTTGGACTTTAAATAATCTGCCATGCATTGCCTTGGGAGGCTGTAGGTTCCCCAGCATTGGAAGTCTTCAAACAAAGCCTGGGTGACCACTTGTGCCTGGTATGTCTTGATCAGGTATGGATTAGACTGGGTGGTGTCTTTCTTTGGTTCCTTTTAAATCAGAGAGTCTGTGATTATGAATCTGAACTTTAAGAAGAATATCCAATTTGTCTTTTTATGCCAATCACAGACCCAAATGATCAAAGTTTGAAAGGTTAAAGTAAAAAAAAAAGTTTCATGGTTGCAAAAAGAACTTAGTAAAGGACTTTTCAAATTTTTTTTTGTTTGTTTTTAGGCAATTGGAATTAAGTGACTTGCCCAGGGTCACATAACTAGTAAGTGTCAAGTGTTTGGTCTGAGGCCATATTTGAACTCAGGTCTTCTTAACTTTAGGGCTGAGTGCTCTATCCACTGTGCCACCTAGCTGCCCCAGGACTTTTTAAATACAAGATGAAGTTTAAATGCTCAAAATCAGTGAGCATACCTAGAGTTACCCAGGTACCTTTTTGATAAATTTTCTTATAAATACTTAGCCCTTCCTTCAAAACCCATTTGCATAGGATCCTTCTTCTTGAGGGAAACTGATTACTCAATGATCCAGACTACTTAAGGGATAGAATTGGAGAGAGTTTGGGAGAAGAGAGATCTTGGTCTCCTGACTTTCAGCTTGGAGAGAGGAGATACATGTTTCTAGACTCTCTTCAGGTCCTTGAAGGGAAAGAAATGGTTCTAGACTCTCTTCAGGTCCTTGAAGGGAAAGAAAGAGTATAAGAAGAAGCTGACATGCAGATGAGCCAGCACCTTGATCATATCAGTTTTCTCCTATAGTCTTTTCCAGAAAGAGGGTCTAGAACCATCTGTCTTGCTCTAAGTCTACCCCTTAGGCAAGTATCATTGGGAAATCAATCTCTAGCAATAACAAGGGTCCCCTAAAGCTAGGCTCAAAATCAATTAAAGGTCCATAATTTCTGAGCTAGGGCATAGGGGTTAGTAGTTTGTAGGTACAGGACCAATTGGTAGGTCCAGAAGAATAGAGCAAAGGAGAAAGATTAGCCTGGAAATAGATTGGCTGGGCCTGGCAATCAGTAGTTAAACAGGGAGGCAGAGTTCTGGACGAAAGTAAGTATTCTAGAATAACAGCATATCTAGGTACCAGAAATCAGAGAAAAGTTATGCAATAGTACCAGGTAGACAAGTCAGAGCCTCTGCATACACGAAGATCAATAGGTAGTGGAAAGGTAGGTACTGATACGAGCCAGAAGGACGTAACTCTGAGAAGGCAATATAAAGCAGATTGTTAAAAGTCTAAGCAAGCAGTCAGACCCAAGGATATATAAGAATAAAGAATCATTTGGTCATTAAACAAGTATCTGTGTATTTGTTAATTACTCAATCAATCAATTAATTAATTGAATTCTTGAAACTCGGTGTCCCTGTCTCACCCAGACTGGAACTGCAATAGCCACTTACAAGTTGATCCCACTTTTGACTGGGAATGTTCTCCTTCCTCATCTCTGTCTCCTGGCTTCCCTGGATTCCTTCAAGTCTCAGATAAAATCCTATCCTCTGAAGGAAGCCTTTCCCAATCCCTTTTAACTCTAGGGCCTTCCCTCTGTTAATTATTTTCTATTTATCTTGTATATATCTTGTTTGTACCTATTTATTTGCTTGTTGTCTCCCCTGTTAGACTGTGGGCTCCTCAAAGGCAGAATTGTCTTTTGCTTATCATAGGTGTTTAATAAATGCTTATTGACCTATTAGCAGACAAGATTTAATCTGCTCCATTTTTCTAACTTGGGCCAATTCATACCTCTTTAGGCAGCCTGGTAGCCCTTTTCTCCCAGAGGCTCACCATACAGGTGAGTGAATGCCGGGCAGTTCAGGCAGCCAATCAGCTTTATTCAGAACTCCTACTGCAACTCAGAATTCGTAAACTCAAACAATCCATCAGCCTCAGTCTCTCCTAGTAGCAAGGATTGTATGTACTGTACCACCTCAATAGATATTTATTTATTTAAAAAATTTCACAGACATCTTTTGTTCCTTATATAATTATATTATCCCTAGTATCTCTCCCTTTTTCTCTCCCAGAAAGCCATCCCATATGAGAAATATTTTTTTTTTTTTAGGGAAGGGAAAGAAAAAGTCAGCACAACTGACTGATAAATTGAAAAAATCCAAAAAAAATATTCAATATGTAAAATGTTCAATAGGGATTTATTAAGTACCAAGTATGTGCAAGGCATGATGGTAGGTGCTGGGGATACAGAGACAAAAATTAAAAAGCCTTTTCCCTCAAGGTGCTTACATTCTATCAGATCAGGGCGAAAGAAGTAGGAGAACAAATGTACTAGTGATGGAGAAAGCTTAAACTTGGGATAATTTTTCTCTCTTGGGCTCCAGTTTTCTTAATCATTTATGCCATGGCAATAACCAATCTCAGGTGGCTGACCCAGGCTGATCAGATAATTGAAAACACCTGGCTGCCATGGAAAGTGTGTGGGCAGAAGGAAGCAGCAGCTTCCAGCAAACAGATCTGCATGCTGAGTGCAGTTGCTGAGACTACCTCCCTTGGAAGCCAGCTTTGTTTGACTCGCAGTCTATTGATACCAACCACCTGGACTATGGGCAGAATAAGGAAGACAAAGCCTTCAACTGAAAGGAAGATCATTTAATTCTCTTAGGACTTCCTTTAATCCAAACACTAATTACTTTCCACCAAAATATCCTGGGTTATTCAATGTTTCTTAGAACAGAGATCAGTAAGATATAATCTCTCTCATAAAGTACAGGTCAGAGTCTCAGAAATCAAAGCGGATGTGATTGAGGGACTAATCAGTTACACTCTCAAATAAAGCGTGATGTTGCTGAGATAATCCTCACTGCAGCATTTGCAGAGGATAATTGCTCCTGGTGTATGCATGAGCCACCACAAAGGACAAATTACAGGGCTGTCTCAAAAGTTTATGGACCACTGCCATTTGCAAGAAGATGTCTGATGCCCTCTTTCTCAAAGGTGATTGATAACAGCATAATTTTCAGAGTGCTGTTTAATGGGAAGTATGGGTATTGTAGCGATTTTACACAAGATAAAAGCTTGATTTCCTTGCTCAGTCCATCTTCTGGCATTTTCCAACTCTACTTAAACATCACTATTATAGAAATGAGATGAATGAAATAAAGATGGAAGCACCCCCATGAGATCCAGCAAAAGACCCCAATAGAAAAAGGTGATTGAACTTAAAGTTAAGAGACCTTGGTTCTAGTTTTAGGTCTTCTATTAATTCAGTGTGTGACCATGGGCAGGTGACAATCTTTTTCTCATTTGTAAAATGAACTGATAAATAAAGTATGTATAGGATGATTTACATATATATACATATGCATTTATATTTATACCTAATGGTAGCCATCTCTAGGGCAGGAAGAGAAAAAAAGAAATTTATATTATATATTTAGCATAATCGATTTGCAGTTTCATGTGTTATCATCTTTTTATTATTCTACTATTTTATGGAAGTGCTTGTTTTATTTCATAAATTAAAAATAAAATAAATAAAATTTTAAAAATGAGGTTGTTGGGCTGATTGCTATTGTCCTTTTTGGTTCAATATAAGAAGACAGAAAAACCATTAATTTTGGAATTAGAGAAACTAGGTAGAAAGGCTGGTTCTGCCACTTCCTGGCTATGTGACCTTGAGCAAATGACTTAACCACCCTGGGTGTTAGTTTCCTCATCTGTGAAATGATGATGGCTAAGATTTCTTCCAGCTCTAAGTCCTATGACAAGGGCAATAATACAGTGCCAATATAAAGGAAAACTACAGCTTGTGAATTTGTTGAAATATAATACCATGACTGCTTTAGTTCTGGAGAAGGAAGAGTATGCTTCTGTGTTTCACTTAGAATTTATGAAATATTGTTTTATGAGAGGATAGAAAGAGTACCTCAGAGTCAGGATGACCTGGGCTCAAGCCCCGTCTCTGGCACACATTGGCTGTGTCCCCCTAGGCAGGTCACTTAACTCCTCTGTGCACCAAGTAACTCTCTAAAAGTACAAGTTGCAGAGAATACCTTGATGTTCACTGAGAGATTAAACTCCTCACTGGGACCTCCTTACACTGATGAAATGATGAAATCAACCATCTGGCCAACCCCACCTTCTCTGCCAAGCACAAAAAACTCCAACACATAACTTCTTTTGTGTTACATTTTCTTTCTTTGGGGACTACTTTCTAGATACTTACAAGATAACCAATACATTATTTGATATTGGTTAGTTACTTTAGATGGTAATTTTGTCTTTAATATATGTATTCCAAAATGTCAGAATATCTGTCTCCTGTGACACCACAGGCAGGGTTCATACTGTGGAAATTCCTAATAATTAATCACCTCTATGGCTTGCTTTGTTCACACTCAGATAACTCTGGGAACTTGTGAGGGGTAACTCAGGCCTAGGGTATTCAGTCCCATTGTTGTTGTTCAGTTATGTCTGACTCTTTGTGACCCCGTTTAGGGTTTTCTAGGCAAAGATACTAGAGTGGTTTGCCATTTCCTTCTCCAGCTCATTTTGCAGATGAGGAAACTGAGGCAAAGAGGGTCAAGAGACTCACTCAGGGTCACATAGTTAATAAATGTCTGAGGTTGGGTATGAACTCATGAAGATGAGTTTTCCTGACTTCAGGCCTGGCACTCTATTCACTGCACCACCAAGCTGCCCCCATTCAGTCTTATGCCTAATGACAAATCATGTCTACCAATGAATTTAGAAACATTAAACATTTCTTCA
Organism: Phascolarctos cinereus; assembly: GCF_003287225.1. Lineage (NCBI taxonomy): Eukaryota > Metazoa > Chordata > Mammalia > Diprotodontia > Phascolarctidae > Phascolarctos > Phascolarctos cinereus. Next base: position 84,026,650 of record NW_027556098.1, on the reverse strand, counting down.
GTACAGAAATAAGCCACTAAACTGCAGGAAGTAATCATGCTCACAGTCCCAGTGGAATCCCACACACAAAAGATCAAGTGGGTGAAGAATGTCCATTGCCCAGATTTCAACATGCATTTGGATGGAGGCTCCTACAGAGCTGATCCAACAGTACAAATGTGTGGGACAGCATGAACTGAGCTCGGAGCTGAAAAGGAGGAGACAGGGCCAGATTGCTTTGGAGAATTTGTAAAGCTCTTTTATTGACCCCTAGCTTCCCAAGTAAGCAAAGGTCAATATTTACAATACCAATTACATTTACCAGCTTGGCTGTATGTCATTGTAGCAAGAACTGTCCTCCATGTATAGTATGGGGGCATAGAAGTGTGGCTCAATGGAAGCCAGAATAAATATTTATATTCTCTTCCACTACCCCTCCCCACTCCCTGGACCTTTCTCCAAGGGAAACTTTAATTCATGCCAGGAAGGAAAGTAGGAAGTTGGGGCAAGAGGCTACCACTCTGCTCTCTTCAGAGAAAGGGAGTACCAGACTAGCTGCTCTCTTAAATATTGTTAGTCTAGGGGATGTGGTTTTCAGGCTCAAGCTAACTTCTGATCACTATTTCATTATTGGAAGAAGCAGGACCCCAAGGTCTATATCCAAGGCTTGACTCTTCCCACCAAACATCAGTTCCACAACGAATACACACATAGCAAAGAAATACCTTTGTCCAATTTGATAGTAAAAAGAAATCAGAGAAAGCATATGCAGGAGAATGTATACCAGGCAATATAGACTGAAGAAGCTCCCTCATTGGGAGGGAGGTAACCAAACTCAACCAAGAGAGTCTCAGATGTTACCTAAGAAGTTCCTGGTCCATAGTGTAGCAAGCTGAGGTTAGGGACGTGATGGAGCTACCTACTTCTCTCATGTTGGCTTCTTTCCAGAATCTTTTCCTTCAGCAACCTGAAGTGATGGGCATCTTCCATCAACTCTCAAAGCTGGAAGCCAGAAGTGCTCCAAGTCTGAAGAAGCTCAGGTATTCAAAGAAAATCAGAAGAAGACTAAAACTCTCTGTCTTCCTCTTATCAACTCTGCCCTGCCCCTCACAGAGGGTAAGACATTCATCTCCACCAATGAGGAGAAAGTCTCATGACAATGAGCAGGGGTTATAGAAAGCTCTGAAGATGAGTATCACACAGGGAACAATGGAGAGAAACATGGTGAATGAGAGGTGGCTGCAATGTATGACCAAAGAGGAAGCACAAAGAAGAAAAAGAGTAAAAGGATGTTATTAAGGACTTCTATGACAGCCCAGAATGGACTGGTCACATGATAAGAACAAGAGATGTTAGGTGGACAGCCTGAGTGCTCCATGAAAGAAGGCTTCCAGTGCATCGGGTAGTCCACTGTAGTGAACTTTTGGAATAACACAAACAAGGGAAACACATGATAGGCTTAGATGAGTGGCAATCTATTTGATTAGAGGGAACTCTTGAATCGATGAGATTATAGATTGATTTGAATAAATCTCTTTCCAACAGAGTTGTGCTGGTGTTGAATCCCTCCAAGACTTAAGCCTCCATCCAAAGGCTTAACTAAATTTTCCTGCAGTGTCAGGGTTGGAGACTTCACTGAAGGTATTGTATGCTTCCCCTCTTGGATACCTCGATAACTTCTGTAGGTTGTTGCATTGAGGATATTTCTTCTCCTTGATTTGTTCACCTCTGAAACATTCCACTACAGACTAGAAGCCAAAACCCTTACCAATACCACTGATAGGTTCCTGGTTGCTGCCATTCCTTTCTCCTTGTCACTTCATAGTATCATAGATTTAGAGCTGGAAGGGACCTTGAAGGTCATCTAATTCAACTGACGCCCTGGAAAATTAAATAGCTAAGGTCTCATAGGTGGGAGTGACTCCAGAGCCAGTGGTGTTTCCACTGTGGCCTGCATATTCTAGTACTCGTTCTCTCCTCCAATTAGCAACAGCCTCTACTCTCCAAAGCCTTCTAGTAACATGCCGTCCATTAATCAGTGCCTGGATCTTTCGTCCACACCTTTAGCTCTAGGAATCTGGTTTCCTTTAACCAGTACCCAGACCTTTTGCCCAAAGTTTCATAGGAAGTACAACATTCTCTACCCCTCCCATGTTTTTTAGGCACTCTAGAGCTCTTCTACCACCTCAGTCCTTATTATACCTTATGAAAAGAGATAGGAAGGGGGAAAAGGTGGCATAATTTCCTTCCCTTTCTGTTATATACCTACTATTTCAAGGATATTTCAAGGATGTGCAGCTTGCCAAAGGGCAATTCAATAAATATACTATAAGCTCACTGTGATAGAACTCAGAATTCCAGACTTCAGTCTGGATCTATTAGGCAAATGTTTCCAAATATCGAATTGTTTGACTTCAGATCATTTGTCCCTACTGCCTTCTCCCCATCATCTTTGACATTATCTATGCTTCCTGCATGGAGGAAACACTTACATTAATAATAAAATTGCTGTAGGTGCTCTCAAGACAACTTATATTCTAAACTGGTGTTGCTGTTGACTACCATATCTCTTTGCTTGGCAGATAAATTAAATATTTGCTGTCTAAGGTGCTTTTCAGGCTCTTTTGTTCTCTGTGGTATGGCAGCTGATTTAAACTAATAAGAAATTATTGCAGTTTATGTCTGTCATTCATTTAATCAATATCCTATTTTTTTTTTACCATGAACACCTTGTTTAAAAAGTCAGGATGTAATTGTTTTATTTGTTTGCTTTTTTCTCATTTTTAACATTTTCTTTATTTTTATATCAATTTTGACTCTCTTGTTGAGATTCTGGAGTTCTGACTACACAAATAGCTGATTCAGGCATGATACTACATCAATAGCAAATTGCTTCCTGTCTGTTCCAATATAATTGATTTCATTTTTTTCTGATGTTACTTTGTGTTAGTTATTTCTAGCACTTTCCAAATCTTGTTTTTGAAAGAAAAGTATTAATCCTGCATAGCTGTGATGCTTCGATATGGTTTACATACAAGTTTTTAGTCTTTCTCATTCCTAATCCATATTTTCCAATATATTTCTTGTCATCCTTACTTATTCCACCTTCACCTTGAAGTCGTCAAAGTGACATCAGAATGTATGTTGATTGAATTAGTAGAGTCTTATCAAGTTCTCCCTAGAATCTATCTCTTCATCCTTTGTAACAGGTGATAATACAGAACCTTCAATTCCTTAACTAGTGATTTTTTTCAAATACTTAACATGAGTATTACAAAATCCAAGATGTCCTAAGAAACAATGTTTTTAATTGCCTTTGCATACACAATGAAAACAATGCCATCAACTCCTTTGCTTGCCTCTCCAAGGAAAGTTTGTGAGCCATTCTTCCATCTAGCAGCAAATTACTTCTTAGAAATTTAATTTTATTAAGTTTTGCACTAACAAGCATTTATTTTCTTCCCCCTTCCTCCAATATAGCAGTATCGGCATCAGCAACAACAATAAACATAAAAGAAAAGAAAAGAAAACCTTTGTAACAAGTCATCATCATCAAGTAAAGCAAATTCTTGCATTTGCTATGTCTAAAAATATATGTCTCATTTTGCATCTTGAGTCTGTCATTGCTTTGTCAGGATGTGGGTAGCATGTTTCATCTCAAATTCCTTCTTCTGGTTTCATTTACAGTGTGAATGTCAAGATTGACATGATTTAGTTCCAAGAGAAGTGTATCCATTTGATGGTCCTTGGACAAGGATCTCACATTTAGAGTGTTAAGAGCTAAGTTAGAGTTTATAGCCAGTCTAAAAGCTATGATTCTTAGCACCTTCTGTCTCATTTTCTACATCTTTGCCACCATCACTACACATAGAGAAGGACTTGTATAGGACTAAATGCTATTTTGTCTTTTTCCTTTTTTTCATGTGTTGTCGTGGTCAAATAATTCATTATCTATTTGGTGATGAGCTTTTTTGTAGTTAGTGAGGCTGGTCCTTGGAAAGCAGAGTTGGTCCTTTGCCAGGACAATACCCAAGGCCTTTCTACTTTGGCTAAACCAGACAGAGCTCGGGTCCTGCTGGCACAGCCTTTAGGAACCCAGGATCATTTCCATGCTACAGGGAAGCTTTGGAGTAGAACTTTGCAGAAGATTGTTTACATATATTGTTTAATTTGGTGGGGTCAAAAGGTATAAGTACAAGTCCAGGTTCCATCACTTACAAGCTAGGTGACTTTGAGAAAATCACTTAAAATCTCTGAACCTTGGTTTCCTCATTTGTAAAATGGGGACAATAATAATCTTGGGGCTCAGTCAATGTACAGCACAAGTTTTAATGTTCATTATATGGAAGCTATTAGTCCTAACTAAAGAGGTCAATTGGAGATCAGGTGAAATAAATGAGAAACTGGGGAAGCAGACAAAATATATGTCATGAGGGACTAGACACAAGGGAAAATATGGTTCAAATCAAGTTGATTGGAATGGGTTACTGAGAAAAGGCCAAGCTGAATGATAGATGAATAGGTATTACCAGGATACAGAAGAAAGACTCAGTTATCAGGAAATTAGACTGAAGTACTAGGTTACTGTGAAGACAAATTGGCCAATTTGTGGCTTCCTTATGATGGGTACTGATTCATGTATTATCTTAAAGGGACCTTAATATGGGAAAATGATAATCTGATCCACCTCACTGAATTTTTGTGAGGTTCCAATGAGCTTATGTATGTAAAGCATTTTCTAATTGTACAAACAGAATTTTCTTTCTTTTTTTTTTCTAGGATAAGCATTGCCTTCTGAAAACGTGAAAATCATTGAAGGGGATAGGAATAAGCATTTATATAGTAGCTACTATGTGCCAGGCATTATGGCAAGTGTTTTTTAATAAACTTATCATTTGACCTCACACCAGCCTTGGGAGGAAGATGCAATTATTATCCACATTGAGAAAACTGAGGTAAACAAAGGTCATGTGACTTGCCCAGGGTCACACAGTTAGTATATATCTGAGGTCAGATTTGAACTCAGGTCTTCCTAATTCCAGGACCAGTGCTTTAATCACTCTGACATCTAGCTGCCTAAGATGGTGATATCTTAAGTTGCCAGCACCTTAGTGAAAACTCAATTGTCAGATACAGTGGCTTATTCAGTCCTTGTTCATAGTGAAATTTAGTAGATGGGGGAAGGGTATGTATGCTAAGTATGCTAAGGATTGAGATTCTGGAATGAGGGGAAAAAGTGAAGAGAGAGAGTCCTGTGTGGTGATTTCACCCATACATGACAAGGCAATCACCTTTCATATTTGCTTTTCCAAGAATGAAACATTTTATATATGGGGACAGCATTCTCCAAGGGATTAATCCAGATGTTACTGAGGTTGTTTAGTTTATTGGAACAGACTAATAACGCAGATCAGAGACAAGTTATTTAAGACAAGATGTGAAAAGTAATGAACATTTTGGCAAAGAATAAATTGGTGTACATATTTGCTTATGATTCTCCAGCCTTTGTTGAAAAATATTCATTTCTGATGTATTTCAGATGGAAACTCTTGATAAAGTGACAAGAGTTGGAGAATTTTTATTTGCATGTATTTAAAAATTTAGTTTATTGAGATATTAGTAAACAGCTTAGCACAGTGCCTTGCACAAAATTGATACTTAATAAATCTTGTTGCTTTCCTTCTTGCCTATGGACTTTATGATCTCTCTCACTAAGGTGTGTTCTCTATTCAATAGTTCAGATTGAAGCACTTTCATTCTTTTCCATCTTATGTGACTCTTCTCTGTGTACTCTTGTACAGTCCCTGCAGGACACTTAGTCAATATGGTGGGGGTGGAGATGGATGGTAGGTAGGAGTGGGAGGCTTCCTTTAGATCTCTGTATGGATTCCAATGTAACACAAAGGTGTTCATCAGTTATCCTTTGTTCTTATTATTTGCTGGTCTTGCCTCCTTTTCTTTCATCTATTTCTATGGTGATATCCTTTGTGATGCTTCTCTTGTACAATTTTTTATTGCTAAGTATGGTGTAATAGGTAGAGAGCTATCCTTGGAATTAGAAATATTGGATTCAGAACCAATCTCTCACACTTCATGTGTGGAACCTAGGCAAGTCACTTAACTTTTTGATGCCTTGGGCAACTCTTCAAAATTTATAAATTGTGAAACAGGTGTTATCTGCATTGACATAAGGAGTTTCCAGTAAAAAATATATGAACCCAACATACACATTCATCCCCTTGCTGTCCCAAAAGTCCATGATTTTTTTAAATTAAATCATTTTAAAAATTATTTATTTAAATATTTCCCCCAATTATATGTAAAAACAATTTTTCTAATTTTTTCACACAAGCATTTAGTATTCTCTCCTCCTTCAGATGTTTTAAGAACCAGTCCCTCCCTCAATACCCACAACTATGGGTGATCTCTTACATAGGCCTCTTGTGTGTTTACTTGGTCTGGTCTAGTTTCTCTTTAAAAGCTTTAATAACATACATACATACATACATACATACATACATACATACATACATTCATATGTAAGTGTGTATCTTGCGATTTGTACCCAGATTTCTGTGTGACTTTTTGGGTAACCCACAACTTTTATTCTTTGGAAACTGATCTAATTTAGAAGCTTTTTCAATGTTGTGCTGCTTGATGCAATCAACATAACCCTATCTGAAAATAGGAACATCGGTAGGACCTAATTGTCTATAGGGAATCCCTCTTTAATTTGGACTCTCTGCTGGACCCATGATAGTGACACACACACAAAAAAGAAAACAACAAACTTCTGGCAAGCATATGCTTCTTCCTGCTTTATACCTTAATTGTTAGTTATCATCTGTAGGTTTGTCAAAGTTTTCTCCTTCTTGTCTTTCAAGGAATCTGGTATGATTTTAATGTATGCATAAGAAATACTTTGTTGGAGGAAAAACTTTGAGAAAATATCTTGCTATCCCCATAAAACATTTTTATAGTTAACAAACAATAAAATATTATTTGTGAAACTTTCTTCTTTCCTTTTCAAAACTTCATCAAGGAGACCCTTGATGTAGTCTCATAAATATTTTTTAGAGATGAGAAAGTAGGCTTATGGATTGATGGTTGTTCACATTCCCTTGGTTATTTTTTCATTTTTGGTAATAACAAATTCTCTGATTTTTTAAATAAGCACTCGCTATCCTCTTCTTCTTTGGATATCTTGAGAGCCAGTCCTGTCAATGCCCATAAAACTATGCATTCTCTTTTATAGATCACCACTGGTCTGGTCTAGTGACTTTCCTCACTTTTTTTTTTAAGGGCCATTTCTACTTTTTCATGCAAAATGTTTAGTATTATGATGTTAAAGTTCAAATGTGATGGCTCCACGTTGTTGATTGAGAAAATAGCTCATTATTGAAATCTTGCTGTCTTTTCCATTTTTAATCTGCTTCTTTTCTTCCGGTTTTATCCTTAAATGTTCTTGGGATAACTTGGCTTGCTTGGATCTTATGCCAAATGTTCTGTCAATTTATTTCTCCTTCATTTCTTTTGACTTTTATGAGGTAATATTGCTGAAATCTTCCATCATCTTCTGGAGGATTTTTACAAATGAGTTTATTGTCTAAACTGCCTTCAGTATCTCTCCACATTTGGTAGATGCGGCTGTTTCTAGGCCTCTTTGGTTTTCTCATTGTAATTGAGTTACATTTCCTGAAGAAATGGTGATAGTGTTAATATCAATTCTTTTATTGATTTACTTTTTTAAAAAAAAGTTAAAGACATTTAAATAGATCAGGTTTCAGTTATCTTAATCGAATGGCATATCTTCTACTTTTCATACTTCTTATTTGTCACGGAAGTTGATCCTTGCTTCAACAAGCCAATGGTCCCACTGCATATAGAACATTGATTAGGAAATGACTTCCATTGCTATAACTTTCCATTAGAAAATAATCAATTTCATTTTTTGGGTGATATTATTCAGTGGTCACTGGGAATGGATGGGTTCTTTTTTAAAGGTTTTAAGGACAGGAAGAGAAAGGGAGGTAAAAATAATACCTTAGTGTGTAAAAGGGGAAGAAGGGAGTGGGAATTTATTATTTCTTCTAACTGAGGTGAATGAAAAGAATTGCATACAAATAGGGGAGAAAGGTAGGGCAAACAGGCATTAGATAAATCTCACTGATCTGTAACAGACAAAGGACGGTCAAATGCATACATACACATACAAACAGTATGGTGTAGAAATACATCAAGGGGGAATCAGGGAGGTGATAAAAGGGACGATAACAACAAACAAAATTCCTCCTTCTGGAGAAGGAATAGACATAAGTAAAACAAACTGCTTGATGCTTGAAAGGGGATTAAAAAGTGGTGGGAAATAACTAGAATCTAAGGGAATACTTATTAATTGGGGAATGGATAGACAAATAGTAGTTTATAAATTTTATAGAACATTGTTGTGTCACAAGAAATTACGAAAGAAATTATTTCAGAGAACTCTGGCCTGTATGAAGTAAGGCAGAGTGAAGTGAATAGAACTAGGAGGACAAATTATATAAGGACATCAATATAGCAAAGAAAACAACTTTGAAAAACTTAAGAACTCTAATCAAAGAAATGACCAATTATATTTCCAGAGGCCCAATGATGATATGTATTATCACCTCTTGACAGAGAGGATTCAAAGTAGAGAAAGAGACATATATTTTGGACACGACCACTGTATGTGTCAATTTTGCTTGACTGTGCTCATTTTTTACAATTTTCCCCCTTTCTGTTATTATTATTATTATTTTTTGTTTGGGAGGGCAGTAAGAAAGGAGAGTTGGCAATGGTTTTTCCAAAGAAAAGAGAGCCACTGAAAAATTTTTTAAAAATCTACAGAGAACAGAGGGAAGTTCAGAGGGAAGCATGGACAAGTATGACAGTTTTGAGAGTAATGTGTGGAATTTATCATATACAATATGAGGAGATTTGTGGTTTCATGTGAAATCCTCTTTTTGTGCTCTGCTGAGTATATGGAAATTTTTTTTTTGTATTTAAGTTCAGAATAAAAAATAAAAATGAACTGATGACTCAGGAGTTGCTGATCTGGAACTGAGAGTGCACACAAGAGGGACAATCCACCCAACTCTCAGTTTTTTTTCCTTGGTGACTTTTAGTACAAAAAACTTCTTTGAACTGTTGGGTTGGGGAGAGGCAGCTGGTTGCATTCCCCCATACAGCATCCATGTTTCCATGAGTACATATCATTTTTCTCTCTTTGTCTCTTTCTCTGTCTCTCTTAGTGTTTTTTCTTTCCTGATCTTAGGCAAACAAGTATTCTGAGACGGGAATGCCTAGGCAAATTGGTGAGTTCAGGAAATCCAGAGGTACCATTAAAAGTATCACTGATGAATGGAGTTGGTAGCAGAATCCCCTAGAGTGGTAGTGGTTAACAATTATGGAGGGAGTATCCTGGCCTGGTAGAGGAGTTTCTTGTCAACTGTGGTTTGACCAGTCTAGTGGAGATGTAATAGCCCATTCAACAGAGCAGTAGAACAACTTGATCATCATCAATCTCCCACCCCACAGTGAATGAATTTCATGAAGATTCTATGAAGAGAGAAAAGGACTTTCAGAGGCAGAATTGGAAGGGACCCCTTGTCCACACATATTCTCTGTTTCACTGAAATTGTGCTTTAAGCTTGAACTACTGTTCCCAGCACTTAGTATTGTGTACAAGGGGAGTATATGCTCCTGGTTTGAGGAGAATGTTGTGTATCAAATGTACTTGCTATATACTTTCTCATTAAATTGCCTTTCTAAAAGCTAGTGGAGTTCAACTGGTTGATTGATAATAGTGACAACACTGGTAGGGGCCCAGGAGCATTAGAAGCCACAACCCCTCAGAGTAAACTGGAGAACTTTGAGTGGGAAAGTTGTCAGTTGCCTTTTGAGGACCCCAATCTATAAGTAGGACTTCATAGTTTGGGGAGTAGTCTCAGAGGGGGTATTATGCTTGTGCTTTTTACATGTTTTGCTCTTCTGGCACCTGTCAAACCTGTTATGTAACTTCTTTCAGCTCTGCCGGAAATCTTAAGAAACTTAAGGATATAGTTATCTGACACAAGAATTTGGGTTACCTTTTGTTCCTAGCTCTGCCTTCTGTAGCCAAACAGAACAAGACTAATCTCTCACAGTACAGCCTTTCAAGAACTTTTAGACAGCTATCTTGTTTCCCCTGAGTCTTCTCTAAGCTGAACCACTTCAGTCTCTTCAATCTTTCTGCATATGATACAGTTAATGTTTTCTTTTCTTTGGATAATATTGAATTATCTGTCGTCCCACTTAAATGTGGGATTACGGGCTGGATAAATGTTTCCTTATAGTCATGTCCGTTTAGATTTATGGTTAATGACAACCTAATATCTCCCCCAAATTTTCGCAATCTGACATAAGACAGGTGCTTGGGCAATAGTCTATTTGTATAAGTCAGTAAGAGAAGCAGTGTCAGAGAAAGCAAACATGGTAGGGTAGTAGAATTTTCTAGGAGGCTATATAAGAGGGCATCATGAAGCAGTGTGGTGTTGGGAGAAGGGTGCAACAAGGTTGACAGCTAGTTCTTTTTGGCCGCTTTCATCATTAAAGTTGGTGCTTTTTGCAAAATAAAATCAAAAGACATGGTCCACATTGCATAAGCCAATTTTGCTTGTTTGCAATAGGTGAGACTATACTTTCTAAAGAGAATTTAGGGCAGACCACTTTTTGAAAAGTTGAGGCAACTTTCTTGATTCATTTACTTCTCAATTTTATGCCCCTAATTCCTGTTTCATTTGGAATTCTAGGACACAAACCATGTCTTCTCAGAATAGCAGACTGCATTAACTTAGTGTCTCCATGATATGCTTTTGTCTAAGTGCCATGTCAAAGATATTTATTTGTTTTTACTACCATAATTATCCTGGCTTCAGAGAGATGAGTGAGCTTTTTCAGACACTATTATGGTTGGGAATATAAAACTGCCTTACAAATACACTAAAAGCACTTCTGGGTACCTGCAACATGGTAATATTAATCCTGGTTAGACACAAATGCTGCTTTTATGGCTGTGTGCTATGTAAAGCTATATTTTTAACTGTAAGAAAATACCAATATTCAAGGTCTCTTGTCCTTATTTTGTTTCCATTTGGTTTAATTTTTCTGCACAGTGAATTAGATATCTCATATCTCAGTTCTGTAACAAAGTTCACAAGCTCTGGCCTAGGCTATAATTTTAAGAATTTGTCAATTAAAAAGAATCTATGTTCCTAGGGGAATATTTTATAGAGCACAAATGTTCACTTAGTGTAATCAAAACACAAAAATCCATAGTCATTTTTCAGTTATTATATGATGGAAAAATAAGAATTCACAGGCTTGGAGCATCTTTGGTAACATAGGGGTAATCTGGTCACCCTCCCACCTGGTACAGGCATCTTGTCTACAGTGTATCTGCTACTATTTATCCAGCCTCTGCCTGAGTGCTACTTTGAAAAATTCAAAGAAGAATTTCTAAAATTGATGGTGTTTCTGAAGCGAGCAAGGTAATTGTTATCATTTTCCACCTGGGAATGTATAAAAAGAAACCTACACTAATGGAATATGTCAAGTTCAAATATTTTGAAGACTAAAATAGATGAGAAATTCTAGCAGTTGCATTTTTTTTGCCTCTCTCCTCCACCCCTCAAATACATTCCACCTCCCAACCCTTAGAGCAGATGACTTTGCCTTCTCCTACTTCACTGAGAACACTGATGCCATGTGACATGAGCTCCCCTAACTGCTCTTTTCCATTGCTCAGCATCTATTCTGCCCTCCTTCCTTCTGGTCACAGAAGTTTCTCTATTCTTTACTAAGGCTAATCTTTGAAAAACCAAATGAGCTTGTCTTAATTTTTTCAATTAATAACAATTAATTTTTAATTAATTAAATAATTTAATAAATAAATTAACTAAAATCTAATCTCCTTCCAATTACTTGCTTCTTTGAGAAACTAAATTTTTAAAAAGTTAAACAATAAAGCCCTTAATTCCAAGTTGTACAGTTCAGCAAAATGAATTCTTAAATTAGCCGTGTTCTAAAATATGTCTCTGTCTTAAGCTCATCACTTTTCTGTCAGGAGTGGCATGTTTCATCTTCATTCTTTTGGACTGGTGATTTATTATTGTATTAATCAGACTTCTAAAGTCTTTGAAAGTCATTTTTGTCTCTAATATCATCACTGTATAAGTTGCCCCCCGCCCCAGTTCTGCTCGCTTCTTTACCCGTCATTTCATAGAGTTCCCAATTCACTCTGAAACTGTGTACTTCATAATTTCTTATGGCACAATGAAATTCCACAGTCATTTATATGCCAGTATTCATTTGACTATTTCTCAATAGGACACCCACTTAGTTCCTAATTTTTGACTACCAGGAAAATTGCTGCTAAAAATACTTTTGTTATGTATAGATCCTTTTTCTCTTTCTTTGATTTCTTTGGGGTTGTAGGCCTAGAAGTGGCATAGCTGGGTCAAAAGGTAGGCCCAGTTAGATCATATTCTGAGCATTGTTCTGAATTACTTTCTGGAGTGGGTGTTCTATTCATAGCTCCACTGAGAATTATTTCTTTATTTCTCATTTTGGCTAATCCCACATGGGCCCCCTTGTTCCCATCCTCTTCCACCTCCTCCACCACCTTGTTTTATCAATGCCTCTCTAACACTACTCCAATCTTTCTCTTTCCTCCTAATTCTGACTTCCAACTCCTACCCATTTACCTTTAAACACATTCAGATATTTGTAATCCTGAAAACAAATAAGGAAGCCTCAAACTTCTTCTTTCCTCTTTAAAAAATTTAAAAAAAAATCTTTTTCTCCCCTTTTATCTCCAGATTTTATTTTTATGAACCTGACAAATACCAATAAGCATGGTCCATGTACAAAGAACAGAAAATGTATCATATATGAAACCATGATTCTCTATTACATAAAGCTTGCTTTAAAAATTATATAACAAAATTAACACAACAGTTCTAAATCTGTCTTGCTTGGCTGTATCTTCCTCTGAACTTCATTCTATTCTTGTCAGTAAATTTTAAAAAATTATTTATTAATGCTTTTTTTTTTTGGCATCACTATCACTATTCTCCTCAATTTCCCTTCTCCCCTCCCCCATTCCCAATAAAAACTCTCCCTTGTAACAAATAAGCATGGTCAAGCAAAACAAGTACACACATTGTACATGTCTGAAAATATGTCTCATTCTGTACCTCACTTCTTTGTCAAGAAGTAGGAAACAGGATTCATCATTGGTCTCCTGGAGCCATAGTCGTTTATTGCATTGGTCAGTTTTAAAATCAGAATTATTTTCCTTTAAAATAGGACCTTTCATCTTCACATACCATTCAGTTGTCTACCCAGGCTATCTTACCATATACCTGCCATTGCTGGCCTAGCAACCTGGAACAACAACCTCTAGACCTGACCTGGACCTTTGCACCCTGGACTTCCATCATCATCATCATCATCATCATCATCATCGTAATAATAATAATGATGGCTAAAATTTATATAGCACTTAATATATGCTAGGCTCTGTGCTAAGTGATTTACAAATATTATCTCATTGGATCCTCAAAACAATTCTAGGCCTCCTTTTATAGTTGAGGAAAATGGAGCAAACAGAGATTTAAGTGATTTGCCCAAGGTCACACAGCTGCTGTAACTAGTCAGAGATCAGATTTGAGCTCAGGTCTTCCTGACTCCAGGCCTAGGGCCCTATCTACTCTACTTTCTAGCTGCCTGAATCCATGCCCCCAAGTCCTTTGGGAAGTGAATCCATTCATCTTTGGGGCTTCTGCCCTACCAGCCAATCCAGTTGATTGATGAGTGAGTGAAAACTAGTCTTTTTAGGCCTATATTTACTGTACGACCATAGAGACCCTAGACCGTATCTCACTTTCCCATCCCATCTAGCCATCCACCCAGATCATTTTCTAATCTCCTTGTCTTCACTGATATGCTTCTCCCCACCTGAAACAGCATTCTCTGTCCTGGATCAGATCTCTGCTTCCTGGACTTCCAGAGACCGTGCCTTCATTGTTATTCAGTTGTTCAGTTTTGTCTCACTTTTTGTGAACACATGGGCCATAGCACACTAAGCCCTTCCAGGCTCCACTGTCTCGCAAAGTCTGTCCAAGCTCATGTTCATTGCTTTCATGACCTTGTCTGTCTCATTCTCTGCCACCCCTTTTTCCTTTTGCCTTCAATTTACTACTGGAAAAAACTTAGCTTTGACTATATTGATCTTTGTCAGCAATGTGATGTCTTTGCTTTTTAGTATGCCGTCCAGATTTTCCATAGCTTTCCTTCCAAGGAGCAAATGTCTTTTAATTTCATGGCTGCACTTGTCATCTGCATGATCTTTGAGCTTAAAAATATAAAATCTGACACTGTTTCTACATTTTTTATCCCTCTGTTTGCCAGGAAGTGATGGTCCCCAGATGAGACCATCCCTCCTAAGATGGGATCTTAGTTTTTTTTTCAATGTTAAATTTCAAGCCTATACTCTCCTCTTTCACTTTCATCAAGAGGCTTCTTAATTCTTCTTCACTTTATGTCATCAGAGTGGTATCCTCTGCATATTTGAGATTGTTGATATTTTTCTCACAGAAAATTATGTGTGCTTTCCTTCTTCCTTTGATCTTTTTAGTGACTATGCATGGTAGCAAAATTACTGGGACAAACATTATTCATAATTTAGTGACTTTTTGGGTATAGTTCCAAACTGCTTTCTAGAATGTTTGGGCCAATTCACAGCTGTATCATTTGCCCGTTTTATTTAATTTATGTTCCTGTTCTCCCACATCCCCTCCAACAATTGTTGTTTTTCTTTTTTGTTATCTTTGCCAATCCAATAAGAATGCGGTAGAACCACAGATTTTCTTGTAGCTGCATTTTTCTCGTTATTAGTGATGTGGAACAATTTTTCATGTGGTTATTGATGGCTTGTATTCCTTCCTTTGAGAACTGCCAGTTTATGTTCTTTAACCATTGATCTATTGGAGGATGACTCTTATCCTTATATATTTGAAAAATATATCCTATACCTTGTATATCAGTCCTTTGTCAGATAAATTTCTTGCCAACATTTTTCCTAATTGTTTCCTTCTCAATTTCAATTGCATTGATTTTGTTGTGTAAAATTGTCCACTTTATCTCCTCAACCCCTTGTTTGATAAATAACTCCCCCCCCAGCCACAAAACGTATCACTTTTCTTGTTCTTCTAATAAATCCGAAATTATATGTCTCATTGTGTTTATGACATGTGTCCATTTAAAGAATTTTGGGTGATATATGGTGTGAGATATTGGTATAAGCATAATTTCTGCCAGATTGCTTTCCAATTTTCCTGTTTTTGTTAAATAGTAAATCCTTACCCCAGTTGTTATTTTTGGGTTTATCAGACACTATGTTACTATAGACATTTGATTCTAGACTTTGTGTACCAAATCTGTTCCACTGGCTCACTATTCTATTTTTAATTAATATCTAATAATTTTAATGATTACTGTTTTGTAATATAGTTTAAGATCTGACATTGCTGGGTCACCTTCATTAACACCTTTTTGTTTTTTCATTATTTCCCCTGAAATTCTTGACCTTTCATTCTTTCAGGGGAATTTTATTACTCTTTCACATTTTATAATTTTTGATAGATTGATCAGAATGACACTGAATAGGTAAATTAGTCTAGGTAGTATTATAATTTTTAATCACATTGACACAGTTTAACCATAAACAATTAAAATCTCTCTATTTGTCCATACTTATTTAAAGAGTGTTTCATAGTTGTTGTTGTATTATAATTCCTGTGCCTTAGTAGGTAGATTCCCAAATATTTTATATGTTCAGTAGTTATTTTGAAATAATTTTTTCTATCTTTTCTTGCAGGATTTTGTTGGTAAAATAAAGAAAGGCTGATGATTTCATATCCTGCTGCTTTGCAGAATTTATTGTGTCAATTAATTTTTGGTGAAATCTGTAAGCTTCTCTAAGGAGACCATATCATCTGCAAAAAGTAATAATTATGCTTCCTTTTTGCTTACGTTAACTTCCTTAATTTCTTTTTCTATTGCTTCAGCTAGCATTTGTAGAAAGTCACTTAACCTCTCTAGACCTCAATTTCCTCATTAGTAAAATGAAGAGGCTGGATTTTTAATGCAGCTTCTGGTTTTAAATTATAATCCTATAATCCTTCCAACTCTACCAAGTGATAGCAGTAAAAATGGACAACCTTGCTTTTACCTTATTGGATCTTATTGGAAAAGTCACCAACATTTCTCTACCAAACATAATTCTACATCTTGATTTTGGATATATACTTTTTTTTTTTGCAATATTAACAAAAAGTTCATTTATTCCTATGCTTTTTGATTCAACAGAAATGACTGTTGTATTTTGTAAAAAAAAGCTATTGATACAATTATGTGATTTTTATTATTTGTTATTCATATGGTCATTTAGTTAATAGCTTTTCCTAATTAAATGAATCCTGTATTTCTGGTATACACACACATATATGCATATATGTATATGTGTATGTATATATATATATATATGTGTGTGTGTGTGTGTGTGTGTGTGTATATATATATATATTATATATATAAAACCTGGTCACAGTGTATAATCTGAATATTTTGATGAAGCTTTTTTGGTAATCTTTTACTCATTTTTTTGCATTAAACATATTGCTCTTTAGTCTTTTTCTGCATTATCTCTGGTTTAGATACCAGGACATTTATTTCATAGTAGAAATTTGGTAGGATCTCTTCTCTTTCTATTTTTGTGAACAATTTTTGTAATATTGGAACTAATCGTTATTTGAATGTTTCGTAGAATTCATTTTAAAACTGCCTGGCCTTGGATTTTTTCCTTTGGGAGTTCATTTATGGTTATTTTCTTTTTATGATATCAGGCTATTTAACTTCTCTTTTACACAATTCCATTAACCTGAGTAGTCTATATTTTTGTGAATATTCTTCTATTTTATTTTGTATTACCTTGGGGCAAACAATTGGGTAAATTCTACTAATTTCTTTATTTCTTCTCTATTTCTTATGGGTTCTCCTTTTCCATTTCTGATATCGGCAGTTTGACAGCTCTCTTTTTTAAAAATTAAAAACAAGATTAGCTAATGTTTTATCTATTTTATTTTGAAAAAAAATCTTATTTTTATTTACTATTCATATGTAGTTTTTTGGTTTTTCTTTCAACTTTTGTTATTGTCTTCTTTGAGTGTAGGAATTTCCATTTTTGTGTTTAGTTAGGGTTTTTTAACTTGTTAATTTTATACATTTTTTTTAGTTGTCTGCCCAATCCATCAATTTGTTCCTTCTTTCTTTTGCTCATAAAAGTGTTCAGAGGTATAAAATTTCTTCTAATTATTACTTTGGATGCATACCAAAAGATTTCATATGTTGTTTAATTGTTGTCATTTCGTTCAATGAAATTGCTATTTTTGTGATTTGTTTTCTGTTTAGGATTAAATTATTTAATCTCCATTTATGTTTTAATCCTTTTAAAATGCTCTTTATTGATTATATTTTTAATTACATTTTGGTAAGGATATGCTTAATATTTCTGTTCCACCATATTTATTTATTGTATATAGTTTTCCCCAAAATTCTATTTGTCTTTAAATTCCTATTTATCTTTTTCTGAAATTTGCTTAGTTCTGAATATCTATATATATCTATATATCTACATCTATATCATCTATATCTATATCTATATCTATATCTATATCTATATCTATATCTATATCTATATCTATATCTATATCTATATCTATATCTATATCTATATCTATATCTATATCTATATCTATATCTATATCATCTATCTATATCTGTAGCAGGTCCCCAAATATGGTTTTTCTGTTTTAACCTCTAATTTGGCTGATTTTTCTTTCAAAAACTTAGATAATGTGCCACTTGATATATATATATATATAGTACTGATTTTTATTATCTATGCTACTTTTAAGCACTATGTAGTTTCTTTTCTTTTCTTGATGAGGCAATTGGGGTTAAATGACTTGCGCAGGGTCACACAGCTAGTAAGTATCAAGTGTCTGCATCTGGATTTGAAGTCAGTTCCTCTTGACTCCAGAGCTGGTGCTCTATCCACTGTGCCACCTAGCTGCCCCTAAAGAAGGATTATATGGCAGACACTGTGTTAAGCCCTTTTCATATGTGTGTGTGTGTGTGTGTGTGTGTGTATGTATGTATGTGTATATATATATGTGTATATATATGTATATATATATATATATATATATATTTATTATTATTTTTTTGTGAGGTAATCCAGGTTTAAGTGACTTGCCCAGGGTCACACAACTAGTGTCAAGTGTCTGAGGCTGGATTTGAATGCAGGTCCTCCTGACTCCAGGGCTGGTGCTCTATCCACTGCGTGACCTAGCTGCCTCCCCACAGTTTCTTTACTTATCTCTTTTAACCATGTCTAGTTTATACTGTCCTTTTGCAACTTCCACTTTTCTGAGCCTTATCCAAGTAAAATAAATTATTTTCTAGCCCTTAATTTGAAATCTTGGTGAATCTTTACATTTCAAGTGTGTTTCCTATAAATAGCATATTGTTGAATTTTGCCTTCTAATCCATTTTGCTACCTTTTTTTCACTTGATAAGTGAGTTCATTCAATTCACATTCATGGGTATGGCTGTTCAATATTTCTCTCTGTTATATTCCCTTATACCTTTTCTTCTTTTTGCCTCCCACTCCATTCTTTACAAAGATGAAGATGGTGAAAGAGAAAGTGTAAAAAAATACTAGTAATCCATAATTGAAGCAATCTGTTCCCACTCCACTGCTTCTCCACTCTTGCCTCATTTAGAATCCAATCAGTAGTTCTTATGTTTTTTGTCCTTTCAATCCTCCTTTTACAACCCGTTCTCCAAAGTTGAAGTTTATTTTGCTGTGTTTTTTTTTCACTTGCTGACATTATCCTTTCCCTTCAAGCCCTGTCTCTCTTCTCCTTGCTCCAATCTTGTTTCCTTATTATGTACTCTTTGTGTATACGTTCAACCTTCCTTTTTTGGGGGGTCAGAGAAGAGTGTGGCTCATGAAATACCTGCTTCTTTCAACCTCAGCCTTCATATTTGTATACTCTGCTTCTCATAAACTGTACTTATGAGAAATATTGTTTCTTCCATTTCTTCTTAGTTTCTTATCTGGTATATTGCTTATTTCCTCTTTTTTTCCTTTCCTCCCTTAAAAACATCAAAATAAAACAAAATCATCTGCTCATACCCTTTGTCTTTCTTAACTCCCTCAGTAACTCTTGAAGACTGTTTTTGAAGGGACGCTTGTCTTTTCTTTCCCTATTAGAATATAAACAATTCATCATTTAATCCATTCCAGTTACTCAAATGTATTTACTTTTCTAGGTTTTTATTGATTCCTTTATTTATGTTTCAAAGTTTCCACTCATTTATTTTCACTGGGAATTCTTGGAAGTCATCCATTCAATTAAAGATCTAATTTTTTCTCTTGTAGAATTGTACTCAATATTGCAGGGTAAGTTATTCTTAGTTGTAAGCCTTTATCTTTCACCTTTTCAAATGTTGTATTACAAGGATTTCTCTTCTTGAGTTGCAGCTAGTCTTTTGTAATTCTATCTGTGGTTCTTTGATAGATGAATTTTTTTATTTCTGGTTTCTTGAAGCATTTTTGTCTTTGACCCGGAAGTTTGGGATTTTGACTATGACATTGCTGGGTAATTTCAACTTGTGTATTTTTTTTCCCAGGATGACTGGTAGATTCTTTTTATTTTCTCTTTTCCTTCTGGTTCTATCAGATCCAGGAAATTTCCTTTTATGATTACTTGATATATGATATCCAGGTTTTTTGTTTGTTAATAGCTTTCAGGGAGGTCAATAATTTTTGAATGGTCTCTTCTCAATCTTTTCAGCTCAGTTGTTTTTGGAAGTAGTTATCTTTTTTTTTTTTTACATTTTTATTAATTTATTTTTAGTTTTCAACATTCACTTCCATAAACTTTTGAGTTTTAAGTTTTTTCCCCTTCCCTCCTCAAAACGGCATGCAATCTGATATAGGCTCTACATATACATTCCTATTAAACATATTTTCACATTAATCATGTTGTAAAGAAGAATTAGAACCTATAGGAGGAACCACAAGAAAGAAGAAACAAAACAAGAAAAAAAAAGCATATAGTATGCTTCTATCTGCATTCAAACTCCATAGTTCTTTCTCTAGATGTGGATAATATTTTCCATCATGAGACTTTTGGAGATGTCTTAGATCCTTTCTGAGAAGAACTAAGTCTATCAAAGTTAGTCATCGCACAGTGTGGCTGTTACTATGTACAACGATCTCCTGGTTCGGCTCACTTCACTCAGCATCAGTCCATACAAGTCTTTACAGGTTTTTCTGAAGTCCACCTGCTCATCATTTCTCACAGCACAATAGCATTCCATTACATTCATATGCCACAACTTGTTGAAAGTAGTTATCTTACTTAAAAAACCCTATTTTTCAATCTTTTGACTTTATTATAATATTTCTTGTTTTCTCCTAGTATCAAGTTCTCTTTTCTCTATTCTATTTTTCAGGAGATCTGCTACTTGGGTAAGATTTCCATCTTTTTTTCAGAACTATTTATTCTCCTTCCATTTTTTCCCTTCCCAGCTCATATTTCATTTTTTAAACTTTTGCTTCATTTCCTCAAGATATTCTTGTAGTCTTAGCAGAAAACTCATTTTTTTCCTCCTCTGAGTTGCAGTTGTTTATAGTTAGTAGTTGTTAAGTTATTCTCTTTTTCTGTGTTTAAGCCTTGGGCTTCTCTTAACCAATGCTATTTCTTCCAATTTATGTTATCAGATCTCAGCTGGGTCCCCACTACTGCATGACAATCCTTTCAATCTTCCCTAATTGGCTATCACATGTTCCCAGGTGGCAAAAATTTGCTTCCTCTTTCTTTGAATTTTTCACCTAGCCTCATCCCCCCATCGCTCTTAGCAGGGGACTTTGCCTTTAACTTTACAGAGAAACAGATGCTGTCTGTCATGGGCTTTCTCTTCTTCTCTACTCTGTTATTTATTTCCTACTTCCTGTCCTGTATATAACTTGCTTTTGTTTATTTTTGTATGCATGATGTCTTCCCCATTAGATTGTAAGTTTCTTGAGGGCAGGGTCTGTCCTTTGCCTCTTTTTGTATCCACAGCACTTAACACAGTTCCTGGCACATAGTAGGCCCTGTTTGGGGCAGCTAGTGGTACAGTGGAGAGAGTGCCAATCCTAGAGTCAGAAAGATTTATCTTTCTGAGTTCAAATCTGGCCTCAGACACTTACTAGCTGTGTGACTCTGGGCAAGTCATTTCACCCTTTTTGCCTCAATTTCCTCATCTGTAAAATGAGCTAGAGAAGAAAATGGCAAACCACTTCAGTATTTTTTCCAAGAAAACCTCAAATGGGGGCACAAAGAGTCAGACACAACTGAAATGAGTGAACAACAACAACAACAACAACAACAACAACAACAACAAATGTTGATTGATTGATTACTCCATATCCCAAAGTTCTTCATTATCATCTCCTAGTCCCTCATTCTTTGGCCCAGTGTCTGATAAAGAGGTAACCCTTCTCTCTACCTTTTCTTTATTAGGGCAACTAGGTAGTGCAGTGGATAAAGTGCTGGCCCTGGGGTCAGGAAGACCTGAGTTCGAATCCGGCTTCAGACACTCAATAGTTGTGTGGCTCGGGGCAAATCCCTTACCCTCTGTTTGTCCCGATTGTAAATGGAACTAATAACAGCACCTAACTCCCAGGGTTGTTGTGAGGATCATTTAAGATAATAACAGTAAAAAAGCACTTAGTCAATGCTGGACACACACACAGTAGGCACTATATGAATGCTTAATTTCCTCTTCTTACCAAGCCAACCCTTTTACTTTTGCTCTTGACCTCATCCCTTTCTGTCTTCTCCAGGACCCTCCCTTCTCAATCATTCACTATCTTTCTTGTTCAGTCTCATTTTCCAATAGATCCTTCCCTGCCATGTAAAATGTACCCAGGTTTCCCCTATTCCTTGGCATTGCCATTCCCTTAACCTATCATCTAATAACTCTTCTCTCTTTTAAATTGCTACTAAGGATTAGGGCAATACTCATTGCCTCCATTTCTTCATCTCCCATTCATTTCTCAGTTCCTTGTAATTTGACTTTTGACCCCATCATTCCACTGAAATTGCTCTCAATGATCTCAAGTGCTAAATAAAATATTCTTTTCCCAGTCATTATTCTGTTGACCTCTTTGCAGATATTGATGTTGTTGAATTCTGTCCTGGGTTGATTCTGTCCTGGGTCCTTTTCTTTTCTCTGTCTATTCCAGGGGATTTTTAACTTGGGATCTGTGAACTTGTTTTTTTTTTTTTTCAGCCAAAGACAAGGTTTATCAAAGATCTGCCATATTGGCCAGATTCTTATGGAATCTGAGCATCTGTGAGCTAGTGGCCGGATTATAAAAATCTCATCAGTGGATAGATTATAAGAATCAGAGCATCTTAATGGAGATGAGATGGACTTTATATACAGAAAGAGCATGGGAGGGATGTAGGAGTGGCCAAGTAATCTAGAACTTATTTTTTTAAAAAAAATATTTTGGTAGCCCTATTTTAATATAATTGATTTCCTTTGTAATGCTATGTATTTTATGCATTGAAAAATATTATTCTGAGAAGGGTCGATTGGCTTCACCAGACTCCCAAAGGGGTCCATGATACAAATAAATTGGTTAAGCTCTTCTATTCTACATTCTCTCTTGGTGATAGCATCAGATTTCATGATAATATCTATATGGATGAATACCACATTGATGTATCTAGCCCTCATCTCTCTCATGAAATACAATCCTGCATTGCCTGCTGAATGCCCCATAAGTATCTTGGATTCAGAGTCCCAAACTGAACTCATACTTTTCTCAAACTAAATCCAGTTAGCCTATCTCTACTGAGGGCATTACCATCCTAGTCATTAAGTTATGCAACCTCTGAGTCATTTATCACTCCTCTGGCTCCCTCATCCTCCATATTTAATCAGTTGCTAAGTCTTATGTATTTTACCTCTACATCATCCCTTTGCTTCACTTACACAGAGCTATCCTAGTTTAAGACCTCATCACCTCTCACCTAGATTATTATAATAGACTCCTGTTTGTTTTTCTTGCTTCCAGTCTCTTTCTTCTCCAATTCAGCTAATACATTTTTGCTGTTCAGCCGTTTCAGTTATGTCTCACTCCTCATGATACCATTTGGGGTTTTCTTGTCAAGGATACTAGAGTGATTTGCCATTTCCTTCTCTAGTTCATCTTACAGATGAGGAAACTGAGACAAACAAGGTTAAGTGACTTGCTCAGGATACAGCTAGTGAATGTCTGAGACTGGATTTGAATTCAGGTCTTTCTAACTCCAGGCCTGGCACTCTATCCATTGCTCAATCTAGCTGTTCCTAGTCAATATATAGCTGCCAAATTTATATTCCTAAAATATCTTTGAACACATTACTTTTCGACTCAAAAATCCTATGCAGTATCTTTGTCAAGAAAACCCCCAATGAGATCATGAAGAGTTGGACATGACTGAAACAGCTAAAGAACAACATCAAAAGCTCCCTATTGACTTTAGGACAAGACACAAACTCTTCTTTTTGGGGAATTTAAAGCCCTTCACAATGTGACTCCCATCTTCTTTTCTTGTCTTATATCATGGTACCCTCATTCATGTACTCTTTGTTCAGTCAAACTGGCTCACTCCCTCTTCCACATATACAACATTCCAGTGTCCACCTCCATGACTCTGTACCTGTTGTTGCCAATGCCTGGAATCTATTCTTTCCTCACTTCCAACTCTTAGAATCCCTAAATTCCTTCAAAATATAACACAGATGCTATCTCCTTCAGGAGACCTTTCCTTATCTTTCTAGTTGTTAGAGCTCTCTGCCTCTTGAAATTATTTTGTATGGCTTTATATACATCTTGTATATACTTATCTATTTAAATAGTTGGAGAATGGAAGCTCTTTGAGGTTAGGGACTGTTTTGTTTTGGTCTTTATCTCTAGCATCCAACATATTACCTATATATAGTGGGAGTCTAATAAGTGTTTCTGGAATTAAATTGAATTGGAGGAAAATAGGGATTCTGAAAGGCAGAGATGAAGAGGGACTATGAATGCATGTTGGCAGAAGATGACAGGAGATGGAAAGTTAAGTTTGGGGAATAACTAATGTTGCTAATGGTCCAGCTGATTACCTTTTCCATGTGTTTCTCTCTCTCTCTCTCTCTCTCTCTCTCTCTCTCTCTCTCTCTCTCTCTTTTTTTAGGCAATTGGGGTTAAGTGACTAGCCCAGGGTCACACAGCTAGTAAGTGTTAAGTGTTTGGTCTAAGGCTGGATTTGAATTCAGGTCCTCCTGACTTCAGGGCCAGTGCTCTATCCACTGTACCACCTAGCTGTCCCACACGTGTTTCTCTTTGAAAAAAGGTTAAACCACTTAGTCCCATTCCTTAGGGGTGAGGTTGTATTGGAGCCAGCTTGAAATGGTTCCTAAGAGTGGATTATTAAATTTTATTTAAACCTCAGAAAATTGGCAAGCTAGAAATCAGAGCTTGGTCCACTATTTTTTCACTTTTAAGAAAGTTGTGTAGAAAATGTTAATAGTAAAGATTAAACTTAAGTGTGTCTTATATATGAGCTGGCTGTTAAGCCTTTACCAGCACACCCCCATATATGAGGCTGGGGTGTGTATGCAGATTCTGGATTTACAGTTAACATCACCGAGCTCTCAGGATGATTAAATGCCTGGAGGTCCAAGTCAGCTACAGGCAACTAGGTGGCATAATGGATAGAGTACTGAACTTGGGATAAGGAAGACCCAAGTTCAAATTTGATCTGAGTTCTATATGATTCTAGGCAAGTTTTTGAACCTGAGTCACTGCCTCTGTTTCCTCAACTATAAAATGCAGATGGTAATAGCATCTACCTCCCAGAGTTGTTACAAGGATCAAAAGAAATAATATTCATAAAACATTAACACAGTGCCTGGTACATAGCAAATATTTAATAAATGCTTATTCCATTCCATGCTATCTGAATATGGGAGTTCATTCCTAGGCTGGAAATACATAAGTCACAATTTGGTGCATGCTTGTGATAATGTGCACAAGTCAGAATCATAGAACGGAAACTGAAAGGGACCTAGGAGATCATTTAGTCCAACAACCTCCTGAAGAAATATGGTCTAGGAAAGCTCTTCTGACTATGTCTGAGAATTCTGAAGTATTTGTTGTAACTGTCTCTGTAAATTTCCTTGGGATCTTATAAATTCACTTAAGGTAGGTTGAGCAATTACCCTCTTTGAAAAATATTCAACAAAAATGCTCTTTTCCCCTTCTTTGTTGTCAATTAGCCAAGTAACTACCATAACTCTTGACTTTAAGCATTAAAGTGGTTTTATGTGTTGGAGATCATGGTATTCTGTTGTTCTCAGGTAAGTGACATCACTGAGAGAGTGTTGGTGTTATAAAAATGGACCTTTGTGCCAAGAATCAGGTTGGGATCATTGAAATGTTGATGATGATCATTCATCAATCTAGCCTACTCTCCTATTCAATTTCCAGGCCAATTTATTGTCCATGTAAGAATAGAATGGGCTGCCCATTCAGCTGAATGTTATAAAACAGTAGTCCAGCCCTGAGTTGACAAAGGCCTAGAGTGGTGGGGAACCTGTGGCCTCAAGGTCATACGTGGCCCTCTAGGTCCTCAAGTGCAGCCCTTCGACTAAATCCAAACTTCACAGAACAAATCCACTTAATAAAAGGATTTGTTCTGTAAAACTCGGACTCAGTCAGAAGGCCACACCCAAGGATCTAGAAGGCCACATGTAGTCTCAAGGCTGCAGGTTTCCTACTCTTGCCAGTGGGATTTAGAGAAGGAAGAATGAGGTGATAAAATCATAACTAATTTGACACAGAAGCTGAGAGGCAAGAATCAAATAATATTGAAAATTTTTGAGCTTATGCGACTGAAGGGATGGTGGTAATATGGATAGAACTACTTGCTCAAGAGAGCTGGATTTGGTGAAAAAGATGAGGAGTTTAGTTTTTTCCTATGAATTATAATCTTGACTTCCATCAGGTTTTCAGGATATCTTTTGAAAACTGTTCGTAGATTTGGGGCGTAAATTTACTGATGGCATAGGGGCCACAAGCTGAGTTGGTGAGGGAGAAGGGCTACCTTCACCTGCTTTCCTCTTTTACCCTGTGCTCCCCAAATGGGCTTTGGATTGGGATTTTGGATTGGTTTGGTTTGCTCTGTTTTATTTATCTTTCCCAGTTCTAGGAGCAGATGGTGGAATTCCCCATTAGGTCCAGGAGCTTAAGCCCTGGTGACCTTGGAGGTAGGACATGCAGCTGGCCAGCCAGCCAGCCCAGCAGGGAGTTCCTGAGAAGCCAGGGTGCCTTGACTTTGGACTTGTAACCTGAGACTGTGCTGTATAGGAACTGAGCTAAGCTGTGAACCTAATCCTCTTTCTCCCCCTCTCAGAGTATGGGGTGGTGTGGGGGGATTATGCCCCACATGTTGGGTAATGCTTTTATGTTTATTCTCGTTATTCATTAGAAGTAAATATTCCTTTGTAAAAGCTAATCCAACCATCAAGTGGCTGATTAGAACTATGGCATAGGGGACCTCTAAAATGTAAAGAGCACCACTGGTGGGTGCTAAAGTCAATGGTAGAGAGCTTAGACATCCCCCAAAGCCTTTAATGGTCCTGGAGAACCTTAGGGGAGGGGTTAAATGTGACATAACTGGCCTTCAGGCAGTGGAGGTCAGGGCAGTCACACAGCTACATAGGGGGAAAAATCTTTACGAGTTTCTTTGATAAAGATTTCATTTCCAAGATATATAAGGAACTGATTTAAATTTATAAGACTAAGAGCCATTTCTCGACTGATAGTCAAAGCCTATGAACAGGCAATTCCCAAACCAAGAAATCCAAATTATTTCAACAATTATGAAAAAAATGTTCTAATTAACATAATTAGAGAAATGAAAATTGAAGCAACTTTGAGATTGTACTTCATACCTATTATACTGGCAAAGATGATAAAAGAGGAAAATGGCAAATGTTGGAAAGACTCTGAGAAAACAGGTACAGTATTGAACTGTTGGAGGAGCTGTGAATTGGTCCAGCCATTCTGGAAAGCAATTTGGAACTGTGCCCCCAAAGTTAGCAAACTGCAAATACCCTTTGAACCAGCTAAACCAGTACTGGGCTTCTACTCAGTGGGGTGCTAGAGGCAATTGTTAAATTATCACCACGAACATTTACATTTCTCATCAGCAAATGCTACCAAGCAGGGGTTAATGTATTGGTTTATTGATTGTTTAGACTTAAGAAAGTGACAGAGAAAATGTTAATAAAGCAGATTAAACTTGAAAGTGTGCTATGTGCATTCTTCCTGCCCCTCCCGCCCCCACTTACCCTTGGATGTTAAACAATTCCCAGCACACCCTGCCTATATCCCAAAGAGATCAAAGAAAGAAGAAAAGGGTCAATGTTTACAAAAATATTTATAGCAGCTCTTTTTGTGGCAGCCAAAACAACTGGACACTAAGATGGTGTCCTTCTTCCAGAGAGTGGCTAAGTAAATTATGGCATAGCAGTGTAATGGAGTATTAGTGTGCCATAAAAAAAATGATAAGGAGGGAAATTTCAGAGGAAACTGGGAAGATCTCTGTGAACTGATGCAGAGCCAAGTGAGCACAATTAAGAGAACAATTTATATAATAATAACATTATAGAAAACAATGACTTTGAAAGACTTTAAAACTATGACCAATGCAGTGAAAACCAGGAGTTCAAAAGAATGAAGATGAAAAGTATTACTTGCTTCCTGAGAGAGAAGTGATGAACTTAAAAAGCAGAAAAAGACATACATTTTTGGACATGGTTACCATGGGAATTTATTTTGCTGAATTATGCAGATATGTATTGAGGGATTTTTTTTTTTGGAAAGATTGATTTTTTAAAAATTTTAAATTTGTTCAATGAGACAGATATATTAATTTAAAAATACATATTACTTGAAAATTAAAAAAACATACATAAAAAAAACTGCTTGTGAAAATGAACCACGGAGAGAAAAAGAGAAAGAGAGAGATTTGGGAATGTATAAAGCATTGTTTTAAGTAGTTAGGATTCTTCCAAAAGAATAGATATAGATAGAATTACCAACTCTCTAATGGAGAGTTAACCAGAACTTTTAAAATTGATGACAATACATTAAGAATCTGTGATTTTCCAGTGTGAGAATTCCCTCCACCAATCTATAGGGATGTCTGAGCCCAAGACTCAGGTTAAGTTACTTGCCTGTCATCGCACACAGGGGTATGCTAACAAATGTTTAACAACTGGCTCCTTGAAACAAAAAATGTACACAAGATGCACCGTTTTCTCCATCACTTTCTTAAGTCTAGAAGATCAACCAAATAATAGAAAAAACTCTGATTTGTCATGTTTACCAATTTCCATGGTGTAAATGCTCCAAATAAAGATTTAATGGTCGATTTTTGTGAACTGATTTGAGCTGGCTCTAGCACATCCTTGCAACACAGCTAATAGATGTCAGAGGTGGGTTCTTCCAAGTTGAACATTCTATCTACTATGTCATGCTACTTTTCAAAATATTTATTTTCAAAAATTGGCCTTGAATGCAACTTTTTGCGAACTTATCTAGTGCACAAAAGAAAGGCCTAAGGATGCTCCCTTGACCATTATAGGTCTGTACCTCCTCTACAGCTTAGAGGCTTAGAACTTCCTAGGGCAGGGATGGGCAACCTGCAGCCTCAAGGCCACATGTGGCCCTCTAGGTCCTCAAGCGCTGCCCTTTGGCTGAATCCAAATTTCTCAGCACAAATCCTTAGGGCATTGAGAGGTTATCGCCTGCCCAGGACACATAGGTAGTACATGTCAGAGGAAGGACTTAAATTAGGCCTTCTTGGCTTCGAGATCATCTCTCAACAGGCTATGCTTGCTATATTATTGCTGTTTCCTGTTGAAGACAGTCTATTTCCCCACTCCAGGAACTTTCACTGGCCGTCCCCTGTGCTCGTAATTCTCTCCCTCCTCATCTCTGCCTCTTAGGTTACCTGGCTTCCTTCACGTCCCAATTGAAACCCTACCATTTACAGGAAGCTTTTCCTGATCTCTCTTGATGCCCATGCCTTCCCTCTTGATTTCCTCCAATTTAACTTGTATGTGCATAACTGTTTTCGGGTTGTTTCACCCATTAGACTACAAGACTATGTCCTTGAGAGACTTCCTTTGCCTTTCTTCATATCTCTAGCACTTAGCACAGTTGCTGTTGTCGTTGTCATTTTTCAGTCATGTCTGACCCTTTGTGACCCCATTTAGGGTTTTCTTGGCAAAGATACTGGCGTGGTTTGCCATTCCCTTCTCCAGCTCTTTCCTGGCACATATTATAGTGCCTAATAAATACTTGTTGACCAACTCACTGACAAAGAAAGCTACGACTAAAATAAAATGTATTCCATTTAACAGGTGTGTTCTATCCGACAGGTGAAAATTCTTCTAAATACGAACTTGAGGGTACTATTCAAGTTGTCTTGTCATTAAGAATTTACAAGTATCAGCTATTGCTTGAAATAAATAATCAGAGCTCCAGACGTCTTATTATTATTTAAGTTTATGTTGTGTGCAGAATGATGCCTGTTCTAAGGTTTGACCTGTAAATGGCATCTAAGTAGCTTGATACTAGGTGCCTGATACACTAAGAGGGAGTAAGGCAAAAGAATATGGCTTATTTTTACACACGTTCTATTTTCACTGGTTTCACTTTTTCAAATTTGAAAGAAATAAGAGCTTGCTTTTGGAAAGCGCTTTAGAGGTTTACAAGCATTCTTCTCAAAATGAACCTATGGTAGTGCAGATATAGTCTCCCAGCCTCATGAAGTATCTGGGCTGAAAGAACTGATGGCAGGGCTGCTCCTCACCTTTGCCTTTCCTTTACCCCTCCTCCTCTGCCTTGGCCTGCTGATACACCCTATGACTCCTGGGGCATGTCATCTGCAATGCAGCTGAACTCTTTTATGCCAGTGCCAGACAACTGCCAGACACACACACACACACACGAACACACACACACACACACACACGACAGGCAAGCCAGCCTAGATGAAGCAGCAAAGCTCCCTGAGGAAGTGATGGAAGATAGTATATTCCAGGCATTTCCAACCACCACGACCACTACCTCCTGACCACCATTTCCCTTCATGGTCTGATGGAGACAGCTTAAGATCCTGAGCCCAATAGCAGTATCCCCAAACCCCAAGACCTCTTCTTTCCAGTGCAACACCCATAATCATCAGTGAGGGGAGAAAACATGGTTGAGAAAGGGCTCACCTTCCTCACCTCTACAGCAACAGCTTCTGACCAAACTGCCACCAGCAGGCACATACATAGGCACAGGAACCCTGGTGGTGGCTGTGCCACTCAGACCATGTTTCCTGCTTCCAACCCAGCCCCCACAGCTGTCATCTGGGCAAGTAGTTCCTGGGGAGGAGGAGCCGGTCATCCCTAACAGCTGCCAACCAATTGCCACACACAGGACAGGCAAACCAGCTTAGTTAAAGCAGTAAGATACTATGAGGGTAAGACCCGAGGCTCCATGGGCCAGGCAAGTCAAATCACGACCATCATTTTGATCACCATCTCCCTTTAGATTTTGGTGGAGACAGTAGAGTCTGTCTTTTTGCTTGTATTTGTATTCCCAGCATTTAGCACAGCGCCTGACACACAGTAAGCACTTGAAAAATGCTCTCTCTCTCTCTCTCTCATTCATTCATTCATTCATTCATTCTGTTTTATAGATAAGACAACTAAGACTCAGGGAGATTAAATAATTTGCCTATAGTCACACAGCTTTTGAATGCTGGAATTGAGATTGAAACCCAGGGTTCTTACTCTTTTTATCTCTCTATGCTTTTGTGTGAAATAGATACACATATATAAATATACAAGATACACATATATAATATATCTCCCAAATGTGGTAATATTTGTTAAAGTGCTTAGTGTAGTGCCTGGTACATAGTAAGCGCGTAATAAATGCTTATTTCCTTCCTTTTCCTTCCCTCTTTTGAGAATGCCTTTCTTTGACTAAAGGTAGTAATTTAAATCTTTTCTGAATAACTTAAAAATTTACTAAAATAAAATTGTTTTCCACTCTCCAGGACTCAACTATATTAGAGTAACTACTAGAGCTTTGGGTGGAGACCTAGGGAAGCTTTTGTATCTCAGAATCATTCAACACAAGTTTTAAACAAAACACTTTACAGATTTCTCATTTGACCCTCACAACAATTCTGGGATGTAGGTTTTATTATATCTCCATTTTACAGATGAGAAAACTGAGACAGAATGTTTGAGTGACTTGCTCAGGGTTACATAGCTAGTGTCTGTGGCTGGATTTGAACTCAGGCCTCCCTGTCTCTAGCTTTCTCTGACCACTGCACTACTTAGTTTCCTCATTTGGGTTCAGGATTTGTAGGGTTGTTTTGGTTCACTTAATATATAACACTTTACTGTTTATTTCTACTGATATTGAACCTAAACAGATTGCAGATATAGAGAAGTGTTAACAATACTGTGATGTACAGGTTTCAAACAGAACAGCAAAGCTGTAAAGTTTTAATTAAGCTGAAGATTTTAGTTTTGAGTGTTCATGGGTTTTTAGTCATAATTTAAAAAAAAAACCCAACTTGTGTATGCTTCCTTATTATGGTGTCACCGTTTACCAACCTCCCCACTCCTCCCAAAACATATACATATATCTCCCTTTGAAAAGTGAAAAGTGATTTCTTTAGCTTTTGTATATCTATTACTCTACTTAAATATAATATGTGTATAGCACTTCGTCTATAATGCAACGATTTTGTACAGTGTGACCAGGCTTCTGTCCTAGAGCACTGATAGAGACTGCTTCCAAGGTGGTTATGCTTTCTTCCTGTGGCAGTTCAGAGATGACTGTCCCTATGCTGGATGATCATCCATAAGCCTGCACCACCTGGCGTTATCCCACTCCCATGCCTAGCCCCAGTCTATCACACCAGAATCTCATTGTGTGGCACCTGACTCTCCCCAGAGAAAGAGCAGACTAGACTGTTTGTGTGTTTGTGTATGTGTGTGTTTGAAAGTGGTAGGGAGGATTACCTACTTTCTTGGCATGACTGCACTGAAGGTCAGACTATCTTCTGCTCCACAGTTCCTCTTTCAAAGGTTTTTGCTTCTACTGAAAAGAAATCCCCAGTTATGGCACTGGCCAAGGAAGCTGGCTGGTGCTCATTTGAAGAAGCCTTTTTTTCCAGCTCTGAAGGGACCATCTGGATTATGTGAAACTTGTGCTTGGAGCAGGCACTATGTCAGAGTAGCCATGAACTTTTGGAGAAGGAAGAAGGAAGAGGGGATTTGTGTGACACAAGCTGGGCCCTTTGCCACCATGATAATGCCTGTTGCCAGAGAAAATCTAGGACCAGATCCTGATTATGGGCATACGAAGACTGTACAGAGAAGGGGAGCCAGGGGCACTATCTGAGGAGAGAGGGATGCAGGAATTGAAGCTACACCTGGTAAATTTTGGCTCCAGAGATTAATTGGATGAGAACCTAGGACACTGACTCCATGTGGAGGGAGCTGGCAATCTAGAAGTGGAGGCAAACAAAATCACCCACAAGGGGCTTCAGGGATCTCCATGCCAACACTCAAATCCCAATTTTGACTAATCATTGCACCAGTTGCTATGAGGAGGTGATTATTTCCCCACCGGCACAGGAGATTGTACGTGTGTGTGTGTGCGCGTGCGTGTGTATGTGTGTGTGTGTGTGTGTGTGTGTGTGTGTGTGTGTGTGTGTGGGCATGATAATGATTCTGTAGGCTATTTTACTGTAGTGCCTTGATATTTTGTCTTTTTGCTAGCTTTCTGATTTATGGTTTCTGTACCAAAGGGGGCTCAACCTGGAATTTACACAGTACAGTATGATTGTCTCCAAACAATCTCCACAAACCTGAAGCAGGGAAGGATTCCAGAGTTTTCAGGGGGTTGAAAAAACAGATTAAGTAAGAGAGAAATTTATCACATGCAACTTGAGGTTAAAGACGTATAAAAGTTCCATTTACATCTGGACGGAGTCCAGCTGGAAGGGAACCTTTAAAACAGCAAGCAGTGAATGCCAAGGAGATGACAGACACTGAAAACTTACATGACAGACTTGGTGTGTAACATTTTGCTGAGAAAACAGGGAAAACATTTAACATTTTATCCATGTGCTTGGTTGTGCTAACATTGGCTGAATGCTGTATAATAAGACAGTAACTAGAGTCTGCCAAGCTGCTACTTACAGAATGTGGCAGATTTGCCTGGCTTACATGCTCCAGCCCTCCCCCCACTCTGCTAAGCTGCATTTCAGGGATTGGGGATCAGGGTGTGTGGGAACCCACAGCTGGATTCTGATCACTACATCCTCATTCTGTGGAATATGGTTTAAACTTGTTCTGCTTGGTCCTGAGCTTAGAACTAGTAGTGATGGGAGAAAGTTACTGCTTGGGGCTCAATCAATGTAAGGAAGAACTCCCTGAGAATGAGAGTCCTCCTTTACCTTTCTCTCCTCATCTTCACTCAAGGCTCATCTTAGGTGTCACCCTCCTTGAGTGTGCAGCCTTCTTCAGTCCCTCAAGCTGTCAGTATTCTCTTTTTCCTCAAATTACCTAGTATTTACTTCAATGTTTGTGTGTTGTAACGTTTCAGTGGAATGTAAGCTTCTTGAAGGCAAGGAATGTTTCATTTTTTCCTTTTGTATTGCAGGTACATAGGACAGTTCCTTCTATAGTAGGCTTCTAACAAATGTTTTGTTTTGTTTTGTTTTATTTTATTTTTGGCTAGGCAATGGGGTTAAGTGACTTGCCCAGGGTCACACAGCTAGTAAGTGTTACGCGTCTGAGGCCAGATTTGAACCCAGGTCCTCCTGACTCCAGATCTGGTACCTAGCTGCCCCTAAATGTTTTGTTTTATTGAGCTGAATTCATCCCCATATTTTCAGATTTCATTTTACCAGTGACTTCTAGGTGTGCAATGCAGAGAAGCAAAGTCCACTATTCCCTAACTCTATGAAGCAGCTAGGTGGCACAGTGGATAAAGAACTGGGCTTGGAGTCAGGAAAACCTGAGTTCAAATTAAGCCTTAAATACTTAACAGTTGTGTGACCCTAGACAAGTCACTTAATCTTTGTGTGCCTCAAATTTTTCAACTGCAAAATGGGGGTAATAATAGCATGTACCTTCCAGAGTTGTTGTGAGAATCAAATGAAATTATAATTGTAAAACAGCACAGGGCCTGGCACATAGTAGGTGCTTAATCAATACTTATTTTCTTCCTTCCTTCCCATCTATTAGTTTAGTTGTGTTTGGTTTAAGACAACATATTATTAGTATGGAATGCTATGCTAGATGCTTTATATACTGAAATGGACACAAGCTTTGCCTTCTGAAAGCTTATTTTAAAAAAAACACTTTGGATAATTTTGGTGAAAATCACTCTCAGTAGAAAAGGGGGGCTGGATGTGGGAGTCAGAGGACCTTACTGACTCTGCCATTTACTAGTTATGTGACTGTGGGTAAGTCCTTCCCACTCTCTGTAGCTCACTTCCTTCTTCTTTACCAGTGAAGGAGATGGACTGGATGACCACTTATTCCCTTCCAGCTCTAAATTTGTGGTCTTGGATAAAAGCATAATTTGTCACATATCCTAAGGTGAGAGAAAATTCCTTAGCTTGGTAGAGCACCTTCCACTATGGCAGACTCTAACTGTCTATAACTTGGTAAGTAAGTCCTAGGGAGCTTCTTGGGGCACAGAGAAATGAAATGATTTTCCTAAAGTCATATTTAATAAGATAGCCAAGAAACATGTCATAGAGAGAAGAAAAGAAGAGGGCTTGGGACTGAGATAAATGTAAAGTCTTAGGTTTGGGTTTAAAAAATCAACTTCAAAAGTACAGGATGGAGGAGATTTGGTTAGACTGTAATTTGTTTGAAAAACATTTGGGGCTTAAACTGGACTATGAATTCAACATAATTTAGCTATGTGATATAGCAAGACATGGTTAAGTGACTGGACATGGTGGATATTCCAGTAAAGGGCACTGTTAAGGAACAATAAGGCACATATGAGGAGAACTGGAAGACAGTAATGTCATGAAAACCAGGAGATTATTCGTAGAAGGGTTAAAGGTCAGAGGTAGAATCTGAGTACATTTTCCTTACTCCAGGCTGGGTCCTTCGCCCAATATTTACTGCTGCATCTCTCTTTTAGGTCTGAAAGATATTAAACTGGAAGGAAATCTTTAAATGACATGAAGTGAGATGCCTGGGGAATTGTTATACTTTTAAATCATTTATATTTCCACACATGGACATTTGAATCTACTGACATGCTGTAGCAGAATAAATTTGGCATTATTAGTAAAATTGTTCAAGAAATGCTTATAATCCATTTTTACCTCTCATTGCTGTCCGCAGCTTTGCTGTAGCCACGAAAAGAATTATAGTCAAGCCTTGTTCTGTACTGTAATTCACTCTGCTTGCCACTGGAACCAGAAAGGGTTTTGATGTATCAGCCTCCACTTACTTGTGGCAGCCTAACGGGGATATTTTTATCATACCCTTAAAACTGCCAATCTCATTTTCACTTTCCATTTATGCCAGAACCTCATCCTTCCTCTTTGTGAAAACAAGGAAGTCTCCTTTTTATTTATATACTTCATCTTGCTAGGAAACAAATTGGAATTAGGCATACTCTTTGATTCCATATCAGCTGGTTTGTTGATTTTGCAGCTAGCTCAGTCCCATATTTGATGATTCTGAAATGTTAATGCTAATGGGGATGTGCTAGAGTGATAAAGGAAGAAAAAGTATTAGATATCTTCTCTCTCTCTGCCTCCCCCCTCTCCCCATTCTTATGCCACCAAAAAAAGGAAGTAGTCTGGCTCTCATTAGGACTTTGAGAGAAGCTTCTGGAAGTAAAGCCAACTGGAGCCAACCCTTCAAAATGTCCCTGAGCCTTAAGTTCCCCATCCAGAAAATGACACACTGGACTAGATCTGGAGGCAGCACTGTCCAATGGAAAGAATGTTGAATTTGAAGTCAGAGGATCTAAGCCTCAGTTTCCTAATCTATAAAATGAGGGGGTTGGATTGAATGACCACTAAAATCCCTTCCAGTTCTAAATCTTGTTTATTAAATTAAATTTTATTTCTTTCAATGAACAGAAATCTACAACCCTTCCCTCTCATCACCAAACAACCTTTGTAATACATATATAGTCAAGCAAAACACATTTTTATATTGGCCTTGTCCAAGAAACGTATGTTTCAGCTAACTCTAAAAAAACCCATATTTCCACATTAGTCGTGTTGTAAAGAAGAATTAGAACCAAAGGGAAAAAACCATGAGAAAAAAGAAACAGAGAGAGAGAGAGAGAGAGAGAGAGAGAGAGAGAGAGAGAGAGAGAGAGAGAGAGAGAGAGAGAGAAAATAGTATGCTTTGATCTGCATACTATTTGATCCATAGTTCTTTTTCTGGGTGTAAGCATTTTCCATCATGGGCCTTTTGGAATTGTCTTAGAGCCTTGTATTGCTGAGAAGAGATAAGTCTATCACAGTTGATCATTGCACAACGTTGCTGTTACTGTGTGCAATGTTCTGACTCTGCTCACTTCACTCAGCATCAGTTCATGTAAGTCTTTTCAGGTTTTTCTGAAATCCACCTGCTCATCATTTCTGGAGCAATAGTATTCCATTACATTCATATACCAAAATTTGTTCAGCCATTCCCCACCTGATGGGCATCCCTCAATTTCCAATTCTTCTCCACTACAGAAAGAATTGCTATAAATATTTTTATAGATGCGGGTCCTTTTCCCATTTTTATGTTCTCTTTGGGATATGGACCTAAATGTAGTATTGCTGGGTCAGGGTATGCACAGTTTTATAGCCCTTTGGGCATAGTTCCAAATTGTACTCCAGAATGGTTGGATCATTTCACAACTCCACCAACACTGAATTAGTCTTCCAATTTTCTAGCATCTTTTCTAATATTCATTATTTTCCTTATCTGTCATATTAGCCAATCTGGTAGGTGTGATGCAGTATCTCAGAGTTGTTTTAATTTGCATTTCTCTAATCAATAGTGATTTAGAGCATTTTTTTTTTCATACCACTACAGATAGCTTTAATTTCTTCATCGGAAAACTGCCCACTCATATCCTTTGACCATTTATCAATTGGGGAATAACTTGTATTCTTATAAATTTGACTCAGTTCTCTATATATTTTAGAAATGAGGACTTTATTAGAGACATCCAGTTCTAAATCTATGATGTTCTATGATTTCTAAGGATTTTTTCAGCCCTGTAGTGTATGTAGTGAGGAAAAGGTAGAGCATCAGTAATAACACTTATTTTGAGAATACTATCCCATTCAACAAGTATTTATTAATTATCCTTTATGTTCAAGGCACTGTGTTAGGCATTAAGGATATTAAAAACAAGTGAATGAATGAATGAATAAAAATAAATAAATAAGAAAAACCACATTGTCCTTGCTCTTAAAGACTCACAATAAAATAAATTGGGGGAGTGTGCCATGTAAATAAATAAATATGATACCAGGTTGAATAAAAGACATTAAACCATGTGTTAAGAAAATTAGAAAAAGGAGAAGAGATTACTTTTATGTGGAAAAGAGAGAATGGAGGGTATCAGAGAAGTCTTTTTTATAAAACCTTAATGTATGACAGGGGTATTGAATAGGATGTCTCATTTATTTTGTACTTTTAGTTACCAAAAGAACTTCATGATTTTACTATATTAAAGTTCAAATTGGTTATTTAGCTAGAAGAGAACTTGGATTCATTGGTGTGGGGTGAGGAGGCATAGGAAAATTTGGTGGCTTAGATAATTAAGGCATGCTGTCAGTCCTGTGATGAAAGAAGTTTAAAAGTGGAATATTGCTAAGGTATCTTTGCCCATCAGTTAAGACTGATGTGTGACAGAATGAAAAGATTCTGAAGAAAATGGCAAAACATGCAAGGAAGAGCATATTCTGGGATGTTGATTATTGTAGTCCATGGTCACCAGAAATCCCTTAGAAGCATTGCTGAATTGATTAGTCATTCAGTCAACAAACATGTATTAAGCATCTGCATTAACCGATGGTAATGCAAAGAAAGATAAAAGAGAGTCCATGCCCTCAAGGAGCTCACAATCTAATGGAGATTAATTAAAGAATGAATAATTTAGAGGACCTACATTGATTAATTGAGGTGTTCAGTATGGGACTTAGTAGAGAATCTCTGTATTAGTAATTTAGAGAAAAGTTGTTCTCTACTTTTTCAATCAGTGGTTAAAATAAAAGTCCGCTAATGGACTATCAAAGCATAGTGCCTGTTTTGACAAAGGCACTCTGAGGAAGGTGGGAACTGTTATTCTTGTCTGGCACATGAAGAAATCAAAAGGCAGGGACCTTGACAATACAACCAAGGTAAGAGTTAGAACTTACGATTAAGTGATTAGATCATTTTATCTCTGTTGCTTCAAACAAAAACATTATATTTCTTATCGCTATATTGGACTAGTTACTATCTCATTTACAATTATTATGTCGTTTGATCTCCACATTAAACCCAGGAAGTAGGTGCTATTATTAGCCCCATTTTACAGATGAGGAAACTGAGGCACAGAGCGCTTAGTGACTTGCTCGGGGTCACACAGCTAGTAAATGTCTGAGGTGAGAATTGAACTCAAGTCTTCTTGACTTTAGTTCTGGCACTCTGTCCTATCACCGCCCCCCCCCCCCCCCCCGCTTCAGTAGTGAAATGAATAGAACTTTGGGCCTAGAGTCAGGAAGACCTTAGTTCAAATCCAGCCTTGAGACATTTAACTGTCTGTGTGACTCTGGGCAAGTCACTTAACCTCTCTTTGCCTCCATTTCCTCATTTGTAAAATGGGGATAATAATAGCACCTCCCTCCCGGGGTTGTTATGCTGATCAAATGAGATAATAATTATAAGTCACAGTGCCTGGCATGTATTAAGCACAAATAAATATTAGCTGTCATTATTATTATTATTATTATTACTACTACTATGGCCTTCAAAGATGAAACAACAAAAAAAACCTGAGCACAGGAGAATTCCCCCCTTTTAAAAATGAGAACTAGTTACGTTCTAGCTCAATGTATCTAAGCAGAGCCTGCATGCTGTTGATCTTCTTGTCCTAGGAAGAAAGGTTAATTGGATGCCCTGTTGTGTAAGAGACAGAAAATAGCCTTTACTGTTTGTTGTGCAACTTTCAAATGTTTTCCTGAGATTATCTGTGGGATGACTCATAACAGGACACTGTCCTATGGGCAGTGGGCCAAGCCTTTTTGGCCTAACTGAAGGGCTATTTCTGTATTCTCACCCTTGCTGACTCTCAAATCTTTTAGCATCTTACCTATTCTGAATTTTAGGTCTTGTCAAACACTACCTAAAAAGTATTTTCTCACCTCTTTCTCTTTTTCTTCTTTGTTGTCCAACACTAGAATCATTACGGAGAATATATTATTATAATATATGCATAATAATTAATCAACATGATAATAACAATATAATTATAATTATTTATCCACAATAATATATAACTACATATAATAATTATTATAATATAAGTATAATATAGAATTACATATTTATAATAATATATAACTATATATATATAATTGTTATAGTTATAATCATAAAACATAATATATAACATAACATAAAATAATATAACAATAGCTCCACTTATTGAAAGCACAGCTACAAGCAAACTTGAAATATCTGAAGTAGAAATTGAGCAAATGACTAATCAACCACTTAGAAAGCATTTATTAAACACCTACTATATGGTAGGCATTATGCTAGGCGCTAGAGATACAAAGATGTAGAAAGGAAGTTACATCGTCTTCGGGGAGATAGTATACATATATTTGTGTGTATATGTATATATTAATGTATATGTATG
Organism: Phascolarctos cinereus; assembly: GCF_003287225.1. Classification (NCBI taxonomy): domain Eukaryota; kingdom Metazoa; phylum Chordata; class Mammalia; order Diprotodontia; family Phascolarctidae; genus Phascolarctos; species Phascolarctos cinereus. The sequence continues at coordinate 83,986,464 of NW_027556098.1, read as the reverse complement.
TATGTTTGCATGTATGTATAGCTATATACAAATAGATTCAAGGTAATTGGGGTATGGGGGATTGGATAGGAAAGGCAAAAAAAGGCCTCTAAGTAGCCCAATTTGAGACCACAAAATCCATAGATGAAAGCTTATGGCCTTTATGCACTTTCAGCACTTACTCAGTCTTACTTTATATGTAATTCTGAGAAACTTGGTTTCTGATCACCATACTCATAGCAAATAATAAGAAAGGGAGAAGAGTTTCTATGTGCAGACACATTGCTAGCAGTGAGAAGGGATCTGACTTCCTATCTCACTCAGTTTTTCTGAGGACAGCACTTTATATACCTTAAAACCACAGTGCACAGCAGAAAGGCCAGGCCTAACTCTCTCTAGTCTGTTGTACAGTAGACCTATTGATTTAAGTAAAAGGAGAATGATCAGAGGTTAGCTCTGTGTAAAATTTGTGAAAGGGGCATTTCATCACCCCCAACCTCAATTAATGTAACTAACAAGATCTCTGTTAGGTTTGGCTCCTTCCTCATTAATAATAATCATAACAATAATAATAACTCACATGTTCACTGGGTTGAGACTGCCAGTAAGTTACAAAGTCAATCAAATATGGAAATTAGGTATGAACAGTTCCTATACCTCTATTCAATCAATCAAAGGCATAAACTGGGTTTGAGGAATGAAGTGCTTTGGATGAAACCAGAAGATGGAATATATTGAGATTAGTTAAAAGAATTAGATGAACCTCTGGGCCTATGTATATCAGAAAAGGGATTTGACAAGGAAAGCAGTCAAGCTTTAGGATGGCTCTAAGGAGTCAGACCAGGAGTGTTGTGAAGCTCAAATGAGATAATGGATATTAAAGCACTTTACAAACCTTAAAATACTATATGAATGCCAGTTATTGTTGTTGTTAGCCTTGCCACCAGGCCTCCAGTCTACTGATGACTTCATTCCCGGAGCCTTCGACTGCATTTCTATTGAACTCAAGCAATGCAGGGGTCTTCTAGTAAAATATTTAAGAATCAGAGTCTCCAGGAAATGGAAAAAAAATTATTTACACATACTTTTAAATTCATTTATTTATTTATTTTATTCGTTCACTCATTAATTAATTATTATTATTTTTTTTGGCTAGGCAATGGGGTTAAGCGACTTGCCCAGGGTTACCGAGCTAGTAAGTATTATGTGTCTGAGGCTGGATTTGAACTCAGCTCCTCCTGAAACCAGGGCTGGTACTCTATCCGCTGCCCCTATACTTTTAAGTTTAAACCACATTATTAATCCTTTCTTGTTGTTGTTCAGTTGTGTCAGGGGTGTAGGGTGTATTCAGGGAAGGCTAGCACATCTGGTGTGAAGGCTGCTGAGCCCTTTTCAGGGCTGCTTTCGGCCTTTGGTGTCTGCCTGATCCGCTTAACTCTCACCTGTGACTCCAAGAAGCTGTAGCATGTGCAGTGGTCACCCCCTGGCAAAGCGTTTCGGCAAATGGGCTAAACCAGGTTGAGAGTAACTGAAGGTCTCAAACCCTTCTGTGAGTTAGTGGGATGCCTGCTCCAAGCATGTGAACACTTCCCCTGGTGGAATGGGCGGATGAGAATGATTTGTTCCAATGGCCATGAAGACAGCTGAAGGAGGTGCTTTGGAGCACTTAGAGATTGGTTAGACATCAAAGAAGCCGAGGCCATCCACAGCATCTTGGGCTATCACTAATCATCTTGACTCCGTCCTGCCACGGGACTGTGACAGCTCTCGAAGAGAGAGTAAGGCTAATGATAATCATACAAGTCTGTCTCACCTAAATCCAATTTATGCACAAATAAAAAGATATCATCCATACAATTTTACCATTTTTACCTGTCTCAAAGTTCTGTGGTGACAGGCAAGTGATAAAGCAGGAGGTGTGGATATGCTGGGAAGTGTAGTCACAACCCTGCACACAGGTGGCCCAGGCCAAAGGGTTGTCTTCTTACTGGAAGCAGCAGTGGGATTTGGCAGCCTCTTGGGTGTTTGAGCAACTTTTTAAGGATTGTACTGCTCATCTGCTGGTTTGGGGAAGGGGATAGAAAAGGTGCCCTAAAAACTGTCTGCTTACCCAACACTGGCCTGTTTAACTGCTGTAGGTGGGGAATCCTACCCTGAGGTTGAAACACAAAAAAATGTACAAAATCTTCTGCAAAGATGATTCCATTCGCCATTGGTATGTGGAATGCACACACACTTGTGGACAACACAAAATCCAGTAGACCTGAAAGATGAATGCCTTCTTTTTTGTAAGTAGTATTTTATTTTTTCCTATTACATTTAGCTTTACATACGACATTAACTTTTATAAGATTTTGAATCCTAAATTTTTCTCCTTCCTTTCCTCTTTTCCCTCCTCACCAAGACAGCAAACAATCAGATATGGGTTATATATGTGCAATTATGTTAAACATATTTCCACATTAGTCATGTTGTGAAAGAAGAATCAGAAGAGAAAATCCACAGGATAGAAAAAACAACAAAAAAAGTGCAAATAGTATGCTTTAATTTATATTCAGACTCCACAGTTCTTTCTCTGAATGTGGATAGCACCTACTGGGTGCAAGATATTGTATTGGATACAAGGGCCAGAAAGCCAGTTCCTGTCTTCAAATGGCTTGTGTTTTACTGGGGGGGGGGTGTACACCGTAAGCATGGATTAGTAAACGTAAACAAGTTTTGAGGAGAGAGAGAGAGAGAGAGAGAGAGAGAGAGAGAGAGAGAGAGAGAGAGAGAGAGAGAGAGTACTAACTTTCCACTTTCCATCTGTAATCCTGTTTGGTTAGAACTCCACAGAACAAGATGACTCTCCCAGGATTAGGTAATTACTTGAAATTTCATCATTGTGCTGTTTAACTCAGCTTTGGATGCTGGTTGTGGCTGTTAACTTATTTCAGTTGTGTCCGACTCTTTGTGACCCCATCTGGGGTTTTGTTGGCAATGATACTGGAGTGGTTTGCCATTTCCTTCTCCTGCTCATTTTACAGATGAGAAAACTAAGGCAAGCAGGGTTAAGTGACTTGCCCAGGGTCACACAGCTAGTAAGCATCTGAGCCTAGATTTGAACTCAGGAGGATGAATATTCCTGCTTCAGGTCTGGCACTCTATCCTTTGCAACACCACCTTCCCAACTGCCTGAACCTCTTCGCAGGCTGGAGGTCTAGAGGGTAGATTACTAAACTCCTCTCAAAGCCTTCCTAAATTTATAGAGGGCAGGATCTGTACTTTCCAGCTGTCTTTCTATCTCCAATCTACAGCTCTGTTTGGTTTCAACTCCATGGAACTAGATGTCACAAGGCTGGCTACTCTCTAGTGTCCTGAAGTCTCTCCCCTCCCCTTCCCTTTTCACCTTTCTTTTGTGTGTTCTCTTCCCCAATTAGATTATAAATTCTGTGAGGGCAAGGAATGTGTTTATTGTTCTTTGTCTCTGTCTCTGTCTCTCTTTCTTTTTTGCATCCTCATCACTGAGCACAGTGCTTGTTACATAGGCACTTAATAAATGTTTATCAAATTTATTGAATGAACAACTAGAAAGATCAGGAAAGGATTCCTATAGGAAGTGGCACAAGGGTTCCTGAAGGATGCTAAAGAGTCTACAAAGTAAAGTTGAGTAGGGATTGCATTCTAGGCATGAGGAAAACAGAGAGGCAGGACATTGAATTTCAAACTTGGGAAATAGAAAGGAATCTAGTTAAGATGAAACATAGAGTGTGGGAAGGGGTTATCATATGCAATAAGTCTAGAAAGGTTGGTAGGAGCCAGGCTGAGAAGTGTTTTATGTGCCAAGCTTAAGAAGTTTGTATTTTATCCAAGCTCCCTCTCTGGAGCAGGGGAATGATATGGTCAGACAAATGTTTCAAGGAGATTATTTTGATATTGTATGGAGGGTGGATTGGAGAAGCAGAGAGACTGAAAGTAAGGACACCACGTACGAGGTCATTGTTGCAGCCTAAGTAAAAGATGATGTCTCGAGAGTGGAGAAAAAGAATTAGGAAATTGTGGAAATAAATCTGACAATTCATAGCAACTGATATATTTGCTGTGAGAGTAACTGAAGTTATGAACCAGGGTGACTGGAATAATGGTGGTGTTCTCAACAGAGGTAGAGAGCTTTAGAGGAAGACTGGATTAAGAGGTGAATATAATGAGTTCCATTTTGGAAATATTGAGTATGAATTACCTGGAGAATATCTAGAAGGAGATATCCAGAAGACAATATGGAATTTGAACTTGGGAGAGAAGGACTGAATATCTAGATTTGAGAGCCACTTGTATAGATATCATTAAACCTTTGTCAGCTGGTGGAAAATACCAATAAGAGGGTGCAGAAAAAGAATAGAAAAGGGCCCAGGAGAAAATCTTGGGAGATGCCCATGGCTGGGGGCATGAGAAGAGTATGGCTGATAACTCAGCAAAGAAACAGAAACACAGGTAGAAGAAAAACTGGGAGAGTGTCATGAAAGCCAAAGGAGGAGAAAATATCTACAGAGCGGTTTAAGGGCAACAAGATAGATTCTTAGGTCGACAGAAAGCCAGTATAGTGTCCAGGGGATAGCCAAGGATCTATCTTGTATTGGAAAGGGAGCCAGAGAGTTAACAGAAGGCCAAGAATCTGTCTCTAAGTAGACAGGAGGTCAGCAAAGCTGTCTAGAGGGATCATGAGGGCTGGTGCAGGGAGAGGGAGCAGTCTGTTACCTTTAAAAGATTCAAAGGGCAAGCATAATTGGGTCAGTAAGTCCAGCATCTGGAACATACATTGAGTGGCTAGTTGGTCACCGAGAGAACAAAAAAATTGATGATATTACTAATGATATCCCTGAGAGCCATCTGGAGAAGATGAAATTATACTACATGTACTCTAAGAACGAAGGGAAACGCGCAATGCATTTTAGAAAGACATTGGCACAATGTGGCTAAAAAAAGGCTTTGATATCTATATTACAGTATTTTCCTTATAACAATTATGGAAAGTAGGTAATCATAGAATTGGAGAATTAGAAGGGACTAGGGGCCTTTTGGTCCACACACACATGTGAAGTGGATAACCATTATAACATACCCAATAAATGATTTCTAGCCTTTGCTTTAAGACCTCCAAGGAAGTCTCCCCACTGCCCTCAAGGCACCCTATTCCACTTTTGAAGAGCTCTAATCATTAGGAAGTTTTTCCTAACATCAAACCTTTATTTACCTGTTTAATACTTCTGCCCATTATTCTTGGTTCTGCCAAACAGAACAAATCTCACCTTTATTCCGTAGGTCAGCCCTTTAAATGTTTGAAGACAGCTGTCATGATCGCTTTGAGTCTTCTCTTCTCCAGGCTAAACACTACCAAGTTCCTTCAACCTATATTCAAGTGGATTCACAACCCTGTGTGCCCTTCTTGAACAATATCCACATTATCAATGTCCTTCTTAAACTACGGTGCCCAGAATGGAACACGGTCTTCCAGATGAGATCTGATGAGGACAGAGTAAAATGATACTATAAATTCCCTCTTCCTGGAAGCATTGCCTCTTTTAATATAGCTCAAGATCACATTAGCTTTTTTGGCTGCCACACCACATTGCTGAGTCATATTGAGCTTGAAATCCCCTAAAACCTTTCAAATATCCATGCTTCCCCTTATCTTGTGCTTGTGAAGTGGACTTTTTGACTCCAGGTATAAGACTTTACATTTATTCCTATTGAATTTCATCTTTTGTTGTTGTTGTTGTTGTTGTTTTTGGTTAGGCAATGGGGTTAAGTGACTTGCCCAGGGTCACACAGCTAGTAAGTGTTATGCATCTGAGGCCGAATTTGAACTCAGGTCCTCCTGAATCCAAGACCAGTGCTCTATCCAGTGCGCCACTTAGTCGCCCCTTTTGTTGTTTTTTAAAAGTAAGTTTTTATTGATGTCTGGTTTTTTACACCATCATAAGTATCCCCAGTTTCCTCCCCCTTCCCTCCAGAAAGCCATCTTATAGAGCAAACAAAAATTTTTTTTAAAGAGGAAAAAACTTCCAGCGCAACTGATTGATACATTGAAAAAGTTCAAAAATGTATGCAATATGTAACTCCCACTCTATGAAGGGCTAGGCTGGGGATGTCTTCTCACATCTCTTTATTTGAACTCTGCTTGATTTTTATAATTTTATTATGTTAACTTTTGATTTTTTTTGTCGTATGCTGTTGTTTCTATTTGTTGTAGTTATTGTGTATATTGTTTTCATGGCTCTGCTTACTTCTTTGCATCAGTTCATGTAAATCTTTTCAAGCTTCTCTGTATTCATCATTTTTATAGCGTGGTAATATTCCATTACATTCATGTACTATAATTTGTTCAGCCATTACCCTATCAATGGGCATTACTTTGTTTCCAATTCTTTGGAAACACAAAAAGCGGTGATAGAAATATTTTGATGTATATGGGGACTTTCTTCCTATTGCTAGCTTGTTTGGCATATAAATCTCATAGTGGAGTTTGTAATTCAGAATGTATGTACATTTTAGTCACTTTATTTGCCTAATTCCAAATTGCTTTTCCAAATGATTGTGCCATGTTACAGCTCCACCAACAATGTGCAGTATTAATACCTATCATTCTACAACCCCTCCAACATTACAATTTTTGTGATTTTTTCCCCCCAATTTGCAGGATTTGAGATGAAAACTCAGAGTTGTTTTGATTTACATTTCTTTTATTTTTAGTAACTTAGGGCATTCTTTCATGTGGTTATGAATAGTTTGCAATTCTTCTGAGAACCATTCATATTCTATGACCACTTTTCTATGAGGAATGACTGTTAATAATATATTTTTGCTAGTTATTTATACATCTGAAATATCAAACTCTTTTGAGAGAATTTGATACAAAGATGTTTTATCCATTTGACCACTTAAATGCATTTATTTTATCCATGTAGAAGCTTTTTAATTTCATGTAATCAAAATTATCTATTTCATCTTTTGTAATTACTCTATCCCTTATTTGGTAAAGAATGCATCTTCCATCCATACCTGTGAAAGGTATATGATCAGCTTCTCTTTTAATTTTTTATGTCTAATCCTTAACATTATTAAGGTTATGTATCCATTTAGACTGTACTATGGAATATGATATAAAAGGTGTTGGTCTAGCCCTAATTTCTGCCAGATTTCTTCCTAGTTTTCCTAGCAGTTTAAAAAACTCAAATAAGGAAGTTTTCCCCCCAGGGTAATTAATGTTTTCTACTTTATCAAACACTGAGTTACTGAGTCCCATTTCCCCCTGATTCTCCCTTGTCTAGTCTATTCCATTGATCTATTTCTCTCTATTTTTTTTTAACCAATCCCAGATTTGAAGACTAATGCTTTATAATATAGTTTGAGGTCTAGAAGTACCACTCCCTTTTGTCCTACCTCTCTCCAATTCCAGGTGCTGAAGGGTAATAGCTGCTGTCTTCCACCAATTAAGAACCACTCAGCTAAAGCCTTCTACTAGCTAATTTCTTATAGCTACCAGCTCTCCAACACAGCAGCTCCCTAGCTTACCTGTCCCCTATGTGTCTTCAGATTTCTGTGTGAGGTTCTTTTATGACCTGGTTCCTTTCTTTTGTTCCTATACAATTTATTGGCTTTTATGAGAGCTTCCTAACTCTCACTGAGTCATCTTTCACTTAAAAAGGCACAATTTCCCTATCAAATGATAGATCTTTAATAATCATACCAGTTTCCAAATATCTCATTTTTTAGCTTTACCTTATTTAGTCAGATCCCTAATGTTCTACAGCTCTGAAGGCTTCAACCTGGACCTCCATCTCTATGATGCCCTTGACATTGTGTTTCTTTACATTTACATTTTTCCATTTTCAAAATATATTAAAGATCTTTCTGTGCCTCTTTATAGCATTAAACTGTTTCCCTACAAGTGAATCATCATTCGCTATCATTTGCAGGGGGATTATAGTCTTTATATTTATACCACAGTTCATTTTCTGCCCCAAATTATTAAAATCTTATATTAAACCCATGTTTTATACTCATATACTATTTTTTGTTAAGCAGTTTTATTTAGCTTTATTTTAAAAAATTTATTTGTTTTTATTAAAAAAAACTTTTTATTAAACAAAACTCTTTCCCTACATTTTTAAGGTATCTAAAAGTTCATCTAAAATGGCAGCAGTTTCTTACATCTTTTGATAATTAGAATACATCCTTTCCTCGAACCAAAAATACTCTTTTCGTTCTTTTCATAACCAAAATGCCATAAATGAAAAGGTCCTTGAAAGAACAGTATACTTCACACATACTGTCTATACTCTTTTCTACAATATTGATGGAGATATTAAACAATGCAGAGCCAACCATAGATACCTGGGATATTAGAAGTTGCCTGCCACGTTGGCTCTGGACCATTAATAAGTACTTTTTGATTTCAACCATTCAACCAATTCTGAACAAATCTAATTGTATAATTACCTAATCTTTTTATTTTCTCTACAAGGAAAGTACCAGATACTTTAACTCTGCTAAAATCTAGGCAAATTACATTCAGTGTTCTCCTTATCTACAAGTTTAGTAATCCTGTCAAAAAAGGAAATGAGGTAAATCTTGCATGACCTGTTTTTTGATGAAGCCATTCTGTCTCTTTAATAATTCCGTACTAGATGTTCACCAACTATCTCTTTAATGATCAGTTCTAATATTTTCTTAGGAAGTGAAGTCAAGATTACTGGCCTATACTCTGCAGACTGTTTTCTCCCAATTCCCCCTCCACCCCTTTTTAAAAATTGAGACATTTGCCCTTTTCTGATCTTGTGGAACCTTTTCTATGATGTTTCAAATATTACTGACAGTGGTTTAACAATTGCATCTGGAAGTTTATTTCATATAAGAAGATGTAGTTACTTTGGGCCAGATGACTTGAATTCATCTAGGACAACTAGATAGTCTCTTACCATTTGCTGACTTATCTTGGGTATCATTTCTTGATAAGTCACTTTTGTTTTGTTATTTCCTGTTTAACTGGCATTGTCCTTGGCTGAAAAAAACAGAATCAAAACAAAGATTGAGCAGCTCTATACTTTTCCTTGTTAGATTTCATCATCCCACTCATCCCAAGTAAATATCCTATCCCTTCTTTGATCCTCCTTTTTCTCTTGATATTAGTCCTTCTGCTCCCACTTTCCAGAGGGAAAGGAAGATATTCTTTTGCCAGCCTCAGATAATTTTGAATGTTATTTTTACAGAATTATGCCATTCTTTATTATTTATCCTATATTATTTGGCTTTGCTTCCATTTTCTATACCTTTCTCTAAAAAATCCAACTTGGTTAGTGAGTTCCTTAGCCATCCCTATCAGTCACTTCAAATAGATCCCATTTTTCATTTTCAATGGAATTGTCTCTCTTTGTGTTTTCAAAATTTCATTCTTGATCATCTCCCATCCTTCTTGGATTAACCTCCCGTGTGGGATTTTAGTTCATGGATTGTAGCATTTTTACCCAAGTATTATTATTTCAATTTTACAGATTCAAATTTTACAGATGAGGAAACATCGATTCTACCTACATCTGCCCCATTCTTTCCACTCACAACAGAACACCTCTAATTCAGGCCCTTGTCATCTCTCTTCTGGACTGCTGTGATAACCAATAAATGAATAAGTATGTAATAAATGTCTATTATGTATTAAGCACTGTCCTAGGCACTGGGGACATAAATACAAAGAAAGAAGCAATTCTACTCTCAAAGACTGATTGGTCACCCAGTATCAAGTCTCTCCAATACATCTTCCACATAACTGCTAAATTGACATTCCTAAAGCCCAGTTTCAACCATATTATTCTACTCAGAAGTTCCAGTAGCTCCCTATGACTTCTAGTATCAAATACATTTTTCTTTGTTTGATAGTTATGATATGGTCCTACTCTATATTTCCAGTCTGATCACACATTTCTCCTCTTCATACAGCCTATTTTGTTCCTTGTATTCCATTTCTTGTCTTCCTGACTTTTCATATTTTGTCCCCCATACCTGGGATGTCCTTGCTTCTGCCTCTTGAAATCCCTACTTTCCTTCAGGTGTTAATGCAAATATTATCGCTTTCAACAGGCCTTTCCTGATTTCCTAGTTGTTAGTTCCTTCCTCCCTCTGAAATAACATTGAATTATTTTGTATGTATCCTATATTTACCTATCTATGACCATGTTATAATATACTACACCCAATGGAATGTAAACTCCTTGAGGGTAGGGATTCTCTCATTTTTATATTTGCATTCTCAGTATGTGCTATAACTTGGAATACAGTAGGTGCTTAATAAATGCTTGTTGATTCTCATCTTCCTACACACACTCTTCTCTCTTATCTGTTCTGAGCCATTCCTTTTTCCCTTGCACTTCTTTCACCATCTTCACTTCAAGATAGCTTTTCCTACTCCCATTAATGTCTCTTGAGAACTCTACCTTTACAGGCAGATCATTTTGGAGCCTGTTAGCAGTTTAATAAGCTGCTCATCTTGAAGGCTGTGTTGGAAAAGAAGAGTCTGCTTGCATCTTCACAGAATTTTAGAGCTGGCAGGGACCTTAGGGATCATCTAATTCAATCCCCTCATTTTATAGAGGAAACAGAGGCTTAGAGAGAAGTGACTTGCCTGAGATGACCACATTCTTTTCTAGACTCTCTCCTCTGGAGGCTCCTTACTTAGTCATTTATTGAAAAGTAACACATAATTATTGCCCAACATGCCACATACTTAATTGTTACATTTTATATTGCAACTAGAATCTTGCTTTCCAGTAGAAGTCTACTTATGGAGTGTTGAATCCCTTAGAATGATGAATTAGAACTTTTTTGGGTCTTCCCAAATCAGACCAGTTTGTTGCAGGGTGTATCATGTATACATACATATATACATACACACACACATACACACACATGTATATATACATACATATGCATATATACACACATACATGTATATATGTGCATGTGTATATGTATATGTATAGCTGAGTAAGTTTTTTTTTAAAAGGTGGAGGTTTAAAAAAAAGGATAGAGAATAGTTCCTAAAAATGGCGGTAGAATCTGAGATTCAAGGGGAAAAATGAAAAGAAAAGACATGAAATTAAAAAAATGAAAAGAAAAAGAAAAGAAAAGAAAAAAAGTTTGTGAAAAAGAAAATTCAATTTAGTGCCCTTTTTCTGGGCTACCCCCAACCTGTGCTCACAGGCTGGTTCCCTTTGGGGATGTCTATCTTAGGTGCAGGACACTCTGTGAGTGTGTGCTTCTAAAACAATGGTCATGAGCCCCCATCAGCATGCTTATCTCCAGTAACCAGTCAGAGGATACAATTAACTGTAAGCAAAGACATTTAATAGAATAACATGGTAAGAAAACATCTTCCTGATATGTCTGGGTTGGACTCTACTTTAAGTACACAGGCCATCAGTGGGAGAGGGGATACACATAGAGTCGCCAAGCAAAGAGGCACAAACATAGAGAACACATGTCAAAGGCATGTACAAGAAAGGATAATATGCCTGTGTTGCTGACTTCCTGTTGTTCCCATTGACCTTGCTCTCATAGTTTCCACCAGACCCTGCCCTGATGGTCCACTAGCCTCTGCTCTGCTGGACAGTGTTCCAATGGTACACTGGTCACTGCCAGACATAGCTTGGCTGTAGTCCCTACCATCTTCTGGCCCAGCCAAAATTCTTGGCTATGGTACTGTTCAGCTCTTCCTGAAACAGCAAAAGACTTTAATCTAGTATTAGCAGAAGCCTCCCTAGTGTAGTGTAGTCTTATCCTGGAGCCACCTTCAACACCTGGAACATCCTCACCCTGGATCATTTATCTGTCATGCTAGTCCCCTTATTGCATTGGTGAGTTTCTCCTAGGGCTTCCATTTTGGAGAAGGATTCATACTGGCCAATTTTTATTTCCTCCCTGAGTATACTTCTGACTTTCTGGGCTTCAATCATGCCTTTATAGTAGTCTTACCTTGGAGTGTTGCCTTATTCTCAGCACCTGGAGCCTCCTCACACTAGAACATCCATCCTTTGCACCAGCCCCCTTCTCCCATTGGTGAGTGACATTTTGAAAAGGGGTCCAGGACTGCCAATCTCTATTCCCCTCCAGGCTGTGTTTCTTCTGTTTTTCAAGACTTCAACACCATGCCTCTTAGGGTATCTTCACCCTTCTTTCACTACCCACTCTCTGCTGCCTTTGTGTGTTATCTCCTTGCATTAGAATGTAAGCTCCTTGAAAGCAGGGACTATATGTTGCCTTGTATTTGCATCTTCAGGCTTAGCACAGAGGCTGGCACATAGTAAAGGCTTAATAAATGTATATTATCTTTCTTTGCCTTGCCTGCTCCTCCAGTTTTGCTTCCTCAGAGTCTCCATTCTGAGGTTGCTTTCAGGTGACAAACTCTCTGTAACAAAGAGTGAGTTAGCTGCGGCAAGCAAATGCCCACAGAATTGACCTTTTTCTCTCTTGAGGACTCTCCTTGGTATAGGTCTAGGCTCTTTGGTCAGAGAGCTCACTTTAGTTCATGGTGGCTATTCATTTCCCAAATTTATGTCTTTGAACACTATATCATAAACTAGACTATGGCCATTTAAGGTTCTCCAGTATGCTAAACTACTTCATGGAAATGATTGGGCAGAGAAAAGGCACATGGGCAATTTATACACAGAGGGCAAGTCCATGATCTTTGCCAACTTCTCAGCTGAAGGGTTCTCGACCTTTCCATATGCAAATGTGGTTGTTTGAGCTTTGAAAGGGGCACAGCCTTACAACCAGCCATCCATCTGAAAGGGGACCTTTACATCAAGATAAATTTAGGATGATGTTTAATAATCCTCAGGCAAATGATCTGATTTGCAATTTTCTCTATCTTAGTAGTAGTTAGGTCCTGCAGATTTGCTCAAGGCAGGTAGAAATTAAATGACTTGCCCTGGGCACCTAGTTATGTTAGAAAGCAGAATTTAACTCAAGTCTTCTTGACTCCAAACCTAGCCTTCTATACTACTCTATCTTACTCCCTCTAATTGGCAATGTTCATTAGACCAAAAGTATTGATGTGAAAAATGCAATTCAGTGTAGCTGGGTCCCAAAGTCCAAGGAAACAAACTCCCATTTCATCCAATGTTTTCATGTTTTTAACTTTAGGTAGATTTCTTTGTGCAGTCTGTTTCACTCTGCTGCTTCAAATACAGAGAAATTGCTTTATTTGGTCTTAGCAAATAAAGTTCTTAGCAGCCCAGGCTAGAATGACAGGGTGCAATTTTAACTTCATAGAGAAAATTTTACTTGTTCTTCATTTAGGCAATAAATACAGAGAAGGTGCCAATCTGCTTGGGTAGAGCAAATCTCACACTGGGAGTTCCTAATGCTAATGAATCACAGGCCTGGTTAAAACCTTTTTTTTTCCCTAGATTTTGTTTTAATGGCAAGTGGTGAAATGGTCTGACATATTTTTTAGGGTGTAAAATTTGAAATAGAATAATAGTAAGTACTTACATAGTGCTTTAAGATTTTGCAAAGGGCTTTATGAATATTTTCTCAATTTATCCTCACAATAGCCTTGAGAGGTAGGTGTTGTTATTATCCCCATTTTACAGATCAGGAAATGGTAAACTCACTCTCACATCTCCAACTAGGACTGAGAGAGGCTAAGTGATTTGCCTAGGGTTAAGCAATTAGTAAGTGTCCACGACTGTATTTGAATTCAGGACTTCTTGGCTCCAGGTCCACCCCTCTATCCATCGGGTCACCTAGCTGCTGTCTTGAGAGGTTTAGATTGTAGAATGGAAGAGATAATGTGTGAGTGGTAGAAGTGAGACTGGGTTTATATGGTAGAGAATATGGTGGTGGATGTGGAATTTCTAATCTGTCATGTACCTCAATACCATACTAGTCTTCCTTGAAACATAGCATGCATCATGTCACTCTTTGCTCAAAAATCTTCAGTGGCTCCCTATGCCTAGAAGAAAAAATTGGAGCTAACACCTTAGCTTTCTGGACCTTCAAAATCTGTCCTTCAACCTTCCTATTAAACCTTATTTACTAGTGTCATGGCCTTTCACTACTCTTAGATTTGGGTGTGTTTCTTGGTGGTAGTCAATGATTTCAATCACAGCCTGCAGCATCAGTCCCCATCTGTTGTGTTTTTCCATTTCTAGGCATTCCAGAGATACATACATTCGCTAGCAAGCCATTTAATTTCTAATGACTTCCCTAATTGATCCACTATCTCACTCAGCCCCCATGATTTCTTCAAGCCTTTTCATCCCTCATTCATGCTCCCTCGGATCACCCTTCCCCAACTCTCTCAGCTGAGAACTTTGCCTCATATTTCACTGAATCTACAGAGGCCATTCCCTGAAACACCCCTCTTCTATTCTCCTCATCTCATATCACTTGGATCTTTCTCTACTTTCTCCTTCTACACTTGTCTCAAAGTGAGAGGTGATTCTTTTCCAAGGCAAAACCCCTACCTACACACATGATCCTATCCATCCAATCTTCCCCAGCACATTGTTCACTCTGTATTGTCACTCTCTTACTGATCTTCAATCCCTCCTTGTCTACTGACTTTGTTCCTGCTGCCTACAAATGTGCATGTCTCCCCATCCTCAAAAACACTCTTCCTTGATTTATCAGTCCTTGCTATCTATTGTTCTACATCTCTCTTCCCTTTTGTGGTTTACCTGCTTGAGAAGGCTTTTTGAAAATCCATGCCTCCACTTCCTTTCTTCCCTCTCTCTCTCTTCTTAGCTATTTGACGTCTGTCTTCCAACCTCATCATCCAACTAAAACGGCTCTTTCCAAAGTTACCAGTGTTCTCTCAGTTGCCAAATCTAATGTCTTTTACTCAATCTTCATCCTTCTCTCTGCAACCTTAGACACTGCCAATCACCTCAAAATCACTTGTCTTCTCCCTGAAACTTCCTTCTCTTTAGGTTTTCATGATATTGTTCTCTACTGGTTTTCCTCCCATCTGATTGCTTTTCTCAGTCTCCTTTGATGGTCTTCATTCAAGTCATTTTCCCTAATTGTGGGTGTCCTCCAAGGCTCTGTCCTGGTTCCTCTACTCTTCTCTCTATATTGTTTCACATGGTAATCTCATCAACTCCAATGGATTCGATAATCTCTGTGGTGATGATTGTCAGATAGATCTATTTGTCCAGCCCTAACTTCTCTCCAAACCTCCACTCTCACATCTCCAATGGTCCATTGGACGTCTTAAACTTGATGTTTCATAGATATCTTAAACTCAATATGTTCAAAACAGAACTCATTATCTTCCCCACCTCCCTGACCGCCGCCTTCCCTAAAGAGGGAAGAAAGGAAGTGGAGGCATGCATTTGTTCTAGTTAGTCTCAATGATTAATAGTGGCAGTGGGTAGGTAGACTGCATTTTTGGTTTTGTTTTACTTTTGGATTGGATAAGCAATTTCACTGATATTGGGAACTCCTGGTGAGGAACACCTCTACCAATGTAGCACAGTTCTATAACTTAGAGTCTTAAAGAGATGCCTGTGTCACTGAGAAGTTGAGTGACTTCCCCAGGGCCATACAATCAGCATGTACCAAAGGCGGAACTTGAACCTGGATCTTCCTGACTATGAGGTGGGATTTTATCTACTATGCCATGGTGCTTCTCCATTACTGCTTGTATGCTAATTAGCTTTTTTAAAAACTCTGCTAAAAACCCCAGAGGGTGGGGGCAGGGGTCATTTGACCTAAAGGATGGCTATTGTATACTCAGGCTCTATTTTATTAGAGACTATCTTCCCAACAGGGCACGGAAGGAAGAAAATGAGTATTTATTAAGCACCTACTATGTGCCAGGCACTATGCTAAGTGCTTTGCAAATATAATTTCATTTGATTCTCACAATCCCACTTGGAGGTAAAGTACCTCCAATTATTATTATCCCCATTTTACAGATGAGGAAACCAAGGCAAAGGGTAAGTGACTAGCCTAGCATCACATAACAATTAAGTATCTAAGGTTGGATTCAAATCAAGCCTTCCTAAATCCAGGCCCATTGCTCTATCCACTGTGCCACCTAGCTGCCTCTTGGAAACATGGTCACTATGTTTACACTGTTAACCCTCCTTCTTCCTCTCTCTCTAAATCCTAATCACTAGTTAAAACCCTGCTGAAGCCCATCTGATTTTCTGTTTCTGGAGTTCCCTTACTCTTTTCCAGTAGGATTGCTTAACCCTTACCTGTAGATCCAAACCCATCCCAGATTGTGGCCTGAATCTTTTTCTGAAGCAGAGAGAATATAATACAAGACAACCAAGGTCACTAGGTCACCATTGCTATTCTTACTCTTGGCCCAACTTTGGTTTCTCACTAAGGGGGTTCCTGTCTTGTTCCCTTAGGATAGAATCCCTTCCCTTTCCCTTCCCCCTCCAGTCCTCATAGAATCTGAATTTTCTTTCACTGAATTCTTGTTTCTCTGAGTAGATTTCTGATGCCTTCTTTGGACACCTAGCACCAACTATTGCTTTTACTTGTCATATACCTGCTTGGATAGAAACTTTGGATCTTGAATTCTGTTTGGACTTTTGGATAAAAGTACCAACATTCTTCCTGTCCTTGTTTTCTGTAGATGGATCTTCTGGTTTTATACCCACCATCAGCTATATTGCTGTACCTGTGTCTAGAGTAACTGAGTTTTGGCCTTGTTTCTGTACTTAAACTTAAGACCTTTGCCTGATTCTTTGGTCTTTCTGAGCAGAGGTGAGGAATGAGAGACTGAAAGAAGGTCCAAACTTGAACATAAGTCTATGGAGATAATGGACAGCTACAATACAAGGTGATTAATGTCTGAACCAAGTCCAAGATTCAGAACCAGGGTAGGTCTAAGTCAGGTACTCCCCATCTAGGGTCTGTGGACTCCCAGACTTCAGGAGTCTGTGAACTTGGATGGGAAAAAAGCACATCTTTATTTTCAGTAATCTCTAATTGAAATTTAGCTTTTCCATCTGTCATTGTGCTAATATCTACCAGTGTTTCTCCATCACGTGGGTTAGGCCTACCCCTCTTCCTTCCCTCTTGAGACACAGATTTCCTTAAAAGAGACAAAGCAGTCCCAGGACCTGACTGTACCTCTGATACAGCTTCTTTTCCCACCCTCTACATTATGGGGTGGGTCCAGGTCCTTCTTCTTTCTCTCCTTCAACAGGGATTAATTTTCCCCCAAAAAAGACAAAGGACTTGATTGGCCCCAGCTTCCTGGTCATCTAAGGGCACTAAAAAGTCCCAGTCCCATGCAGTCAGGGCCCCTTAGACTTTGTAGATTTTTGAAGACCAAGCGAATCACCCTGTCCTTCATCATTTCCTGTCTTGATGACCAGATGCAATTCTATATGGAGACACAGGTGGCCACTTCCAAAGAAGTTAGGTGCCACTATATCCTTGTTACAAATCCTTGCTGTTTCAGGGTAAACTAACTCTCAATTTCCTAACCGTTCAATGATATGAGTGCCTGATTTTGTCCAGACATTGTACCTGAACTAAGAGAATGCTGTTGTTAGACTGACCTTCAGCACTGCCAATTTTTAACTGAAGCAACAAAGGTTATTCTGAGAGGGGGGTTCAAAGGCTTTGTCAGACCATCAGAGGGGTCCACGACACAGGAAAGATTAAGAACTCCTGTCTAAATGAAAGACCATGGTAAGGTAGGGGCACTGCTGTAGAACTTTAAGGTTTACAACGCCTTCTCTTTCACAGAGAGTTGTTCTTTCACAACTATCCCATGAGGTAGGGAGTGTAAGGGTTATCATCACAATGCTACTGATAAGAAAATGGAGTCTCAGAAAGACAAAGTAATTTGTTCAACATCACATAGTTAGTAAGGGTCAGAAGTAGAATTTAAACCCACATCCTCACTGTTCCTCCTCCTACACTAAACTGCCTCTTCTGTGTTATGTTCCTTGAGAAATCTGTCACACAGCAGGACCTATGTCCCACCTGAAAAGGTGGAGACTGACTGTGAGATTGACAGAAATTCTAGCTTACTCCTGAGACAGTGAGTTCCTAATGTGGAGATCCTTCTGTTTATATTATCTAATGTTACAGTTGCAGCTGTGGTGTATTGGAGAGAGCAGTGAATTTGGAGTTAGACCCGGTTCAGATTCTGCCTTTCCCACCTATCAGCTTTGTGACCTTGGACAAATCACTTTGTATCTCAATTTCCACATGTATAAAGTAAGTATAATAATATCTGTACTACCTACCCTACAGGATGGCTAGGTGGCACAGTGGAGAGAGTGTCAGGTCTGAAGTCTGGAGGATTCGTCCTTGTGAGTTCAAATCTGTGCTCAGAGACTTACTAGCTGTATGACCCTGGGCAAGTCATTTAACCCTATTTGCCTCAGTTTCCTCATCTGTAAAATGAGCCGGAGAAGGAAATGGCAAACCACTCCAGTATCTTTGCCAAGTAAAACCCCAAATGGTATCACAAAGAGTTGGACATGACTGAAATATAACTAACCTACCCCACAGTGTTGTTGTAAGTGATAAAGTGAGATCAATCAATCAGCAAGTATTACTAAGTACCAACTATGTGCTGATCTTGAGAAATATTGAAGGCAAAAGAAAAAGGGGATGGCAGAGGATGAGATAGATAGATAGAGGCATGGAAGCAACTAACATGAACTTGGACAGACTTCGGAATGTAGTGGAGGAGTGTTGTGCTATGGCTCGTGGGGTCATAAAGAGTCAGACACAACTGAACAACGGCAACGATGTGCCACGTATTGTTCTAGGTGTTGGGGGATACAAATACAACAGGGAAAATAGTTCTCAACTTCAAGGAGTGTAGCCAGAAGAGATAACATGTATATATACAGGCAGGGGTGTGCTGGAGTTAACTCAGATTAGCTCCCAAGAGCCAATTGTGAGCAGCTACACGTTGGAAATCAGTAAATGCTGCATACCAGAGCTTGATTCATTGTTTTATTGATTGTCTAGATTCAGAAAGGAGTGGAGAAAAAGTTAATAATGTGGATTAAATGAAGAAGTATGTGTACAACTTCCACCCCTCCACCCTTAAGCTGGTTGTTAAATATTTTACCAGCACATTCATGTTTATAGGGCTATATAGAACTGATACACATTACGAGTGAACTGGGTGGGGTGTGGGTAGGGTGAAGTACTAGCTGCAGGGATCAGGAAAGCGATGTTTGTAAAGGTGTAGCCCTGTAAAGGTGGTGTTTCAGCTGAGCCTTGTAAGAGAGGGCTTATGAGAACAGAGGTGAATAGGGCGTTTAGGGCATGGGAGATAGCAGAAAGACAGGGCAATGAGGTGGCACAGTGGATAGAGCACTGGAGGCAGGAGGACCTGAGTTCAAATGTGGCCTCAGACGCATAACACTTGTAGCTATGTGACCCTGGGCAAGTCACTTAACCCCATTGCCTAGCCAAAAAGACAAAGAGAGAGAGAGAGAGAGAGAGAGAGAGAGAGAGAGAGAGAGAGAGAGAGAGAGAGAGAGAAGAGAGAGAGATAGTAGAAAGACTCTGAGAGCCCATGGAATGATGGATGTGGAGTAAAATGAAATAAGACTAGAAAGGCAGGTTGGGATCAGGTTGTAAAAAGCTTTAAATACCAAACAGAGTAGTTGATTTAGGAGGTTATAGGAAGTCATTAAAGTTTATTGAGGTTGGGGGTATGTGTGCATGCTATGAATTGTACTTCAGGAAAATCAATTGAGCAGCTATGTGGAGAATGGATCAGAGATAGGAGAGACTCAAATCAGAGATACCAATCACGAAGCTATTACAATAGACCAGAAGAGGTTGCAGATCGTAGGATCGTGGATTTAGAACTGGAAGGGATTTTAGAGGGGGGGCAGTTACTCAGCCCGAAGTTAGGAAGAGCTGAATTCAAATCTAGCCTCAGACACTTACTAGCTGTGTAACTCTAGGCAAGTCACTTAACAGTTTGCCTCAGTTTCCTTATCTGTAAAATGAACTGGAGAAGGAAATGGCAAACCACCTCAGTATTTTTGCCAAGAAAACCCCAAATGGGAGCACGAAGAGTCGGACACAACTCAACAATAAGAACAAGAAAAGGAACAAGGACAACACCTTAGAGGCCATCAAGTCCAACTGTTTTATAAATAAGGAAACTGAGTCTGAGAGAGGTTATTCAGGAAGATCAGAACTAGGGTGTGGGCTGTGAGAGGGGAAAGGAGACCAGAGATCTGTGCTGTCTGAGATGACAAGATCTGGCACCTGGGTGATAAGTGATTTGAAAGAGTATTGTTGAACATGAAACCAAGATGAACTTGGAATGGAATATACATAAGTCACTTTGTAGATTGTAAAGTAGTATATAAATATCAATTATTATTATTTTATTTTTTATTTTAAATTATTATTATTTTCCACCTGGCCAGATCTGGTATTAGTCCCAGAGCTTGGGAGAGAGCTGGTTTTTCCAGTAGGAGCTCTGTGGCCCCTAAGCAGAGGGAGACAGATACCTAGGCAGACCCTGATAGAGCACTCATGCTCATCCATATTTCCATCCTGCCTTAGTTGGCAGCTAAGTGGCACAGTGGATGGAGCACTGGTCCTGGAGTCAGAAAGACCTTTTTTCAAATCCAGCCTCAGACATGTACTAGCTGTGCAATCTTGGGCAAGTCATTTCACCTCTCTTTGCATCAGTTCCTTCATCTGTAAAATAGCACCTACCTCCCTGGGGTGGTTGTGAGGATCAAATATTTGTAAAGCACTTAACACAGGGCGTAGCACATAATAGACACTGTATAAATGCTAGTTATTGTTACTGTTTCTCAAACTTCTGTAACACTTAATGCCTCTCACTCATTTGGCACTTAGCATTTCCTGCCTCGTTCAGCTTTGTGTGCCTGTTTATCTTTTCTCCCCCATTTGATCACAAGTTCTTAGTGAGCAAAGGACCTATCTAATCCATTTCTGTACTCCTATATATACCATGTATGGAATCATAGAATCCCAAGAGTTCAAGAGAACTCTAGAGATAATCTTGTCCAGTCTTTTCTGGAGCTTGAATCCCTTTCATGACCCAGAAAGATGTTTTGCCTCTTGAAAGCTGACACCTGGAGGATCAATGGAATCCCAAACCTTACTTCCTGAAAACTCTTGTGACTGGCCCCAGAGCCAATAATTCTTGATTGTGTCATTAACTTATTCTATCAGTCAATCCTAGGATCACTGGGCCCTCAGATACCATCTAGTCCCACGCAGTCATTTTACAGATCTGTCAACAAACATTTATTAAATGCATACTATGTACCTAGGCACAGCGCTTGGCCCTGGGGCTGAACAGAAAAAAAGAAACAGACATCGCCCTTGAGAAGCTTTGATTCTGTAAGAGGAGGCAACATGTTCATATATAAATGTAACAGGGGTATGGCTAATGGATCCCATCTCCAGAGCACATGTAGGGTGTTTTACCTGCTGCCAGTCCATGATGAAGAGGCTGGGGATCCTGCTTCTGGAAAGGGATGATGAGGATTAATGGAAGGGTCCTGCCCACAGATTTTAAGTACAAACATTCTGTATGTAACTGGTTCTCCTTACCTCAATGCTGGAAAGATAGACTGCAGATTGACCGCCAACTTGGAACTGAGGTGTATTCATAAGCAAAACAAATCTCTGGCTCTTTCTTATTGGTTGTTTGACCTATCCTAATGGTTAGCAGAGGTGCAGACTCATTAATCCATCCACTATGCTGAATTTGGAAGTGAGTTCAGTAGGGTGAATTTTTGTAGCAGCTGAGTTAATTTTGAATCCACTTTTCCCAAAGTAGTATAGGGAAAAATATGTGCTCCTAGGTGTTAGAAGGAAATGTTTATACTTCTATCCTGGCCATATCTTCTTAGTAAATATTCTTTTGTAAAAGCCAGCTGATGTTAAATGAAATAGGAATGCTAATCATAAATGGTTAATATCATAGAAAACACTGGGAATGGGGGCTCAAACTGATAGCATCCCTTAGTTCCTCAGGATTAACCCTAGAAACTTGAAAAAAGGAAGGAAACAAGCATTTATTATGCACTTAGTATGTTATAAGTAGCTAGGTGCTCAGTGGATAGAGCACTGGACCTGGAGTCAGGAACACCTGAGTTCAAATACAGCCTCAGACACTGTATGACCCTGGGCAAGCCACTGAACTCCTGTTTGCCTTCATCCACTGGAGAAGGAAATGGCAAACTACTCTACTATCTTTGCCAAGAAAACCCCATGGACAGAATGGTCCATGGGATTACTAAGAGTTGGACACAACTGAATGACTGAACAACACGTTATAAGCCGTAGTGCTTAGTGCTGGAATATACCAGCGGCACAAATACCAGCAAAAAGAAACACCGTCCCTGCCCTCAAAGGAGCTCACCTTCTAATGGAGAAGACAATACCAAGCTGAAGAGAAAGGGGGGCAAGGGAAGATGTAGCTAGTTTAGCTCTGGCAACTTGACCTGCTACGGAGTGTGTGGGTTGGGAGAGTAAGTCCAGATAATTACTGCATAAGTATATGTATATGTGTGTGTGTATGTGTGTGTAAATGTGTATGTATATACGCCTATGTAGCAAATATATGTATGTATAAAGTATATACACATGCACATGCATAGGTATATACACAGCACACACACGTGTACAATACATGTGCTGATGCACTTCAAAGGCATATGTGCATGCACATGCATGTATATGTACATATGTAAGCATACACATACAAACATGTTTTTTATACACGTACATATAAACATATACAGAGGCAGTGAGGTATTGAAGTAGATAGAGCTCTGGACTTGGAATCAGGAAGTCCTGAGTTCAAATTCTGCCTCCCATACTTACTAGTTGTATGTCCCTGAACCAATTACTTAACCTCTCCTGGTCTCAGTTCCCTCATGTGTAATGTGGATATAATGATAGCACCTACCTCACAGGGTTGTTGTTAGGATCAAGTGACATAATAATATGAAGTGTTTTGTATACCTAAAAGCACTGCATAAATGTTTTCTACTATTATCTGTTACTATTATTACTATATATGTATATGTATATATATATATATATATATGATATAAGGTTAATTTTTATGAGGAGGTACTAACTTATAGGGGAGAGGCCTCCGATAGGAGGTAGCATTTGAGGTCTGCTTAGAAGGAAACTCAGGCTTTTCTAAGATGGATGTGACTTAGGGATACATTCTAGTCAGGAGGGGCCAGCCTAGATGATGATGGGTAAGTCATTTTACCTCTCTGTCCCTCCTTTTCTTTGGGAAATGAGGAGATTGGAACAGATGACCTTTAGGTGACCTCGAAGGTTCCTTCCAGCTCTAAGATTCTCTGATTCTTGTGGCTTGGCAACATCACCACTTGCCTGTTCTGCTTTGAAAAGTCAGTCTTGACGTCATTGGGGTTGCCTAAAGCAGATTTGGGAGCTTACAAAACAACATCGGGGAAGGTTTCATAAAAGTTCCTCTTGGGAGTCTTTAGCAACAATAAAAACTGTAGTTTAACTAATCCGTAGGAATCGGTTGTCCTGTTCTGACTGAGCCCTGTTCTTTGTCATTTTCCAAGAAAATCTCCTTGGTGTTCTGCCCTCCTTCCTCCCTTCTCCCCCATTCCACTTTCAGTTTCTATATAGATTTACAAGGATCTGCTGAGCTTCTCCAGTTCAAGGGCATAATTTAGATTGGGTTTCAGAAAGCGGATTCTAAAGGGGCGGAATGACTGTATCTTTTATCATATAAAAATCATTAATTTGAAGGAAGGAAGCTAAAATCATTAGAAATTTTGAGACCTATCATTTGTCCAGGCTTTCAGAAGCTGGCAATACCTTTGAGGGTCATCTGCTATCACATTTCCTTTAACCAGTGATTAACCTCTTTTGACCTCAGCAAGCCATCCAGTTTCAGAATCCCACCACAAAAACTGGAAGAACAGAACCAGAGAAATCACACTTGGATGGAAACCAATACTCTTTTGTGGGTGCCTAGCTTATGAAATCTCTTCTCTCTCATCTGCTTCTTATAAAAACTAGGCAAGAATCAGACAAGAATGACCCAAATCCTACCCACCCTTCAAGGCCTAATTTAAGGTCTGCCTTCTCTATAAAATATATATATATATATATATATATATGTATATATACATATATATATATATATTATTTTGCTCCAGCCCTTGGTAATCTCTCTGTTTTCTGAATTTCTACTGAGTTTAGTCATTCCATCCCATTTAGCATTTAATTCTTCTTCAATTGTTTTATGTGTGTTTGTCTTGCCTCCCTAACTTGAGGAATGTGGAGAGTTGACTCAGAAAGACCTGAGTTGTCACCTCCAATCTCAGACATCTACTGGCTGTGTGATTCTGGGCAAGTTACTTAATCTCTCAATGGTCTGGGCAATTCTCTCAGACTATAATTTGCAGAGCAGGTGCATATCTGCATTGGCAGAGGGAGTTTCCTCACTGGGAATTCTCTAAAACAATGAAATCACTGGGTCTGGATGCTCCACCCCCATCATCACCAAATATAAAATGTATATTAAAGATATAAGAGCCAGGCGTGGTGGTCCACGCCTATATTTCCTTTTACTGAGGGGAGACTTGAGGTTTGTGGCTCCTTTGAGTTTGTGACTTATGAGCTGCAGGAGTATTAAGATGAGCTGAGTAGATACTCAGCTCATCTTAATACTCCTGCAGCTCATAACACTAGGTCTGGTACTACTTTGGTGAGTGCTTGGAAGCAGGAGGCAACCAGTCTGCCTAAGGAGTGTGAATTAGTGAATTAGTCCACTTGGAAAAATGGAGCAGGTTAAAGCTTCCCTACAGATCAGGCCTGTGAGTGGCTATCAGACTTCTAGCCCTTGTGAAATAAATAGATTCTCTCCAAAAAACCCCTCCAAAACTCTAGTATTGGTCCCACCAAGTTCACTTCCAAAGGTGGCACTGCTGTTGGGTGAGTCCTTCTGCTGGGCCAGGGTCCTAAAGGTTGTTCCCAAAGATCTTTCCCCAATTGTGGTCTAGCTGCAATACCCAGCTTGGATTCCAACTTCCAGATTCCTGTAATTCACACTCCTATTCCATATCAGAGACTGTACTCCTTGTACCTAGATTTAAAAAAAAGAAGAATGAACAAAGGAGCCATGGGATCATATGGCCTCAGAGGTGAGGAAAGACTTGCCCTCTTTCCCTTATAGTCTTACTAGACACCATGAATGGAGGTTTTTCTTGCTCCTTGGGGATACCAAAGTAGTCAAGAGATGGTCCGAGTTGGCTCAGGCCCCTTTGAAGACACAACAGTTTGGGCTATTCAGCCAATGGAAAAAGGCTCTTCCCAACTGTGTGATAAACCAACTGGACCCAGTTACAGAATGTTCACGCATACTCCAATCTCTCCAAGGCACTCTCTTATACATGCCCATGATTTTTTTTGAAGTTACTCCCTGGTATCCTCTGTGTAGAGACGCCATCTTAGCAAGCTGATGGGGTCTGCACCTGCATGTGCACCAGACTCCTATTACAAGAACATTCCCCACCAATGAGTCAGGCATTTAGTAAAGCCCTTACTGTGTGCCAGGCACTGTGTTAAGTTCCAGGGATACAAATTAATACAAATAAAAAGCAGATTGTCTCTGCTGTCAAGAAGCTTACATTCTTAATGGAGGAGACAATATATAAAAATCAGAACATACAAGATAATTGCAGAGTTGATAGAAGATAATCTTAGAGGAGTGTTATTTGTAGCTGGAGGGACCAGGAAAGGTCTCCTGCAGGAGGTGGGTGTTAGAGTTAAGTCTAAAGGAAGACAGAGAGGGTAGGATGGAGCACATTCCAGGTACAGGGAGCAGCCAGTGCAAAAGCACAAAAATAGGTGCTGGCATCGTGAGTAGGTGAGGAATAGAAATTATGTCACTTTATTTTTATTTTTGAGAGCATGGAAGGAAGTAGAATGTAAGCTAGCTAGGGCATACCAAGATCTCCTAACATGGAGGCACCCTGCATCCTATGTTTTCCTCCCAAGTGGGTGGGTGTAGCCTCTTTTGATTGACTTCACAGAGAGAATGGGTTGCATCTTTAAAACTAGCCAGATTGATTGGGGGCACAGTGGATAGAGCTCTAGCCTTGGAGTCAGGAGGACCTGAGTTCAAATTCGACCTCAGATACTTGATACTTACTAGCTGTGTGACCCTGGGCAGGTCACTTAACCCTGATTACCTCACCAAAAGGCAAAAAACCCCCAAAACAAACTAGTCAGATTGAGACAATCTCTCTGTCTCTGTATTTCTCTCTCTCTCTCTCTCTCTCTCTCTCTCTCTCTCTCTCTCTCTCTCTCTCTCTCTCTCTCTCTCTCTCTGTCTTTTCTACGGCTTCCAGAGGAGGAAGATCATGGTTCTCCCACAGTATGGGCATCATAAACTGAGCCAGGAGGGAGAGTGCTTTCCCCACCTCTCTTTGACCCTGGCCTGGGGTCTATTTTCTTTGTTGTTTTCCTTCTCAATTTCAGGTGCTGAAGGTGTTCTCCTCAATAAACTGGGAGTTCAAGTCGAGGTGATCTTGGAGACGGGATTGCAGGTGAGATCTTGTGGCTAGCCAGCCTTACAGAGAAGCCAGAGTGCCTGAGGCTTTGGACTTGGGACTGGGACTGTGTTCTATAAGAAACTATGAACCCAGTTCATGGTGCTTCCTCCCCCTCTAAGCCTGAGGAGGTAAAAAGGAGAAGAGGATTAAGCCCCACATCAACCAACCAATCAATCAATCAATCAATATTTATTAAGCACCTACTATGTTCCAGGCATTGTGCTAAGTGCTGGGTATACAAAAAGAGGCAAAGGTCTCTGCCCTCAAGGAGCTCTCGATCTAATGGCGGGGACATATAACCAAATATATACAAAGGAAACTATATAAAGGATAAATAGGAAATAATTAACAGGGGGAAGGCACTGGAATTGAGAGGGGTTGGGGAAGGTTTCCTGTAGAAAGTGGGATTTTAGTTGAGGCTTAAAGGAAGCCAGAGAGGTCAGTAGTCAGAGCAGAGGAGGTAGAGGGTTCCAGGCATAGGAGACAGCCAGAGAGAATGACCAGAGCTGAGAGATGGAGTATCTTGTTTGTGGAAAAGCCAAGAGGCCAGTGTCACTGAATGGAAGGGAACCTGTCGGGGAGTAAGGTGTAAGAAGACTGATCGTCTGTATTCTTTGTATGTGTATTTGTGATTATTCCTTTTGAAGTAAATACTCTTGTTAGTAAAAACTAATCCAACTGTTAGTGCTTAAATGGAACTGGAGTGTAGTGGACCCCATAATTGAGGGAACATCATTTGTGGGGGCTGTAGCCATTTTGTAGGGAGCCTAGACACCTCCTAAAGTGCCAGAGAACCCTGGGAGGGATGAGATGACATACCTGGCCTTCAAACAGTGGAGACTAGAAAAGCAGGAAGGGGCCAGGTTGTGAAAAGTTTTAAAGGTCAAAGGATTTCACATTTGATCAGAGAGGTAATAGGAAACCACTGGGAAGCTAACATGGTCAGATCTACACTTTAAGAAAATTACTTTGGTAGTTGTGTGGAGGGTAGCTCAGAGTAGGAAGAGATATGAGGCAGGGAGATCAGCTAGAAGCCTACTGTAACATTCCAGATGAGAGGTGATGAGGGCATGAAATAGGCTGGAACTGTGTGGGTGAAGAGAAGGGGAGGTATGCAAAAGATGTTGTGAAAGCAGAAAGGAGAAGATTTTGCAAAAGATTGGTCATGGTAAGAGACAGAGGAGTCAGACACGGCAAGGTTGCAAGCCTGGATGATAGGATGATGGCAACCTTGGTAGCAATAAGGAAGTTCAGAAGGTGGGGGGGGGAAGGGAATTGGGGGGTAAGAAAATGAGTATCATTTGGCTGTATCATGTTTGAAATACATATGAAACTATCAGTTTGAAATGTCTAATTGGCAGATGTTGACATGGGTCTGGAGCTCAAGAGAGAGACTAGAGTCAGATGAATAGATCTGGGAATCATCCACATAGGGATGATCATTGAACCCATAGGAGATGGTGAGATCAACTGAAAAGGTATAAAAGGAAAAGAGAAGGCCTTTTTTGAGAAGATTTGAAAAGAAAAGATTTCATGAAACTTCTGACATAAACACTGAGCTTATGAGCCTGAGATATGTCTGAACTGAATCTAGGCCTCATTTTTGGTGACAGTTATCTAAAAAACACCAGTGTTCTCGTAGACAGCCCAAATTTATCACTGATGAGCATTAGACCTATAACTGTGTCTTTGTACAAACGAAATTGATTAAGCTACTTTTCAGACTTTCAAAAATGACTACCAAAATCCTTATTTTTGAATTGCTGAGAGGCTAAACTTTATCACTGCCACCAATTAAAAATTCATGAGGTCTGTAACATATGAGTTTCTGATCATGTGACCCATTATTGAAAAAAACTCAGATGCCTCTGCTGTACATATTTAACTGCCTAAATTTGTTCTTAGGAGTTCTTCGATGATGTATTTGGTACTCCTCTCAAGCCTATCTGATGTCTAACAAGTTTCTGGTATAGAAATAACCTTGGAGACCACCTTGTGATTTCTGGAGGCCTATGGTCCTGCTGGGGGCTGAGAAAGCTTCTGGATTTGAGAGTACAGCCATTGACAGGAGGATTGGCCGAAGTGTGGCTATTTACCAGCAGACATGTACCTGGAGTGGTTTAGAATCAGTGCCATGCTCAGGCAGAATGTAAAATGTTTGGATAGCTGTCTTGTAAACTGCTTGAGTATCAAACTACCAGAAGATTGTAACAAGTTAAGTTATTGAATCCTGTTCAGGTAATATATGCCTTGGCATTTCTTGTGTGTATAGGAATAAATTATACCTCATTTATACCATAAACTGAGTACCTTTTTACGCTGTCAGATGTTAGAAGTAGTAAGTCCCAAGTGGGGGACTTAGTGAAGCAGTGTGAGAAAAGGAACTCTTTCCACCTCTCATTAGAGGTCAGGCTCCCCAGGACTGAACCTTGGTTCAAGCTACTTGCCTTGGTAAGGAACAGTGAGAAGCGGTTCAGCATTCCAGCATCTGTGAGACCAGCAGCAGTTTCTGGTGGTTATAGGGGAAAGGACCTTACCATCTGACCTACCACTTCACCATTCAGGCATTGCTGTCTCACTGGCCAATTCATCCTGAACCTTGCCATCTCTGCCTTTCAACTGTGTCTTTTGGACCACCAGAACTGTCACCTGCCTTGCCTCTAAACTTTCCTGTATGTGTTGTTTTCCTCATTAAAACTCGGGACTCTGTATCACTAGCACTTAGTATAGTGCGTAGCACATAGTAAGTGCTTTATAACTTTTTTTTTTAGTTTTTATATTTAGTTCTACCTATGCTCATATTGCTCTGGTATTCTATGAACGGGGTGGTAGGAGCGGTCCAACCTGGGTATAGGCACTAAGGAGGTGCATTGTCTTTAGAGAATTTAAAAAAAAAATTAAAACTGACTAAAAGCCAGTCTGCTTTTTATTATCCCCATGCACAGATAATTCTAAACAATTTTAGTGATAAAATACTCCTCCCTCCCTCCAAAAAATAATCTTTTGTTGGTCTAAGTTCTAAACAATTGCTGCTTTCACGGTTGAGTTTTAGTAATACATATGTAAGCTTCAGATTAGCGCATTCTTGTTACTTATCCTTTAATAAACATTGTATTCTACATGGAAGTTAGTCCAGAGAACTCTCAGTTATACAGTCAGTGCTCAGCACTCACAAGTTCATTGGAAATTAGGTTCAGAAGGGTTCAGAGTTGCTCAGAGCTGGCTTTGAGCATAGCTCCTGCGGCCAAACCCTGTGATATTCCATGTTCTTGTGTCTAAACAATAGAGTCAAAATAAACAGCGATAGCACAGTGATTATAAAGATGAAGAGACATCATGAGTTACTTCATTTCTATCATTCTGTGTGAGTTCTTATTTAAAATTTTAAAAGTGAAACAATATAAACTGTGGGGCAGAATATTTTTGTTTGGTAAATGCAAATTTTAGTTCATACAGGAAATGTTTTACTGAATTTGAATAATATCTTTAAAATTGAAATTTGTTCTTTCTGAATTGTTCATTTTGATACTAACGAATGAAAAAAGAAAATAAAACCTTATATCAGCAATAAGATGTAGTAGATACCAAATTGTACCTTTTGGTGATTCTCCTATGAAATGGGATTTTTATGAATCTCAGCCAATATTATCCTTATGTTTCAGACTTTTCCTAATCAGTTGTTTTTTTTTTTCAGTAGTACCTGACTCTTCATGACCCCATTTGGGGTTTCTTGGCAAAGATGCTAGAGTAGTTTGCCATTTCCTGCTCTAGCTCATCTTACAGTTGAAGAAACCGAGGCTAAGAGGGTTAAGTGACTTGCCCAGGGTCACACAGCTAGTAAGTATCTGAGGTCAGATTTGAACACAAGAAGATGAGTCTTCCTGACTCTAGGCCTGGCACTCTGTCCACTTTGCTACCTAGCTTCCCCCACCTATGTCCAAGCAGCATTATGGTATCCTATGTAAGGTAATCAGTCAGTCATTCAATAAACATTTATTAAGCTCCTACTATATGCTAAGCACCAGGGATATGAAAAGAGGCAAAAGATAGTCTCTACCCTCAAGGAACTCACAATCTAATGGGGGAGACAGCAAACAAACAAATCTACACAAATTCTATAAATAAGAAAAATGGAAAATAATTAAGAAGGGGAAGACGAAACTTAAAGGATGCCAGCAGCCAGAGATGAGTAGGAAGAGCTTTCCAGACAAGGGGGATAGCCAGAATGAGCTGAGAGATGTCGTGTCTTGTTGGTGGAATAGCCAGGGGGCCAGTGTTGCTGAATCAAAGCAGTGTTACCTGCTAGGGAGTAAGGGATAACAAGATTGTAAAGGAAGGAAGGGACTGGGTTATGAATGTCTTTGAACGTCAAACAGAAGTTTTTATTTGATCCTGGAGATGATAGGGAGCCACTGGAGTTTATTGAGTAGGAAGGAGTGACATGATTGGATTTTTGCTTTAGGAAAATCTTTTCAGTGGCTGAGTGGAGGATGGATTGGAGCAGGGAGGGACATGAGACAGGCAGATCTACCGGATGGCTATTGTAATTATCCAAGCATAAGGTGATGAGGCCTGAACTAGAGTGATGGTAGTGTCAGAGGAGAGAAGGGAGAATATTCCAGGAGATGTTGCAAAGGTAGCATTAACAGTCCTGGGCAACAGATTGGATATGGGAGCTGGTGAGGTGGTGAGAGAGAATGAGGAGTTGAGAATGACACCTAGATCACGAGCCTGGGAAACTAAGAAGGTGGTGGCACTCTTAAAAGCAATAGGGAAATTTGGAAAAAGGTTTTGGGGAAAAACAATGAGTTCAGTTTTGGGCATGTTGAGTTGAACATATCTACTGGACATCCAATTTGAGATGTTTAAACCAACCATATTCTTCTTCTGTTACTCCATGGGAATCTTTTGAATTCAGTTTCCCAGACCAACAGAGTCATTCTGAGAAGATAGTCCTTGATGAAAAGCATCATGTCTTTGGATATATGGTTGGCTGGCAGTGTTGACTAGCAATTTTGGACCTTGGAGCAATATGACTGGGGTAAACTGTATGGAAGGTGCCCTCCATTCAGCCAGGGGAGCAGCTGTTGAATTCCCAAGATACCGTAAAGCTTCTGGGGATACCAACATGCTTGAGGGGAAGAGGGGGAGTTCAGATGGGGAAGAGCTAACCCAAGGCATAGCTAAGGAAGTACATCCTCTGATAGCTTTCTATTTTAGTTATAACTAGGTCCCTATTAGTGCAAACACATAGTGAATCCCCTGATGTGGTTGCAACATTATTCGAATTCACACCATATTTTCCATTGGGATAGAAGCAATTTTATGTGATTATAACTTTGAATAGTGTGAATTCCAAATATGTACCACTTTAGGAGATACATTATTCACACTAATTGAGGTCTAATTGTAATTATTCTTGCTAACTAAATGCTAAGCTCTCTTGTTTATTTCTAGACTGCTGAAGAGTTGCAAGTGTTATCAGCACCCTTTAAATTCGGGTGCCCTGGGGCCGAGCTCCAGTCATCTTTTCCTGGTTATGGCTCTGCTGTCTAATAACCTAAGATTATCTGTCTATGATTTACTGTCTGATTTTGTCTAAATCATTAGGCAGAGTTGCATTTGCCAGGAGAGAGATTGGGTATTTTATTTGGCGCCTGTGATGTAAACTATGAGATGCTGCCTTGAGAGACCCTGGTGGCCTCAGAAAACCTGCCTGCCTCTGACACTTACTGGCTGTGTGACTTGACCTCTCTGTGCCCTATAATTGTACAGCTGCTGTTGAACTAATTGGTGGAGACAAAGCCTGACACCAGTAACATCAAAGGTGTTGACTCCTGCCCCTCCAACCCCATCCACCTTCCCAAAAGAAAGCAAAAATAGAACATCTTACAGTTTTGTACTTTTTTTTTAGTGGAGATGGGGGTGATGGACAGGGAGAAACAATGGCCTGAAACTCACTAGGTGTCTGACGTCATGGAAACATGCCTTATCTGGTTTGTGGAAGTTGTCTGCTTTTGTTTTTAGCCCTGGTTTAACAAGTCAGCTTCCCTTTTCATAAAAGAAGACTCTTAAGGAAGATGTTGGTAACTTGATGGTTAAACTTAGGTAAAATTGTTAAGTAGGCAGGGACAATTTCATACCTATCTTTATATCACCCTCAGAATCTAGGTCAGTGACGTATCCAAAGCAAGTACTCAGTAAATGAATTGTTTGTTTACTGACTGATTGAAATTTATCTTTTGATATCCATCTACCCATCTCACTTTTGTAGGGGCAGAAAAGCTAGCCCATTGAGGGCACCGTCTGCTCAGGGCTTCTGGTGCCCTCTGACTGCCTCTACCATATCTGTAGCTCCCCACTTCAGTGTAACCCACAAGTCTGTCTTCCCTAACAGGTTTTTATATTCTGAATCTTTTGTTGTTGTTGTTTTTTTCCAGTAAGTGTCTGATTTTTCATGATCCCATCTGGGGTTTTCTTGGCAAAGATACTGGAATGGTTTGTCATTTCCTTTTCCAGTTCATTTTACAGATGAGGAAACTGAGGTAAACAGGGTTAAGGGACTTAGCCAGAGTCACACAGCTAGTAAGTGTCTGAGGCTGGATTTGAGCTCAGGAAGAGGAGTCATTCTGACTCCAGGCCCAGCGCTCTACCCACTGTGCCACCAACCAGATTATCAAATCTATACCAGTCTTGCTAAATCATTAGCTAGCTAATGACATAAGCAGTACTTAAAAGATTAATGTATTATCTCTCCAAGATGACATATTTACATTGTTACTTCTCCTGTCAATATGTTCCAATTTGGCCTCAGACACTAAGTAGCTGCGGAACTCTCGTCAGGTCACTTCCCCTCTGACTGTCTCAGTTCTCTTGTTTATAAATGGCATAATAATAGCACCTACCTTCAGGGTTGCTGTGAAGATAAAAGGAGCTAGTATTTGGAAAGTATTCTGTAAGCATTAAAGTGCTAGATAAATGCTAGCTATTTTTAAGAACCTACTATGTGCTACACACTGTACATGGTGCTGGGGATCCAAGTGCAAATAATGAAACAATTCCCTCCTTGCATGGAGCTTACAGCCGACTCAGCGAGAGCAGTACATAGAAAAATGTATCCATCATAAATACAAAGTAAACAAGTCCAAATCTCTCTCTCTCTCTCTCTCTCTCTCTCTCTCTCTCTCTCTCTCTCTCTCTCTCTCTCTCTCTCTCTCTCCCTCTCTCTCTTCTCTCTCTCTCCTCTTCCTTCCTTCCTTCCTTCCTTCCTTCCTTCCTTCCTTCCTTCCTTCCTTCCTTCCTTCCTTCCTTCCTTCCTTCCTTCCTTCCTTCCTTCTTTCCTTCCTTCCTTCCTTCCTTCCTTCCTTCCTCTTTCTTCTCTCTCTCTCTCTCTCTCTTCCTTCCTTCCTTCCTTTCTCTCTTTCCCTCTTTCTTTCTCTTTCTTTCCCTTTCTTTCTTTCTTTCTTTCTTTCTTTCTTTCTTTCTTTCTTTCTTTCTTTCTTTCTTTCTTTCTTTCTTTCTTTCTTTCTTTCTCTCTTCCTTTCTTCCTTTCTTTCTATTTAACTTTCTATGTATCTATCTTTCTATCTATATGTTAAATACAAAGGAGTTTGGAAGGGAAAGCACTTGCAGCTGGAGGGATGGGGAAAGGCTTCATGCAAAAGATAATGCCTGAGCTGCACCTTAAAGGAAAGGAGGTAGAGGTGATGGAGGGAGAGCATTCCATATTTGGATGATGCCCAGTAGAGAGGTCTCTTGCTACAATGGAAAGTGCACTGAATGTGTATTGAGAAAGCCCGAGGGATAAGTCTCCACTCTACCCGAGAGATTCTAGGCAACTCATTTCATCTCTCTGAGCCTCAGTTTCCTCCTTTGTAAAATGGGGGACAGTCAAATTTGTGCTATCAACCTCACAGAGTTGTTGTGAGGAAAACATTTTTGTAAACCTTAAAGTATGATTGTAGTTTCAAAAGCCATACTCCACTCTCTTTTTGAGGTGTGGAGATGAATGGAAGCTCTTGAAGGCTATCGGTTATAAAGTAAAGACTCTCTCAAATGGGAAAGATTTTGAATCCTGTGGCAGCTAAGTGGAGCAGTAAAATACCGGATCTGGAGTCTGGAAGTCCTGAGTTCGAATCCTGGTTCAGATACTTGCTAACTATATGACCTTGAACAAGTCATTTCATCTCTGTCTGCCTCTGTTTCTTCATCTGTAAAAGGGGGATAATAGTAGCATCTACCTCCCAGACTTGTTGTTAGGATCAGGTGCTTGTAAAGCATTTTGTAAGCCTTAAAGTGCTATATAAATTGTTATTTAATTGTTAATTGTTATTACTAGCCTGGTGATGGGCCATATCCCTGTCAGACAAAGGCCAGCATAGCTAAGCTCCAAGAACGGTACCTACAAGGTTCGTCTAGAGGCAGTTAGGTAGACTATTAGATAGGATACCAGACTTGGAGTCAGGGAGATCTGAGTTCAAATCCTGCCTTAGTCACTTTTACTAGCTGTGTGACTATGATGCCCTTAGCCTCAGTAGTGCCTACTTCATAGGGTTATTGTGGGCATCAAGTGAGATAAAATATGTAAAGTGCTTTGCATCCTTAAAATGCTACAGAAATGTTAGTTATTATTAATTTTATCTATTTACAGCAGCCTTAGTACTAAAGTCAAAGAAGAATTTTTATCAATGTTAATAGAGTGCCCACAAAGTGGTATCATGGAGCCTGGAAGAATTGAAATGAGTCTAGAAATTAGTCATTATTATTATTAGAGAGGAGGCCCTGGTGGTAAAGCATAGCATAGGAACCAAGGAGGGGATCCTTCTAACTTGCTGTTTAAAAGACAGAAAAAGATCGACCCTTTCATTCACAATAATTCTCATTTTCTTTTCCATCCCAGCCCTCAGAGAGGCTCCCTGCCTTTGGGAGTTTCTCCAAGTTAGACAGGCATGCTTATAGATAGTCATCATTGAGACCTGGCTGTGCTACTTTCTACCTGAGTGACCTTGGTCCCAGCATCCTAGAAGAGACCTGCAAGGGACCAAAGAAGCCACTGAGGCAAACCTCCTTATCAGTCCACAAGTATTTTTATTTTGTTTTGTTTTTGGCTAGGCAGTCGGGTTAAGTGACTTGCCCAGGGTCACACAGCTAGTAAATGTTATATGTCTGAGACCGGATTTGAACTCAGGTCCTCCTGAATCCAGGGCCAGTGCTCTATCCACTGTGCCACCTCGCTGCCTCCTCACAAGTATTTATTAAGCACTTACTGTATGCCAGGCACTGTGGAACAGGAACAGAGAATGAAGCAATTTGTCACAACTGAACCTGGAAGAGATGAAGTGGCTTACCTATTTACAGAAATAGTAGGTGATGGTTGTAGGATTTGAACCCTTTGAGAGATATATATACATATATATACACACACATACATACATATATGTATGTGTGTATATGTATATACATGTACATAGGTGTGTGTGTATACACACACACACACACACATATATATATATACATATATCTATATATCTATACCTATATCTATCTATCTATCTATCTATCTATCTGATCCTTTCATTCCAAAACCAGTAAGGGATCTTTCAAGCTTGCCGCATAGGTAAGTCATTTACCCTCTTGGGTAACTGTGTGGCTATGGGCAAATCATTTCACTTTTCTTGGCCTCAGTTTCTTCATCTGTAAGATGGAAGATTCCAGATATGCTGTTTTCTGTGACGTTGGGCAAAGGGGTATGAATGGGGAGGGGTATGTTTGAAGATAAGTGGTACAATTCAAGCCCCTCCTGTTACAATAGTTGGCACTACCTTCCAATGGTGTCATTGGGAAAACTCTTCCCCTCACATTATGTAGTCATGGAGTCACAACAACATTGTACCATCTGGAATTTACAGAGATGACCTTAGATTACCTCTAAAGTTCCTGTCAGCTACAAATCCATGATTGGAATGATCCAAAAGGGCACAGTATTTCCTAAACTCATCTAGTTCTAATCCTAAGGTCAGGATGGACAAACCAATGATCTAATACTCGGTGTGGCAAGATGAATATGAGAACTGAGGACCCCATGGAGAGCTCAGTGACCTAAAGCGATTGCAGCAAAGATTTGTGACAAACTGTTGAGCCTACCTAGCTTGGATGCGGTGAGCTGGAGGGAGTCTCCTTCAGCTTTGAAACGCCCTCTGCTGGCTGGTCTATGGAGTGGGTAGGTGTTCAAAGCAGCCCTCAGAGGAATGGAGCCTTTATTTAGATTGCTGATAAGCTGCCACATCCTGTGATGTTTGGTGTGAAGGTGTCAAAGGGGGCTGAGGATAAATTGCACATTCAAACACCTTTGATGACAATAGTCTGCACTTCCTTTCCGTGGTGTCATTGGGAAAACTCTTCCCCTCACCTCATGTTGTCATGGAGGTATAATAACATTGTGCCTCCTGCATTGATTTCCACAGTATTTCATGTTTATCTTTGATACGAGTGACCCTGTGAGTGAGGAGGTGAAGGTGGGACTATTTCAGAGGATTATAGAACTAGAGCTGGGTGGAATCTCAGAGGTCCCCTCATTTTGCAGATGAGAAAATTGAAGCTTAGGGTCAAGAAGGTAGTAAGCAGCCAGGCTTGGATGTGAATGTAGTTGGTCTTCTTTAGAACTAAAGCCAGCATGCTTTCTATCATGCCATATGACCTCTAGAAGAAGCTAGATCATGCAATAGACAGAGTGAGGAAGCTCTGAGTTCAAATACAACCTCAGATACTTACTAACTATGTGACTCAGGGCAAGTCACTTAAACTCTTTTTGTTTTGGTTTCCTCAACTGTAAAATGGGGACTATAATAATACCTACTTCATGGGGTTGTTTCGAGAATCAAAGGAGATAATATTTGTAAAGCACTAAGCACAGAGTCATGGGGCTTAATAAACGCTTATTTCCCCTTGCTCTTTACAAATGAGAATGAAGCCATGGATTTTCTGGAGCTGGTTCCAATAGGCTTCTGAGAGTTAATTGCTAAATATTCAGTGTAAGCTCTTATACCCTGGAAATTGGCAAACTATAAACCAGAACTTGATTTGTTGTTTTGTAAATTATTTAGACTTAAGAAAATGATTGAGAAAATGTCAATGATGCAGATTAAACTTAAAGCTGTGTCTTGGGTATATTTTTTCCACCAGAGAGCTGGCAATCTAGCACTGACCGGCATACCCCTGACTGGGTCACATGGTCACAGAATTGAAACTGGAGGCTTACCTATATGAATGGAATCACATGGAATATACAATGATGACATATATTTTTGGATTTCTAGATTCATATAGATAACATGTTTTTATAAGAATAAAAATGACTCCATTTGCATGTATTTATATATGTACATTATGCGCGTGCGCGCGCACACACACACACACACACACACACGGCAATTGAGTTTAAGTGATTTGCTTACAGTCACACAGCTAGTAAGTGTCTGTGGCTGGATTTGAACTCAGGTCCTCCAGATTCCAGGGCTGGTGCTCCAGCCAGTGCACTAATAAGCTGACCCCTATCCATCTATATTTATTCCCTGTGCATATACACATACATTTATAGATTCCTGTAAAATATGGGTTACCTGACTCTTAGCCCTAGTGCTTTCCCCAGGAAGCCACATTACCTTGTAGAGGTAAGTACTATGAAAATTTGAGGTGTGATGGCTTTCTACAAGGCAGCCTTGGTTTTACACCAATGAGTAGGGAGAGTCGAAATGGTTTTTCTTAGTTTTCTAAGTAAGCACTTAAAGGTAGGATTCATTATTTGATCCTCCTAATTAAAGAGCTGGATTAGGAAGAAGATGGTTAGATGGAAGGAGGGAAATGAGAGCCTAAGTGGAAAAGAGGGAGGAAAGGAGGGAGATGAATAGAGATAGGGATAAAGTTGTCAGCAGATCAAGAAAGAGGAGGAAAAAGAAAGTATGTCTATTAAAATGATCTAAGTATTTCAAGAGTCCAGCAGAACAAAAGAAAAGTGGATTTGTGACTATCCTGGTGCTGAGTGAAACCTGATGAAGCCCTTGCTATAGTTTTAAGCAGCTTGAGATGGATTCATTCTCCAGAAACCATTTTATTTTCCAATGATAAAAGTAATCAGAGCAGGCAGAATGAAGTTAGTAGTATTAAATCACTGTCATGGTGTACCCGAATATAAATAACTGTCCAAATGTCTCTGGCAACCCTAGAACAACTATTTAGGGATACATAATTTATGCCATGCAACAATCAAATCAAGGAAATACTCCTTGGCTAGCATGCTATGCTATAGCTGCCCTCTAGCAAGACAGTCCTTTGTTATGAATACATTGATGAATGTGGCATCTTTATTATTATCCAGGATTAAAGAGTTTCTTGTGGATGTCAAGCATGTGGCTTTGCCAAGTCTTGCTGAAAGTTTTGGAAACAGCTCTTGTGCAAACATTGTCCTGTCTCTGCTCTGAAAGATGATCTCAGCTCTTTATTAGATTTTGTCTTCTACTGAGTTGTGTTAGTGGGTTTACTGCTCTGCTTGTGCCAAGAGGAGAATTAGTGGGAAGTGGCAGCAACAGAAGGAACTGGCTCTCGCTTGGAAGAGGGGAGGTCTTGAATAACCAAGAACTTTGGGGTTAGGAGAGCACAGGTTGGGAAAAGTGATTGGATTCAAGTGGACTGATTTATCCTCTGTCCCCCACCAAACCCAGATTTCATTATGCCCAGGGGGGTTGTCAAGCAGTATTTATGAGGGTTATGCCTCAAATAAGAAGCAGCTTTGCCTAGTGGCTAGAAAGCCGCCTTTGAAATAAGTCCTGCCTCCGATACAGTGTGATGGGGGTAGGCACGGCACTCAATAGCTCAGGCAGCTCTCTTAAAACGAAGAACAAGTTTTGATTTATATTGGTATTTCCTAATACCACACGATTAAAAAAAGCTTCAAATAGAGGTAGAGAGTGGAATAAGACAGCAATACACATACATATGTGCATATATACACACATCTACATGCATATACATACATGTACATGCATATACATACACACAGATATCCCTTCCACATTGTGACTTTCATTATTGCAATATATCCTGGGTCAGCATAAGAAATCAAATGGGAATTTTGGGGAGATTTTGAGGAAGTTGAAGATGACACAAAAAGTTAAGAAACTCAGAAATGCATAAAATATATGTATAGTGTTGTATAATATCAACATATTTTATCTTTAAATACCATAATAATTCAGACTTCTCTGGTATAAAAATTTTTACATGGATTTTCTAGATCACAGGGGTACCTGAGATGGGAAAGGGATAACTGTATACTTAAGCGCAGTGAATAGGATACTGAAACTGGGATTGGAAAGATCTAAGTTTGAATTCTGACTCAGTTACTAGCTGTGTGTCCTTGGGCAAGTCACTTAAACTTTCTCAGCCTCAGTTTCCTCATCTGTAAAGTAGGGATGATAATAATAGCACCTACCTTAAGGTTGTTCTAAAGATAAAATGAGATAACAGAATAAAGCATTCTGCAAACAAAGTGATATATAATTGCTAACTGTAATTATTATGAATAACAAAAAAAATACATTTTCTCCTAGAGATTTGTCTTCTATGAGGTTTGATGGTTTTCTCATTAAACCTAGTATATATTTGAGAAACAAAACTTCAAAGTTGATTTATTTTGTAATATAAATGAAGCTTTGAAATCTTAAAATGTGTTATGTTTTCCATGATGGATTAAAACAATTTTTTTTAACCCAGCCAGATTTCATCATGTAGAGAGTGTACCCATGCAGATCCATACCCTCGTTTGCAATTTGTAGCCTTAGAGAGTTGTCTAGGTCACAGAGCTAATAGATCAGAGGCAGGGTATAAAATCTAGTCTTCCTGACTTTGAGGCCAGCTGTCTATACACCATACCATACTTATTCTCAAGACAATTTCTCAGTAGTGGAGTTAGACTCTGGAATTACTCTCCCTAGTAATATGTAACAGAGAAGAGGATTCATCTAACCCAAAACATCCTACCTCTGTGTGGCATGGATGGATGTCTGAACTGGGACCTATAAAGTCCTTTTCCATAGCTGCAAAGGGAGACTGGCTTCTGCTTCTGTGGTGAGTAGATGGAGAGACATGGTGGACTGTTAGTAAGTAGCCTAGCAGACTAGAAGCAAGCAGACTCTAGCTCAGTCCTGGCTGGGTGATGACTCCAGGCTAGAATTACATCTAGCACATCTAGAATATTCATAGTTTAGGAATATGATCCTCTCTCTTTTAGGTGTTCAGAATAAAAGGTATTTTCTTTGGTCACTCTAAAGGGAAAGATAATGCTCTCACCATGTTAACTCACCATCCCACCAAAAGTTGGTTACATAAAAGATAATCATGAATAGCTAATGAACCTTTTTATCAAGGTGAGCAACAAATAAAAATTGGAGAAGTTATATAGCTTAGAGTCATAAATAAATACATAAGAGTAAATAGGCTGTCCAAATGAGAAAGGAGCCCAGCTTAATCAAGGAGAGGGAATGATCCCAATGGGGATAGTTTACTTTTAGCGGTCTCTTAGGTTGCAGGTGCTGGAAGTCAAGGGAAATGTTGACTTTCCACATGTCCATGGTTGTAGGGAGATCTCTCATCTGCCATTCAAAATTTCACCTTCTCTCTCATCCTATTTCACTTGAACTCCCCCTATGCTTCTCCCAATATCCTTTTGGAATCCAAACAAGTCTGTTCTTCATTTATACAGATACAATATGTGGACTCAGAGGTCTCTCAGTCAATAAGAAATTACATGTTTCTAATGCCCCCTAACATACCTACACATGCACAAAGCATGCAGTGCCACAGGGAAATGTGTATATACACACATGTATGAAGCATGTAGTGCCACATTGTCTCAGGAAATTGTCC
Source organism: Phascolarctos cinereus (assembly GCF_003287225.1). Lineage (NCBI taxonomy): Eukaryota > Metazoa > Chordata > Mammalia > Diprotodontia > Phascolarctidae > Phascolarctos > Phascolarctos cinereus. The sequence goes on along the minus strand of NW_027556098.1, from coordinate 83,944,966 downwards.
CAGACCTGGGGATTGTGGTTTTAGTAGAACTGGATTGTACTAGCTGTGTGACTATAAGCAGGTCAGCCCACATCTCTGAGCTTCAGTTTTCTCATCTGTAAACTGGAGACAGTAATACTTGCTCAGATTATTTCACACAGTTGTTAGGAGGAGAGCATTTTATAAACCTTAAATAAGTTACAAGTGCTAAAATTCCTATTGACCAAAGGGAAGGACATTCATTCACACTCCAGGAACTTAAATGGGGTTGTTAAATATTGCTACTGGTCTACACATAAGTGGACTGGAACAACTATACAATTGTGTAAGATATAAACATACATTTGTACTAAGTCTCAACTCAAACCAGTTGAGGATATATTCCTTTGCAGTCTTTCAGAAAGCTACTTGATTTAATACACTATGAGATCCCTCCTAATTTAGTCCTTAGGTTAAAAAAAAAACTAATAGCTGAAATTTACAGAGGACTTTTAGGTTTGCAAAGGGCTTTACATGTATTATTTCAGCTGATCCTCGCACTAGCCTTTTGAAGAAAAGTATTATTAGTATCATTTTAGAGACATGGAAAATAAGGCTTTGAGAGATTGTGGTCTGCCCGTGGTCATATACTTAGATTCTGAAGATCACCTGGCAAGCTAAGGTACCTGACAGTGAAGTCCTTTCTCTAGCTGAACTGCCAGACATTCAAACTATTGCAGAGAGTGCAATTCCATGGACTGGCCATGTTGTTTGAATGCCAAAAGCTTGTTTGCTTAAAAGACTATTTTATAGAGAACTCATACAAGGCAATAGCTCACATAGAGATCAGAAGTAGTGATACAAAGACATTGTCAAGGTCTCTCTGAAGAACTTTAGAATTGATTGTAGGACATGGGAGACACTTGCTCAAGACACTATACTCTATGAGCAAAGCAGATTTCAGTAGCTCAAAAGAAAAGTGAGATGAACAGATTTAGAGACATCTCCACTCCAAATGTTCATATGGATATTGGTGTCCAAACTGTGGCAGAGCCTTCTGAGCTTGTATTAATCTGATCGGCTGCAGTTGGACACAGTGTACTTTGACCCCAACATAGAGCTAGACTTTAGACTTTCTGTGGCTGAAAAAATTAATCCTTTATGCCCTGCAGTTGACCCCAGGTAAGCTCCCCCAATTTAGCTAGTCCACAGTGCTCAGATGATCATGTACCTGCTGCCAATGTTAATGGGCATCATGGCAGTCATAACAGAGTCCACACTTCCTAATGATGTATGAGGCCACTAATTATCAATAGATAGTGTTTGGAATTTCTAACCAAGGGCAAAGAAAAACAATTGGTAATTCTGCTGTGAGATGGCTTGGGGCTTTCTTGCCTTGAGCCTGCTCTAGGGTTAGTGAAGTTGTAATGTGGTCAAAGTATCCTATGATTAGACTATTTAGACTATCCTACTACTATTTAGACTATTTAAGCTATTGCGGGCAGTGGGCATGATCAAGTATAGGTTTCTGGGCAATATTTTACATCACAAGCAACCCCAGGGTGTTAGGTGTTAGTAATAACAGCAACAAAATGAATAATAGTGGTGGAGTTATCATTTCTGACTTGTCTCTATTAGAAAAGGTTAAAAGTCATTTGAAGAGGAATATACAAGCATACTCCTGTCCACTGATGAAAGAGGCAGGATGGTGTCACAGAGTCCTGGACTTAGAGTTAGGAAGATGAGTTCAAATCTCACTTCTGATAGTTACCAGCTGAGTGACCTTCAACAAACCATTTAACCTCCAAGTCTCAGTTTCCTTATTTGTATAAAGAGGTGGGTGGACTAGAGGTCTCTAAGTCCTCTTTTGTTTCTTTATCTATATTCTTATAGTGGGATACATGTTGTATTTGTTGTTGTTATACAGTCTGACTCTTTGCGACCCCATTTGGGGTTTTCTTGGTAAAGATACTGGAGTGGTTTGCCATTTCTTTCTCTAGCTCATTTTACAGATGAGGAAACTGAGGCAAACAGGGTTAAGTGACTTGTCCAGGGTCGAGATTTGAACTCAGGTCTTCCTGACTCTAGGCTTGGTGCTCTATCCACTGTGCCACCTCACTGCCCGTATATCAAATGTAAACTCTTGAGAGTAGGAATGGTTTTATTTTAGTTTTTGTATTTCCAATCTCTGGCATAAAGCATAGGCTATGTCCCCTGCAGATAGGTGCTGAATTGGATTGGATTGAGTGGGGGCCGATGAATGGCTCTTGGCCAATTTTCCGTCCCTATGAACCATTAAGAGTGTGTAATGGTGTAACTAACTTGCAGATATCCCAGCCTCTGAGAACTGATATGTAGTGATTTTATTGGTTAGAGAGCACTGTAAAAGACAGTACTTTCAGGACAGGAAGGGTTGTATTACTCTGGGAATTTGATGTCTAACACATCCTAAGCTGACGTATAAGTTAAATGGTACAGAATAAGACTGGCTGCTTGGTCTACTAAGAAGTTATTTATTTATATAATCTTTTAAACAGCTACAACCCTTGCTGTGTAATTGAATGAAGTTTTACTATCTATTCTTCCTCCAAGGAAGCTAAGTAATGTCCCTATTAATTATAGTAGATTATTGTTTCATTTTCGCTTTTAGTCTTTTTAATGTATTCTGACATCATGTAAAAATTCAATTCAACAAATTTTTGTCAAATGCCAGCTATGTGCACCTGTCTTTTGCAACAAGAAAAACAGTTAAGCAAAACAAACTGTCTCTGATGGCATCTGTGACATTTAGCGCCTCCTCTCTATTAAGACGTGGGAGGTTTGTTTCATAATTTATTTATTCTCTAGGACAAAGTTTAGGCATTAGAATTAATCAGAGTACAGCCATTTTTGGTCATTTACACCATTGTAGTAATTCTGTATATATATATATATATATATATATATATATATATATATATATATATATACACACACACATATGCCCTGTAGTTTGATTTCTTGGTCTAAGGGTGTGAACAGTTGTGCTTTTTCTAGCATAATTCTGAATTATTTTCCAGAATGCCATATGTATACACACATATATGGTATATATGGTATGTATATGTATGTGTATATACACATACATACACATACTCACATACATATGGTAGTTTGCCCACAAGGGAGCTGCTCTTACCTAACTCAGCTGGATACTTCTCTAACTTGGTGGATCCATGATTTCATTGCTGTGAGTACCTTCTCCATCAATAGTGATCACAACCTATGTAAACTTTGTCATCTTGTGTAATTCTTATCTACGTCCTTCCACAAACCCTTCAGAGATGACCTATGCATTGGAGGCCCTCTCCTAGAACTTTGAGTATTTCATGGCTACCAGTGCATCTCTTAGGCTATTTATCCATTACCACTTATTCTTGGTACAGGATTGTCTCACCTTTTCCAGTTAATAATAGCTAATAATAACTAACGTGTGTGTGTGTGTGTGTGTGTGTGTGTGTGTGTGTGTGTACATATCTGTATGGCAGCTAAGTGGCACAGTGGATAGAGTTCTGGCCCCGGAGTCAAGAGGACCTGAGTTCAAATCTAGCCTCAGTCACTTACTGGCTGTGTGACCCTAGGCAAGTCACTTAATCCTGTTTCCCTCAGTTCCTCATCTGTAAAATGATCTGGAGAAGGAAATTACAAACCACTCTAGTATTTTTGCCAAGAAAACCCCAGATGGATTCACAAAAAGTTTGATCTGACTGAAACAAATGAACAACAACATATATGTATGTATACTTTAAGGTTTGTAAAGTGCTTTTCAAATTTTATCTGATTTGATGATCACAATGACCCTGTGAGGTAGATGCTATTATTATCTCCATTTATGATGATGAAATTGAGGCTGAGTCACCCAGAAAGTGTCTGAGTCTTCATCTGAACTCAGTTCTTCCTGACTCCAAGTCCAACACTCTATCCACTCTGCCAAGCTACCTCTAATCGATCAGTATTTATTAAGTAGTATATACTGGGATACAAATACAAAAATAGAACATTCCTTGGTGGTGTTTTTTTTTTTAATACCATTTCTTGAAGGCAAGTCATTATGGGCAATATGTTGCAGCCTTCCAACTCTGATGACTCATTGTGGTGTGGAGGTGACTTTTTCTTTTTTCTCTGTTATTCACCTGGGACTCTTGGCCTTTTCTCAGGTAGGGACACAGTGTAACTATTTGTGTTCACACAAAGAATTTTTTAATTGAAAAAAGGAAAACCAGAAATCTTCCTTCCCTGATATTTTCTTGTAGGGATTTATCACTAATGTGTAAATGAATGTTTAGATTGGACTTCTCAAAGTAGTCAACTTCATCTTCTCGAAGGTAATAAAATTCCTCTGGAATAGTCACATGGAAAAATAAAAGTCAGTTTTAAAATTTCAGTCTTTTCCCCTTTGAAGGCTTTATTCTTTGTGGAAAATTATGCTGAAAACAAGGCTAAGGTATTAAAAGCAAATAATGGTTTCCCTGCTGGGAACTGTTAGAAACATCACCTTGCAGCTACTGATGTCAATGTTTCAGGTTGGATTCTAATGGCTTTCTGAAGAAAAGTATTGAAGCATATGATGACTCCTCAGAGTAAGTATCAGCAAAGCTCTCTGTGAAAATGGCAGCTAGTCCAAAGAACATTTGTTTAATGCAGTCTGCAATTGCCATGGTTGTCTGGCAATAGCAATGGAAATATTAAGAATGTATACACAAGACAGTACCAACCAATGGATGTTATGTGATCAAAACTACTCTCCTTGGCATTAAGATTATTATCAATCAGTGCCAAATGGCTTGGATGATTATTGCTTTTTGTTTAGTTTGAGATCCCATAATGCTAGGTCTCTTTTCTTTCTACTTTTTCCCCTATTAGTCCCTTGAGATTCTTGATCTTTTGTTCTTTCACATGAATTTTGTCATTATTTTTCCTAATTCCATAAACTAACCCTTTTGTAGTTTAACTGGTATTGCATTGAATAAGTAAATTAATAGGCAGTATTGTCATTTTTATTATAAGGGTATAGCCCAACCATGGTAGAATGATATCAACTCAAGTTTTAGTTCTATCTTTATTTCTGTAAAGCACATTTTGTAATTATATTCACATTATTTCCTGGTGTTGATGGGTAGATTCCCAAATGTTTATACAGTCTGTGGGTATTTTGAATGGAATTTTCTTTCTTTGGATTCCTTTGATTTTTGTTGATAATAGACAGAAATGTTGATGATTTACCTGGATTCATCCTTTACCTTGAAGCTTTGTCATTATTTCAATTAATTTTTAGCCAAATTTCTAGTGTTCTCTGAGTCAACCAATGAATCACCTATAAACATTGATCATTTTGTTTCCTCCTTGACTATGCCTAGTCCCTTAATTTCTTTTTCTTCTCTTATTGTTATAGCTAGCTTTTCTAAATCTATATAAAATAATATTGGTGATAATGGACATGCTGGCTTTAAACTTGATCTTTTTTTGCTCCTCTAAGATTTCTCCAGTGTAGATAATGCTAATCTTGGTTTTAGATATATACTGCATAAGGAGTAGTCCATTCCTCTGATTTTTAATATTTTTAAAAAAAACACACGAATGAGTGTCATATCTTGTCAAAAAAATTTTTCTTCATTTATATAATTATACAACTTTCATTGCTATTAACATAATCTATTATGTTTATAGTTTTCCTAATATTGAATCAGCCACACATTCCTTGTATAAATCCAACCCATTCATAGTTTTTTTGGTATGTTGTTGTAACTTCTTCACTAATATTTTATTTACTATTTTTCTTCAGTGCTTATTATGGATATTTGTTTATATATTTCTTTCTCTGCTTTATCTCTTCCTCATTTCAATATTAGTACCATATTTGTATCATAGAAAAGTTTGGTAGGTCCTTTCTCTCCCTACTTTTGCAAATAATTTATGATATGTTAGAAATGATGGTTCTTTGAATGTCTGATAGAATTTTCTTATAAACCCATCTGGTCTTGTGGTATTTTACTTTAGGCTTTTCCAATGGTTTTAGTCTCAAGGCTTTTTCAATTACTTTTCTGATACTAGATTGTGTAAATTCTCTATTCTTTATTCTGTGAATCTGAGCATTTATTTCTGTAAATATTTATCCATTTGATTTATCAGTTTTGTTGGCATATAATATAATATAGTTGAACAAAATGTTATAAAAACAAAATTTACTTTTTATTCTGAATTGAATCCACAGCAAAAAAAAAGAACATTTCCTCACATAAATAGAATGGAAAAAGAGGATTATATATAGAAACACAAATCTCTATCATTTACTGCTTGTTTTTTAAATAAAAGTATATAATAAATTCAACACATTTCTTTTGACTTTGTCCTGGTTGTCTATGTTTCCTTTTGGACTTCCTTCTTTTCTCTGCTGTGCAGCTTAAAAAATGCTTCAATCACTCTATTTTCTTTTTTTAATATAATTGTTAATTTCCCTCTTCTTAGAATTCCCCATCCCCCGTCAAAAAAGAAAAACACAATTCTTATAATTAATATAACAACACAAAAATAAAGCACACATTTACCATATCCAAAAATCTATGTCTTATTCTGCATTTTGAGTCAATCATCATTCTGTAAAGATGTCAGTGGTGTGTTTCATCGCCAGTCATCTGGTGGCATGATTGGTCATTGCATTAATCAGAGTTCTTAAGTTTTTCAGAGTTGTTTTTCTTCAGCTGTAACTGTATGAGTGGTTTACATAAGTGTTTAGTAAACCAGAGAAGGAAAGAAATAGTACCGATTTGGTGTCATGTAGATGTAAAGATGTTCCAGACCTCAGAAGGTGTCTATTTGCAAAGAGAGATACCTGAAGGATGTGACATTCCCAAGGTTTGTCAGTCAAGAAGCATTTTTAAAGTGCTTTCCATGTGCTAGATGGACAGCTAGGTGGCCCAGTGGATGGAGTACCAGTCCTGGAGTCAGCAAGACTCATCTTCCTGAGTTCAAATCTGGCCTCAGAAACTTACTAGCTGTGTGATACTGGGCAAGTCACTTAATCCTGTTTGCCTCAGTTTCCTCATATGCAAAATGAGCTGGACAAGGGAATGGCAACCCACTCCAGTATCTTTGCCAAGAAAACTCCAAATGGGGTCATGAATTGTTGGACTGAACAACAACAACTAAATGTGATAGACACTGTGCTGGGTGCTGGAGATTCAAAGAAAGGAAAAAAAAAAATCTCTGCCCTCAAGGAAGCTACATTTTAATGGGGAGACAACATGCACATAATTAGGTACATGCAAGATATACACAGAGCAGAAGGAAGGTAATTTCACAGAGGAAGGCACTAGGAGCTGGAGTAACTGGGAAAAACCTTCTGAAAAAATAAGATTTGAGCTGATTTTTGTAAGCATTCAGGGAGGGAAAACATTCCAGGCATGAGGACAGGCAGGTCAAATACATGAAAATAAGAGAAGGGGCAAGGATGTGCTGAAAAATGTTTAACCATTGGCTCTCCTTCAAAAAAGTTTACATGACACATTTTAAAAGTTCAATTTCAGCATTATTAACATTTTCCCATTCCTTTGTTACATATAGACAATAAACAAAACAATAAATCAAGTCCTATTTTGATTTATTTACTTGATTTGAATTAGTATTTGCTGATTTCTGTGGAGTACGTTTTCAAACTGAAAATTTAACAGTTTGCTCTGGGCAGCCATTCTGAACTGGCTTCAGCACATACCTGAGATGGTGTGTGCAAGGAACAAAAAGAAGGCTGGGTAGGGAGTATCAGAGATAATATCTGAACCCAGTTCTTCGTACTCTTTTGAGTGTAGATATACAAGCCTTCTTGTTCTTTAGAAAATGCTTAGATTGTGAACCCTTTGAGGGCAGGGATGGTCTTTGCTTCTTTTTATATCCCCATCACTAGCAAAGTGCCTAGTACATAGTAGGTACTTAATAAATGTTTATTGACTCATTGATTGGTTCTTGTCAGTTATCAGTTAACTTGTTAAGTGGGAGGATTAATTCAAAAGTCTTAACTGCCCCCCAAAATGTACTAGAAATATAAACATAGTCCATGGTGGGAAGTTAACAGATGTAATCAAACAAGTCAAAACTGGTTAACATTCCAAAGAGTTGCAAGTGGAGCAGGAATGGGAGGTGAGGTGAATGCCTTCTAACTCTTTTCTACAGTTGACTTCTCCCATCCACAGTTGACTTCCCTGATGGACACAGTGTGAACTTGGCCATTGTCATGGAGAGCAAAGAGGGTGCCAGTGGCGAGTGATCTCAAGCTGAAAGAAATGCCGGGGAAGATAGAAGGAGGTACCAGCCATTCATGCCCAGGCACAAAAGCATTCTAGGACCCATCATCCCACTGAGGTTGGGCAACTGAGACAATAGCTCAACAACACCTGGTCATGGACCTTCCAGTGTTCTGGCTAATCCCTTCTCAGACCTGTCATTCCTGGTTTGGACCTTTTCCTTCAGCTGTGGCCTCTTACTTGTGATGTGGCACTCAAAGTTTTGCTGTGACTAAGTCCAGACCTGTTACCACTGTTGGCATCCTTCATGAAAGTTGGAAACTGGAAACTAACTTGACTGGAATCACTCAGTAGATCTGACTCCATAGGTTTATCATCACTTCTTTCCCTGTTTTGAGGTGCGCTATATGTGTGCTCAGAAGAAGCAACATGAAGCCTCGAATGAACTCACAAAAACACTCAGGAGGAGCGTTGCCTCCCACTCCCAAGTGCCATGATAAGCAGCAGAGGATGGTACCAAAAGCCATCATCATGGTGGCTTAAGTGCCTCCCAGCAAAGACCTTTAATGGTCTTTCCCTTGCATTACTCCATTAATCACCAAATGCTTTTCCAATACCAACTATGTACCCTTATGCTATATCTCCAAACAGTGGTCAGTATTCACTATCAATCACCAGTTTTCTGTTCCTTGGCAGCCTTCTTGCTATCTAGTTTCCTTAAGTATTCTAGGGTAAATTTCACAGCATTAGATTTCCCCCACAGAGTTGGGATGTCCACTGCACAATGCCAATTTTTGGTAATAGTCTTGACCTCCCAGGCCCACAGGACCCCATTGACCCTGCTAAATCCACATCCATGACTTGTCTTCCTGGTTTTTTATGTTGGATTCTTCAAAATGGATTCTGACCTCTATTCGGCTAGGTCCTTCATGGCTATAACTCTGTCTTGCTCTCCATATTGGGGAAGATTTAGTCAGCACCGTGGACTCTACTTAGGGCCCATAGTAGACTTTGAATTTAGTCCTGATCTGGAGCAGGGCTGGCGGATCCAATACATTCCATCAATTCAATTAAATGTAGTACATTTTTCAAGTGCCCACTATGTACAAGGCACTCTAGAAGGTGACAGGAATACAAGGACAGAAGAAATGACCAAACAAAACAATCCCAGCCTTCAAAAAGCTTACATTCTATTTGGGAGGAAATAACATATTCAAAGGTAAGCAAATTCAGAAATAATTGGGGGGAAGGGAGGGGAGTACTAGCAACTAAAAGTTATCCATAAACTCTAAGGACTAATCTCCTGACCCAGGGTTCTCCTCTTTTTCATTTTTGTTTTTTGCTTTTAGGCAATTGGGGTTAAGTGACTTGCCCAGGGTCACACAGCTAGTAAATGTCAAGTGTTTGGTCTGAGGCCAGATTTGAACTCAGGTTCTCCTGACTTCAGGGCCGGTGCTCTATCCACTGCACCACCTAGCTGCCCCTGGTTGTCCTCTTTTTCAATTGGTACTAAGCATTAAGTAAGGGAGGAAGCCATCTGGGAACTAAGAGGTGCCTTCTCTGATGAGGACTAAGAAAGTGAGGTTTATGTGCCTCTAAGCAGCCCATTAAAGATAATAAAAGTAATGAATAATATAATACTTTAAGACATTTTACATACATTATTTCATTTGATCCTCAAAATAACCTTGTCAGGTAGTTATTATTATCATCACCCCCATTTTACAGATTAGGAAACCAAGCCTCAGAGAAGTTTTTTTTTTAACTTGCCAAGAATCATGCAGTTAACATATGTTTAAGGTAGGATTTGAACCCAGGTCTTTCTGATTCCAAGTCTCTATTCACTATGTCAGACTGTCTTCATTAATTTTGTCTTCCTCACTCCCATCCCCATTCTCAAGAAAAATCAATTCAATTTAATTCAATTAGCATTCATTATACACCAGCTCTATTCTAGGCACCAGGAGAGATAGAGAGTTAGGATAAGGCATGATCTCTGTCCTCATGATCTAGTAGGAGATACACACACACACACACACACACACACACACACACACATACATATATATATATATATATACACCCATAAATATATGCACATATACATATATGTGTATGTATATATACGTTTTCAGACAATGCATTATATTGTTATTATTATTATTACAACCACAACATAACACAACACATTGATGTATTAGCTCCCCTTTTCTCTAGGTTCTGTCCAAAGGTTTAAGTTACCCTTCTTAAACTTCTTATTCCTTGTGAACCTTCAAGGACAGCCCTGATTTTGCCTGCCTTGGTAGAGCTGGGAAGTCTGAGATTTGCAGAAACACTAACAAGCCTAGATTATTAATTCCTGAGGATCTAGGTTTAGGCTCTTGGGGTTTATTTTACTATCCACTCACAAAACTGAAGATTATCATTCCAAAGGAAGCTTTAAAATCCATATAGTGTGTTAGAGAAGATAAGCTAATTAAGAAGATCTTTAAAAATGTACGAGAACAATTTATTCTTGGTTATCTTTTTCTCTCAGTGTGAAGGAGAGAGCAGCTGGGACCTAGAAATAGCCACAGAAGGTCATTTGGAGCCTTGATGGACTCAGTTCAGGACAAGGGAGACCGGCTGAGCTGAATATCTCAGACTCAGCTTTTTTAGCAATAGAATTGATTGAAAGCTTAGGTCAACCAAGCAACCTCCCTCTTCAGAGTGCCAGGAAAACCTCTTTCTGAAAAGGTCCAGGCAGATTTTGACAAGGACAGGGATCCTCTTTCTGGGAAGTAGACCTGCCTGATTTCTCTGAACGAAAATCTAATTTTTAGGTGCAGCTTCTATTCAGATACCATTCCTGCATCACATCTGCTGCTACTCTCCTAACCACACCTATGACCCTTAAGCATCCACTCCTTTCCTCAGTTTCTCAATAATGTTCAGATTCTCATTCCCTATCATACACACAACCAATATTTGGCAAGTCTGGAAGGAGAAATCAAGTGTGTATTCTTTGGAGGGTGTAGCCTTTGGCTGAACCTTCTGCTGAAGGGGCTCCAAGGATTCTCAATTCATTTGGGATGCAAAATATTAGCAGTTTAGTTTTTCAAATTAAGGAGCTGAGATAACCAAAGTGAAACAGTTCTGTGTGACTGATTCCTTCACACACTTTGCACACTCTCTGGGCTACACACCTGATTCTCCAGCCTTTCTCCACTGTGCCCCAGCAGTCTTTTCACCTTGGAAGATCACTCTGTCTCTGCAGCCTCTTCTTCTGATTGTTCTGATTGATCAGTTTCTCCAGGAACCTCCATTTTAAGGAAAGTGCCCAGACCAGCCATGGTCATTCCTTCATTCTTTGGGATTCTGCTCCTGACTTTTGGATTTCTTTCTATACCATGCCTCCCTTGACTCCCCTTTTTCAATTCCCCCATTGGAATGTAAACTCTTTCAGAGGAGAGACTGTCATTCTTTTTGCTTGCATTTACATCCCTAGGGCTTAGCACGATGTCTGGCACAAATAAGTGCTTAATAAATAAGTGTAGACTTGACTTGACACTTTATTTCAGGTTTATGAAAAGATTTTTTTTTTTTGTGATTTAGCATGTGAGCTTTTGGGATCAAAATGAGTAGCTACGTAATTTTCTGTGGCCATTGTAGAAATGATGGTATGTATTATGGACCCCAATTACAATTGATTCTGTGAATCTCTTTAGCAAATTTTATTCACTCAGCAAATCTGCAATTATTAAGAGAGATAGAAAGAAGAAAAGATTGAAAGGGGAGGTGGAATAGAGAATTTTTACCAACATTTTTAAAGATTTTTTCATCAGCTGGAAGTAAGAAACCCACATAACTGTCGCTATAACTCACAGTATCTTTCTTCTAGTAGTCAATTCCAATTTTGGCAGAGGGCAGTGGGAAGGATGGTGTACATATTCCTGGAAATTTCAGGGACACAGTTGTTCCTGAAGTTGTGGATTCAGCTGTTTCTTTGCCATAGTTCCTTAACTTTGGCTCTCAAAACTTTTGCCTGGATTTTCTGTATTCTGATAGCTATAAGAGCTTCTCAGTTGAATTTTAACAAATCCTAGAAATTCTTTCTTCAAATTATTCTAGTAGTCCTACTTCTTCTGAGTTTATTGATTTGGTGGGCCTTTCTTTATTTCTGTACACAGGAGCTGGTGGTGACAATCTATTCCCCAAAAAACATCAGGAAGCCTTCTGAGGATGGTTCATTCCTTTAACAAGCATTAATTAAGCACCTACTATTGTTAAAGTACTGTGCTAAGTGTTGGGAATAGGCATAGAGACTGAACTTGAGACTTATTGATATGGGGAACTGCCTGTACTCTCTGTAACTGTCTTAGAGAGTTGCCAAAGTGCTGAGAGGTTAAGGAATTTAACCAGTCACACAGCTACTATGGTTCAGAAGTGGGATTCAAACCTAGCCTGCTTGCTTCTGAGGACAGCTCTCTATCTTCTGTATGTGCTGTAAATACTGGGAATACATAGACAAAAGTAGAATGATCCCTGTCCTAAAGAAGGTCATTCTATTTAAGTGTTTCTGGGGAGGACGATCAGTATGTCATGATGGTATCTATGTATGCTAGACAGGAGTGGAGGTAGAGAAGGGAAAGGCCAATGGAGATTAGATTGTGAAAATTCCCCAGAGTATATCTAGGCTTTGGGATGGCTCTTCAGAGCCTCCTTCCTTTGGATACTGATCAATCTCTTATTAAAGCAATAAGTTTTAGGGGATTATAGGTGTCCTGTCTCACCTGGGCTGAGGTATATAGGTCAAGGATTCTCAAGTGCAAGGGACCTTGTCTGTAGTAAAGATATTAGTTCTGAGAAAGCCTCACCTGATTCTGAGGACAAAGTGAGTGTCTATATTTTGTAGCAAGGCTGGAAAAAGCCAGGCACCAGCAGGATACAGGAATTAAGGATGAAATTAGAGACTAAAGAAAAGACAAGGACCCCCTCTCTTTTCTCTCTCTACTCTATCATTTGGTGATCTTACTAGTTCCAAGACTTTAATTAGCATCTTTATGTTGATGACTCGGATCCAAGCCAGTCCCATTCCCTGTCCTGTGTGCTCTAGTTCCATATCATAAACAACCTAGTGAGCATTTTGAACTGAATGTCATGCAGACATTTTAAACTCAACATGTTCAAAGCACAATTCATTATTTTTACTCCCAAACCTAACCCTCCTGAGAACTTCCTAAGTGCTCTCAAGTGCATCACCATCATCCTGTAAATCACTCAGGCTCACCACTTTGATGGGATCCTCAACTCTTCACTGTCACTCACCCAGTTGGTAATCTTGTCCTTTCTATCTGCTCAACATCTTTTATATATGTTCCTTCCTCTCCATGCACAGAGTAATTACTCTTGTTTGGGCTCTCATTACTTCTCTCCTAGACTATTGCAATAGTCTCCTAATTGGTTTCCTGTCTCAAATCTCTCTGTATTCCAATCCATTCTCTGCTCAGCTGCTGAAGTGATTTCCCAACAGCATAGATCTCATCATGTTCCTTCTCCCCACCCGCCATACCCCACACTCAATAAATTTAAATGATTCCCTGCTACCTCTAAGATGAAACATTAACTATGTTGTTCGATATTTAAAATTCTTCACAACGTATTCTCTTCCAAATTTTTAGTCTTCTTATATTTTACTTCCCTCCATGCACTCTACTGTCCAGTCATACCAGCCTGCAAATACATACAAATAACATTCCATTTCTTTGTCCCTGTGTCTTTGCGCTGGCTGTCCCTCATGCCTAAAATGCTTTCCTTCCTCACCTCTGGCTCTTAGAATATTCAGCTTCCTTCAAGATTCTGTTCAAGCACCACTTTCTATGAAGGGCTTTTTTGGTTCCCCCCATGCCACCCCCCAGCCCCCTTGATTGTGCTTTTTCTTTTGTGGTCACCTTATATGTATTGTACATGTATCTTGTATAGATCTATGTATGTACATGTTGGTCCCCCCATAAGAATACTCACTGATTTCTTTCTTTTTCTTTTTTTCTTTCCTTCCTTCCTTCCTTCCTTCCTTTTCATTCCTTCCCTTTCTTTCTTTCTTTCTTTCTTTCTTTCTTTCTTTCTTTCTTTCTTTCTTCCTTCCTTCCTTCCTTCCTTCCTTCCTTTCTTCCTTTCTTCCTTTTCATTCCTTCCCTTCCTTCTCTTTCTTTCTTTCTTTCTTTCTTTCTTTCTTTCTTTCTTTCTCTCTCTCTCTCTTTTCTTTCCTTCCTTTCTTCCTTTGCATTCCTTCCCTTCCTTCCCTTTCTTTCTTTCTTTCTTTCTTTCTTTCTTTCTTTCTTTCTTTCTTTCTTTCTTTCCTTCCTTCCTTCCTTCCTTCCTTCCTTCCTTCCTTCCTTCCTTCCTCCTTCCTTCCTTCCTTCCTTCCTTCTTTCCTTCCTTCCTCTCTCTCTCTCTCTCTCTCTCTCTCTCTCTCTCTCTCTCTCTCTCTCTCTCTCTCTCTCTCTTTCTTTTTCTTTCTTTCTTTCTTTTTTCCCCAGCACTTACTTAACACAGGGTCTGACACACACGCAGCACTTTACAAATCCTTGTTGATGCAGAATTCTCTTCATCCAATCATTCTGGCCCATCTGCTGGCTCTTCAGCTCTAGGTTTCAGAATTAGCTCCACCTACACATGTTATTTGATCAGTTGTCAGCCTTACCATTCTTCTTACTGTCAATCAGCCATGTTAGGAACAATGGTGCATAATGGGCTACTAATTGTGAAATTGAAGGCCATAAGTACAGGTTACATGAGATTTTCCTTCTTTCTATCAAGTCTAAGGAGACGAGCTGGTACCTATCTTCAAGGGAACCAGGGAACTAGGAGGCAAATATACTGATATTGACCTGTGAATTCATTGGTGTAGAGAATGCCTTACTGTAGAAACTCTCTCCACTGCTACAGTTCATCACCTCTTCTGGAATTTATAGTTACCTGTGGCATTTGGAGGTTAAATGACTTGCCCAGTGCTGACTTGTCAATAGTACTGACACAAGCAGGGTTCAAACCTAGTTCTTCCTGACTCCAAGATAGAGGACCAGTGGTCCTCTATCAACTGCCTCTCTGATTGAGGATATAAACTCTCTGGAGATGTGATTTTTTTAGCTGACATGTAAGTTGATAAATTGTAGAATTATTTCTAAAAAATGTCCCTACATGAGTGATGAGAACTAATTTGTACAGGAGAAAATTTGTTTTTCATTCATGTCTATTGACTTCAAAAGAATTGGAGTTGGATTAAGTTGAGTTGGGCACATAATTTGAATCCATGACTTTTCAGCTTTTCTCTTCAGTTTATTTCCAGTGTTTAAAGAACTCATAAAACTACAGAATTACAGTATTGGGCAGGAACCCAGAAGCCACGTAATCTAACCTATTCTCATGGCTGTCCCCAGCTTCAGCTGTATAAAATGACAACAGAAAAGACCTTTCATCCAGAAAAAATGGAGCCCTGGGAGCCCAATGTGGGTGGATGCCAGGAGCACAGGAGCCCTGCCTATGTTGCTAAACTCTTACACATATCCTCTTTGAACATATCTAAAGTGACGAGGCTCCTACAGGCGTTGTTACCCATTGCTCTTCAAGGTCAAAGGCATTTTCTTCCTTTGTAACCTCTATGATACTCTGGAGTTAATACTGGAGTTGGAGTAAGAAGACCTGAAATCAAATACCAGATCTGGTGCTTATGGCCAAGTTCACTTTTTCCTCTCAGCCTCAGGTTTCCTTATCTGTAAAATGGGAACAGAGATTCCTCTACTCTTTTACTTTACTAGGTTGATTGGGAGGGGAAAAATGCTTTAGAAATATGCTACAGAACCTTGAGTCTGAACTATAAATTCATTATTTTCCTTAGTGCCCTATCCAAAGAAGGTATTTAATAATGTTCATTATAATTATGACTGGGCTACTTCCTATTTGGTTACATGTTTATTATGCCAATTTATTGTCTGCAATAGAGAAAGCTAAGCAAATGATTCTTCTCTAGATGAAATCTGATTTTAAAAGGTAAATTTAGTAATTATGTTTTCTACTTGGTACTCAGGCATTTTGGGGGTTACAAAATTTAAAAATATTGAAATAGAAATAGATGAGAGGGTCACCTAGGTTAGAGCACTGGACCTGGAGTCAGGAGGACCTGAATTCAAATCCAGCCTCAGATTCTTACTAGCTGTATGACCCTGGGCGAGTCACTTATCCCTAAATACCTCCTCCCCCAAAAGAAATAGATTGAGTGTAAATTCATCTGCTTAAGATATAGAGGCAAAGGGCCTGGGCAGGCTGCTTATTAACCTGTGTGATCTTGGGTCACTTAATCTCAGTGGGCCTCAGTTTTCTCGTCTCTAAAATGATGAGGATGGGTGGAATTGGACTAGAAAATCTCCAAGGTTTCTTTCAGATCTAAATCTATGTTTCTTTGAAACTATGGTACTTTTCATTGACTGGAAGCTTTGAAATCATAAAATAAAATTAGAAATGAAAAGACCTTCAGAAATTATTTAGTCCTAAACCTTCAATTTATAATTGAGGAATCTGAGACTCAAAGGAGTAAAGTGATTTGCCTGAGGTCACATAACTAGTTAGTGGTGGAAGAGGGACTTGATTCAATTATTACAAAACCAAAGAATCATAGATTTGGAGCTAGAAGTGACCTTAAAGATCATCTGGTCTAACTCCCTAAAGTCAATGAGTATTTATTAAGCATCTCTGTTGTTCAGTCATTGTTCAGTAGTGTTCAATTCTTCATGACATCATTTGGGGTTTTCTTGGCAAAGATACTGGAGTGGTTTGCCATTGCCTTCTCCAGCTCACTTGACAGGTGAGGAGACTGAGGCAAACAGGGCTAAGTGATTTGTGTAGAGTCACACAGCTAGTAAGTGTCTGAGGCTGTATTTGAACTCAGGAAGATGGGTCTTCCTGACCCCAGGCCTGGCACTCTGTGCACTATGGCACCACCTAATATATATGCCAAGTACTGTGCTAAGTGCTTGGGGACATAAAGAAAGGTGAAAAAGAGTGCCTGTCTTCAAGGAGTTCTCAGTCTAATGGGGGACACAACACACAAACAACTATATGCAAACAAGATACCCGCATCTTGGAGGGAAGCCTGGGAAAGGAAAGTATTAAGGGAGCTTGGGGAAGGAAATGGGCCTAGAGCTTAAAGTGACTAGCTCAAAGGCACATGGTTAGTAAGTAGCTCCCCACAGTCCCCGTCCAGTGTTCATCCCATCACATGCTATGCAGCATATGAGCAGTGACGTCCCTGAGGAGGAAAGAGATTATTTGTGGGCTGCACTCAGGTGTGCTGGAGCTGGCTTGAACTGGTGGAGAGAGCTAATTATTAAATTTCCAGGGTGAGCATTTACACTTTGGAAATCAGCAAATGTTACAGATAAGGGCCTGATTTATTATTTTGTTGATTGTCTAGACTTAAGAAAGTGATGAAGAAAATGTTAATAAGGTACATTAAAAGTGTGTTGTATGTATTTTTTTTCAGAGAACCAGTGGTTAAACAATTTCCCAGCATACTGGTTTTACTTTTCCCTGGAAATTTGGACCTACCAGAGTTAGGGAGGGACAGTTGGCGGAAACTGTTTAGAGACCTATCAGATAAGGCTTTGCACTCTATATTCCTAGATTCTTATCTACTTGTTACAGAATCTGGTTTTTTAAACTACTGGTTTCCATTTTGTACCTGATATTCCCAAGTTTGAATACATATGTACCCGTATCACCTGCAAGCAAACTTTCCTCAGGGATTGAAAAATTGCTTTTGCTTTTGTTAATGTGTCTAAGGCATGCAAATTTTAATAAAATATGGAGGACTATTGAAGTATCCTTTATTTAGCTCAGTGTGGCTGTAGGCTTGTTTATGCCGA
Organism: Phascolarctos cinereus; assembly: GCF_003287225.1. Classification (NCBI taxonomy): domain Eukaryota; kingdom Metazoa; phylum Chordata; class Mammalia; order Diprotodontia; family Phascolarctidae; genus Phascolarctos; species Phascolarctos cinereus. Next base: position 83,926,836 of record NW_027556098.1, on the reverse strand, counting down.
TCTCTGCTTGCAGCCTTGAACTGTGACATGCAACGATATATTAAGTCTTCAGCACTGCATAGAAAAAGGATATTAAGTTCCTGGCTCCTGGAGAAATACAAACATGACTAGCAATGCTGCTATCATTTCCTTTGAAATTCCAATTTGCTTTACTCTGAGAAAGCCTTCTTATTAAAGAAGCAGAGAGCACACTGTGCTGTGGATGAGTGGAATATGATTCTCCAAATAGGCCTTTTTTTTTTTTCTGATTATTTATTGCTATGGAGTTAGCCAGTGCTTTTTTGGATCTTTGGCCTATATTATTGTTTTGTAATTAAATGTTGGCTTCTGTAAGTGGATCATGCAGTCAGGCAATAAACATCTATTAGGCACCTACTATGTGCAAGGCATTTTGCCAAACACTGGAGATACAAAAAGAGGCAAAAGACAACCCTTGTCCTCAAGATGCTTACAACCTAGCAGAGTTAGGATAGTGATTTTTTCCAGAGGCTAGAATGGGCTGTTAGTCAGAAAGGGTTTGGGGGATGAACATTTTTGATAAGTGATTCAGAAGCACAGAAATAGTATATTCATTAAATTTTTCCCCTAGCTCTCCACTCTTCCTAATACTTCCATTACTGTTAAGGACACCACCATCTTTCAAATCACCCAGGCTCATAATCTAGGTGACCTCCTTGACTCTTCACTCTCTCTCACTCTTTGTATGCAGTTGCCAATTCCTGTTGGTCACTGCTCTACTTGTAGAGATATTATGCAGTAGGGGTGCTTGTGCTCATAAGTCTGGCTGAGATAATAGTCTATCTGTGTTTTGTTGAGCTTCACACAACCATGTGAAGGGTTTATGCTGATTTCTGTGAATTTCATAGGTTATGTGACATGACAAATAATTTCCCTGGGGTCTAAGATTATAGAGAAATGCCAGCGTCCTGGTACCACTTTTTTCTCTATGTATGATGAGAGGCAGCTTGGTATAAAATAGGGTATCCTCTTTGGAAACAGGAAGAGCTGGGTTCAAGTTCTGCCTTTGGCTGAGTGACTCTAGGTAAGTCCCTTAACCTCTTAGCACCCTACTCAACTCTCTAAGACAAAGTTGCAGAGCAGGTGCTCTATCTGCATCAGTAGAGAGAATTTCTTAATTGAAAGTGACTTCTACCAATGAAAGTACAGGTCAAGTAAAAAAAATCGATAGGAATATTTTACCATGATCATTTACCCTTGAAATACAATTTTAATAAAATCAATCAAAGTTGGAAGGGTTCATTTATTGCTCCTGAATTTCACCTGCCCTTATTTCTCCACTTTCTATGCCTTTCTTGTGATGCAACAGTCATGTTCATCTGCCAGTCTTCTTTCTATTCCTGCCAAGCAGAGGAGGAAAGACCTGTTTGGCAAGATGAATTACTTCTGTGTGATGTTTTGACAGATGAACAGAGTGTCTCCCAGGGAAGGAGACAACATGGTAGCAAGAATATATAAATCCAGATTTTTCATGGAGACCTTGGTAGAGTCTCAGTGCTCTAAGTAGATTTATGAAATGTTAATGCTAGAAAGGATCATAGAAATCCTCTAGACAAATACCCTTATTTTAGAGTTGATAAAACTGAAGTAGGGATGGGGGAGGGGTGGTTTGCTTAAGGTCAAATAGCTAATTAGTAAGAACCTAATCCAAGTCTTTTTATTCTCTGTCAGGAGTCAAGGCAACACGCATTTATTAGCCACCTACTTAGTGAGAGCTGAGAATGCAAAGAGAGGCAAAAACATGGTCCTTGTCCTCAAGGAGCTTACACTCTAAAGGGGGAGACAACATGCAAACAGCTAAGTACAAGCATTTTATACACACACGATAAATTGTATATTATCTCAGAGGAAAGGTACTTGCACTAAGGAGGATCAAAAGACTTTTTTTTTTAACAGAAGACTTTTAGCTGAAATTGAAGGAAGCCAGGGAAGCTAGAAGGAGAAAAGGTGGGAATTTTAAGTAGAAGGAGGAAATTAAAGAGGAATGCTTAATGCTAGGAAAAATACGGTTAGGTCATAGCTATTTATCCAAATATAGGAGATTAACAAAAATATTTTTGACTTGTAATTAGAGGAACATAAGGAGATCTTCAGATATAACTTCTACCAATGCAGAACAGCATCTACTCTGCAAATTATAGCCTTAGGGAGATGCTTGGGGAACAGAGAGGTTAAGTAATTTGCCCAGAGCTGGTTTGTGACAGAGGTGTCACCTGAACCCAAAATTTACTCAGTTCAAAGCCACTTTCTATCCACCATGCTGGGCTCTCCTGTAAATGGAAACACTTCTCAAAAAAAAAATCATCCTCAAAGCCAGATTGACCTTGGAAGATACCAGCTGTATGACCTTAACCCAGGGGTGGGGAACCTGTGGCCTCCAGGCCCCACCCCTGCAAGGCTTAACCTCTCTGTGCTCTAGGCTGCTCTCTAGGGGGGGGAAGGTGCTGACCTACAGAGGCAGAAAGAATTTCTTCTGGTAATTCCCTAGACCAATGAATTATCAGATCCAGTCCCTGTCTATTAATTTAATTAAATTCACCAAACATTTATTAAGCACCTATCATGTACAAGACACATTTGCTGAGATTAACCTAAATGGAAGAAAACTTCAGGTGGTTGTAAAAGAATGGAGCAAGCTTTGGGAGTAGTATAAGAAGACAGAAATTGCTCAGGTCATGTGGTCGAGGGCTATTCAGAACCATCCCGACCTCCTGAGGAATAGTGTTAGAGTGCCTGTAGGACTGAAATCCAAAGTGAGAGAATGCAGGTACTTTGTTGTTGAATAATTTTTCAGTTATGGCTGATTCTCTGTGATCCCATTTAAGGTTTCCTGGCAAAGATACTGAAATGGTTTGTCATTTCCCCTCCAGCTCATTTTACAGATAAGGAAACTGAGGCAAACTAGAGGAGGGTAATTGAATTAGTGAGAGAATACAGGTACTAGAGGAGGGTAATAGAATTTCTAAGGGCTTATGGTGCCCTCTGGGGGATAATAAAATATCCCTTGTTTTTACAGAAAGAGTTGAATGTCTCTTCTTTCTTGTTTCCTTAATAAGGTGACCTAAATTCTCTGCCTTCCTTTCCCCTCATACAACACACATACAGACAAAAACAAGAAAAATCTGAAGATTGTTTACCCTAGGGAAAGGAGGGGAGATGTGAATAACTTGAGAGATTTTTGCTCTTCTCCTCGATCTGGAGTCTCGAGGGAGGAGAAAGTCCAAGGGGCTTTTTCTGCCCTTTGGAAGGGAGGTGGAAGGAAAGGAACACAGAGATCCCTAACCTGAAGGGAAGAGAGTTGTAGGTGAGAGCAAAACCAGACTTCTTCTCATTCATCACACTCCAGGGAAAAGTAAAAAGAGAGCCATAAGGGTAATAATCTCCTTGACCATAGGAAGGGAAGGAAAAGATAGGAGCCTCAATAGGATTTTTTCCCCCAAGTTTTCCTCTAGCTTTCTTATTTGATTTTTAAAATCATTTTTGAAGGAAAAGGACCCATATGTACAAAAATGTTTGTAGCAGCTCTTTTAATGGTGGCAAAGAATTGGAAATTTAGGGGATGTCCATCAATTGGGGAATGGCTGAACAAGTTGTGGAATATGATTTTGATGGAATACTATTGTGCTATAAGAAATGACAAGCAGGATGCTCTCAGAAAATCCTGGAAAGACTTACCTGAACTGACGCAGAGTGAAATGAGTAGAAGCACAAGAACACTGTATACATTAATAGCAATACTGTAAGATGATCAACTATGAATGACTTAGCCATTCTCAGCAACACAATGACGCAAGATAACTCTGAAGGACTTATGGTGAAAAATGCTGTCTCTCTCCGGAGAAAGAACTAAAGGAGTCTGAATGCAGATTGAAGCATATTTTTCTTTACCTTATTTTTCTTGTTTTTTTTTTGTCTGTATTTTCTTTCACAACATGACTAATGTGGAAATATGTTTTACATGACTGCACATGAACCACCTACATCAAATTGGTTGCCTTCTGAATGGGGTGGGGGAGAGAATTTGAAACTCAAAATTTTTAAAAAACAAATTTTAAACATTGTTTTAATGTTAATTAAGGAAAAATACAATAAAATATTAAATTATAAATTTTTTTTTAGTTCTTTCAGGGCCTGAGACCAATTCACATTTTTCTTTGAGGCTTTGTATATAGTTGCTTTGATTTCATTGTCTTCTTATGAGTTTGTGTTTTGACCTTCCCTATTATCATATAACTTTCTCTTTCTTTTTTGTTTGCTCATTTTCCAGCCTATTTTATTTTATTTTTTTTTTACTTTTAACTTTAGGTTAAAATTGGGCTTTGCTCCTAGGATGGACGGAGCACTGTTCCAAACTTCAAGTTTTTCGTGCTGCTGTTTTCACAGCTAATTCTGAGGGTAATATTACATTACAATATCATACCACAACTTGTTTAACCATCCTCCAATTGATGGGCATCCCTTCAATTTCCAATTCTTTGCCTCAATTCCCTGACCTTCTAAAGAACATTCTTTCACTGGCAGCTAAATGGGGGATGTTTATTCTACCACTGCTTCTCATGATACAGCTACACTGGTCCACTTGTTGCCCTTCATACATGACTACCCATCTCCCAGCTCTGTGACTTTGTTCTGGATGTCTCTGGTGCCTGAAATGGTCTGCCCTTGTCACCTTCCTCCCCTCTGTCTCCTGACTTCCCTGGCTTCCTTCAAGGCTCAGCTCCAAATCCACCTTCTCAAAGAGGCCTTCCTCAATTCTTCCTCCTTGTTGGTGCCCCACTTAGTCACTTCCTTCCCAGATGACCTTTCATTTACCCTATATATAGCTTGTATGTACATAGTGATTTGTATGCCATCTTCTCTTTAGACTATGATCTCCCTGACATGGTTTTTCCTTTCTTTGCATCCCCTGCCCTTAGTAAGTGCTTAATAAATGCTTTTGGGATGATGACTGACTTATTCAAATAGCTAGTTGGTATCAAGTTTAACTAGGACATTTTGGGGAATACTGGACTTGGTAGCATAGCTATAAGGCATCATTTATCAATTATGATATTCACAAGAAGGGTATAGTTGATGATCATTGACTACCAATTGAATACCAAGTCCTATTGATGCCCTTTTTCTCATATATCACAATAATTTCTCAGTATTTAATTAAATAATAATAATAGCTGGTGTTTATATGGGGCAGCTAGGTAGTACAATAGATAGAGTGCCAGGCCTAGAGTCAGGAACACTCCTCTTTCTGATTTCAAATCTAGCTTCAGACACTTACTAGCTGTGTGGCCCTGGGCAAGTCACTCAACTCTGTTTACCTCAGTTTCCTCATCTGTCAAATGAACTGGAGAAGAAAATGGCAAAGCGCTCTAGTATCTTTGCCAAGAAAACCCCAAATGGTGTCACAAAGAGTCAGACATAACAGAAACAATTGAATAACAACATTTATACATCACCTACCATGTTGCAGGTGCTATGCTAAGTGCTTCACAAATACTATCTCATTTGATTCTCACAGCAACTGAGACACAGGTGCTCTTATTATCGCTGTTTTGTAGAGAAAGAAACTGAGCAGACAAATCGGCTTGCCCAGGATCATACAACTAGGGAGTATGTGAAACCAAATTTGAACCCGGGTCTTTCTGACTCCAGGCCCATTACACTGTGCACAAGATGAACAGAAGGGTAGAAAAACTCCAAAGAAACAGAAATAGATGCCAGGAAAAAACATATATGCTTTCCCCCAAAAGGGGAAAAAAAAAACTAGTGGGAAGGAAGGCAGAGAATGAGGAAACATCAACCTTGTGTCTGTGGATGAGCTCAGCAAAAATAGGATCCACCCAGACACGCCTTGTGGTCCCAGAGTCTAGGCTGGTGACCTCATCCCTGCAGCACAGATTCTATCAACTTTGCAATAGTTTTAATTGCTCACACTTATTTCCTTGCCTGTCAGGGTGGCTCCTGGGGCTTCCATCCTCTTCCTCCTTTCAGGAGATGAGGTTTAGTTTGACAGTTCAAGTTTGGCTCTGGACAGTCAAAAGGGTCAGGGCAGCTCCCTAAGGATTGAGGAAGGGGAAAATCTGGACAGGATTTCTGCCCAAATCAGCAGGAATTCCTTTAAGCAGCTGTAAGTGCTTGGCAATCCCAGGAAACACTGCATAGGAAAGTTCTAATGTCCATTACACGTTATATTTTCAGTCAGTATCATATGTAACTATGAAAATATGGCAGTCGGAGTGGTTTGTAGAGTTTGGTTTGGGGGTTTCAATGACCTTGTTGAATACCTGGTAGTGTATCCTGCTGAAACCATCATTAGTTTGACTACCTACCACTCCTTGGTGCTGCTCTGGCCTGGTTCCATCTCTTCCTAGATACTACTGTGTCCTGTCTGAGCTGGACCATACTCCTCTTGTTAATAAGAAGATGACCATAAGTAAAAAGATTTTAGTTCGGAATGTAGGTATTAATTCCCTAATGCGTACTAATTATAGTGTTTTAAGGTTCACAAAGTGCTTTTATCATTATTATGTTGTTTCATCCTCAGAGCAACCCTGGGAGGTAGGTGCTATTATTATTCCCATTTTACAGATGAGGAAACTGAGGCAGACAACAATTGAGCAATTTGCTTAAGGTCATACATATAGTAAGTGTCTGAGGTTGAATCTGAACCTTCCTAACTCCAAGCCCAGATTTCTATCCACCATGCAACTTCTAAAGCCACTTTACCTGTGTAATGAACTTAACTTAGTTGTAGATGAAGAGAATTAAAAAGAGATTAATAGGTAATATAGTTAGCAAAATAACTAATGTACACTTAAAAATAGCCTCTAGCTGTGTCATGAAAATAGTAGAACTTTGAAAGGAAATGTGGGAAACCTTTAAAGCTAATAAGATTTTAAATTGGGAAGGGGTCTTAGAGATTATCAGCTCTAAGGCCAGAGGTTTTTAATCTAGGGACTGTTTAAAAAATTTTGATAATGATAACTGCATTTCAGTATTTTTGATTTCCTTTGTGACCCTATGGATTTTATTGTATGCATTTAAATATATTATCCTGAAAATTTGAAAGGCTTCACCAGACTTCCATGGAGGTCCACAACACGAAAAAGGTACTTTTTTTTTTTACTTCCTCATTGAGTGGGTGAGGAAATCAGTGTACAGCAGAAGGAACATTGGAACTGGAGTCTAGGTTCAAATCTCACCTTGGATACTCATTACCTGTGTAAACATGTTCAAGTCACTTTAACCTCTTTGGGTCTCAGTTTCCTTGTTTCTAGAATGAGCAAATTGCACTAAATGGTTTTGGAGTTCCCTCTCAGCTCTAGATTCTATTGAAGTGATACCTGGAGAGGTGAAATAATTTACCTGACATTGCACAGTTCCTAAAGATCAGAGCTGAGGTTTGGTCTGGGTCCCAGGAGCGGCTCCTGCATTCTGTGGCAGGAATAGCAGCAGCAACTTTTGCTTCAGCAGATCTATCTAGTAACTGAGAGAAACTGAGGCAGAAGAACACAGATGAGTGGGCAAGTCCTTGGGAATTATAGGGAAGCTTTCTGAGTCTCACCAAGCTTTCCTTATCTATAGACCGGTTGATCTCTTCTAGCTCTAAATCTGTGATTGATATTCCCTTAGGCTTTTAAATCCTGAAGAAAATTTCAAGTGGATCATGTATTTACAAAACTAAGTAATGTTTATAATTCATATCTGTATCTAAACTTTGCCAAAGACTTGATATGCTTTATCTCATTTGAGTCTTACAACAATGCTATGAAGTAGGTAATGCAGATATTATGTTCCCAGAAACTGAGGCTCAGAGAGATTAACTGACTTGCCCATTTTTACACAGCTTATAAATTACAGAGCAAGATTTGAACCCAGCTTTTCCTCACTCCAACTCTAGCATGGGTTCTACTCTATCTGTGACACTAGACTGCCTCATGTACCTGGCACAGCATATAGATGGCTATTTCTAGACCTCTGACTGACATTTCAAGACTAAGCAAGAGGAGTTCCAAACATGGCCTTCCCAAATGTAAAGTATACACATTTCTGGAACCAGCAATGAAATAAGTGGAAAAACTTACCTACTCAACTGACTCTTAATTGGAGGGCTAGGAAGGATATGAGGCATTCGTCTTCATTATGTGCTAAGTTTCTGAAAAAGAAAATACTACACTGGGGAAACAGGCAGTTATACCATCTTCCCTTTGCCCAGAGTGAGCAGATCTAGCTTTGAAGCTTTCTTTTACCTTTAAATAAACACCCACAGAAGAGATAAAAAGGCCTGGGGAACTAGGAAAGGGGTGACCATCAGTAGTTCAGGGTTAGTGTGGAGGGGATAACCAGGAACAGCTTTTTCTTGGACTTTGTTGTGGCATTTTAGGAAGGAGCTCTGTAAAATGTGATTTCATGGCTGTTTTGCTAGACATAGAGCAACGAGGGAGATCCAGTTTCAGATCTGTTTTGTGTCTGCCTGTCTTGTTTTAAAAAAATACTGAACTAAGGGAATTATTCTTAGGAGCTTCTGGAAGAGGCAACTTGGAGATTTTCACATAGTTACCCTGATAAAGAAGAGGGGCAGTGCCATGTTTGAAGTTCATTGTTGTGGCTTCGCTGAAGGTTAATGTAAGTGGGAGGTTGATGGCAGACTTTTTGATGTGTGCATATGCATGAGCACACTCAGGGGCATGCATGCACAAATATAATGACCGGCAGTGTGGTGGAGTGGAAAGAATGCTGGAAGTGGAGTTAGCAAAGGTCTGAGTTTAATGCCAGTTTCTGATATACTGTGTATGTGCCCGGATGTGTGAGAGCTAACTGTTAAATTTTCAGTATGAGTATTTATGCCTCAGAAACTGTCAAATGGTACAAATCAAGGATTGATTTGTTTTGTTGATTGTCTAGACTTCAGAAGGTGATGAAGAAAATGTTAATAATATAGATTAAACTTAAAAATGTGTTAAGTATACACATGTGTATATGTGTATATATACATAAACATAAACACACACGCACGCACGCGCATAGATGTGTTTATTGTTTTGAGAGTGGGCTATTAAACATTTACCAACATATCTCTGAGCGTGACTGTGTAGACATACCATTAACCTCTTGGAGACTCAGACTGTTTTGTCTACCTCCAAGGTATTTTTGTGACAATCAGCTGAGAGAATGTGTATGTAAAGTGATTTGGAAACCTTAAAGTGTTGTATAAAAACCTATCATTCTAAAATTAACATGGCTCCCAGTATCATACAACTAGATAGTTAGAAAGGACCTTAGTGGCCATTTAATTCAACCCGTATACAAAAAGGATTCTCACTATAACATATCCAACAAGCAGTCACTTGGCCTCTCTGAAGTCTCCTAAGGAAGGCTGACTTACTTCTTAGAAGCCCATTCCACAGCTTTCATTTTCACCTCTCTTATTTCCTGCTTTTCGTTGGTAGCTTTCTAGAATGCTTTGGCAGTCTCTCTTCCGATGTTGGTATGACTTAGAAATTGCCATTGGAGTATGAGTTAGTCTACTGAGGCAGCCTGTTGTCATGGAGGAGAAGCTGAACTTGGACCCTGGAAGATCTGAATTCAATCCTGCCTCAGTAGGATCCTGGATAAATCACTTCACCTCCCAGCTTTAGTTTCCTCAGTTGTAAAATGGGGATAAAGTGAGACAATGTGTGTAAAGTACTTCACAAAACTTAAAACCCTATATAAATGCCCGTTAATGATTAACTCTGGCGTTCTATATATAAAGTTGTTCTTTCCAAAGTAATGGTCTACAGGGAAGTTGGGAAAATAAACAGGAACCCAAAACAAAGTGGAACCGCCCTTGTCACTTGAGGTTAATGGGATAGTACTTACAAGTAAACATATGAAATTTTGGAGGGAAGCCAATGTCTCTGAAGATGCACAGGCAGTAAGCAGCAGGGGCAGCATTTGAACCCAGGCCCTTTGATCTCAGAGACAATACTCTTTCTATTATACCAAACTAAGTCAATTGTTTTGTAGGTTATCCTACTTAAAAAAACTCATTCAGAGATTATTTACTGATATAATTGGTAGGGGAAGAGGGTACGGGACTAATACCCAATACCTAATGGGCAGATAGGCCAATTTCACATTATGACTGATTATGGGACCAATCACTACAGAATATTGTCTAAGAATCAGTGGTAATTCTAAGAAAGAGTAAATCATTTTGGGTTTATTATAAAATAAATTAATTAATGTAGATCCTAGTAATGGCAGTAATTCAAAAGCCCAGAGTTCTCATAAAATATTTATACTTTTAGAGTATCACATTCATAACCAAGCTGGTAATTACCCCAAGGCATCACAGACTTATCCCCTGATAGCTCCCCTTCCCGGAATCACCTCATTATGGAGCTGAAGGTTTGTCTCTGTGTGCCATGGGAGGCTCAAGGAGCCAATCAAATGAGAAAAGAATCGTGTGTTTTCAGCTGAGGACTCAGGCTGCCAGTGAGCAAAGGAGCCAGTTAATGATGCCTGAAGTCAAGCAGGTTTGCCTTGGCAACAGTAATCTATGATAGGGTTTTATTTTTCCTGACTTTGTCTCAGAAATAATGAGGATAAAGGGCTAAGGAAAGACTAAAGGCTACCTTCAGTCATCTTCTGAGATGGGTCGTGTTCAAGAGCTGTGAAATGGCATGCCCAGAGCAGCTTTGTCCACATGAGATTTGAGTTGTTTATTTTGCATCATCACAGAAAGAAGTTAATGAAGGTCAACATTTGAGCACAATTAATACAAACAAGTGTCCTGGCCTTGCCAGGAAAGCCCCAGTTTTTGAAGACTTGTACTACGTAATGGTTGCTCTGGATATCTTCCAGAGGGGTGTCTAGGGGCTACATGCTATGCACGTAGATGAAGATAATTTCTTCTTAGTTTTGAGATTAGATGAGATCTGTGAGTCAGATATCTGAAGCACTCTTTGTTATTTGTAAATGTAAGAGGATCATAGATTATATACATGCATATATATGTTTGTATGTACATATACAGACATATATACATGTATACATACATATACATCTACAGAGAGAGGAAAGAGAACGAGAGGAGAGAGAATGAGAGAGAGAGAGAAGAGAGAATGAGGAGACAGGGAGAGGGAGAGAGAGAGAGAGAGAGAAAGAGAGAGAGAGAGAGAGAGAGAGAGAGAGACAGACAGACAGACAGACAGAGACAGACAGACAGACAGAGACAGACAGAGACAGAGAAAATGAGCCTCCAGGAGCAGGATCCATCAGGCTAGCTAAGGAAGGATTCAGACCAGTCTTACAGCAGGTCAAAGCTTCCATGCCTATCAGTAGTGGGATCAGATCCAAGAGAGACCATTGTTCTTTCAGCATATAGATTTATTGTTGTTGTTCAGTAATTTCAGTCATATCTGTCTCTCTGGGGTTTTCTTGGCAAAGATGCAGGAGTGGTTTGCCATTTCTTTCTCCAGCTCATTTCACAGATGAGGAAACTGAGGCAAACAGGGTTAAATAACTTGCCCAGGACCATATAGCTAGTAAGAGTCTGAGATTTGAACTCATGAAGATGAGCCTTCTTGACTCTAGGCCTGGCACTTTGTTCACTGTGTCACCTAGCTGCCCTCATATGTACATATAAATACATACATAGACATAGATATCTACAAAAATGTATTTTATATACACTATATATACTTTGTGTACACATGCATACACCTGTCTATGTTATGTGTGCGTATGTGCATATACCCTTTGACCAAAAAAATAGTGCTTTTTCTGTCATACCAAGTTAATCTGATGATGTTTCATAGATTATCCTACCTAAATAAATTAATTCAGAGATCTTTTATTGAAATAATTAGTGAGGGCAGAGGGGTGCAGGACTAGCTAATGATGGTCCAGAACGTCGAGCATACACAATACACCCTGTCTGATTGCAGCCTCCTGGAGTCTGCTACCCAGCACGGGTACTGGAAGGGCCCTTTTCCTCACCTGAGAGCATTTGAAGGTATCCATTGTCTGTTTCTGAGGGTTAGTGTGTAGCGATGAAACATTTTTAAGCTGGTTGCTGACCTAGAACTGAGTGTACATCCAAAAGGTTCAAACAGACCATTTCTTCTTTCCTGAGGTCCTTTGAAGGGGACTGCCTCCAGGTAGGGGGAGGGGCAGTAGCCTGGTCAATAATCATTTATTAGGTGCCTACCAAGTGCTAGGCACGTGCTAAGCACTTAGATACTAATAAGAAAAAGACAGTTCCTGCTCTCTATATGCCTACAATCTAATGGGGGAAGACATTACACAAAAAGAAGCTGAAAGGGAGGAAGGAAGCTTCTGGAGCAGACTGCAAAACTTGGCAGTAGGTAGGGGCCAAAATTAAAATAGACTAAACTTCTTCAGGCCGCAAATAGGTTTTTAGTGGCTCACTTTTCAAGTAAAGGTACAGTTAATGATTAAACTATTTTGCAAATAAATCGAATTAAAAAGGGAAATTTCAATTAATATCAATTAATCACACTTATTACTTAAGATTTTTATATATTATGAAATCACATTAATGTTAAAAAATTACTTGGCTAAGTGATACAAGTTTTAATACATTTTCTAGTTTTTCTTACGATTTACATTTAGTTAATGGAATGTATTACACTTCTTGTCAACATTTAGTTTATTGTACTCTGGAATCACGTTTAAAATTGATTTCTTTAGAAATCTGAAAATTAACTTTAGTAGCTGCCTTATTTTCTGAGTTTACTTTCTTGAAAAACCATTATTACCCACTGATATTTTTCAACAATTTGGATGCTTTAATTTGTTTTTTATTGGTGTCCAATTTGTTTAAGTCAGGATGTTTTGATCTGAAATGGCGATGAAGATTGTATTCCTTCAGAATGGCTATTACTTCTCAGCAAACAAGGCACAGCATTTTGTCTCTTGTGTAAGTAAATAAGTATCTATCTGTCCACTCTGGATTAAAAACCCCGTTTTGATTCAATTTTCTGTTTCTTTTTATCATCCATTTTACAAAGTCGCCCCAAAAACTTGAATGTTAGAACCAAAAAAATCTGCACAGCAATTGCTCACACACAAAGAAATACTGAACTGAGTGTCTGACCTTGGAGAGAGCGCCAGACACCCATGTAACTTGGAGGGTGGCCGGGCAGCGAGGGAAGGGAAGAAGCCCTTGAGCTGTTGCTGCTTATTGCATAGGGTTCCAGCTGCGCTGGCGCGTGGCTGCACTCATTTCATCCCAGTTCAACGCCAGCAATGACTGAACACACAGTGAAAAGATATGACTCTTGCTCCTCTCAGACAAGAGATAATCTGATGCTGGTTGGTTGCCATGGGTCACATGACAAACAGGAGTGAGTGTGCAGTGGCAACCCACCTGCCAAGTTATATGACAGGCACAATAGTGACTAGTGGAAGGCAGGTTAAGTGGGGTATAGACAAAGCCCTCGTTACATCTTTACTCTCTTTTACATCCGCTAGGTTTTTTTTGTGGGCAGCCTGAAATCCTTTGGTGGGCAAGCACCCGGTGGGCCATATGTTGTGTAGGCCTGCTCTAGAGGGTACCCAGCACAGGGGCATGATGTTCTCAGTAGTCAAAAGCTGATGGGAATTGAAGAGTGGGCTAGAAATTCTGAGCCCACTATTAAGGAAGGCTTTGGGAGGAGTTTTTTGGCTGATTTCTAGCCTTCTCCTCAGAGGGGAGAGGCCTTGCAGGCTACTTAGGAGATGATGAGTACCAAAGCTGAATGTACAAAGTTGAGTACCAAAGGGGGTGAGATTTCTGGTGATGAATTTATTTGGGAGGGTGTTCAGTGAGATAGGAAGGGTGGGGGATGGGAAAGATGATATTCTCCTACTCAAAATCAAGTAGAACAGAGTCCAGTTCCTAGGAGGAGTGTGTGTGTGTTCAATGATAGTATATCTAGAAATGATAATTATGTAAAAAACAAAGGCATTAATAAAAGTCCTTTTAAAAAGAGAAAATGGAAAGGAGTGGGAGGCTTGCTGAAGGAATGATGTTGCTATAGCAGGGTCCTTCCCTTTTCACCAATGACACCAGGTTGAGTCTTGACATTGAGGAGAAGGGGAAAGTGGAGCAAAGCTGGGTCATTATGTTCTCTGCTGCTTTTGCTCCTTGTCTCACATTGCACATTGGAAATACAGACATTTCATACATAGGTACTATGATATATTTGGTCCAGACCTGTAACCTTATCAATGATGCAAATTCCCAGTGCCGCAACTTCTTCCATCAATGCATATCAGCAATTCCTATGCAACCCTCTGGCTTAGACAGTTGTCTGTGGAGTGAGGGATTAATTGTACAGCTAGTCTGTGTCAGAGGCAGGACGTGAACACAGATCTTCCTGAATCCAAAAACAGTCCTCTATTTACTATGTTGTGCCATCTCTCCCAATTAAATATAATTGGTAAAACCAAGCGTGTCAATGTGGAACATCTCTAAAAGCTGTGAAATTTTCTCTGTTCTCTTCTAGGAGGGAATTCATCTAGAGGTTTTCTGTCTGCCCAAAGGCAAACTATTTAGCAGGAAATTAATGCACTTGACTCTAAGGAATTTTTTTTTTTTAGTTTACAAATTAAAGTCTGGAAACTACTTTTCCTTAGAGCTTTCTTTACCAACCTTCCCCTACCCCACTATTTTCTGCTTCTTTCACAGTGAAAAATAGGAAACAATCTCAAGAGATATATCACAGATTCTCCTGTGTATATATAGAAATTAAAAAAAAAGCTGGAGGGGGATGAGGGCAGTGAGCTAACTGAACGTTCTTGATCCAAGTGGAATTTATCTGAACTATTAAGAAACAGTATAATCAGTGAATGGGGAGGGGGAGGAGGGAAGGAGAGAGTTAGGAACTGAAAATTAAAAAAAAAAAAAGAATCAGTGAAGCATAATGGAGAGACCACTGGACTTGGAGAATAAAGACCTGAGTTTGTGTGCTAGTTCTGTCATGTACCAACTGTGGATAATTCATTTTATATCTCTGGGCTTTAGTTTCTTCATCTGCTTAATGGATCTAATGATAATTGTATCACCCACTTCACAAACTCACATAAGAGAGGGCATATGGAAGCACTTAGTAACTGTAAAGCACTATGTAATTATAAGCAAAATTCAACATTTTGGGTATGTGAAGGTGACAGCTGCTTTCCTACTATATTATTTGGTCCGGGTTGAAAGAAGAATTATCGATAGATATTATCAATAGAATTATCAAAAGAGTTATCAATTCAACCAGAATAACTAGGTTAACTTATCTTTCTCTGCCTGTTTTCCCAACCCTGACCTTTCTCTTGTTCCTTTTACAAGGTTATTGAAACAATTGACGTTTTAATCGGTAAGACCGGTCTCTTTGGATTTGAGTAAGTTGTATGTTTTCCTTATTATTTTAAAACAAATCTTTCATGACAAAACAAATTTACACTCAGTACCCTGAGGCCAAGTTACCATAATAGTTATTATCAATAGGGGAGAGATGTTCCCTAGTTATTATATCATTATCATAGAATGCTTGAGATGGAATGGATTTGAGGGGACAACTTGTTCAATTCATGAAATCCACAGATAATGAGAGAGGTGCTGGATGATTCCTCTGTCAGCCTTTAGCATTCTTTTGGGCTATATTAAAAAAATTATTTAGTATGTTCTCCAAAGTACAAAGTTTTGAATGAATAATACTTGTGCTTCATATACCAGTCAGCAAGAAAATGCATTTGGGGTGTATCTCTTGAAGGCACCATTATTCTTCCAGCCATCCAGTTTCCCAACCATGGGGTCATGGTCAATGCTTGCCTCTCTCACATCTGTTCCCTTCTGCCCAGTCATAGAGATGCAAGCCTCATGTAAGGTCTCATGGTTCCATTTCTAAATAATTGTAACAACTTGTTAGTTAAAGCCTGGAAACTGTAACCTAGGTCTTTCAAGACTCAAAAGAGTGTTCTTCCCACTAGGCCATGCTATAATGAAAGAAAGGCAAGAAATCCTAGATGCTTGTGAACTAATGATGAGAATTACTGATATGCACAGCACTTTTAAGTTTGTGAAGTGTTTTACAGACATTGTCTAGTTCAAGCCTTTCAGCAACCCTGTGAGATAAGTACTACTGGTATAGTTATCATCAACCCCATTTATGGATGAGAAAACAGATTCAGAGAGGTTAAATTACTGATGGTCACACAATTAGAGGGTAGGCAGCTAGGTGGCACAGTGGATAGTCACACTGGGTCTGGAGTTGGGCAGACCTCAGTTCAAATTAGGCCTTAGATACTTACTAGCTGTGTGACCATGGGCAAGTCACTTTGCCTCATTTTCCTCAACTGTAAAATAGGGATAATAATAGCATCTCCCTCACAACATTGCTGTGAAGATCGAAAGGAAATATGTGCTTAACACGGTGCTTGGCACATGGTAAGTTCTATATAAACACTAACTATTATTATTATAGGATCTTCTTATACCAAGTCCAATACACTGTTAACTAGGCCATGTTGCTTCTCAATGATTGTAGTCAAGATGAAGGTATGTCATGACTTGGATAAATGGTGAACAGAATCAATCTCATTTTATTCTTCTCCGTTTCTCTCCCATTCTAATACACAAATAAGAGTAACCTTCTATAGAAGTCAGTGGGGGTATACCTCCTGAGGAAACTCATTCAGGAGTGGGAAAATTTTTTTCTGAGCACAGAACTATAGGATGGAGAAAGAGTCAGTTTTCACTCTGTTTCCTTTCAGCTTGGACCTGGTGCCATGCATGAAGATCTGGGATAACTCTTGAGCACAGGGATTCTCACCTTGGGCTCCACGGTTATCAGAGTTCTGCCAGAACTATTGGGTTTAGGGATATCTTTGCAGACTTCCCATGTGATTCTTTTTCTTTCTCTTTATGATAACTTGGCCTCAGAGTATAAGAATTGAATTTAAATTTGTTTAGTCATTAAAGATTTGTCTTAAAATAATAAGAAGGGAAAACATACAACTTACTCAAATCCAAAGAGACAGTCTTACTGATTAAAATGTCAATTGTTTTAATGACCTTGGAAAGGGGACAAAAGAAAGGTCAGGGTTGGAAAAATGGAGTTGAAGCCTCTCTTCCTCTTCAGCGAGCTCATCATGGTGAGTAAGAAGGGTGAGTAGCCACCATCATGCCTCCTCCTCATGGTTCTATTCTTTGAATCAGCTTGTGCCTCTTTCTTCAGTCCTTGGGTCTAGCCACAAGTCTTAAAGGATTTTGATTTTCAGAGCCTTCCCTAATGAATGCTGGTTTTTTGCCTAAGATATCATTGTTGTTGAAACTGGACAGGGGACTCCATTATTGACAAGCCACTATTATACTGCTTGTTAACCAGAATGATAGTCACACTAGGAAGTATAGAATAAAAATGATACACAGAGAATTGAAACTCAAGATGAATGAAATTACAAGAGCTGGTTTCAATGAGTTTGAGTCAGAGAACTTTTAGAATCATAGACATAGATCTGGCAGGGGAATTAGAGGTCATCCAGCCGAACCCCATAGGACTATAGATTTAGAGTTGAAAGGCACTACTAAGGTCATTAAGTATAACTCCCTAATTTTACAGCTGAGGAAACTGAGGCCCAGAGGGTAAAGTGACTTGACCACAGTCATACAGATAATTAATCAACAAGCATTTATTACACCAGTGGCATCAAACTCAAGTAGATCCTTCATAAGGATCCCTGAGAACTGCATTTTGACTTAATTTAATTTTTATTTTGTGAAATATTTCCCAATTATATTTTAATCTGGTTCCAGCATTGCAGGCAGAATGTTTGATACCTTTACATCACATGGTAACTCTGTGTCAGGTACTATGCTAAGTGCTAGAGATACAAAGAAAAAAGAAAAAAAGCCTGTAAATGGCATAGTTGGGATTTGAAACCAGGGGTTCTCTGACTCCAAAACTAGAACTCTTTCCATTGTACCATGTACTACATGAACATGAGAATTTCAGGTGCTTGGGTGTACCTTCCCGAAGACAGGTCAGGGAGAAGAGTTGACCTACCCAGTTCAAGAGATAGCAGCAGTTATGGCACTAACAGAGTTCCAGCAGAAGCCTATGATAGAAGCAGATGCTTGTGTATATGGTCCCAGAGGGATATTGATGAATGATACTAATGTGTACGTACATGTGTACATTTCTACTCCCAGGCAGCATGACTCTGGGAACAAAGTCGATCTAGTAGAAGGAAGATTTTCTGGGCAGCACCTGTCTCAGGAGTGTGGGGGATGGGGGGATTGCCTTGCTAAGCACAGATTAGGGAGTTCCTAATTTTGAGCATCAGACCTTCTAGGGAAAAAATAAGATTGCCCGCTTAGTTCCTTAAGAGCATACAGCCTTTGAGTCAGTCAACAAATATCTATTAAGCATCTGCTATGTGCCAGGCATCATGCTAAACACTGAGAATGTAAAAAGAGGCAAAAGACAGTCCTTGCCCTCAAGGAACTTACAATCTAGTTAGGGAGCCAACTAGCAAACAAACATGTTCAAACACAGATACAAATATGTGTACTATATGTTATATATACATATATATGTATTTTACACATACATACACATTCACACACACAGGATGAATAGGGAATAATTAAGAGAGAGAAGGTACTAAAATGGTTTGGACTGTTGTCATTTAGCAGCTCCAAAAAGCCTGTTTCTCTTTCAGTGAACCCAAAGGACTTGAAGGTTAAAGAGAGGTTAAAGAGAGATTCATGAGAAAGTTCGAACTACTGTGATGGGTTTCTATATTTTTTGTTATCTGTATTTGCATTCTTGTGAGTCCTTGGCACCTTCTGGATTTTCTTTGGCATGAAATTAAAGCTAAAGTACCTGATATGCAGGAATGTGCTGGTAAATGTTTAGTAACTAGCTCTCTTAAAAAATGTAAGCTTGACATACTTTTAAGTTTAATTTGCATTACTAACATTTTATTAAATTGAGACAATCAATAGAATAATGAATCAAGTTCTTATTTGTAGCCTTTGCATATTTCCAAGGTATAAAAATGTTCACACTGAAAAATTAACAATTGGTTCTCTTGAAGCAGTTGAAGATGGTTCAAGTACAGCGCTGGAATATGCATTTGATAAACTATGATTACATTAAATAATTACATGGGGGCTGGGGATCCCATTACTCACATTTAGGAAACCTTAACGAAGAGTTATTCCTAAGCTATAATGGGGGATTTTCTGGGAGTAACTCTTATAGTTGGCAATGAATAACCCTTAGGAATCAGGCCCCAGGACTGAAGCCAGAGCTTTGGCTAATGCTGGGCCATGGGTAACATCTTGTTTTTGCTTTATATTAGTTTTATTTGCTTTTGTATTTTTATTTTATTTTGCATTAGTTTTAATTACATTGTATTAGTTTACATTTATTTGTTTTATATTTACTTAGGTTTACACATACTCTTGATGGCTGGGATTGTTATGGCTTTGTCTTAGTATCCCTTGTATCTTCTCAAATTGGGCTTAGAACAGAGGAAGCTCTTAATACTAATTGAATGAATGAATGAATGAATTACATTCTAGGATTCTGAAAGGATGCATGCAGAGGACTGTTTAGAGATTTTTGAAAAGCCATGGAGGATGGAAGAAGTACTGAAAGATGTGTGATAGGCCAAGATTTTGTTTTTCAAAAAAAGGGAAAGGGTGGATGCTTTACATTTTAGGTGAGTGAGCTTGACAAAATCCTAGAATGAATTATTAAAAAAATGGTCAGTGAATACTTGGGAAAGGAAATGGTGATTACTGTAACACAGCATGTCTACATTTAAGAAACAGTCAGACTAACCTCCTGTCATTTTTTTTGACAGAATTATTGGATGGGCAGGTCAAAGGTCTGCTATAGACATTGAACAGCTCATTTTTGCAAGGCCTTTGACACAATCTCTCAAGATATGCTCATAGACAAATGGCAAAGTGATAGTAGATGGTAGCTGAGTGACTAGCCCCACAGGATGATGATATGGTTCAGTTCAATACAATTCAACAAAAATTTACTTTCATCTGTGTAGAGAACTGTGTTAGAACTTGAGGGAGGTACAAAGTTTAGAAACAGCACTAATCCTGCCCTTATGGAGACCATGGTATAGCGGGAAGATGAGACACAAACACAGCCATTTCTAAGACATAATATTACAGAGTAAGTACACAAGAGAACTACAGAACAAAGTGCTCTGTGAAGTTTCAGAGGAAGGTTATTACTAATGGAGGATCAGGCAAGGCTTGATGGAAAAAATGACATATAAGCTGAACTCTCTAGGATCAGTAGGAATAAATATACAGAACAGGGAGAGAGGGGGAATGTAAACAGAGATGAGAAGCTGAGGAGAGTGCAAAGAATGTTTGGAATTTAAAGGGTGGTTCAATTTGACTGATAAAGAAGTATGTGGCATGCAGTAACAAAAGAATGATTGGAGAGGGCCAGCAGAGTGGAGTTGAGAGGAGCTCCTGGGAGGCTGTTGCAATAATTAAAATAGGAGTTATTAAGAACCTATACTGGGGTGGTGGCAGTGAGAATGGAGAAGGGTACTGACACAAGGCTTTTGGGGAGGTGGAATTGACAGGACTAGCTAACTGAGTAGAAATGAACATGGAGGAAAAAAAAGCAAAAATAACCCCCATTTTGTGAACATGGGAGAGAGGATGACTAATGGTATTGGAGATTGAAATAGTGGAAGAAAAGTTGACTTTAGAAAGGTAAGATGGTGAACTCAGCTTCAGATGTTGAATTTTTAGGTGCTAGTGAGACAATAGGGGGAGATGTAAGCAGCTGGAGTTGTGGGTTTAGAATTCGAAAGAGAGGTCAGAGCTAGAGCTATAGAATTTAGATTCAAGTTTATAGAGAGGGTCATTGAAGATGTAGGAGTGAATGAAATTTCTGAGAAAGAGTTTATAGAAAAACAAGAGAAGTTCTGCCAAGGATAGATCTTTTGGAACACCCATGTCAATGGCTAGGGAAGAGGATGAGAAGACAGAGGAGTGGTCAGAGAGAAAGGAGGAGAACCAGGAGAATGAAGTCTCTCTGATGTCGAGTGAGGAGTGAGGAGTCATCAGGGAGTTGCAGTAAAAACAATGCTAAAAGCTGCAGAAAGGTATAGGAGAATAAACTTTGAAAAAAGTTTGTTCAATTTGGTGATTAGGAGGTAATTACTAACTTTAGAGACTGGTTTCAGAAGAGTGGTTGGGTAGAAGACAGATGGCAAAAATTATAGGATTATAGATTTAGAGATGGAAAGGACCTAGTCTAATCTAGTCTAGTCTCCTCCTTTAATAGATGAAAGTATTAATGAATGTGTCGTGGGCACTGGATGTAGAACTTTAGAAAAAGTTTAGAAAAAGTTTTCTGAATAAGGGAAGATGGATGGGGTGGTTTAATAGCTAGATGGAAGTAGAAGTATTAAGGGCAGAGTCTTTTATTTTTAGCTTTGAAGTGAGATAGTCATATTTACATGTGGTTGGGAAAGGGAAGGGAAGGAAACAAACATTTATCGAGTGCCTATTACGTGACAGATGCTGTGCTAAGTGCCTTACCAATACTATCTCATTTGATCTTCACAACAATCCTGGGAGATGGATGGTGCTATTATTACCCCCATTTTACAGTTAAGGAAACTGAAGCAGTTAGAGGTTATGTAACTTGGTCAAGATCACACAGCTAGTGTCTGAGGCTGGATTTACACTCAGATTTTCCTGCCTCAGTTATCTTCCTGGCCCAGTGCTCTAACCACTGAATCACCTAGCTCTCTAGTTGGGAAGGAGTCAATGGCAAGTGAAAGAACGAAAATGTATGAGAGGTGATGACTTTGAGAACAATGTTTTATAGGAGAGGAGAAGGAATAGGAAGAAAGGTAGAGGCAATGGGAATAGACTGTGAGGAGTAGAAATATGTCTTTTGTGACTTTGAAGGAAGACAGTAAGCAATGATACTGAAAAGTTTTGAGAAATGGAGGGGAGGGGCTCCCATCTGATGATTTCAATCTTCTCAGTGAAGGAAGTGGTAAGTTATTCTTGAGTAAGTCCTTGGGTTGGGAGTATAGTTGGGACCAAGGGGAGAAAATAAAAGCTCTGGGAAAGCTACTCTGGGGAATGAGCAAGGGAGTTCAGAAAGGTTGAGTAGAAGATTGTTGGTGATCAGCAGGAACCTGGGAGATTACGTGCTATGAATTCGTAATAGGTAAAATCAGGTCAGACAGCTTGAATGATGGATTGGTAGCCATAGAATGTTAAAATCCCTAGGGAGTAAGGTCTCTAGCTCATTAGAAGGACCTTTTTTTTTTTTGAAAAGCATAGGAGGTTATATTTGATAATTTTGAATAGTGGGAAGACATAGGTAGGTTGCAATCTGTATCACTGGAGAAAATATCCACATCAAAGAAATCAGAGATCCATTGAAATATTAAAGAAATTGATTGTTTTCAAAGCTAACTATGAATTCCTAAAACTATAAGGACCAGTTTTTTTTTTAAACTAGTGATTTAATTTTTTTTCTAAAAAGGTTGTAATCTTAAAAACTTGCTCAATGAGATAAGATCTTAAAATAGTTTATTATAAAATTTACTGAACATCAGTATGAGCAACTAAACTTGTTTTTGCAACTTTTTCTATTAGATGAATGAAATTCAGTTCCCCAGATGTTATAGCTTTCCAGTTGGTAGTCCCTCTAAACTGCCATCAAGATTCTTTCTCCTTTGTTAATTTATCACCATTTACTTTTCTTTTTCTAGGTGTGACTTAGGTGGGCTGCATGGATATGTGGTAAGGTAACACCTGAGGTGGTGAAATAGCAAGAGTTGTTCATAACCAGATCATGTTCTGCCTTTTTTAGGCTTACAAAAAGACTTGATGTCACTTAACCATTAATCTGCAAGGGAGTATAAATGATAATTTTATCCTCCAGGTGGCATGTCACTCCAGCCACCAGCCCTGTGGTCTAATCAACCTTGCAGTGTGAGTAACAGACTTGTATGTGCATGTATAAACATTCCAACCCCATCAAGATACATGGCTTCAAAGAGTTAGAAAAAGAGAAATCCTTACAGATTGGGTTGTGAATGGATCCACAAGTAGGTTAAGGGCTATGGCTCAACATTATTAAAATGTGAAAATCTGTATGGCTTACCTTTTTTTGCTTGGTTGGAAAATTTCCTCATTGAGTTTGGAATCTCTATATTGTTTTTTCCCCATGGAAAACCAACTTTTCTGTGGCCATCTGGTTTATTATACAGTAAACTAAAATTGAAAACAAAATAAAACCAACTCAAACTGTCAAACTGTGTCTCTCTCATAGAGCAATTCCCCCAATTAGCTTCCAAACCCAAATGTATTTTCATTAACACTGCTCAGTTTTTCAGGGTTGGGGAAGGGTTGTAGCCCATCATGCCCCAATCACTCCTCTATGCTCTGCACTCTCAAATAATGCCTCAGTGAAGTCACTCCCCACGATCTTGGCTGGTAGTTTTTATTTCAGCTCTAGGATCTCAGCTCTCCTGCCTGTTGCCCCTTATTTACAAACAGAGACCAAGTTACATGACAGGCAAAGACTCTTAGTAGATTCACTCTAGCTATTTGTTTGCCTGGCTCCAGTGCCTGAACTAAATGGTAGGCTGGCAGTTCTCCTCAGAGTAAATGAATAAAGAAATGCAAAGGCATGTAGATAACTTGTAGGATTGCACAAAAATCTTGCCTGTGCTTTGATTTCACCTGTTTTTATCCCTGCTCTGGTCCTATGTTAGGACAGTCCCACTTTCAATGCCTTTCTGACTCAGTTTCCTTCATCTGAACCTTCAGGGCCTCTCTGGGTCCTACAGAGAAACTATGTTGCATATCCCAGTACATATATTCATAAATAATGTGTACTCTGCCCTGGTTGGCTTTCTTGCCCCACTTTGCATTATTTCTGTATTTCTTTGTATTTTTCATATCTGTTGTAGAGAAAATATTTGTTATTCTTTATTAATATTGTTGAACCTAGCTTTATGTGGCTAGAAAATTGACTAAACCAAAAGCTTAACACAGAGGTCAGGCTGACTTTAGAGACCTGCAGAAATCTGGATGGATGTAAGAAATGCTTAGATCTCATCCAGTGCTTGCTTTGGGTCTCCTCAGGTCTTGTTTTGGGTCGACTCAAAGCTTGCATTTTGGGTTTCCCAAATTAGATTGACTAACCTGCTGCTTTACATCTTCAACTGCCCTTCTCTTAGAGACTACCTACTGACTATGTGAGGCCAATCAGCAAATGTCCTTAAGCCCTTGTCTAAATTCTGTGTGATGTAACCTCACAGAGACTCATGGAGAAAGCCACACCTTCTTTCTGGCTCTCTTTCTACTAAATGACCTAATATGTTTCTTTCTAAAACTATTTCAGATTTTGGGTTTTTTCTCATGACTAATACTATCTATCTTAATTACATCATGGTACTGTTACATTACCCAAATTTATCCGGCCATTGCCCTACTCTTGAACATTTAGAGTACAATTATAAATAATGCTGCTATGAAAATCTTTGAACAGATAGCTTTCTGTTGTTAGTTTTGAAAACACTTTCAGGGTATGTTGCCAAAATTAAATTATTTGGTCAGAGGGTATGATTATGTGTGTAGAGTATTATAAGACTATGTCTATTCTGAGATGCACTCTGCAAACTGCCTGGGCTTCTATTGTCAGGTAGTCTTTGAATACCAATTGAAGAAATGAGGAATGCCTCATTCCATTTAGAGGAAATTGTCATTGCTCAGAAAATTCTACCTGTTAGGAAATTGGTTTTTGAAAACAAACAAACAGCAACAACAAAAAAAACCCCACAAAAAAACAAAAACAAAAAACCAACACATAATCTCTACCGCAAGCTCCCTTGGAGCAGTAATGGAGAAACTGAAGAAATAAGCCGGCTATTATTAGGTCAGCTGATATTTCCTGGTTTTAGGCTCTTAACTTCATTTCAACAATTCAATAATTATTACATGACTACTGGGAAGCAAGGTGCTTTTACTAGATGCAGGCAACATAGTGACAAAAATGAAACAGTCTCTGCTCTCAAGGACCTCAAGGACATTATAACATGTTTGGGTTAAGACTTCTTTTAATGGAGGGGTGGCAGTCTGGTTCATATCTATTTTTTTGTGAAGAGGAGACTGGATTTCATTGGTATAGGTACCTTCCATTGTAAAATTACCTTAACCAATGTACATCTGTAACTGTCCTTCAGCTTGTAGGCTTCACTGCTTGAGAGCATAGGTGACTTGTCCAAGGTCACATAGCTAGTATATATGATGGTACATAGTAACTTATTTGGTATAATACGATATGACACCATATCATATCATATCATATCATATCATATCATATCATATCATATCATATCATATCATATCATATCATATCATATCATATCATATTACATAATATACTATGTTATACTATCTGCTATATAATAGTAGATACTATATATTATGTATCAACAAATACATATATACTGTATAGAAGTAATATATGGTATGTAAATAACATTTCCTTTCCAGGGTTGTTGTGAAGATAAAATGAGATAATATTTATAAAGCTCTTTGCATACCTCAGAGTGCTATATAAAAACCTTACTATATGTCAGATATGGGACTTGAGCTCTTTTCAGTCTGACTTAGAGATTTACTCTCTATTTTTCTTTCAGGTTTCTAAAAACACTTTAGAATAAAGGTGACATAGTGATGTGCTTCTTAGAAGTGATGGAAAAGGGGCAGCTAGGTGATGCAGTGAATAGAGCACTGGCTCTGGATTCAGGAGGACCTGAATTCAAATCTGACCTCAGACACATAACACTTACTAGCTATGTGACCCTGGACAAGTCACTTAATCCCATTGTCTAGCCAAAAAAAAAAGTGATGGAAAAGTGAGTGTAGAAAGCCCATTAGGTTTTGGTATTTTGGCCTGTAGTTGCATTCTTGCATATGAAGCAGCACATGAGAGAGAAAAGGCTAGATAGATTCAAATGTGCAAAGGAATTCATATTATGTGAACCATGCCAGACAGGACACTGTGCAGAGTAAGAATCCGCTGGAGCGTAAATGAGAAAGCATTTCCTAGCGGCATCACTGGAAGGGAGGCCCCTTTGGTTTATTTTCCCTTTAGCTTTCAGTGCCCTGAAGCAGAGAGGAAATTGACTCATCTGCACACTTACTTTTAAGATCAGCGGGAACTAATGATTGAAAAGCTGAAGAAAGAATATTTAATGAAACTTCATCAGAGGGACAAGATAGGGGCCAAGAAATGGGGGAAATCAATGGAGCTTAACTGTTTTCTTAGACTGACTCTATTTCTCTTCTACAGTGAAAAGACAAATGGAATTTTAAAAAATTCAATTTTACCTCATTTTCCTTTCTGAATTCCTCCCTCATCCCCTCCACTTTGAGAAAGCAAGAAAAACAAAGCCTATTACAAATATGTATAGTTGAGCAAAATGAAATCCCACATTAGCCATGTCCAAAAAAAAAACAAAAAAAAGAAAAAGAAAAGAAAATATGTTTCAGTTTGTATTCTGAACCTATCAGTTCTCTATCTGGAGGTGGATAGCCTGTTTCATCACGTGTCCTTTAGAATTGTGGTTGATCATTGTGCTAGTCAGAGTTTCTAAGTGTTTCAAAGTTATTTGTCTTTACAAAATTGTTGTTACTGTATAAATTATTCTTCTGGTTCTGCTCTGTATCAGTTCACATGTCTTTCCAGGTTTTTATGAAACTATTTCCTTCATCATTTCTTACAGCACAATAGTATTCTGTCACCTTTGCATACCAAAACTTGTTCAGCCACTCCACAATTGAGGGGCACTTCCAAAGTTTCCAGTTCTTTGACACTATGAAAGGAATTTCTATAAATATTTTTGTTCATGTGAGTACTTTTCTCTTTCTTTATTGGCATTGGGGAAAAGACCTAGAAGAGTTATCACTAGTGGTATCTAGTGACACTTCTACTTGTTCAAAGGGTAAGGAAAGTTTAAAGCCTTTTTTGGTTTTCTTCTTTCTTTTTTAAAAATCAAATTAGTTAAGAGATTATCTATTTTATTGTTTTGTCAAAAGACAATAGCTCTTAGTTTGATTTACTAATTTAATTTTTTTTCCTTTCAATTTTGTTAATTTGTCCTTTGATTTTTCAGGATTTCCATCTGGCCTTTAATTGGGGGTTTTAAAGGGTTGGGTTTCTTAGTTGCATGCCTAACTAATTTCTCTGTTCTTTCACTTTTTTTTTAAATTGCAAAAGGATTGACAGATATAACTTTTCTCCTAAGTACTGTGCTGGCCGAATTCCACAAATTTTAGTTTGTTGTCTCATTGTTGTCATTCAGCCGCACACACTTACTAGCCATGTGACCCTGGGAAAATCATTTAACTTCTGTCTGCTTCAATTTCCTCAACTGTAAAATTGAAATACTGTAATAATAGCACCTAACTCACAGGGTTGTGGTGAAAATAAAATGAGATAACAATTTCTAAAGCACTTAGCACAGTGTGTTGAACGGTAGGCACTTAGTAAATGCTTATTACTTTTCTCTAGCCTCCCTCATTATCTTTAATGAAATTGTTGTTTCTATGATTTGCTCTTTTATCAACCAGTTCTTTAGGATGTTACTTAGTTCCTAATTAATTTTTAATATTTATTTCTAAGGATTTTTATTGAATGTAATTTTTATTTAATTATGGTTGGTAAAAGATTCATTTAATATCTTTGCTTTTCTACATTTGTTGTGTTTCTGAGGTTTTTGTACCCTAATACGTGGACAATTTTGTGAAGATGCCTTGCACAGCTGAGAAATAGGCAAATTATTTTTTTTCCATTCAGTATTCTCCAGAGGTCTACCATATTTAACTTTTCTAAAATTCTATTCAGGTCATTCATTTAAAAAAATTTTTTTTATTAGATTTATTTAGATCTGAGAGGGATAAGTTGAAGCCCCTCATTGTTACAGTTTTACTATCTATCTCTCCCTGTAACTTCTTTAACTTTTCCTTGAAGAATTTAGATGCTACATCATTTGGTGCACATATGTTTTGTATTGATATTAATTGTCTATGGTACCCTTTAGTAAAAAGTATTTTCCCTATTTATCTCATTTAATTAGGTGCGTTTTTGCAGCTGCTTTGTCTGATGTCATGCTTGTTTTTTTTTTACATTAGCTGAAGCATAATAGATTTTTCTCCTGTTTCTTATTTTGTATCTGTGTGTATCTTTCAGTATTAAGTTTGTTTCTTGTAAGCAACATATTGTTGCTGATTTCTAATCTATTATGATACCCTCTTCTGTTTTATGGGTGAATGAATCATGTTCACATTCATAGTTATGTCTGCTAAATGTGTATTTCCTTCCATCTTATTCTTTTATATTTTTCTTTCTCTTTTTTTTCCTGTCCCCTTTTTAAGAGTTTGTTTTTCTTCTGACTAATCTACCCTCTCTCTTATTCTTTCCACAGACCATATTCCTTGATCTCTTTCCCTCATATTTCCCTGTTGGGTAAGACATATTTCTTTTTAAAAATTTTATAAAAATTTTTTTTTTGCATGTGAAAGCAACTAAAAAATTTTTTTTTAAACATTTTTTAAAACTTTGGGTTCCAAATTTTCTCCCTTCCTCCCTCCCCACCCACCCTCATTGAGAAGGCAAGCAACTTGACACAGCTTATACATGTGTAGTCATACAAAAAGCTTCCATAGTTAAGACATATTTCTGTATCCACCTCTGTGTGTATGTGTGTTCTACCCTGCTTTGACAAGTTCTGATGAGAGTGAGGTTGAGAGCTTTTTAGTTGCATGAGTCACCTATTCTCACCCTGTCCCCAGCAGCATACCTACTTGTTGTATAGAATTCTACCTGCATACTCCATTTATGTGAGGTAATTTTCCCCATTCTTCTTAATTTCCCACTTTCCCATTGTATTTCTCATCCCCACCCTTTCCATTCTTCTTCTGATATCATCAAAACATAATAATCACTTCTAGACCTTCTCTACTCTTTCTATAATCCCCTATGATGATAGGGTTCTGAGAGGCTACTTGTATCATCTCCGCATTTAGGAAAGTAAAGAGCTAAATTTTGTTTAGTCCCTTATGATTTCTCACTCATGTTTACCTTTTTCTATTTCTCTTGACTCCAGTGTAAGTCAAATTTTCTACTCAGCTCTGGTCTTTCCACATGGGATACTTGGAAGTCCTTTACTTTGTTAAAGATCCATTTTTCCCCTTGTAGGATCAAAATCAATTATTTTTTTTCTGGGTAAGTTATTCCTGATTGTAAGTCTAAATCTTTTTCTTTCTGGAATATCATATTCCAAGTTCTCCTTTCCTTTATAGTAATGGCTGCTAATTTTTATGTGATTCTGACTGTGGCTTCTCAGTATTTAAATTCTTTCTGGCTGTTTGCAGTATTCTCCTTGACTTGGGAGCTCTGGATTTTGGCTTAATATTCCTGGAAGTTTTCATTTTGGGGTTTCTTTCAAGGAGGTGAATGTTATTTCTTTTGATTTCTACTTTGCAGAAAGTAGCTTTGTTTTATAATTTCTTGAAATATACTTTTTAGTCTCTTTTTGCTCTTGACTTTTAAATAGGCTAATGATTCTTCAATGATCTCTCCATGATCTGTTTTCCAGGCCAGTTGTTTTTCCCATGCAATATTTTACATTTTCTTCTATTTTTCAGTCTTTTAACTTTGTTTAATTATTTCTTGATATCTCATGGAGTCATTAGTTTTTATTTGGTCAATTCTAATTTTCAAAAGGTTATTTTCTTTCATAAAGGTTTTTTTGTCTATTTATCCAAGCTGTTAATTCTCTTTTTATATCTTTCTGCCCTATCTCTTATTTCTTTTTCTATTTTTTCTTTTACAATTTTCATTTGGTTTAAAAAATCTTTTTTAGCACTTTTCAAAAAATCCTTGCTTTAGTTAACCCTTCTAGGCATTCTTGTTGGACTTATGTTCAAGGAACATTTTTTGCTGAGGCTTTTACCTGTTGATGTTTTTCAGTTATTCTTTTCTTCTGGGTTTGTGTCTTGTGCTTCCTTGTCACAATAATAGCTCTTTATGGTGGGGTTATTATTTTTTTTTGCTCATGTTTCCGCACCACTTCTTGACTTTGAACTTTATGTTAGCGCTGGGCTCTATGTATTTTTTTGGGGGGGGAGGGGATTGTTTGGCTTGAGTTTTTGTCCTCTTTTATTTTTTAATTTTTTTTTGTTTTTTTGTTTTTGGCTAGGCAATGGGGTTAAGTGACTTGCCCAGGGTCACACAGCTAGTAAGTGTTATGTGTCTGAGGTCTCATTTGAACTCAGGTCCTCTTGAATCCAGGGCCGGTGCTCTATCCACTGTGCCACCTAGCTGCCCCCTTGTCCTCTTTTATCCTTCCACTGCTTCCACAGCTTGGTCTGGGGATCTGCAAACTTTCAGTGCTTTCATAGTGATGTGATTTAGAACAAAGTCTTCTCACTGCCCCCATTGATCTGGGTTTGGCAAATTCCTGACCCAAAACTGGGTCTAATGCTTTGTCTGTGGTTGGAGGTTTCAATAGACTGCTGCTGGACTTGGCCACCAGTAATCCACTGGTAGACTTGGTAGGTTAAGAGTGACTGAACTATAGGCTCCCGTTTCTTGTAAGACTCTTGGTCTGGTTATTCTACTGTAGATTTCCATGATGGCCTGCTCTGTTCCTGGCATCAGACCTACAGGTATGATTTATTTGCATAACTTGTTCCTTAATCAGTTCACAGCCAGGGACCATGATGGAGATTACTACTTTCTACTCTAGATCTATGACCTGGAGCTGGGTAGTGGGCGATAGAGCTACCAGATAGCCTGTTCCTGTACACTGTGCTCATTCAGGAATTCCTTGGGAACTCTTTGTGGCTTTGTGCTTATCGCTTTGGTGCCCAGTCTCAGCTCTCCTTCAGTCCCTGGGTGTTGGAAAGCTCCATACTGCAGGTCCTTGAATGGACCCCATCTCCAGTGTCTGAAGGCTTCTCTGTCTATCTCCCTAAGCCATGCTGGACTGGCTTTGCCAATAAAAATTCAGTGTAGATATTTGTGGAGGAGATATGGTGGGGAACTAAGGTATACTACATCCTCTTAAGCTACCATCTTGACTCTGCCCAAATTGGATGTTGATAGACATTTTTGGAGATTGAGAAAGGATGAATTTATTTTTGGTCAACTTCTAAATTGCTATTTGTTGTTCAGGAAGAGCATATAAAGAAAAAGTCAACAATTAATAAGTAGGGAATTACTTTTCATTAGTGTGTAACCTGTCATTGAGCACAGTCAGTTTGCCTAACATGTTGCCTGCATCTTTAAAACTAGTGAGACAGGGTTGGGGAGGGACTTTTAGAGGGGTGTGTAGACTGGGATTTGGGAGGGTGGGGGGGAGGATAGGAGAAGAACTTTTGGAGGGGTATGTTAATTGGGACAGAAGGTGGGGAGGACTCTTGGAGGGTGGGATGGGGAGTAGGAGAGTGGGAGGAGAAGGTAATGTAACAAGGAGAGGGTAAAAAGAGAGGTTGAGAAAGAAAATAATGAATAAAAGTAAGATGGAGGGAAATTCACTAATCGTAATTATAACTATGAAAGTGAATGGAATGTTTATAGTAGCTCTTTTTGTGATGGCAAAGACCTGGAAGTTGCAGGGATCTCCATCAACTGGGAAATGGCTGAACAAGTGGTGTACGGTTGTGTTGGAATACTACTGTACTATAAGTAATGATGAACTCAATAATCTTAGAAGGGCATGGAAAGACTTACATGAAATGATGAAGAGCAAAATGAGCAGAACCAAGAGAACATTGTCTATAGCAACAGCAATATTATTTTAAGAATGAGTTTGAGTGACTGTCATTTTGACTATTACAAGTACACAAACTGAAATAAAGGACATATGAAGAAAAACCATCTGCATCCAGAGAAAGAACTGATAAATAGAAATATGTGTAGAATGATTTTAAATCTATACATATAGATATATACCTATATATAGGTAAGATATATATACAGATTTATATATTATATATTTATATATTATGATATATTATATAATTATCATAATAAAATTTTATGAATATAAATGTTATTATTATCATTATGATAAATATTATATATTATATATTTATATGTTATATATATATACAGATTTAAAGTTTCATGTGCAATCATCTTTTTAAAATTATATTGTTATGGAAATGCTTGTTTTATTTTATAAGTTAAAAATTAAATAAATTTTAAATAAAGCTTTTAAGACTGAACCGGACTCTTCTTTTCCAGCATCTTTTTGACTGTGCTCTTAGCTGCTGCATCCAGGGGAGGCCATGAACTGAACGAGTAAGATGGGAGGGAGTCTCCTTCCCCTACTTACCTTTCTTTTACTTGGCTCCGAGAAATGGGGTTTGAGAATTTTTGTTTCTATCTTGTATTGTTTGTTCTCAGTGTCAGGTGCAGGAAGTGATCTTTATGAACAAGGAATTCAAGCCCTGGAGATTTGGAGCCTGGATTACAGGTAGAGCTAAATTGCCAGTCATCTCCGCATGGAACTACTAAGAAGCCTAGACACTCAAGCCCCAGGGTTGGGGTTGAGGTGAGGAGGTTGAACTTGTAGCTGGGATTATGCTTTAAGGGAAGGGAGCTAAACTATGAACCTAATACCTTTTCCTTCCTCAGAGAATGAGGTGGTAAAGAGGGGGAGGAGGATTATGCATCTCATGAGTGAGGGTGAATGTGTTTGCATATTTGTGATTCTCTATTGAAATAAATATTCCTTTTTGTACAAGCTTTGCTATGTCACAAGTGTTTTAACTACAAAATGATGATCCTTCATAGACTCATTTTCAGGAAGATTCGTTCGTTCATTCCTCCCTTTGTCCTGCTGTTTCTGTAGGCTTTGGGAAGGCCAGAGTTGCCATAGAGAATATCAACGAATAATTTTCTCTTCAGAGAAAAAAAAATGAAAGAAAAGCTTGCAGTCATCTTGAAATGGATGCAGTGTGGATTATATCCGAGCCCAGGAAGTGTACCAAACATGGAAATATATTTAGTATATGTGGCATAACCCCAGATTGGAATAAAAAATTGGGCTGAGAATCATAGGAACTGGGAGTTTTCTCCTAGCTTATCACTGATTTGCTGAACAATTTGTAGGTTAGATTGTGAAATTAAGACATTATGCCAGGCACTGGTCTAACTCACACAGATACTGCTTAAAGTTATTTTAGGAAATAGTGTGATGTAATGAGGTGATGGAACATTTTGGACAAATCACTGGATCATGAATTTAATCACTAGAGCGTTTAGAGGGAGATGCTATTGTGCTGAATGTTAAGAAACTTACCTGAGAGAGAAAGTTTGGAAGGCTGTTCTCAGAGATGATTATTATGAAAATTTTTGCCAAAGTTTTAGGGTTTACACTCTAATTGGGGGAGACAACACATAAAACTCTCAAGGGGATTATGCTTTAACTGAGGGGACACAACACATAAAACAAAGCTTGGCTGCAAGGCAGATGAAAAAATCCAGAGGTCCTCAGGACAGGGAAGTTGGCAAGGTCCATGATTCCTGAGGTACTGTTAATAAGTCAAGTGATGGTACCAGGGGTCTTCAGGGCATAGTGGCAGGACAGATGGCAAGACCTGGTAGTCCTCCATCTCACTGAAAGGAATGATTTATGAACACTTTAGCTAAAGTAATGTAATCTAGTAGCCTGGATGGGTTCTGGGTAGTCCCAGTTGGGGGAAGCAAAGGGGAGAAGGGTGGCTAGCATCTTCCTTCTCCTTGACTCTCCTGGTTAGGTCCTGGGATGGCTGAGGCTAGGGGCTGGGGTGAGGAATGAAGGCAAGGGAAAGGAAGTCAAGTTTAGCAATTTAATATGCTAAGGAAACCATCATGTAATAATTTTGTGAAACAAAATAAACATGACCAATTCACTGAAGATGTTGAGCAATTGCTAGCAAGTGAGTGACTAAGAAAACAACACTATTTTCTTTTCTTTTTCCTTTTTTCTTCTCTTCTTCTTTATCCATCTCTTTTTTCCTCTTCTTCCTTTCTCCTTCCACCTTCTTAATTCTTCACTTCTTTTGAGGTTCAAAAATTGTTTGTAGTCTGGGGAATATGTTTTTTAATATTGTATTTTTCCCAATTAAAGTAAAAACAATTTTTAACATTCATTTTTTAAAAAAATTGAGTTCCAAATTCTCTCCCTTCCTCACCTCTCCTCTCCCTAAGATGGCAAGTAATTTAATATAGGTTATACATGTGTGATCATGCAAAACAGATTTGAGAGAATGTTTTAAAAAATCTGTCATGTCTGAAAATCCTTTGGCCTTTGGATGCTAGCTTCCAGGGCTGGTTAACACTCTGGATGTAGGCAGCATCAATGAGTGTGCTCTCAGTTTCTCTTGGGTACTGTGTCTTATTACAGTTATGTCCTCACTTTTTGTTTGTGTGTGTGGACCAGTTCTATGATTTAACCACTGTGGAGATAATTTATAATTGTAGAGAGCTGACTGGGGCCTTGAGAGGATAAGTGACTTACTCTTTTTTATTTTTTAGGCAATTGGGGTTAAGTGACTTGCCCAGAGTCACACAGCTAGTAAATGTCAAGTGCTTGGTCTGAGGTCTGATTTGAACTCAGGTCCTTCTGACTTTAGGGATGGTACTCTATCCATTGTACCACCTAGCTGTCCTGATAAATGACTTACTCATGATCCCTATGTATCAGAGGCAGAATTTGAATACAGGTCTTCTGACCTTCTGTCCATTATGCAAAATTATCCTTCAGTGCCTGTGGTATGAATGGAAAAACACTCAGACAAGACTCATCAGCTCTGCACTATACTATACATGTCAGTTCTGAAAAGATCTTATTGTCAAAGGAAGTTTCCAAGTGGTAACTGACTTCTATCTTTTGCTCTGACAAGTTCTGCAACATAGACTAAGTCCCTTCATAGATATAATGCATAGATATAAAAAAATTTATAGTCTCCATATTACACAAAACCATGAGTCTTTCTACTCCAAAGTCACTCTTCTAGTTGAGATTTTGGTAAGTTTGTACTTCTTACGGCTCTGCCGTGGAAGGGGAGATCACTCAGCTTCAATGTATACAGAAATAAGCTCCATCAATCAATCAACATTTACTAAGCATCTACTATGTGCCAGACACTGTGCTAAGTGCTGGGGATACAAAAAAGAGTCAAAAGGTAGTCCCTGCTGTCAAGGAGCTTGCAATCTATTTGGGAAGAAAACATGCAAACAAATACATACAAAACAAGCTATGTACAGCATAAGTGCTTGTGGTTGTTATCCTTCTTGCTCAAAGAGGACCAAAATGATATCACTATGTCAATGTCAAGGTATAGAGTGTTCAACTGTGGCCGATCAGACCAATATGAACTCAGAAGGCTCTACCATAGGTTGGGCGCAAATAGTCCGTATGATCATTTGGAGTGGAGATGTCTCCAAATTTTGCATCTCACATTTTTTTTTGGTCTGGAGCTACTACAATTCTGCTTTGTTCATTATAGCACAGCACCTTCTTTGATGACAGCATGACATGCTGGGTGGTCCTGTGCCAGTATCTCCCATGTCTCAATTAATCAATCCCAAATTAATCAATTCCAAAGTTCTTCAGAGAGACCTTGAGAGTATCCTTGTAACACTTCTTCTGACCTCTGTGTGAGTGCTTGCCTGTGTGAGTTCTCCATAAAACTTTGAAAAAGTTTTTGAAAAAAAATTTGAACAATGTGGCCAGCCCATCAGAGTTGAATTCTCTGTCATAGAATTTGAATGCTTGGCAAAGAGAAAGAACCTCTGTGTCCACTATCTTAGCTTGCCAGGTGATCTACAGAATCTTCCTAAGAAAATTCAAATGGAAGAGATTCAGTTTCTTGGCATGGTGCTGGTGTGCTGTCCAGGTTTCACAGACATGCAACAGTCAGCACAATGGCTCTGTAGATCTTCAGTTTGGTAAGCACTCTAATAACTCTTCTCTCCCACACTTTCCTTTGGAGCCTCCCAAACACTGAGGTAACTCTGGCAATGCGTGTGTTAACCTCATCATCTATGTGTTCATCCTTTGAAAGTATACTGCCAGGGTAATCGAACTTATCCACAGCACTCAATAT
The DNA here is from genome assembly GCF_003287225.1 of Phascolarctos cinereus. Taxonomy (NCBI): domain Eukaryota; kingdom Metazoa; phylum Chordata; class Mammalia; order Diprotodontia; family Phascolarctidae; genus Phascolarctos; species Phascolarctos cinereus. Next base: position 83,890,643 of record NW_027556098.1, on the reverse strand, counting down.
TTCTCCATTTGCTCTAACTGATGGGTCCACATATGGATGGTGTGGTGCTGGCTGGTGGAGAACCTCTGTTTTCTTAGTGTTAATTGTCAGGCTAAAATTAGTACAAGTGGCAGAGAATTGATCCATACTCTGCTGCAACTCTGGCTGTATTGAGTGCACAAAGAAGAAATAGGAACTAATTAAGAGAAGAATTAAGAGGGGTGGAGGAAGGCTTCCAGTAGAAGGTGTATTTTCAGCTGGGAAAGTTACTTAAAGGAAGCCAGAGAGGTCAGTAGTCAGAGGGAGAGAGGAAAAGTGTTCCAGGTATGGTGGACGTTCAGAGAAAATGTCCGGAGCCAAGTCGGAGCGCCTTGTTCATAGAACAGCCAGGAGCCCAGTGTCACTGGATCAGAGTACTTGTTGGGGAGTAATGTGTGAGAACACTAGAAAAGTAGGAGGGGGCTAGATTATGAAGGGCTTTGAATGGCAAACAGCATTGTGCATACCGCCTGACCTGAGGATTCTTGTTATATAAATCAGCAGGTGGATTCTGCCTGTTGTTACTTATTCTCTCTCTATCCTTTGAATATTGATTGAATATTGATACTGATTGTAGACTGTGATATGAGTATGATTATACATTAGGATCTGAGAAATTCTGCCCTTGTAGCTGTGAAAACCACATGCAAGCGTCACATGCTTGTAAATGGTAACAAGGATACTCAGAAGCTCATAGGAGAGGGAAAAAAGTAATAAAATCTATGACTCTATATGTTTGTGTGCAAATGTATAGAGTACAGGTTAAAAGCAAAATGAATAGGGCAGCTAGGTGGCACAGTGGATAGAGCTCTGGCCTTGGAGTCAGGAGGACCTGAGTTCAAATCCAGCCTCAGACACATGACACTCATTAGCTGTGTGACCCTGGGCAAGTCACTTAATCCCAACTGCCTTACCAAAAAAGCAAGATGAACTAGAAATTTTTATTTATTTATTTATTTTTGGCTAGGCAATGGGGTCAAGTGACTTGCTCAGGACACACAGCTAGTAAGCGTTATGTGTCTGAGGCCGGATTTGAACTCAGGTACTCCTGAATTCAGGGCTGGTGCTCTATCCACTGTGCCACCTAGCTGCCCCTTAGAGATTCTTATGTAATGAGGAGAATTTTATCCCCAGCACTGAGACCTGGTGAGACGAAACCACAAGACACAGATTCAGTGCAACCTTCTACATGAAGGCATTACTAGTACTCTCTTCTACTAGTGCCTTTCCTTCCCAAATTGCCCTGTATTCACTTTGTATGTGTTCTGAATATATTTCTTTTTTTATCATCTTTTTACTTTATTAATTTATTTTGATTTATCAACAATCACTTCCATAAGCTTTTGAGTTTTAAATTTTTCTCCTCCTCCCTCCCCACCTCTCTCCCCAAGACAGCGCACAATCTGATATAGGCTACACATTTCCATTCTTATTAAACATATTTTCACATTAGTGATGTTGTAAGTAAGAATTAGAGGCCATAGGAGTCACCACCTGAAAGAGGAAACAAAACTCAACAGAAGGAAAAAAAATAGAAAATAATATGCTTCGATCTGCATTCAAACTCCACAGTTCTTTCTTTGGATGTGGATAGCATTTTCCATCATGAGGCCTTTGGAGATGTCTTAAATCCTTGTATTGCTGAGAAGGGTTAAGTTTATCAATATTAGTCATCGCACAATGTGGCTGTTATTGTGTACAACATTCTCTTATTTCTGCTCACTTCACTCAGCATCAGACCATACAAATCTTTCCAGGTTTTTCTGAAGTCAGTGTGTTCATCATTTCTTATAGCACAATAGTATTCCATTACATGCATATACCACAACTTGTTCAGCCATATTTCTGTATATACTCATTGCTCCTACCTTTAGAAGACAGGTTCCTTGAGGACAGGCACTACTCGCCCTATACTAGGTACTTAATAAATGCTGGTTGTATGATTCATTGATTGATTGATTCGAATATGGCCTTGGAAGGATATAACTCATTCAAAATAAAACTGGAGGTAAAAAGGGATTAGGGATGAGTAGCACTATGTATTTAGGCAATATATACATAAGAAGGAATCCAGGAACAAGAGCTCAGAAGGGACGGCTTTGCATGAATATCAATGGAGGAGGAAATATAAGTGATATAATTATTGTGGTATATTACAGACCACCTAGACAGAAAGAAGAAATAGACAAGGAATTGGAAAACCAATCATAAATCTGGCATAGAGATATGATATAGTAATAATTGAGATCCAATTATCCAGACATCTGCTGGAGCTTTCTCTCTGCCCAAAGCAAAATGGTTGGTAATTTCTTGACTTGGCATTGAGAATTTCATCCTTCAAAATGTGTTGGAACCCACAATGGCCAATTCTATTCTGAATTTGTCTCTTGCAAGCATCTACATGGTTTGTTCATAAGGTTATTCCTTCTGGCTTTTTTTCACTATTCCCTTAATCGCAATTTACAAAATCAATCTAATTATATGCTACCCCAGGCAGAATCATTTAAATGGATGGACAGACAAATGTCTTCTGGCAATAAATGGATTCATTCATGGAATTTCTGAGTTTCAGTAGCTCTATTGCTACATTAATTTCATAGTTGTTGGTTATATGTAATAAAGCAATAATAAAATAGCTAGTATTTATGTAACACTTATTATGTGCCAAGAACTGTGCTGAGCATTTTACAAATATTATCTTATTTGTCCTTCACAATAACTCTAGGAGGTAGGTGCTATTATCCCCATTTCACAGTTGAGGAAACTAAGGCTAACAAAGGTTAAGTGACTTACCAAGGGTGACACAGCTAGTAAGTGTCTGAGGCCACATTTGAACTCGTGTTTCTGATTCTAGCCCCAGTACTTTATCCACTGTGCCATCAAGCTGTCATCCTTATCCTCCTCCTCCTCCTCCTCCTCCTCATCATCATCATCATCATCATCATCATCATCGTTTTCTAGTTTTCTTTGACACTTTCATTTGTGCCCATATGAATCCCTAGAAGTGGATAGTAGTTACCTATTTTGACAAGTATTGGGAGGTTTTATGTCTTGGATATATGTCCTTGGATAACAATAAAACTCTGTTTTTGTTGGTATATTACCAAAGTTCAAAGTGGGTTATCTTGATATAATTTTTGACTTCCCTATTCATTATGCAAGAATGAAGAACTTCAGTGAAAGATTATGAAACCAGAGACTTTATCCTTTTATTGCTTTTCTTTGGTTTCTTCTGCTAAGTGGCTATATATCATTTAAGTCATTCTCAGACATATCCTAGAATATGTTATTTTTAGATTTTCATGCAAAGATCCCACAGATAACTATTCTTTGCAATCTCCAATGTCAGTGCATTTCAAAATACCTAAAGTAGTGTAACAGAATACAACAAATCAATAGCATTTAATCTTTTTCTTTTATCGAAAATCACAGTCCTTTAAGGCCTCTCTTTGCTGACAGTGGCTTTGCTATCAGACCCTCCACATGTTAGCCAGTTCAGCCTTTTTGGGAATATAAAATACTTCTTTTATCTTGTAGGCTGTTGAGCTGTTTTGTTTTAGGAAGGCTGATGCCTCTTAATGCCTCACTGTGATGTTCAGGTGACCTTAGATTCTTGAAGGTTAGGTCATTGGAGTATGCAAGATCTGGAAGCTGATGGCACTACTAAACTGGGAGAACCATAACTATTGTGGGGAGAATAGGATTTTGTCCCAGGGGTACCACCCCCTAGGAGGGTGCATTTCCTCCCTGTGGTAACCACCATCTCCTGAATTTTTTGTGTATTTCACTGAGTCCTAGTCACCTGATTTTGACATAATGGAGTTGCTTCCCCACAGGAATGAAAAGAATATGCTTAACTGCAGACAATTAGGAAACATAACAGGAAAAATAAAAACAACAAAAGAATGAACACTAAAATTTCTGCCTTTTGGCTTCCTGTCTGCATTCTCTCCCAGAACTGGGCTGTTTCCAGACAGTGCACAGAATTTTAGGCGATGATCAGCTCATTTTTGCTTACTGTCCTTGCCCCTCATTGTAGTTCCTCCTGTGAGGATGGTGAGGAAGGGTAGATAATACAACACAGTTTGCAACTGAGTTTTGATCTATTCATTTAGCAGGGCCAGTCATTAGGCAAAAACTCAGTAACTCTAGACTTGATTTCTCTTCCTCTTAGCCACTGGCTGAGGCAGCTGGTGGAATGGTGGGGATAGAATGTTGGGCCCAGAGTCAGGAGGACCTGAGTTCATGTGTGATTCTGGACAAGTCACCCAACCTCTGTTTGCCTCAGAAAAATGGGGATGATAATAATAGCACCGACCTCGAAGGGCTGTTGTGAGGATCAAAAGAAATAATATTTGTAAAAAGCGCTTATCACAGCGCATGGCACATAGTAGGCTCTTCATAAATGCTTTTTTCCTTTCCCTCACTCCCTCGGCATAGACTTGGGATGCTGTTCAAGGTCCTGTCCCTAAACTAAGGGATCTCTGATAGAGCTGATATGGAGAAAAAATCTCCAATCCAATCTCCACACTTCCTCTGTCCTCCCAGAGTCTATGAACTTGAGACATTTAGTTTCTGCTTCTGATGGTGTTTGGGAGATATATCACAGCTCCCCAGTCTCTCTAATCCAGGACCTCAAAGCCCAGTAAGTACTTACGCCTCCCTTGCTGCCAAATCTTGTTGCTTCTACTTGCCACTCCTGGGCAGCAAGAGTCCTATCACTCTACAAAGCAAGGGAGGAGCAGACAGAAGAATCTGGGTGCCCTAGCTACCCAGATCTTCCACATCATAGAAAAACCTAGACCCTGCCATCCCCTCAAGCTTTTCCTCTCTCTCCTTTCTTTCTGTGTCTAGCTCTTAGACATCTTCTGCTTTCACTTCTTTATCAATACCCTCACTTCTCAACATCTGGCTTCTGACCCTACCCCTTTGTTGAAAATACTTTATCAAAGGTTGCCAGTGATCTCCTCCCTGTTGAAGCTGATGACCATTCATCCTTGTTTTCATCCTTCTTCCTGTTTCTACCCCTTTAATGCCCTAAGCCTCTTTCCCTTCCTGAATACTTACTACTTCATAGATTCATAGATCTAGAGATGGAAGATGCCTTAGAAACCATCTAGACTAACCTCCTCATTTCTTAGATAAGGGAGGTTATAAGTGATTTGCTTGTAGGCATGAAGGTGGTAGAACTTAGTTTTGAACTCGTACTCTGATTCCAAATTTTTGCACTGCATTACAATTCTAATTTCTCATCTTCCTTAATGATTTATCATCTACTTCATGTCCCATGAGCAATTAGTGCCTTCCAAATCTTTGTTCTGTCCTAGTATCTCCTTCACTCTTTACATTCTGTTCCTTGGTGATTTCGTCTGTCCCCATGGGTTCAATTACCCTCTCTTTGCAGATCATTAAACTGTATACATATGTCCCTGATCACTCTCCCGAACTTCAGGTCTGAATTGTGAACTGTCTCATAGACATTTCTACCAGTACATCCTATCAATCCTCTTTCAATCTCAAAATGTTGCAGAGATGATGTTCATTTTCTGATAGAGAAGTGGCAGACTCAAGGAGCAAAATGATGCTTACGTTTTCAAACATAGCCAGTGTGGGGATTTCTTTTGCATCACTATTCAAAGTTGCTGCAAGAATTCTGTCTTCCGTTTCTTTCCCTTCCTTTGTCTTCTCTCCCTTCCCCTTCCCTGAAAAAAGAAAAGAAAGAAAAGAGGATCATTGACACATGTTTTCAAAAGGTATAGAAGAGAACATAAGGAAGGCCAGAAGGAAACACAGACAAGCAATATAACTTTGCTACATATTGAATATATTATATCCTTTAAAGGGAATGAAAGTTGTACATAATAAAGATTCACAGTACAATCTTCTTTTTCTGTTTAACTTTGTACGTGGAAATGTTAATTTTGTTTAGCATTTTTATTTAAATAATTTGTATTATTTAAATTATAAAATAAATTATAAAATATGTTACTAAATTATTAAATAAATAATTTAAATAATAAAAATATTTATTTATTTAGTGTTTAATTTCAGAATTTAAAAAATAGTTTAAATTCACCCAAATTAATGTGTCTGAAATGGAACCAATTGTCTTAAATCTAATACTTCCTCTCTTCCAAACTTCCCTGTTTCTTCTGAAGATATCACTATCCTCTAGTCAGTTAAATGTATACACTCACCCTTACCTTCCTTATCCAATCAGTTGCCAAGTCTTGTTGATTCTGCCTCCATGACATGTTTTGTATCCAACCTCTTCTCTCTGCTCACATAGTCATGGTCTTAATTCAGGCCTTCTGAAACTCTTTGCTAGCTATTGTAAAAGTCTCTTAATTGGTCTCCATTTCTCCAGTCTGTCTCCTCTCCAACTGGTCTCCAACTGCCAAAATAATCTTCCTAAAGCTGAATTCTAGTTGTGAATCTCCCTTGCTCGAAAACCTTCAGCTGCCCTCTATTGGTTCTAGGATACAATACAAGTGCCTTAGCGTGGCATTTCAGGCCCTCTACAATTGGATTCCAATTTACCTTTCCAGTCTTATTTCACCCTCCTCCTCCACAGATAGTCTATTTTCCACCTATGTCTTGCAGAGAGTGGGTACCTAGCAAATGCTTGTAAAATTAAATTGGGCCCAGAGTTGAATGGGAAAAAGAGAACAGATTGTGTTGCATTGGGGAAATTACACAGTTCTTAAAATGATGACATTTGCTCCTTAACACAAAAGCCCATCTGTGTGTATTCTCCCAGCTATGACTATGTGCCTATGATTCATGGAATACAATGATCTCAGAATAGTCAGGATTATGAGTAATACACAGGACAACGGAAAGGTGTGTGGCACATGAAAATTGACAGTAGTAGATGAAGACTTGGATGTAAGAAGTGGCATAAAAGACACTATTAGGGGTATGTGTTATGGGCAGAGGCAGCATGCCATAATGGATAGGGAGCTAACCTCAGAATCATGAAGAGTAGGGGTGGAGTCCAGAATTTATACGTACAGGCTGTGTGACCCTCACTCAACTCTCCTTGGCCTAGGGAATTTTCTAAGATTATAATTTGAAGAGCAGGTGCCATCTGTAGGGTAGAAGAAGCTTTTTCACTGGGAGTTCCCTGTAACAATGATATTATGGGTCTGGTCAAAATGACTGGGCAATGAGATGGGCCTCTTTTCAAGAGCCAGGAATAACAGATAGACAGGCTGAGTGTAGTACTGGTAACCATGAAATATTAAACACATAGAGGAAGACTTCTAGTGTGTTGAAGGATTTATGAATGGCTATGGACAGGAATAACACAGGATAATAAGGAAGGAATGGATGGATATGATCTGAACAGAAAGGACTCCTGTAAGGTCGATGAATTCAATTAAAGTACTAGATCAGGGGTGGGGAACCTGTGACCACAAGGTCACATGTGGCCCTCTAGGTCCTCAAGTGCAGCCCTTTGACTGAATCCAAATTTCACAGAACAAATCCCCTTAATAAAAGGATTTGTTCAGTAAAACTTGAACTCAATCAAAAGGCCTCACCCAAGGACCCAGAAGGTCACATGTGGCCTTGAGGCCACAGGTTCTCCACCCCTATACTAGAGAAACAATTCTTCTGCCTTTGTGGTTTAATATAAATTTCAAAATCTTGTGCCCTGGGAAACTTAAGTTTGTATTCAGATATGAGATTTTTCTAGATGTTAGTGCTGTCTCCTCTTCAAATAATATTGTCCATACTTAACTATTTACATATTGTAGTCCTACCTCCCCGTTTCCCTTGCTTCATCCCAGGAGAGTGTAAGCTCCTTGAGGGCAGGCAGGAATTTTTTTTGGGGGGTATTGTCTTTTGTGACCTAGTTTCTACCCCAATGCCTTGCGTATAGCAAGTGCTTAATAAATGCTTGTTGGATTAAATTGTTGGATTTGGTGGCAGAGGCCTGATCATTTTCACAAACATTTTTGTTTGTCATGAGGATGATTTCAGGAGACTGATGAAAGGAGGAGTGGGGATGAGGGCTGGCTTATCTGTCATGCTGTGCAGACATCTTTTGTTTGAGCTTTCCTAATGATGCTGTGGAATCACTAACATGAAAGGCAGTGACTTTCAGAGCAGTTCTCGAAGTACGGTTGCCTGATCTTTCTCTTTTGATCGCCTGGAAAAACAAAAGGCCTCCGTCCACTCTTTGTCAATACAATTCCAAAAGGGGTTACTGAATATGCATTGATCCTCCATTTTCTTGTAAAATGATCTTGCAAGCGGCTAAATAACTCTCAGATGCAGCAACTTAGGATGAAGCTCTGGAAATGTTGAGGGAGTTCTTGGTGGTAAGAGTCAGGGGAGCAGAAGCCCTGGTGTGGGGTGCTGCATGCAGTGAAGCATTCCATTTCTGCATTTCAACACAGGTCAGACTGACAAAATTCCCAGCAGATGATAGATTTGTGGGACAGTGGAAATAATTGAAACTGCAATGAAGTGGGAGTGGTGGCAGTTTTGGTGAGCTATCCCTTCAGTATGGAGCCCTTGTTTTGAGGAGTCATATGTCCAAGCAGGAAAGTTGCTATGATGTGGAGGGCTTGGTGCCATAACCTTGGATAGGGCCTGAAAAATTAGCTGGAGGTCTGTGCCTAGACTGCTCTCCAAATGATATTGGAGGGAGCCGGAGGGAGGAACCTTGGTTAGAGTCCAGCCCTGGATGACTGGCTAAGCAGTCCTATCTCTCTTCTAGCAGCACAGACACAGTCACAGCAATACAAAGTGTCCCTAACTAATCAGCTGCTAGGCAGTATGCAGGGAGACCTGTCTCCTGGTGGAGATTCCCTCAGGAATTGGCCCCACTGCTCTTTCCCTGGTTTTGGGTCTATGAAAAGGCAGAGGTGTCTGTCCCTCCCTAGTTGGATACAGATTTGAGGGGATGATTGTCCTTATAGACTAGTTCTATAATTTGTGGGAATCCTAAGTTGCTGCATCTGAGAGTTATTTAGCCGCTTGCAAGATCATTTCACAAGAAAATGGAGGATCAATGCATATTCAGCAACCCCTTTTGAAATTGTGGGAAGAAGGGGACTTTTGTACATGCGTTAGACTTAGGTCTTGGGAAGGATACACAGATACATTTTCCTTGAGTCTAGAACCTGGAGTGTCTTCGTTCTCAGATATTATTTATGTCTGTATGTCTGACAAACTATACAGGGACAAGAACAGAACTCTATGTAGCATTGAAAGGACACAGTCCTGGCTGTAGGAGTTTGTGATTTAGGAGAGGCAAGATAGATAAACCTAGCTAAATAATATAACTATTAACATAAGAAGAATGTGTTGAATATTATTGTTACTTAGCAGTAACAATAAGTTACTTGTCAACTTTGAAATTTTATTGGTGCCTCTCTGTTGTATACCACAATAATTTCCCAGTATTCTCTCTAAATGAATAAAAATAATAGCCAGCATTCATACTATATGCCAGGTACGATGCTAAGTGCTTTATGCATATTATCTCATTTGACCCTCATAACTCTGCAAGGTACTACTATTCCCAATTTACAGTTAAAGAAATGGCCAAGCAAACATATATGAGAAGGATTGAATTATATTAAGGTTTACCAGAATCTGAATGCCAGGTATTAGGCCTAGGACACCCTGAACTGCACAGATGGCAGAAAAAGAAAAACAAGGAAAAAGACAGAGATAGACATGTAATAGGATTGTGTTCACATATATGGAAGTCTAAGCTGTTGCCCAGGAAGAAGACCACCATAGCTTGTCTTAAGACAGTGGGTCAGAGTGGCCTGCTGCCTGTCTCCTGGTCATCCACAAGGTATACGGTGACTTGGACCTTGAGGAGAGGAAGAAAGTACATTGAGGCGTAGTTTACCTTGGGCCCTTATTCAGGACACAAACCTAATACAATTCCATCCTTTTCGCATATATGTTTGCCCAGCTGTCTACCACTTCTGTTCTTCTAGCTTGGTGCCCTGCTACTGCTATCAAACTCTTTCTAGATCTGGGATTCTTAACTTTTTTGTGTGTGTCAAGGACCCCTTTGGCAGTCTGGTGGTCTATGGACCACTTCTCAAAATGATGTTTTCAAATGCATAAAACAAAATGCCTAAGATTACCAAAGAAACCAATTCTGTTGATATAGATTTATAATCTAGAATCTAGATATATAATATTTACATATGAAAAATAAAAACAACCACGTTCACAGATCCTGGGTAAAGAATGCCTTCTCTAGAGGCTGAGTTAAATCTGTCCATAACATGGTAACCAGGAAGTGATGCCAAGATCTTGGGCTTTTAGTACCCAACCCAGTCTCAAAGATGTTCTCATCACCTTTCAAGGAGAAACTAGCTTAACTTGCATGGGGATAGCAGCTAAGATGATCCTCCTATTACAAACATTTTAATTCTCTCTATATTTTAATTTTTTAATTCTCTATCCTTCATTGGGATTATTGTGTTTTTATCTGAATAGATTTGTGTAACAAGTACCTGCTGAATTTTTAGAAATAGCAAAAAAATGATGTAAACATTTTTGTTACTTTTATTGAAAAAGGGCATATTCATTTCTTCTCTCTACCATCTCTCTCTCTCTCTCTCTCTCTCTCTCTCTCTCTCTCTCTCTCTCTCTCTCTCTCTCCCATCCTTCATTTTCTTTGACTCAGTAAACAATAGCATTTGATAATACTTTTTTTGGGTAATGCTTCTATTACTGTAGACAGAATACAATGACAAACTTTTATTAGTCAAATCAAAATGTTATAGCTTGATGTCATTGAAACTTTGCTGAGAGAAGTAGCCAAGAGGTAGTAGGCAGACTAAATAAAAGGATATCCAACCACAATAAAGCATGATGCAGTAAAAACCTGACAGTATCACAGGAAATTTCAAATTACAGCCTCATTTCTCTTTTGCTGTCTTGAGTGCTTTAGGAACTAAGCAGAGAGTTATTGTCAGACTCACTTCCTTTAAAAAAAACCTCAATAACATAGATTCTTCCTCTATCTAAATATAATTATTCTATAAAAACATCCAGAAATGGATGTTGCCGATGATTTTTCAGTAATTTATTTCTCTTCCAACTTCTTTTATATTCTGTGTATCAAAATGCATTTGCTACACTGAACTTTCTGATGCCCTTTTGAGATCTCAGTGTATTACCTGAAATCACATTGGAACTGGGCTTGAGGTCATGAATTCTAACACATGCATGTAGGTAGCTCACTACTCAACTAAAAACCTATCAACAAACCTTCAAAAAATAAAAAATCCAGTTTAGGTATGGCATGGTGGAAAGAGTTTTTAGACTCAGAGAAGCAGGGGTTTGAAAATAAGTAAGAGGACAAATAAAGAACCTGTATACAGGGCAAAAACTTGAAATGTGTACCCTGAAACTAGTTTTTTTTTTTTAAATAACAGATCCAAGTATGCCTCTCCTTGGGCAGGAGGAGACTCCAAGACACTAAAAGGCCTCTACTGAGAAGACTGCCATAGTTGGGGTGGGGTGGGGTGGAATGGGGGCTGGGTAGGGATAGAGAATAGTTTGGGATTGAGTTGGGAAGCCCCCCTCTAACATGGGATATGGGGGAAAATGAGTTACTTTGTAACTTCCTATTTTAACAAATTATTCTTGCTAACTAGGCACTAAATTCAGATGCTGCCATTTTGAAGTACTGTCAGCATCCTATAAATTTCAGTGCTCTGGAGCAAAGCCTTCATCACCCTGCCTTAGTTACAGCAGCTGGGTTAGAATTTTGGCTCTGCTACTTATTACCTGTGTGCCTTTGGACAAGCCGCTTAATCTCTCTATTTCTCAATTTCCTCATTTAAATGAGGAAATGAGAAGGTTAGATTCGATAACCTTTAAAATTTCTTCCACCTTTAAATCAGTGTTACCTTCTCTCCATCATCTAACATTTTGAAAAAATATCGAGTTTTTAGATTATTTAAATTGATAGATCATATATGTATACATATATACATGTATATACATATACCCACATATATGCACAATTTAATTACTGTGCATGCTCAAGTCCTATTCTGATACTTCATGGTAATGTAAGATCCACTCCACTCGTCGCTTGTTGCACACATGAAAGTCCAAGGGAGAGAAAACATCCTAAAAGGAAAGGTTTAAATGTAATGGAGCTGCTTCATTACTTAGTCTTACAGACTGATGAGTGAAAGGTCCCCCTTCCCCACACTTATAAAACTCCATCTCCTTGGCTCTCAGTCAATTGCAGCCCTAGTCACTGGGAACCAAAAGGAGGAATTTATTGTGTCTTCTTAGCAAGGATCTGGAACATAGGTCCAACTCCATGGGAGCTGCCCTCTTCTAACAAATGTCCTCATCCAAAGACTTATCATATTGGCTGAGGGACTCATCAAGTTGAGCAGAGGTCATAGGATAATCAATACAAAGAGGGAAGGAATCTTAGAGTCAATTAAGTCCAACCCTCAAGTTTTAAAGATGAAGAAATTGAGGCCCAGAAAGTAAGTCACACAACTAGTAACTATCTGAGGTAGGATTTGAACCAAGGTTTTCCCAGTTCCAAGTCCAGCACTCCATCCACTCTATCATGTTGTCTCTTATCAACCTTCTTCATCACCCTTTATTTATAATGGGATGAAGATGATCCTGTGTTCTTCAAGGGGATGCCAGTATTGCTCAGTCTCTGGCAGATCCTACTTGCTTGGAAAGGTTTTGAGTGAGAGTCTAATATGTCTGACATCTGAGTGGAGTAGCTCATAGAGTGATGAATTTGGAGTCTGTAAGAACTGAGTTTGAATTCTTATTCAGATACTTGAATTAGCTGAGCACCCCTAGGTGAATCACTTAATCTTACAGTCTCAGTTTCCTCATCAGTAGCATGAGGGAATTGGACTTAGTGGCCTCTAAGGTCCTTTCTAGCTCTAAAACTATGATTCTATGGCTATCCTAGTTAAGTTTGGAGATGACCATCGCTAGGTTGACTGTAGGGGGTCCCAGTAGTTCCCAAAGACTATTTATTGAGATATGTAGACATGGAGAAGTTCCAGTCTCTGTGGAGGGAACAGCCACACCAAATGAAATCATAAGCTTTTAAATACTAAAAATAAAGACAGAGTGGCAAAGATACTATTTGACCACAATATTCAGGGACACTGACTATAAAGTGGATGGGGATTCATGAATACATTAGGTGTATAGCAAGGGCTCTTAGAGTCAGCTGGGTGGCATGGTGGATAGAGAGCTGGATCTGGAGTTAGGAAGACTTAACATCAAATCCAAGCTCAGACACTTTCTAGATGAGTTACCCTCGGTAAGTTATTTAACCTCTATCTGCCTCAGTTTCCTTAATTGTAAAATGGGAATAATAATAACACCTATCTCCTAAGGTTGTTAGGATCAGATGAGATGATATTACTAATATAATACTGTAAAGAGCTTAGTACAATGCCTGGAATATAGTGGGTACTTAAATATTTGTTTCCTTCTTTAAACTTTTTTGGGTAATAGACTTCTTTGGCAAACTAGTGAAGCAGATGGACCTCTCTCCACAAAATAATGCTTCTAAATGCATAAAATAAAATACATAGGATTGCAAAGGAAAACAATTATAGTTATCAAACTATTTTTTAAAAAAAGGTTCATGGATCTGAGCTGAAGAACCTGTTACGCGGTGTTTAGTAGAATTCATTGTATTCATACCAGCGAGGCAGTGTAAACATGGGTGATCATGGGGAACATTAAACTAGATTTTTATAATAAAGAGCAACATTATATGTTGAAATAACATTTCATTTGTAAGTGCTCAAATATTTATTTCAAGAAGCCAGAACTTCTCAAATATTAGGAGATGTTGGAAACCATGTCTGGGCTGGAAAGGTAATCCGAGTCCAGTTAGTCTGGTCAAATTTCATGCCAGAATGCCAGAAGAGGTCTGTTTTGTTTCCTGTACTAGGTGTATACTAAAAAAAAAGAAGCATAATATAAATTGCATTTTTGTAAATCAAGCTTTTTTAAATTTTGTTTTAAAAGGAAGAAGAAAGTGATCACGCTCAAGAATTCAACAAGGCTTTCTGAAATGCACATTTGATGGGAAAAAATAGCTTTCTATAATAGCGACAATTGGTTAATAAAAATTTATTAAGCACCTACTACATGCCAGGCTTTGTGCTAAGCATGGAAATACAAAGAATGGCAAAATATAGTCCCTGACCTTAGGAGCTCATTATTTAATGGGGAAGAAAACATAAGAAGGTACTGAAAAAGAGAGGATACCTGTGGGTCATAATGAAGTCCTGCAGCCAAGTGAGAAATGATAAAATGGCTGCCCTGGGCATCTTCCTTAGATGTAGGATGGGCGGGGGGGGGGGGGGGAGGTGCTGTCCAATGTCCACCCTCCATCCTCTCCAATCAGAGAGAGGGAAGAGCCCCAGGGGCAGGGAGTTGATTCATTGAGGAAGTACTTCTCAGTGAATCAAAGGGGGAGAGGGGAACAAAATTAAAATTATTTTGTATCATTTGAAAATTGATTCTATTTTGTAATTGATCTCATTCTCCATTTTGTTAAGCCACACTTCTCAGTTAAGCTCAAGAATAAAGCCTTTTCTAGTCCAAATTGACTTAAAGGTGTGGTTGAAAGGAAATGTTATCACTCATGCAATTACCTTCTGAGATGTCTGCTTGTTGTCTGTAAGACAACCAGCTTAACCTGATGCCATTCATCACCTCCCCCCAAAAGCTAAGTTGTCTATCCTTGCCTGTCCTTATGCAATTAGGGGTGGTTTGATCTCCCCAAAGGGGGACACCTAACTGGGTAGTTCTGATTTTCTAGCCAAGATTACAAGAAGCAGATGAGTCCCATAAAATAATGAACGTTACTTAGTTGTCAGAGAGGGGTGTGATCAGCTACACCTGAATACTAACTCACTTTTCTCAGAGCAGGCAATTGTAATGTCCCAGACTACCCAGATCCTCTTCTTTCCTGCTTGACAATAAAGAGGGTTCCCTCTTCTAACTGGGGTCACTGGCTTTGCTGAGGTTGCCAGAGTGACACACTTTGTTACCAGTTATACGTGTCGCTGTTAATAAACTAATTTTGCTTGGAGAATGAACCTCACTTTAACTTTCTTGAATTTTCTCACCACTGAGAATTGAGGAGATATGAATAATAGCTGGCATTTATATAGTGCTTTAACTTTTGCAACCTTTTTATGAATATTATCTCCTTCAATCTTTAGAACAACCTTGACCGGCAGGTGCTATTATCACCCTCCTTTTACAAATGAGAATACTGAGGCAGACAGAGGTCAAGTAACTTGTCCAGGATCACACAGCCAAGTCTTCTAGACTCATGTTGAGTGCTTTATCCTCTGCTCCATTTAGTTACCTTTTTTTCCTTCCCCATAAAACACTAATAGTGACCCTCAAGTTAATGGTATCATGAAAATCCAAAACTACTCAGAGCCAGATATTGTAATGATTATTAGTGCTGTGGGAATGGAGGGAGGAGAGGGAGATGCCTCAGCCGGGAGGAGGAACACTGTGTTTTTTTGGGGAGTGGCCCAAAATATGGTCCAAGACAGCTGCTCTGAATAACTCTTTTTCCTGGAGCGTTCTTGTTCATTTGCTGCTTATATCTTTAGCGCTGGTAATGAAACTACAAGCACTCAAATGTGCATTTTACCTTCACTTCTGGGAAAGTTTTACTCTTCAAAAATTGGACTAGGCCTCCTTCTGCCTTCTTCCTTTCCGCTTCAGTGGAGCTAAGCCATGGAGATAGTAGGAGCAAAGGTGAGAAGAAAGGAAGACAAAACTAGGGAGAGACACTTGTGTACAAGCAAGCATCATGAGAAAAATAGCACTTAGGAAAGAAAGTTGACTTAATCCATGTAGGCTAGTCCCCAAATAAGACTGTTAAGGGAAAAAAGACAAGTGTCAGGGATTGTGTCAAGTTCACATGGAAATAATTCATTTACTATAAAAGGAAGTGTGTTTGCACAGGTTGAATGTACATTTAATGAGGTTGACCTGGGGAACCGATAAAGGGGAAACAAAATGGATTTGTAAACCCCACTCAAATTCCCTTTACAATACCAGGGCAATTATTCCTTATATAATACTGCCCTGACCAATGTTGTTTTACAAGAAAGCAGATAATAAATTATGACCAGACTCTGCTGGAACATTGCAAAACCACACTGCAACATTGCTTGGCTGATCACCCACCTAGAAAATCTGTAATGGGTTTAATCCCAATAAGATTTAATGCCTTATCTTAGTGTAGAGAAGACCTTGGGGTTTCAAAGGCAATGTCAGCAGAGTATGAATTCTGCCAGGTTATTGGAAAGCCTTAGAGTATGGTCTCAGCAGCAGACTATATCCACTTCTAAGATCAGCCTAGTTAAATATAGAGCAGTTTAATCACCAGTGGGTGGGTCGCTTGGTGAAGATGATAATGAGGAGGATGAAGATGATGACAATGAAGATGGTGATGAAGAAGAAGATGATGATGAACCCTCTCAACATTCAATCCATTGTCCATGTTGTGATGCAGCAGGGAGGAGAGGTGTTGGGAGAAGAACAATGGAGAAGACAATGTCAGTTGGGGCAATGTATAGTAAAAACTTTGAGATAGCCACAGTAGCAGTGAAAAGGCCTGGTCATTGATTGATTGATTAGTACCATGGACAGGGGATGAACTTCTATAAGATTAAGAGACAGACAGGGCAGCATAAGATTGAAGAATGATTAGTCTGACACAGAACACAGAAGACAAGTGGTGCTCCTTCATGTTCTGGTACCACAGAAAGGTGACGTATACAAATCAGAAATACCATTATCATGTCTGATGGAAATGCTTTAGTACAGATGGCACTGACCACTAAAGTGGGAAAACCACGAGTGCAAGATGAAATTAACTGAATGTTCTTATTATGTGCCAATACTACAGCATAACTGCCCAGGTGGTAGCAGGTCAAGAAGCCTTGATATTGCTTTTTGTCAAGGATATCTTCAGCTCCAAATTCCACAACAACATATTACAGATCATTGCTGGACAATCATATGGAATAACCTTGTCCCTAAATCCAGACTTGATGAAATAAGACCAAAAGTTAAGGAGTTAACTTAAATTTGAAGAGTGAAAGGCCAAAGAATCTGAAGGTATTAGGAAGCTATACTTAAACTTCAAGCATGCACTTAATATTACAGTGAATAATGAAAAACTATGACAATATCTCTAATGATTTTGAAAAGATGAGCAAACACATTCTCCCACAACATTTGACAAAGATGGTAAAAAAACATTTCGTGATCTGAATGCAATATGAGTTTATCTTGGAATTTATCTCAGTATCTAGGCCTTTCTTGCTTTGGAACATTTCCTCTGCCATAGTGGTTCCTTTCTGCCACTGCTGAGTTCCTTCCAGGAGCCTCCATTTTGGGGACTGACCCAGACTGACCATGTTTTATTCTCCTCCTACTTATACTTCTGACTCTCCTAGATGTGGCCACCATGCTCCCATGTGGGTAACTTCTCTTTCCACCTCCACCCTCTTTAGCTCCCTTTTATGTGTTGTCTCCCCCTATTGGAATAAAAGCTAATAGAGAGCAGGGGTTCTTTCTTCCTGATTGTATTTGGGTCCCCAGTGCCTGGCACATAGTAAGTGCTTAATAAATGCATGTTGCCTGCTTGGTGCCTGCTGTGACTTTTGCTGTGGTTAGGACCACAGGAAGAAAGGTGGATCTATTGAAGAATACTCCTAAGGACAGGTGTCAAATGCCACCATGGCAGAAATGACTTGAGAAAACCTTTAAAGACTGAGAAAAGACATCAAAATATGAAGATCTAGCCAGTATGTATAGTAAACAATGTAAACATCAGATCTCTTGCTTAAAGGAAACAAAAAAGAACCATAGGAATTAAAGAAAACCAAAGTATGTCAGAAATTCTTGATACTCTTTATCAACTATTGAAAGTGAAAGCCAATGAACAAGTTGTGGTATATGAATGTAATGGAATACTATTGTGCTATAAGAAATGATGAGCAGGCAGACTTCAGAAAAACCTGGAAAGACTTGTATGGACTGATGCTGAGTGAAGTGAGCATAACCAAGAGAATGTTGTACACAGTAACAGCCCTGTTGTACACTGACTAATGTTGATAGACTTAGCCCTTTTCAGCAATGCAAGGATTTAAGACATCTCCAAAGATCTCATGATGTAAAACGCTAACCATATCCAAAGAAAGAACTGTGGAGTTTGAATGCATATTGAAGCATACTATTTGCTATTTTTTTCCTTCTGTTGTGTTTTGTTTCCTCTTTCTGGTGGTTCCTCCTATTGGTTCTAATTTTTCCTTACAACATCACTAACATGAAAATACGTTTAATAGGAATGTATATGTAAAGCCTATATCAGATTGCACACCATCTTGGGGAGGGGGAAAGGAGGGGGAGAAAAATTTAAAACTCAAAAGCTTATGTAAGTGATTGTTGATCAATCAAAATAAATTAATAAAAAAGAAAATAAAAATTAAAAAAAGAAAGTGAAAGCCAAAAGATTAAAGTTATTCAGGAAGTTAAAGTAGTATAATGAGCAAAACAAGAAGTTCAATATTGATCAAAAACTACACTGTGGGGGCTTGAGAAACAAAGAAATTCAAGGAGAGAAAAAAAATCTCCTGAAGAAAGAGAATGTGGAAGATTTCTGGTCTTATATACGGTCTTGAGAAATCTAGCATAAGAAAAGCAAACATTGGGTCAAAGGCAAAACAGAAAGTTTGCCTACCATTAATATTATGAATAGCACAACAGTTATATGTAGGAAGATGAATAAAACTCTAGCTTCTCTGCAAAACTTGAAAGCGGTGGTGGAAAGGAAGAGAAGATTCATAAGTATTTTTAATTTTTGGGAGACAATTAGAGTTAAGTGACTTGTCCAGGATAATGCAGCTAGTAAGTGTTCAAGAATGAATTTGAAGTCAGGTCCTCCTGACTCCAGGATTGGTGCTCTATGATTCATAATTATTGATCATGGCATGGATATGTTCACTGATTTTCAAGTTGGTAGAGATTTTAGAGGTCACTAAATGCAATACCCTTATTTTACATATGAGATAGCTAAGGCCCAGAGACATGAAGTGACTTGCTTATTTATGTCTGAGGTTGGAGTCAAACTCAGGACTTCAAATCCAGTGCTCTGCTTACTACATTGCCTCTCACATGGACCAAATGCTTTACAGTGGTGAATGAATTATAAGTAGAGGACTTTTATGGCTTCTCTGATTTAATCCTGATCCCATTTTTGTTAACCAATAGCATCATATATTTATCATCCCAAGATGAGAATCCTAGTGACTCCTGCCAAATATAGGCCAATTACATATTTATGTACATTATCCAAAGCATTCATAGTTTGTATTACTCAAAAAAAATCTGAAAACAATTAGAAGGAAAAAAAAAAGGTGGTGCAATGAATAGAGCACTGACCCTGGAGTCAGGAGGGTCAGAGTTCAAATCTGGTCTCAGACACTTATTAGCTATGTGACTCTGGGCAAGTCACTTAACCTTGATTGCCTCAAAAAGAAAAGAAAAGAAAACAACATATTGACTGAGAGGTAGAAGTGTTCCAAAAAGTCCCAGGGGATATAAAGAGCAACTTATTATAGATTTGATCATTAGATAATTTATCCCAGAGTACTATAAAATTTGCATGTACTTTGTTGATTTTCCCAAGACTTTGACTCAGTTCCGTACTTATGGCTTAGTCATATACTAAAAACATGGAGAACAGATACAAGTATATAGTAAGAGCAACAGTTTATTTGATGCCCACATGGAAAATTGTTTTCAAAAATATACAACCAACAAAATAATGTCAGTGACAATTAATTTAAAATCTAATATCTTTCAGGGGGATAGTTTAGGCCCCTTATAGTTTTGCTTAGCTTTAATCCCTCTATTATCTCTCCTAAATAGAGATGAGTACCATTTCCAAGTTATTGAGGGGGTCATAGCAATCTTTTTAACTACTAGAAGTGTGCAAATGATATCAAGTTGTTTGGTACCTCTGAAAAACACATTATACAGCTTTGACGTCTTGTGCAATTTTTCTTTGGTGATATCAAAATATCATTTGTACTTGTTGAGTATAAAACTCCTAATGTAGGCAAAATTCAAATAGAGACTGAATGCTTCAATCTTGAATCCAAAGGTCAAGTGGAATCAGTATACGGAGGTTCTACTCACAAATACCCTAGTGTCCTCCAGACTAGAGATATTGAACATAAAGTTCTAAGTGAGGAAGTGTGGTTATGTATTTTGGGACTTAATGGCAATGTCAAATCAAAGCTCAATGGGAAGAACAAATCTAAAATGAGTATTGCACAATACCAGTCTTAACATAAATTTTTGATACTGTAAAAAGGACTATATTATATTGGGAAGTATCCTAACAAAAATCCATACAATAATAATGAAAAACAGAGTCCATCACATAAAGATATGAAAATATGATCATTCCCTTATTAAAAAGAAGGAAAAGGACCAATAAGTATCCTCAGAGCACACAATGTACAGGTTAAAGATTTACAAAATACTTCTGGAACAAGTAGGTATCACTTTATTGAGCAAAAAAATAACCCCAACACGGTCTGATAATAAATACACAACGTTGGAACTGTTAAATTAAACTGAGTGATTTATCAAGAAAGGAATCTACGAAATGAGTAAGATCCATGAGTGGAATTTAAAGTCTCTCTGTGGCCAACATTCAACCAACATGTTGACAAATAAACATCAAATGAACAACTGAGCTATGAGGATTTATTTAAAGAAACATAGAGGTTTATCATGGCAATTCAGGTCTTTGTCATTACAAATCATAGATATGTTATCCTCAAGCTGCCCACACAGTGATTAATGTATATTATAGAAGGAAATGATAGAAATTGTGCAATATATCACACCAGGCTGAAAAGTTTTTTAACACCTATTGAATATCTAGCAAGATACCAACTGGTAGCCAGGATTATATATTAGGAGTTGACTATCTTTCATACACCAACAGATGACAAATTCTCAAACTACGATATAGAGCTTAAAATATCCTTGAGAACTCAAGAAATAAAGTGTACTGGGACTGAACCATTATCACAGACAGAATTCTTGATCACAGTTGTCCAGACATACATTGATCCATAAAAATTTGAAAACATTTTTACAACCATATGTTGTCATAACAAATACTCAATCTCCAAGCTATGTAGAATGAAAATCAATCTACACAAATATAACATAACAAATAAAAGTCATGCAGAAAAAGAATGAGCTACATACCACCCTATTGGTTCTGTCTGCTACTGGAATTGGTCTGAATATACTATCAATGAGTCTACAGACAATGAGCTTACATCCCAATACTTTCCAAAAGTTTTATTCAGTTAAAAAAACAGTTGTCTTAACCACTGGGGCAATAGTTTGCAGAATATTAGATAAAAATAATAATAGGAAAACAATGATTTGTCCTAGGACCATTTTAATCAGAATTCTATTGAAAAAATATAATAATGATAATTGTGATGATGATTATGATAACAATTGACATTTACAAGGCACTTTGCATACACTGTTCCACATGAATCTTGAAATCATCCTATGAGGACTATATCACTGCTATTATTAACCATTTTATAGATGGTAAAATTTAGTTTGAGGGAGATTAAGGGACTTGCCCAGGGTCATACAGCTAGTCAGTTTCTGAGGTGGAATTTAAATTCAGGTCTTCTTGATATCATCTAGCACTTTACCAGTTATAAAACACACAAAATAAAGAAAAACATAAAATGGTTCTTAGGCCTTTGTGGCTGCTTCTATATCCAAAGTATAGAAGAGTGACGGGAAAGGTGTGCTAAGAATAACCAGTTTTTAGACCATCTGTAAATATTAACTTAGCTATTGGTTACCATGTATAAATATTAATTTAGCCATCTATAAATATTAACTTAGCCACTTTAAATGGGAAATCCTTGTGCAAGAGCCAACAAGTGGGCATACTACTGAAGGAAGTGAATATTATCAGCTTTGCTATATTCACAATATAGATGAAAGTACGGGAAAAGACTAAGTTTTCTCAAATACAAGAATGGTTCATAGGTTCTTCTTGGAGAAGCAAATAAAAGCCTCTGCAGAGTTAGTTTTATTGTATGTCCAAAAGCAGCAAGAAACATCATTTCATGACACATTTAGTAAATTCGTATTGTAATGCTTGTGATAAGAATGACGTAATAACAACATCAAGTATTTTTTAAATCCTTAATATGTTCAGGACACTGTCCTGGGTGCTGAAAGTATACAATCCAAACACATCTGCCCTCTGTGAGCTTACTTTCTATTGGGGTTTGGCAGTAAGGGAAGAGATTTTATGTATGTTAAGAAAACATCACCTAATTCGAAAAGGAATTAAATACTAACAACTAGGGAGATCTGAAAAGAGCTCAGAGGAGGTGGCCCATGAGGTGATCCTTGGAGAAAGCTAAAGATTTCTTTGGGAGGGAGGGGGCTAGGCAATGGGGGTAAGTGACTTGCCCAGGGTCACACAGCTAGTGAATATTTTCTGTCTGAGGCCAGATTTGAACTCAGATCATCCTGAATCCAGGGCCAGTGCTCTATCTACTACACCACCTAGCTGCCCCTGAAAGCTAAGGATTTTAGGAGGCAGAGGGGAGGAGAAAATGGCTGAGTAACGTAATGTTGTATAACATTATGAGAATTCAGTGTAATGCCAAGTTCAAGGAACAGCAAATGGACTAATGTGGCCAAAACGTAAGAGTGCATGGAGAAGACGTAAAGTGAAATCAGTAGGTACTTTAAGCATCAAATCAGTCATTTTATCATCTAAACATTGAATAAGGCAAAGTATATGCCAGACGCTGTGCCAGACATTAGGGACACAAAGAAAGGCCAAGCTGGGGAGTATTTTATCCCAGATGTAATAGGAAGCCACTCAGGCTTCTTACAGGACAGTAACATGGTCACTCTGCTTTAAGTGGATTCTTTTGGCAGCTATGTGAAGGATGGGTTCGAGAGCAGAGATAGTAGAAGTGTGGAGACTGACTAGAAGGTTCTCACAATTGTGAGGTGATGAGGGCCTGTATCATGACTTTGGCCATTTAAGTGGAGATAATGAGACAATTTTGAGAGATAATGACAGTTATATGCCCCATGAGGTCAGGGATAGTGTCTTTATCTCTGTATTTTCTTTAGCACTTAGCATAGAGCACATTAGGGTTTAAATGAGTTTGATGAGTGAATAAACGAATGCAGTATGTTGAATAGTATTATGCAGTCTGTTGCAATGATATATGACATGCAATATTTTGATAAAGATAATGATAAGTACTATCATATGCATGGTGCTTTGCTAGGTGCCAGGGTGGGTTCAGCCTCTCATGTGTGGGCTCTGCCCCTGGGTTCTAGCAGATTTTATTCTTAAAAGAAAGACAATATAGCTGCTGTTGACTTCATGGTAAGTTTTTCTTCATTTGATCCTGATCCTATTATCAACTATGTTACTGCCAAGTTCACTCTAGAGCTCCTACAGAGGTAACAACTCAGCCTTTTAATAGCCCTCCAAGGTGTGTCCATTTTTCTGCTCAGTGGCTCCTTCTGATTCACTCAAGGTATTTGTTTGTACCTTATAAAGACATGGCTGCAATTTTAACAATTAGTTAAGCACTTTGTCACTGAACCTTATGATCTGTAACTAAATCCTGTGCCAAGATTACCTGAGCTAGAGGTTGTGGGTGGGGATCACGTCCCTTCTCCCTCACACTGACATAGGGCAGGCAGATGTAGGGGATCTTAAAGTGACTAAAGTAGTTCTTTACAGAAGAGTTAGTATATTTCTTAATAGAAAAAGAATATCTCAGTAAATATTTTAAATAAATTCATTCTAAGTGAATTATAGCAGTCTAAGGTGGCGTCAGACCATATGCCCATTTTCCTATTCCTCTTTGTATTCAACAATGATTTTCTTCATGAAAATGCTAGAAAGGAATACACAGGGCTCCAGACATGGTTTTTAATAGTAGAACTTGTTTTTATATCCATACATACAACTGACTTAGAAGTATAAAGAATGTAATCTCAGCATCTGGCACAGCATTTTGCACATAGTAGGGGCTTAATAAATTTTGAGTTTCCTCTTTATAGCAAATGATTTAAATCCATTAAATGGATGAATGACTATTGTCAGTAAAAATAAATCCAGTTGGCTCAGGGGAATGAAATGTAGTTTTAATAGCTCTCATCAAACAAATTGTTTTCTACACATTTATTAAAATAATACATGTGGGTAACTGACAGGCCTCGAACCCATCAGTGAATTATGGGGGTGTCTACCCCAGTAAGTGAAAACTTCCTCTGGCAAAATGGGAAGATGAGAACAATTTGTTCCAACAGTCATGAATGGGCTGAAGCAGGCACTGTGGAGCACTTACAGTTTGTTTGGACATTGAAGACGCCATGGTCATCTACTACATCCTAGACCATCACCAGTTGTCTTGACTTTTGTCTTGCCACTGGACTTTGATGCCTTAGGAAGGGAGAGTGAGGCTGATGACTTTGTTTAACTCTGCCTTACTTAAATCCAATTCACACGAAAATCAAGACATCATCCCATGATATCATTGGTCTTTTTTGGAATGAAGGACAAACAACAGAATAACACAAAATTTTACAAGAGATACGACCACAAAGATTACTTTGTTTAATGATTCACTGAGTGCAAAACTTAAGAGAATCATAAAACAGAGATGTGTCCACCTAAGGTATTTAGTTGATATCATGATATCAAAGTGTCCGGAACAAATTACTGCAATATGAGATCATCCAGTGTTGTATGGAATTGTATTTCATGTTGTTTTTGGTCACAAGATAAAGTCAGCTCTGCCAATTTCCTTATCTTCTTTCCAAGAAGAACCCATGAACCATGCTTCCATTTAACTACAGTTTCCTTTTGTGTTCTGGTGCCATTTACAAAGAGAATGCTGAGATTGTTTTGGTTCATTTCCCCAATAGAAGACTCATTTATCACTAGACAAGGAGTTTGCATTTGGAACACCAGCAGGTAAGTTGATATTTATTGATGGTTAGCATGGTATGATTCAATGTACTCTCTGTATGCTTTTTTTTTTTAACTGCCATGCCATCGTGTCTACAGAAGCAGGAGGGAGCCACTCATTAATGAGGCCATTTTTTTTCTTTTACTTTGTTTCTTTAGTTGCTATGGACAAAGAATTCATCAACAAGTGTGTAGCCAGTCTGCTAGCAAGAAGCCTTTCTGTACTTAAATTAGGCTTGTCCTTAGGAAGCAGACACCACTTATTGCTGGAACCAAAAACCAAAGTGGATGAAAAATATATATTGTGCAGATTAAGACAGGGAGTTGCTATAATCATGCAGCATCTTCTTCTCATTTTAATTTTTTCTCCTAATTCGGTATTTATTTGGATCTTTGTTTCACCCACCTATCTTTCAGCACACAGAATTTTTAATATATTTATTTCCCTTACTTACCATGTACAATATCTTCTGAGTCTTTTCTTGAAGAAACTATTCATGATGTTCAGATTCGAGGCCTCTGAATAGTATAAGACCTTTGATTCTTTCAACTCTTGATCCTAAATCATATTTTCCATTGTAATTTCCTTTCTGTTCACTTTTACTTTGAGATCATTGAGTATTACGTTGTAGGTTGGCATGGTTTAGAAGATCTTATCAAGGTCTTCAGGATTATTTCCATTTCATTCTCTGCAACAGGTATTGCTGTATGGATTGTGATGGTCTTCTTGGTGGTCTGTAGGCTAATGTTCACTGTGAGCTCTATAAGGCAAGGTGACTGAATGTCTCGTTCAAGGAGGTTTCTTGGGTGTTAGATGAAGCCAGCTCTGCTGACTCCTTTAATCACGTCTGCCCTTCTATTTTACTACAGCGCCTCTAAAATTACTAGATTAATTTGTAGAAAGTCAATATTGATATGGTTCTTTTCATCCAGTAGTGTATCTATTTGTTGGTTGATGATTGCACAATAAGAGCACTGATAATTATTGTTTGTAGTCTAAGAACTATGTGTGTCTAAAAATGTTCTCCTTTTGGGGGGGCTATTTTACTATTGTCACTGAAAGGGAGGGACCACATAAGAATTAAGATCCTTCTGTATTTTTATCTTGTCATGATGACACCTTTGACATGGATTGTAACAGCCAAAAAATCCAAAATCATCACTGAATGGCCTGTCAGTGGCTCTTTCATTCTTAGCTAGACTGGTTCTTAAACACACAGGTTGTTATTTATTTTTAAAAATTTCATTCTGAACTTAAGAAATAAAACAAACATTTCCATGACATAGTAGAATAGAAAAAAGATGATAGCACATGAAACTGCAAATCTATTATATACAACTTGCTATTCCTTTAAAACATATATTAAAGTTATCATGTAACCTTTTCCCCCTTTTTTTCTTCCCTCACTCTTCTCCTCCCCCCAAGATGGCTATCATTAGGCATATACACACACACACACACACACATAAACATACACACACATGTAAACTCATTCTATGCAAACTTCTATTTATTAGTTCTTTTTCCGGATGCAGATAGTGTTTTCCTTCACAGGTCATTTGTAGTTAATTTGTATTTGTAATAGTCGAGATGATGGGCTATATCTGAAATCTTTCCAGCTTGGTAAAACTTTCCAGAGCTTGTGCTCTCCTGGAATAATCTTCAGGAATTCAATGCTTTTCAAGTTCTTTAAGAACTCCATGCCATGCAGAGGCCTTGGAGTAGAACTTTTGTGATAAGATTCATCTTAAAAAGTCACTTTTTAATGTGTTTCACTCTTGTCCAATAACGCATAGTGGCTGAAATGATGAAAGGAATAAGTTATATAAAATATTTTATAGACCGTAGAGCTCCTTGAGGATAGAGACCAAGTTGTTTTTTCATTTTTGTATTTCCAGCAACTAAGACAGTGATTTGCACATAGTAGGCATTTAAGAAGGTTGGTGAGGTGATATAGTGGATAGAATACCAGACCTGGGGTCAGGAAAACTCATCTTCCTGAGTTCAAATCTGGCCTTAGATACTTCCTAGCTGTGTGACCCTGGGCAAGTCACTTAATCCTGTTTGCCTCAGTTTCCTCATCTGTAGAATGAGCTGGAGAAAGAAATGGCAAACCGCTCCAGTATTTTTGCCAAGAAAACCTCAAGAAGAGTCAGACTTGAATGAAAAATGAAGCAACAATAACAACAGGCATTTAAGAAATGTTTGTTGAATTTGAAACTCATCAATCAGTAAGCATTTACTAAGTGCCTACTATGTGCCATGCATTGTGCTAATATTGAGACTACAAAGACAAAGACAAAAATGAAAAAGTCATTTTTAAAGATGTTACAATCCACTGGGGGAGACAATATGTACATACATAAGCATAAGAAGTAAGGAAACAAATATTTTAAATAATACCTACCATGTGCTAGTACTGTGTTAAAGGGCTTTACAAATATCTTAGTTGATCCTCACAACATCTCTGGAGGGTAGGTGCTATTATTATTGCCATTTTACAGTCAAAGAAACTGAGGCAGGAAGCAATTAACTCACCCAGTTTCACTCAGTAGTAGGAGTCTGAGGTCAGACTTGAACTCAAGTCTTCCTGACTCCAGGCCTGATCCATGCCATTTAGCTGCCTACATGGTATAGACAAAATACATACAAAACCCTCCCACAAATTATTTTATTTTGGAGGTTGTAGGGGAGCACTAGTAGATGAGAGGCAAAGGAAAAACCTTACAAAGGAGGTAATGTTTGAGTTGAGCTTTGAAGGAAACCAAAAGTAGAGGTGAATAGAGATTAGATCCCAGGTATGAGGAAACAGCCTTTGTAAAGGCAAGGACACGGGAAGTAGTGTTGTGTGTGAGAAACAACAGGAAAGACAGTTTGGCTACTGTGGGAAAGGGTGCTATGTATATTCAGGGTGGAAAGGCAGGTTCCAGGTTATGAAAGGTGTTCAATGCCAAACAGAGAAGTTTGTATGTGACCCAAAAGGCTATGCAGAGTCACTGGAGTTTATTGGGTAGAGAAGTGATTTGTTTAGATGTGCGCTTTAGGAAAATCACTTTGGCAACTGTGCTGAGGATGGGAGGAGAGGGAAGATGTCTGGGGCAGGGAAACCAACTAGGAATGTTAGAAAGATCTATGTAAATAAGCAGTTAAAATTGGCTATTGGAACAAAACCAATATTGCTCGCCCTAGCATTCAAGGTCTTATATCATCAGTCTCCGACTTACTTATCCAACTTAATGTACTAATCCTTTCCAGAATGAATCCTCTGTTCCATCTCAACTGGTCCCCTAAGCATCCTCCAAATATAGCATGTTAAATTTCACTGTTGTTTTTTCACTCATAATGTTTACTCCTCTTAGAATGCTACCCTCACTCTTTTATTCGACATATTCCAAATTACCTTTTCTTTGGAGAGGTAGTTCAAGTCCCATATTCTCCATAAAGCTTTTCTTGGCAATTCCTTTCAGTACTAATCTCCAAGGAGCCCACAGCATTTATATTTTAGACTTTGTAGTAGGCGTGCTAGGGTCAGCTAGGTGGGGCGGTGGACAGAGTGGCAGGTCTGAAGTTAAAAAGACTCATCTTCCTAAGCTCAAATCTGGCCTCAGACATTTACTAGCTGTGCAACTCTGGTCAAGTCACTTAACCCTGCTTGCCTCAGTTCCTCAATCTGTAAAATGAGCTGGAGAGAGAAATGATAACCCACTTCAGTACCCCTGCCAAGGAAACCCCATTGAAGTCACTATGATTTGGACATGACTGAACACAAACACACAGTCTGGATGCTGAATCTCTGCTTTATAATTGCTCTAGGATAATAATCTTCAGTTTCCCCATCTAGACTGAAAAGTCCTTGAGGGCTTATAAAATACTACTCAGTACCTAGAGCCATGATGAGCACAAAGTAATGTGCTCAACTGGTAACAGTTGAATGGGTGTGTGCTTATTTTTGGGTCCCTTATGTTTTGGTTTAATGAGGTTTTGTAATGCTCTGTCATTCCAGTAAGGGAGCAACACATTTCCAGGAAACATATGGAATAGAAAGTATTTTAAACACTAACACCTCCCGCCCAAGAGGTTGGTGGTACATGGTGGAGATTGATTCACTGGGGGCTTTATCTGGAGAGAGGTTGCAGCCACAGGCCCTGGATGGAGAAAGTATTTGATTAAAGCCACAAGTGCTTTCAATTAAGGCAGAAACACAAGTTATGCCTTTATAGGAATCCTTTCATCAGCGTGGCTAGTAGAGGCTCTAAGAGATGTGTCTTTTTCCTCATTTAAACTAAATCTTGAATCTTGTGGTGTAATGGGAAGACACTTGAATGTGGAGTCAGAGGAGCTGTGCTCAAATCCTGATTCTGCTTCTTATTACTTCTGTTACCTTGTTCAAATCACTGAATTTCCCTAGGCCTTAATTGCCTCATATTTAAAATGAGGAGGGTTAGACAAGATGACGTCAAAGTTGTCTTCCAGTTCTAAATCCTATACATCTTCATTCATTCATTCATTCATTCATTCATTCATTCACTTATTCATTCATTCATTTATTTACTTATCTATTCATTCATTTATTTGTTTGTTCATTTATTTGTTTATTTATTTAATATAAGGCAATTGGGGTTAAGTGACTTGCCCAGAATCACACAGCTTGTAAGTGTTATGTGTCTGAGGCCACATTTGAACTCAGGATCTCCTGACTTGAGGGCTGGTGCTGTACCACCTAGCTGCCCCTAAATCCTATAAATCTTAAATTGAACTGGTGCTGGATTCTTCTTGGATCTTTTCAAGATGAACATTTTATTTAAAGAGGGCCCTTGTGTATTACTTATTTTTAAGGTGTGATACCAAGGAAAATGCATCCAGGTTTTGGGGAGAGTAATTTCTCACCTGGAAGAGAGAGAGCAAGCAGCTTCTCTGGGAGTTTCTGGGAAATGTTGTTTGAAAGAGACAGTACTTGCTTCCCCTCCACCCTAGGAGATGAAGGGAAAAGGGGAGAGAGGACACGTGCACAGAGAGAGAGAGAGAGAGAGAGAGAGAGAGAGAGAGAGAGAGAGAGAGAGAGAGAGAGAGAGAGACACACACACACACAGACGGAGAGAGACAGAGAGACAGAGTGACAGAGAGACAGATAGACACAGACACACACAGAGACACAGAGAGAGACACACAGACAGAGAAGAGCAGGAGAGAGACAGAGAGAGACAGAGAGAGACAGAGAGAGACAGAGATGGGTATTGAGTGTAACAGGGCACCATTGGAGCATCTGACAGATGGGACAGCAATGACCAGAGGATGGGGACTGATGAAGAAAATGTAGCCTCCTAAGAATTTAGGTGGCTGGTTAAGGGGCTTCTTTCTCATTTCTTCCTCCCCCCACTTTTTTGTCCGATGGGCCACATCTATTAAAAATTGTCTTTTTTCCTGTTCCTTGAGGTTAGTTACTTGCAGTTTAAAATAGTACTTTAATGCAGGCTTGCTCTAGATAAAAATAAGATCAATCCTAGCTGTTCTTGGTTGTGTGATTCATGATTGAGGAGAGAAGGGAGCAGTGAATGGTTTGTGGTTTCAGAGATAAATGAGACAGAGGCTTGTACCTCAGTCCAAAGTGCCAGGTTTTCCTGAGTGAAGGCTTGATCCAAAAGAAAGAAAATCTAAGGGCTTTGATTTATTAATATCAGATAACTTCATAAAGCAGAATGATGCTTGTTCCTAGTTTTGTGTTTGGCCTGCCTTCAGAATAAAGTGAGCCCCTTGCTTTTGCTGGCTGGAGGAGAGGAAGGAGATAAATATTTATTAAGTGCTATTGTAGCACTTTATAAATATTATCTCAGTTGATTCTCACAACTATCTTGGGAGGTCGATACTATTATTATTCCCATTTTACAGTTGAGGAAAATGAAGCAAACAGAGGTTAAGAGACTTGCCCAGGGTGACCGAGGTAAAGTGTTTGAGGCAGGATTTGATCTTCTTGACTCCAGATCTGATGCGTTTCCCATTGAGCCACCTGGCTGCCCCAAAGGAAGACGTAGGGGTAGTTGAGTCACATTCCCTTCTTCATTCTTTCTTCCTCCTCTCACACAGGCTCTCTGCAGGGATGGTCAAAGGTGGTGAAGAGAGTTGGCAAAAAGAGTTTTTGAACTGCCTGGTAGAGCCTAAATTCTATAGGCTAGGTCTAGAGCAGGAAGTTGGTACCTCTTCCTTTTGTTTTTGTTTCTCTTTCCTTTTGTTTTCCTGTTTCCTTGTGTGTGTGTGTGTGTGTGTGTGTGTGTGTGTGTGTGTGTGTGTGCGTACGCGTGTAAAATATACAACAAATATGACATACACACATGGTAAAACAGTACATTATGTTTGATGTTTTGGTGGGCAAATCCCACTTTCGTCCCCAACCTCTCTTAAGAAAAACCATCCTGGGGGCAGTTAGGTGGCGCAGTAGATAGAGCACCTGCCCTGGAGTCAGGACCTCAGTTCCAATTCAGCCTCAGACACATAACATTTACTAGCTGTGTGACCTTGGGCAAGGCACTTAACCTCATTGCCTAGCCAAAAAAAGAAAGAAAGAAAGAAAGAAAGAAAGAAAGAAAGAAAGAAAGAAAGAAAGAAAGAAAGAAGAAAGAAAGAAAGAAAGAAAGAAAGAAAAAGAAAAAAGAAATCTGGTTTAAGATATCTCAGTTGTGGAAGGAGTTAGGGAAGGGAGGTTCCAAAAAAAAAAAAAAAGGGAAAAAACTCCACAAGTGGTACTTTTACCCCTAATGGCAATTGAGGTAGCATCAGCAACTTTCAACCCATCTACCTGCTTTCTTCTTGTTTTCTGTAGGCACCAAGGGTTTTTGTATTTAAGAAAATATTAGAAGGGAACTCACAGGTTTCCAGAGATAGTTTTCTATAGCTGACCACATCTTTAGAGTCAAACAGTTTGTATTGTCTTAATTTTCCTTTCTAATGAGTTTTCTCCAATTGTAATTTGTTTTTTTAGCAGAGAAGCTTTATAATTTTTATTGTTATTAAGCAAAATTCCATATAGTACAGCATACCAACCACTGACAAGTTTTACATCCCTAGTGCTTAGCATAATGCCTGGTACATAGTAGGTGCCTAATAAGTGTTTTTTTAAAAAAATTGGCTCTGGTGTTTTAAGATTTCCATAGTCATTCATATCCATTTGATTCTTATAGCAACTGGGACAGGAAGGCTGCACAAGGTAATCTCACCCTCATATTACAGGTGCAAAAACTGGCAACTCAGAGAGTTTAATTGGCTTGCAGTAAGTGTGTCAGGGCTGAAATTTAAACCTCCATTTCCTGGGTCAAAATTCAGTGCTCTTCCCTAGACCACAACCAAGACTGCTAAATATCATTTTAAGTATTTAAGGAAAACACCACGAGAGCAGATGAGCTCTGATTTTATACTGAATTCCAGTGATTCACTAGAGTGAAGAGCAGGATAGCACATCAAATATACATTAATCTCCAGCCTTGCTTTTGGCAGCAAAGATACGCTGATAAACCAGGCTCTGACCTAGAGTTTGTCATTCTTTATTTACAACAATGGAGAATGTAATACTTAGTAGATCATATCTCAGAGACTCCAGGGACACTCAGTACATGAAAACACACTGAAGCCAAGTAACCTTTCCCTTTCTCTAACAAGCTTGTACTCTCTTTGAAAACTATATATGATGCAAAAGACCCTTTCAGTTCCTGTGGAAACTGCAAAGAAAATCAATAGTGAACGTGATTCAGCAAAGAGGGAAATAAAAATGTGTTCAACTTGTAATTATTTGTCCTATTAGAACATTTATCTTTAGGGGCACAGAGGTATAGACTACATCTTTTCTGCTTTGTTTCATTTTTGCTTATGTTGAATCCCAGAGAATATTATCTGAGTTTCCAGGTTCCTCAATCTATGAACATACAATATAAATAATATATTTCCAAGATTGGAATAGTCAGACTGGATGTCGCAGGAGCTTAATGCAATAATTATTAACTCAATATTTAGTAGGCTTTCAAAAATCCATCTTAAAGTATAACACAAGAACAAGTTTTATGATTTGCACTGTGTGAGTTTTTTTTTTCCTTTTGGACAATGAAATTTCAAAGATATCACTGATGATGTAATTGATCATAGCACCATTATTCATTCTTTCTGGCCTTTCTGGGCGATGTGTTCTTATGTGCTCATTTTCAAGAGCTGCTCATAATGAGCATTATTACTTTAATTGCCCCTTCTACTAAGTTTAGCTACCAAGATATTTGACAAGGAACTCTGTGCAAACTTGCTATGACCCTCATAAATTTATAATCAGACAACTTGTCTCTTCTTCAGTCATTGCTATTACATAAAATTAACATACTGATTGATATTTACCAGATACTTAAATGAATATAAAAGCTTTGCAGTAGCTAATATAGATCAATGGTCAGGGCTGGTTAAAGAGAATAAATGAAATAACATATTCTGGTAATAAGGTAAGAGGAAGTAGTGAAAATTAAAGAGGTTATTATTGGCCTGGGGAGCCAAAGGCTGCTAAGTAATAACAGAATGAAACTTTTTTTTTTTGCCAACTCACAGAATCAGAGAATTTCAGAATTGGAGGGCACCTCAGCAGTTCTCAGTATAGTCTGGAACCCAAAAGAACCTGCTCTACAACATAGCTAAAAGACAGTCACCCTGCCTTGGCTTGAAGATCTAAAGTCAAGGTGTAGTGTTCCACTTTTGGTCAGTTCTGATTGTTATGTTTTCCTGACATCATCTGAATTTGCTTCTTTGCACCTTTCATTTGCTCCTAGTTATGCTTTCTGAGGCCAAATAGAATAAATTTAATCCTGTTTCTATATGTTGTTGTTGTTCAGCTATTTCAGTCACATCCAACTCTCTGTGACCCCATTTGGGATTTTCTTGGCAGAGACACTGTAGTGGTTTGCTATTTCCTTCTCTGGATCATTTTCCAGATGAGGAAACTGAGGCAATTAGGGTTAAGTGATTTTACCAGGTCACACAGACAGTAAGTATCTGAGGCCTGATTTGTACTCAGGAGATGAGTCTCCCTGATTCCAGGCCTGGCACTCCATCCATTGGGCCAAAGAGCTATTACACTCCTTCAAAGTCTTCTCTTTGCCAAGCTAAATATCTCCAGTTCCTTCAAAAGATCTTTATACTGCAGAAATCCAGGGCTCTTCCCAATGCTGGGTGCCTCCTCTGGAAGCTTTCATATTTATCAATGTCTTTCCTAGTGTAACACTGGCTTAATGGGCCAATTGTGTGGGACTCTCTTCTTATTGGGGAGATCAATGCCCCACACAGCAGAAGAGAATGGAGAGATGTCTTCAGGCCTTCCAGTCTCTTTGGGTTCTTCAGACTTCCAGTATCAAAAGAAGATAGATGCATGATGTTACTTTCTCTCTTTCAGCCATGAAGGGAGAAAAAGTCTCTGGGAAGAAGCTGATATGAAGGGAGCTGGTAGTCTCTATTGTATCCCTATCCTCACCTTTACTGTGCTAGAGACTTTAAGGAATTTTCCCTTTGGATGATATATGGGACCCTCTCTCTTAATTCAGCTGTTCCCTTATTCTTAACGGAGGAGTTCTTTCACTCTGCATTGTCTGGTATATCTTCTCATATGTATCTGATTTCTGCTTTGCTATTAACTTGAATAAATGAATTTCTTTGCTTTGTGTGTTCATTGTAGAACTGGTATTTTGCAGGAAAGGGATCAAGCCTTGGTTATAAAGCTTAGAGTACTCCTTTCCCCTAAGCAATCAGAAAAACTTCTGCTTGAACCTGAAAATCACATTTGTGACTTGTGGGAAAGGTGTTTAGAGCAGGGGTGGGGAACCTGCAGCCTCAAGGCCACATGTGGCCCTCTAGGTCCTCAAGTGTGGCCCTTTGACTGAATCCAAACTTCACAGAACAGATCCCCTTAATAAAATGATTTGTTTTGTAAAAGTTGGACTCAGTCAAAAGGCTGTACCCAAGGATCTAGAAGTCCCCTGTCCTAGGACTTGTTCAGGAAAACTGATGTCAAGGCTTTCCACTCTACCTTGTACTTGTGAAGTTGATTTTTTGAACCCAAGTGTAAGACTCTATACTTATCCTGTTAAATTTCTTCTTGCTGTAATTTTCAAGACCATTTTGGATCCTGATTCTATTATCAAGTGTGTTAGATACCTCTCCCAACTTTGTATCACATGCAAATTAGATAAACATGTCATCTTTGCATTTATCCAAGTCATTGATAAAAATAGCACAGGGCCAACAGCAGATTTCTGGAGCGTATCGATCAAATGGGATGATGTTTGTAAAGTGCTTAGCACAATGCCTGGCACATAGTAAATACCATATAAATGCTTATCCCCTTCCTTTCACTCCTGTGCTTCAGATTTCTTGCCAAGGTAGCATCAAACTACTATTTAAACCGATCCACTAGAACAATTGTGAATCCATTTACTTGTCTAGCCCGTGTCTTTATCTTTTCCACAAGAATAGCAGTCAAGGCTTTATTAAATGTTTTGCTAAAATCTAGGTAAAATATAACTATAGCATTTCTTCAAACTATCAGTTTAGTCACTATGTCAGAAGATTAGTATGGCATGGTCTGTCCTGGACAAAGTAATTCAAACTCTTTGTAATCAACCTTTCATTTTCTAAATGTTCATTAGCCAATCTTTCTGTCAATTGACAAGCATTTAATAAGCACTAAATATTTTCCAGGAACTGTGGTAAATGCTAGAGATACAAAGACGAAAACAAATCTCTTAAATATTGTGTTCTAGAATTTTGCCAGGAATGAAAGTCAAGCTCACTGACCTATAGTCTGCAGACTCAATTCCCTTCCCTCTTTTGAAAATCAGGGTGGCACTTGTCCTTCTACAGTCCCATGACATCCTTTCTGTTCTCCATGATCTTTTTTTTTCCCACGAGGCAGTGGGGGTTAAGTGACTTGCCCGGGGTCACACACCATGTAAGTGTCAAGTGTCAGGGGCAAGATTTGAACTCAGGTCCTCCTGACTTCAGGGCCAGTGCTCTATCCACTGAGCCACCTAGTTGTCCCTCCATGATCTTTTAAACATCATTGAAAATGACTCAGAAAGGACATTCCTTCAGTACTCAAAGGCACAGTTCATTTTGTGAGATGACTCCATCCCATTTGGAACAATAAGGAGCTCCCATCACCATTCTGGCTGCCATCCTTTGCACACTCTCCATCTTATTAATAAGATGTGGTCCTCAAAACTGAATACAACCCTCTAAATGAGGTCTGATTAGGCATCCTCAAGTCAAGTAAAAAAATGTTTATTTAGTAAATACCCATTATGTTCAGACACTGTGCTAGATGCTGGGCATTAGAAGGAGATTGTCCTGCTACGGCTTCTCTTCAGCTTATCAATGTTCTTCCTACAATAAGGGGTCTTTTCCATGGGGAAAAATATCTATAAATTATTAAGGGAAAGAGAGAAAGAAACAGAGAGACATAGAGAGAGGAAGGTGACATCCCAAGATACCTCAAGAACAAATGAACATAAATCATTTACACATTACACAAATCATTCTATCAGAGTGGAGGTCTACCAAATAAGCCTGTGTTAACTTTGTACAGAGTTGGTCCTAAGAAAGAGACAAATTAGGTTGTGTCTCCCTGTTTTAGTTTCTCTCAAGCTGGCTACATGCATTGCATGGGAGGTACAGTCCAGAATTGGGCCCCTCTAAGGGCGCCAGTCCAGAACTGGCTCAATTTGGAGTTTGGGGTGCCTAGTTTATATACCTTTCCAACAGGGGCTGATATCAATCATTCTATTATCATTTACCTCCAGACAGAGGAAATACCTGTTCTATCAGACCACCCTCCAACCATTCCAGATCACTCCCAGCCTTGGGCTATCTAGATAGAAGACTCTGTCTCTACCTGAGCCTGAGCAAACCTTTGATTAAATCAATTCAGGCTTGGTAGGGTTTGACCAGAATAAAAAGGTTCAATGCAATCTTATTATCAGTAATGTCCTTCTAAAGGTGAGACTGAACTTTGAAAGGGGAAAGGGGCTGGGGGAAGCTCTGAGTCTCCAAGATACTGATTACTAAGGAAAAAAATCATTTTTCACACCAATAGATCATGTGGTTATGGTGGCACAATCTAAAAAACCTAATGTAAGTTTTATTTGCTAAGTCTGTACTGAGAGAATTATATGTGCAATTTTGGGGGGTAGGCTGGGGAGGGAGGTGATTTGAGGTTTTCTGTAGGGAGCTCCTGGTGGGGACATTCTCTCAACCAATGCAGGTCAGCAACTGCTCTGCAACTTAAGGGAATTGTCTCAGGGTACTGCGAGGTTAAATGATTTGCCCAGGGTCACACAGCTATTCTATTTCAGAGATAAGATATGGACCAGGGTCTTTCTGAGTTAGAAACCTATTCTATTCACTATAACATTCCACTTTTCGTCCCTGAAATAAGTTTATCACTATTCTTACAGTGATTACCAAAATTTTCTAGAAGAGATGTTAGGTTCCTAATCTATCTTTCTAGCCTTATCTTCTCCACAAACTTTCTACTCCAGCCAGAATGATCTCCTGGACATGCATGTAATTTCCCTTTTGTCAATAACATTCCATCTGCCTAAAGCAACTTCTCTCATCTTCCAAATTGCTTTCCAGAATGGTTGGACTGATTTACAGCTTAATTAATATTGCATTTGTGTGCCTGTTTTTCCATGGCCACCTCTAACAATTGCCATATTCCTTTCTTGTCATTGTTACCAATGAACCATGTATTTTTCATGTCTCTCACCAGTGTCTACATGGTACCTTGCACAGATCTGGAACTCAATAAATAAATGTTGAATTGTTTATTTGATATAAAATCAGTGGTTTTCTGATGAAAGGCTACATTACCCCACCTTCAAAAATAAAGTGAAGCATTCAGAGGAACTTCTTTCTTATTGGGACCACAGAAACTATGAATGAACCTGTGATAATTCCATCTGTCAGTCTCTTGACTAGTACAGGGTTACTTCCTATGAATTTTGCAATCAAAATATAGTGTTAAGTAGATTCCATTCCCTAGCCACAACCTTCACACCAACTGAAATGTGAATGTTTGATAAAGTAAGGTTATGAACAGGAGGTTATATCTCAAGGTAGCAAAAGAACCCATAGATGTGATTACTGAATCACTGCCAGTGAATTTTGAAAAACTGAGGAGAATATTAAATATCCAACAGGACAGGA
The DNA here is from genome assembly GCF_003287225.1 of Phascolarctos cinereus. Lineage (NCBI taxonomy): Eukaryota > Metazoa > Chordata > Mammalia > Diprotodontia > Phascolarctidae > Phascolarctos > Phascolarctos cinereus. The sequence continues at coordinate 83,852,292 of NW_027556098.1, read as the reverse complement.
GAAAAGAAAATGGAAAGAAGGAGGATTTTTCCAATGTAAGCAGAGAGATTATCTTTGATTACTGAAAAATTCTGGAATGGGTTAAAAGGATGGTTTGCGAGCACTTAGAAAGGAAAAATCCAGCATAGGTTCATTGACAATATGTCATCTTGGAATAACTTCATTTTTTTTTCTTTCTTTTTTTTTGGCTAAGGGCACTAGACTGGTAGAGCATGGAAGTCTCTGACATACAACTTGCATTTGAACAAGATATTTGATCAAGTTTCTCACAATGTGCTTAGGGACAAAATGGGAAGATGTGGACTGGACAATAGGCCAGTTAGGTGGATTCGGGACTGATGTTAAAATCTGGAACAGCCTAGGTTCAAAATGAGCATAGCTATATTCTGCAGGCTATGCTGGGATACAGCTGGTTTTGCAGGATTATTTAAGAGACTCCGGTACTCTTTTTAGGAGATATGGGAGAAAATGATTCAGGGTAAGTGGAAGGATATTTCCTGTGGTGTTTACTGCTTTTCCCATGATTTTGCTGTTGTTGCTGGTATTGTCCAAACGTCCCTGCTGTCCTCCATTCCTGGGCTGCTAACTTAAGGGCCAGGGGACCACCATCACCCTCTCCAGCTTTTTCTAGGAGAGTCCATTCTGGTCACCAAATGTCTGGATTGTTGTTCTGCCTCTGATGTGTTGCATTCCTCACAGCTCAAGGGCTCAAACAAAAAACCCTGCTAAAAACAAGTTCCAATACCCCCAGGTAAAACAGTTACCAGGCTGCTTAAAAGCAGTCCTGAGGATGAAAAACAAATGAAAGCCTAGCAAGTAGATGGAAAGCAATTGTCTAAGAGGTTCCCTGGGGTCTCACTCTCTGCCAAAGTCTTAAGAAATGCTAAAAGTATCCCAAAGCTTCTATAAGATTAGTCCCAGATCAATCCAACTGGGAGCAAAGTTAACTCCAACTACCACTGGTTTGTACTACAGCTTTCAGGTGTGTGTGAATGTGTGTGTGTGTATGTTTGTTGTGTGTGTGTGTGTGTGTGTGTGTGTGTGTGTGTGCTCGCGCACGCGCGTGTGTGCGCGTATGTGTGAATCTGAATGTTTCTATATATAGCAGAATCCATATTGCAGAGCCCTGATCAGGAAGGACCCTGGTCAGATTTTGTATTACATAGGTGTGGTAGGAGAATATCCTAATCCTGCCCCCAGTGCATAGTGGGCTGGCTTTTTCTTCTAAAGCATGGAAACATTTTTAGAGACTTGGTTGGCACCGGGGACAAAGGGCTCAACCTGGTGATTCCTCATTGCCTGAATGTAAAATAACCATGAGGAGGTGGAGAAGGTTTGATGCTTGGCTGTGGATGGAGATGGAGGATTTGCTCAGCTCAATCAAATCAAGGGATTCTTAATGTCTATCCTTGTATATAATTTTCTTGCTTTGGCTATGTAAATCTTCTTTTGTTAACTGTCGAATGGCCTAGAAGTGTCTCACGTTGTTTAAATATACCAAGGGATTGACCCAATTTAGGCAAGCCCAAAACAGTAGGCTAGCAGCATGGGATGTTTCTGAGTTTCCAGGGATCCCTGGAAAGTTCTTCACACCCAGAATCCTTCCTACCTCCCTATTCTTCCCACAATTGACTTCTTTCTGTGTAATTTATGGTCCAGTGGTAATGGCCTTCTTCCTGTTCCTTTAATACGATATTCCATCATGATTCTCAGCCTTTCATTTGCTGAAAGCCTCATCCTTGAAATATTCTCCCTCCTCATCCCTCCTTCCTGTCTTCCCAGGCTTCTTTCAACACTAAGTAGAATCCCACCTTTTTTTTTTTCTTGGCAATCATGGTTAAGAGACTTGCCCAGGGTCACATAGCTGTTAAGTGTCAAGTGTTTGGTCTGAGGCTGGATTTGAACTCAGGTCTTCCTGATTTCAGGGCCAGGTCTCTATCCACTGCACCACTTAGCTGCCCCTAATGTTTTTTTTTTTTTTGGGTGAGGCAATTGGGGCTGAGTGACTTGTCTAGGGTCACACAACTAGTGTCCACTTCGGCACCTAGCTGCCCCCTAGAATCCCACCTTTTTCAAGTAGATTTTTCCCAGGCTCCCCCCTTCCCCTAGTGTCTTTTCTCTGGGATTATCTTCCATTTTTCACTATGAGTATACACAGAAACACAGATGCATATATATGTATATGTGTATATATCTATATATCTACATATATATATATATATATATATATATATATATATTTCTCTCCTCCATTGGAATATACTTAATAAATGTTTATTGACTGCTGACTGACTTTGCAAAAGGTCAGGATAGGTGGAAGTAGGGGTACACAAGGAAACCTAATACACAGGGAATGAGTAGAATGATGACTGTGACTGAGATAATCATGGTAATAATGCTAGCATTACTATGTAGGTGGCTTTCTCTTCCCCAGTCATGTGGTAGGTGTGGAGGGATGGGTATGGGTATGGTACAAATATTAAGATAGTAACTCTGAGCACTCTGAATACTTCTTGCTAAGAAGTTCTTGCAACAACAAGATTTCTTGATATGGGTCATCCTAGCTTTCCTACTTAACTAGCTGTGTGGCTTAAGTCACTTAACACCTCTGGGTCTCAATTTTCCTATGTTTAAAATGAGGGGGTTGAATTAGATGATTTTTGAGGTCACTTCCAGTTCTAAATCTGTAATAGAAACTTCTGTCTCTATTATGGCTTTGTAGAAACCAGTTGTTATCTGGGGGTTGGGGACAGGATGCAGCATTTTGGAGGCAGTCCCACCTTTTGGTTAAGACAAAACCCACAACTATTCATAGGCCTAGGTCATCTATGCCATAAGTAAAGTTGGGGTTGCTTATATTGGATTGGACAGTATCTTCAGTGAAGCTGGCTAGATCATAAATGGAAAATTCCAGTGAATTTTTGGAAATATTTGGATATAGACGTATTTCTCTCCTTATTGCTCCCAGCAAGTGCTTCTTTCCATACTTCTTTCCTTCCCTCCCTCCCTCCCTCCCTCCCTCCTTTCTTCTTCCTTCCTTCCTTCCTTCCTTCCTTCCTTCCTTCCTTCCTTCCTTCCTTCCTTCCTTCCTTCCTTCCTTCCTTCCTTTTTTCTTTCTTTCTTTCTTTCTTTCTTTCTTTCTTTCTTTCTTTCTTTCTTTCTTTCTTTCTTTCTTTCTTTCTTTTTCTTTCTTTCTTTCTTTCTTTCTTTCTTTCTTTCTTTCTTTCTTTCTTTCTTTCTTTTTTCTTTCTTTCTTTCTTTCTTTTTTCTTACTATTTTGTAGAACTGTTTGGAAAAGCTTTTTTGGGGGGAAGCTAGCTATACTACTTCTTGATAATCTGCCATCTTGGCTCTGCCCCTATCTCTATACATAAAAGTCTGTTCACAGACAACTCCTAGGATGTTTATGAAGGCTGTTATACATATGAACACAATTTAACATAGAAACAAAACTGTTCTATTTGCTACCTTTTGTGCATTAAAAGTTTTATTAGTGTATTTCCTCCTATCTATAATTAATTATCTCACAACCCTCCAACCCCCCTACCTTGTAACACATTGTACATACATATACACATACATACCTGCCTGTATATATATGTATATATGTATGTGTTTGCATGCATGTATATATGTGCGTGTATATATGTATATATGTGTGTGTGTATATATATATATATATATATATATATATACACACACACACGCATATATTTTATATATATACAGCAGCTAGGTGCTGCAATAGATAGAGCACTGAGCCTGGAGTCAAGAAGACCTGAGTTTAAATCTAGCCTCAGACACTTATTAGCTATGTGACCCTGGGCAAGTCACTTAATCCTATTTGCCTCAGTTTTCTCATTTATAAAATGAGCTGGAGAAAGAAATGGCAAACCACTCTAGTATTTTTGCCAAGATAAGTCCAAATGGGGGTCACAAAGAGCTGGACATGACTGAAAATGATTAAACAATAACAACAAATATATATGTATACGCACACACATACACACACATATGCATATACATTCAAACCAAATGAAAGTCTTGTCACTTCTATGTGTCCCCAGGTATCCTCTCTGTGTGACTCCTACTGCAATTCCATCTTGGCTTTTCCTGCCGTTGGAATGGTTAATATCATATATTACTCTCAGGCAAGGGCAAAACTGATTCTTTTTTCCCTCTGTTGTTGGGTGAAGACTTAGTGAAAAAAGAGTGGAAGCTTTCCCTGAATTTTCCCTGCCTGTCAAGGCACGTAGTTGTCTCGAAGTCATAGCACTAGGGACAGAGAACCAGACTAGAGATTTCCTCTTAACTGATTCTATTCCCTTTTTTCCCTGAATTTTCCCTGCCTGTCAAAGCACGTAGTTCTCTCAAAGTCATAGCACTAGGGACAGAGAACCAGACTAGAGATTTCCTCTTAACTGATTCTATTCCCTTTTATCAATACTCCTAAGAATCTCTGGCCTCATAAAATCTTGCACAGGGTAAGACCCAAATGCATCTCTGTGGGGCAGCTAGGTGGTGCAGTGGATAGAGCACTAGCCCTGAAGTCAGGAGGACCTGAGTTCAAATCTAGTCTCAGACATATAACACTCATTAGCTGTGTGACCCTGGGCAAGTCACTTAACCCCAATTGCCTCACCAAAACAAACAAACAAACAAACAAAACCCAAATGCATCTCTGTCACCAATTTCAGGTTCAGGTATGGTGACTATAAATCTTGATGTTCTTTCTTGGGGTCATAGACTGATAGATTTAGAGCTGAAAGGGACAGTAGAAGTCACTGAGTGCAACCTTTTCCATTTACATCAGAGGAAACTGAGGCTCAGTGATACAGAGGTGTGGTGATTTGCCCAAATTCATGCAGATCACCAGAGATAGAGCTATGATTCAAACCTGAGTGCTTTGACTCTGAAGTCATTACTTCTTCTTTCTTTTTTATTTTTGCTAGGCAATGGGGTTAAGTGACTTGAAATATAAGATTGAAAAATGAAAACACACTCTTCCCTCAAGAAACTTCCATTCTATTGGAACTTCCATTCCATTCTACATACACGCACAAACAAACACCAAATACATTTTTTTTGGGGGGAGGACGCTAAGACCTGGGGGAAGGGGAAATAATGAAAGTCCATGTGAAGGATGTGGTCCTTGTTCATGTAGTTTGTTACTCCTTTTGAAGAGGACCAATGACATCAGAGGGTAACGTCATGACTTGCACATGAATTGTATGTAAGTGAGCTAGAATTTCACAAAGTCATTAGCTTCACTCTCTATTTCAGAGTCATGGAAGTCCAGTGGTAAGACAAAAATCCTGATATCCTGGCAAAAATCAGGATGACTGCCTTGGGAGGCAGTGGATTACCTCGGAGTCTTTGATGTCTGACCATGCTCTAAGTGCTCTGCAGTACCTGTGTCAGCCTCCTTCATGGCCATTGGAGCAAATTGTTCTCAGCCTTGAAGGGAATTAGGCAGAGGCAGGCAAGGAGACCATTTCATTCATGGGGAACAGCTTATGCAAAGGCATGGAAATGAATAAGGGAATATCGTATGTTCAGAACAATAAATATGCCTGTTGGCTTGACATCCTGCGATTCTTTCTCTTAAATTTTTTCAATTATGCATTTATTTTTCTTGTCTCCAACTACTCTCCCTCCATCAGAAAAAAAGAAAACAAAATCCTTGTACCAAATATGCATTCTCAAACAAAACAAATTCCCACATAGGGTGGGGGCACAAGTATATATTAAAGTGCCTATTATGTGCCAGGCACTGGGCTTTACAAATGCCTTATTTGCCCAAGTCTACAGAAGTTCCAGAATCCTGAGATTCTGGGAAATGGATACTATTTAGGATAAACAATACAAACATACCTTTATGATCTTTATGAGTTCTTTTCTTAACTAAATTTGAAAACTAGAGGTATGACTTGATGAATTAATCCACAGAATACAGAGAAGTTAGCTGGAGGAAGGCCTTTAGCATGCTAGATAGACTCCTTAGAGAATATGTGGGAAGGCACAGACAAAAGTTGCTGAAGATAAGATGCAATCTGCATCATGGGAGGGCAGGTCTGCATTGGAGAGATTATGGATCCACCAAAGTATTAAAGTGAAATGAAGACATAGCTTAGAAGCCCTGTACTTACACATAACATGTGTAACATTCTCCCTTAGGGTCACTCATCCAACTTGAAATTGTACTGTTCATTTGGATCCCCAGCAAGCTGATCGCTATGACTTTGAAGGTTCCTCCTAACACTAGTTCATAAGTTTCCATACAGTGTATTCTCTTTAATATTGATAGTCCAGTTAGTATCTCCTTAAGACGATCAATACCATGCTTAGTATTCCAGCATCAATTTATCCATTTCTATGTTCTCAATATAATTGATAGTCAACTAACCAATTATTAATTATTTGATTATTAATTAATTGGTTAATCAATCAACAATTGATATAATTGGTTGTCAATTAACATTAACTTTTATAAAATATTTACTGAGAAAACATATTAAGATCTGAAGTATAAAGACGTCTTCCTGGAACCTGGATACAGTCTTTCCTCTGTATCTTAGTCCCTGGGGAGAGCAGATTCCAATTTAAAGTCATCACTACAGAACATTTCTTCTTCCAATTTCACCTTTGGGTGCTGAAGTTGTCTACACTTGCTGTTTCCACTTCTTCCTTCACTCCTTAACCCTTTGCAATCTGGCTTCTAACTGCATCACTTGATTGAAGTTGCCCTCTTCAAACTTACTAATGATCACTTTATTGCCAAATCCGATGGCGGTTTTTTTTTTGGTTTTGGTAGTTCTCTTCCTTCTTGACCCAAATGCTGTATTTGACACTACTGACCATCCTTTTTCCTGGATACTATCTCCTCTCTGGGCTTTTTTTTTTTTTGGATACTATTCTCTCCTGATTCTCCTCCTGCCTAACTTCTCCTTCTCAGTCTCCTTTCCTGGTTCATCATCCAGATTATGCTTCCTGAGTGTGGTTGTTCCCTAAAACTCTATCCTAGACCCCTTAATCTTCTCTCTCTACACTCGCTTTTGGTGATCTCATCAGCTCCCAATTATCATCTTTCTTCATGTTTCTCAGATTTATATATCAGGCCCCAATCTCTCCACTGAGCTCCAATCCCATATCACCAGTTGCCTATTGGATATTTCAACCTTGATGCCACAGAGATATTTCAAACCCAAGACATCCAAAGTAGAACTCATCAAAGTAGATCTTTCCACACAAACACACCTCTTCTTCCAACTTCTCTATTTTTGTTGAAGGTGCTGCCATTCTTCCAGTCTCCCAGGTTTATAACCTTGGTGTTATTTTTGACCCTCTAGTCTTCCTTGTCCCATATATCCGAACAGTTGAAAACTCTTGCCATTTTCACCACCTGACTCCTTTTCTTTACTCACACAGGTATGGCCTTAGATCAGGCACTCATCATTTCTTATTTAGATTATTGTAATAGCTTCATAATTGGTCTCCCTGTCTCAGCTCTCCCTGCTTCAACCCATTCTCCACACAGCTGTTAAAATGGTTTACCTGAAACACAGATTTAACTAAAGTCACTCCATTGTTCCATAAACTACAGGGACTTTCAACTACTTTTAGAATAAAATATAAATTCCTCTTTTAAGCTCTTAAAGCCCTTCAAAATCTTGCCCAACCTATATTTTCTAGCTTCATTGAACATTACCTCACCCTGTCCTCCACAGTCTGCAGTCCAGCCAAACTAGCTTTCTCTGTTCCTCACAAATGAGGCTTCATTTCCCATCTCTGTGCCTTTGCACTGACTGTCCACCATTCCTGGAATGCACTGTCTCTTCATCACCTTAAAAATATTATAGAATCCTCTTTAAGAGGTAAAGATGCAGATCAGGTACCACCTTTAACATGAAGGCTGATCTCCTTAATTTTTAGGGCCCCTCTTTCATTGTCTTATATTTGGCTACTTTGTATTTATTCTCTTTATGTTTCTTCAGTACGCTTGTGTGTATCATTGTTATCTTCCCCTTATAAATCTAAGAAGCTTGTAAGCTATTTAAGAGTAAAGATTTTCATTCTTTGCACTTGTATTCTCTGGGCCTAGCAAAGTACCTGGTACGTGGTAGATGCTTAACAAATGCATATTGCCTGATTGACTAACTATTTAAATTTGGAGGTGGGGCGTATCCAGTCTCAGTAGCTCAGTTACTCAGCTTATTATATCATTCTAGCCAGTTCTAAGACTTTGATGACTTAAAGCAAATTTTCACAAAGGAGACAGACAAGACAGTAATGCATAATGCAATAGGCCTTTATTATAGAGCATTTTAACACACAAGGGAGGGATGACTTGTCACTTAGGCACAGATGATTGTCCACCTACCTCTCGATATCACAGACAGGGAGATTTTAGGGACTGGCAGGGTTTTTGTTTTTTTTTTTTTTTCCCCTATTGAATAATTTCCCCAATTACAAGTAAAAAACAATTTTTAACATTCATTTTTAAAAATTTTGAGTTCCAAATATTCTCCATCCCTCCTGACTCTTCTCCTTCCTGAGATAGTAAGCAATTTAAAATAGATTATGCATGTGCAATCATGCAAAACATATTTTATATTAGTCATGTTGTGAAAGAAAACAGACCAAAAAAGCCCCCACAAAAATAAAGGGAAAACTAGTGTGCTTTTATCTGCATTCATACTTCATCAGTTCTTTCTCTGGAGATGGATAACATTTTTCATCATGAGTCCTTTGAAATTGTCTTGAATCACTGTATTGCTGAGAAGAACTAAGTCATTCACAGCTGTTCATAGTACAACATTGCTGTTGCTATGTATAACGTTCTCCTGGTTCTGCTCACTGCATTTTGTATCAATTCATGCAAATCTTTCCAGGTTTTTCTGAAATCATCCTGCTCGTCATTTTTATAGCATAATAGTGTTCAATTATAATCATGTAAGGTCCTTCTTGACAGGATCAATCCTTCTGTATGTGTCCTTGATCCTATCTCTTCCCATATACAGTAGTTTGCCTCTCTTTAAATCGTGTTCCTTTCCTACTGCCTTCAAACAACCCAAATAAGTTCCATTCTTCTAAAATCTTCATTACATCCTACCACCTCTTCGTACTATACCTTAACATTTATCATCTATGTGATCTCTGGGTCTTAGTCTCCTCATCTGTACAGTGAGAGGAGTTGTACTTGATTCTATGATGCTCAGTCCCAAATATTTAGCAACGTCACCAAGACTACCTTTGGTAGAAATGACTTTCTTTTCAGGTAGAATTCATTCTGGGTCAGCTAAATCTTGGAAATATTCTGGCATTAAGATGTAAACTTTCTCAGACCCATGGATGTATATTAAGACATGAGACTTGTCACTTTTGTGTGAAAGTTTAACTTTTTGAATAATAGCAGATGAGTCTTGACAAGAACAAATGGGGTGGGGGGAAAAGAGAAAGAGAAAAGGGGGGGAGAGAGAGAGGAGATAATCCTATTTAGCAAAGTTCATTGGGAATATTTCCTATGCTCAGCAAAAGTTGAGAGAATTCTCAAAAACTCCAAATTGAACCTTTTCAAGGAAAAAAAAACACAAAAGAATCCAGTTGTAAATTGTTTAACTCTGTCCATGTATCTCTTTCATATCAAATAGCCTCATGGTGTGCAGTTCACTGAGAACTCTCAAGTCAGAGGCTACAAATCCTTACTCTGTCATTTACTAGATGCATAAGCCTATGCAAGATACTCAATTTCCCAGAGCCTCAGTTTTCTGATCTCTGAAATGAGGATAATAGCACGTCTATCACAAAGCATTACCTTGAAGAAGAAATGAGATAATATGTGTAAAGTACTTTTAAGAATGCAAAGCATTATATAAATATTAGCTATTTCTGTATATACTATATACTACACTATATACTATGTATATACTATGTTTTTTAGAGCTGGAAGGGACCTTAAGGATCATCTAGTCTAATTCTCTCATTTTTGACAAATGAAGAAACCAAAGGGAAAATACAGTAAGTTATTTGCCCAAGGTCACATAAATCTTGAATGAAAAGCCAAGCTTTATGTAATTTTCTTTTGGTTCTCTTCTTTGCAACTAACATATCATAATCTATGTTTATTATTTATATATATATATCATTTTATATATTTTATTACGTTAAAAGCACTTTGAGGACAGTTCATGTTTATATCCCCAGTGGCTTCTGCATGATTGGTAATTAATAAATGTTTGACTTGAATGGAATTTCAACTGATCATTCACCAAAACATGGTAAACAGGAAACATTTTCTTATGACGTCTTAGAGATCTTCTAGAGATGGAAAAATACTGGCTTCAGCCTCAGATCACGAGGATTTCTTTATCATTGTGCCCACTGCTCAACCTCGATTCAAGAGCAAATTAACTAAGAAGGTGATTCATGGACTCTTCAAAGCTGTAACCATCTGCTCATCTTCTTAGCAATGCTGGCCAAGGGTTCTGCAAAGCAACGTATGGCTAAGCTAAGGGTGAGTGACGTAGGAGGGCTGAGGAAGAATGAAGCTGGTGTTAGGATGAAATTACTTGTGATGATAAAAAAAGAAATCACTTTCTGCCACCTCCTCACCACTTTGGATCTTCTGTAAAAATGTAACAGACGTCTGATTGCTTTACTAAACTTGGAGAAGGCTTAGTGTGGGAGAGGTTCTTGCTTAGCAGGTCTGTGCAGTAGGTAAGATAGGCACAGGGATTGTGGATGCTATTCTTCATTTCTATGTTGAAATTAATCACTGAAGATGATGTATTTCTCTCAGGGCAAAGGATTTGTAGCATCTCTCATGGTTGCTGACGACCAGCAATCTTTTGGAGTAAAAGAGAGAGGATAATTATGGTTAATCTGTTCTGATGATCTATTCAGTCCCTAGCTGAATTCCAAACCAGAAAATATACATACACATACATAATACATACATGCATACACACATGTGTATATATACATACATGTGTGTATACATACACATACACATAAACATATATGTACATGTGTGTATGTATATTTATATATAGTTTAATGTTTGATAGATCAACTGACAAATAGTGTATATATATATATATATATATATATATATATATGATATATTGACTTTGACAAATAGTACAAGTATATATGTATATGTGTATATGTGTATACTATTTGTCAAAGTCTATCTATCAAGCACCAAACAAAATTCATCTGGCAAAGGATCCTTGATGGATTGAGTGTACACTCTCAGGCTATCACAGAGATGTTATTAGAAACATCAATTTTAGAGGATACCAGTCATCTACAAGGCTCAGAAAGAGAACACAGCTGGGTTGAATAGACAACTGACCTCAGAGTCAGGAAGACCTGAGTTCAAGTACTGACTCAGAGGCAGCTGGGTGGCTTGGTGGATAGAGCACCAGGTCCGGAGTCAGAAAGACTTGAGTTAAAATATGGGTTCAGACATTTACTGTTTGACCTGGAGCAAGTCATTTAATCCCTTTCTGCCTCAGTTTCCTCATCTGTAAAATAAGGACAATAATAGTACCTCGCTCCCAGGGTTATCATGAGGATCGAATGAGATAATAATTTTAAAGTGCTTAGTATAGTACCTGGCGCAATATAAATGTTAGCTATATGTCCACAGTGATTGTGTGACCCTGAGCAGGTCATTTAACCTCCCATTGCTCCTGGAAAGTCTTTTTTTTTTCTTTTTTTAAGTCAATTGGGGTAAAGTGACTTGCCCAGGGTCACACAGCTAGTAAGGGTCAAGTGTTTGGTCTGAGGCCAGATTTGAACTCAGGTCCTCCTGACTTCAGGGCTAGGCCTCTATCCACTGCACAACTTAGCCTCCCCTAATGTTTTTTGTTTCTTTTTTTTTTTTGGGGGGGTGAGGCAATTGGGGTTAAGTGACTTGCCTAGGGTCACACAACTAGTGTCCAGTGTCTGAGCTCAGATTTGAACTCAGGTCCTCCTGACTCCAGCGCTAGTGCTCTGGCAACTCTCTTGAAAAAATTTTAAGAATTTATTCTTACCATTTTTTTAAAAATTGAGTTTCAAATTCTCTAACTCTTTCCTATCCTTCCCTCACCTACTGAGAAAGTGAGCAAAATGATATAAATTATACATATGAAATCATGTAAGACATTTCCATATCACAAAAACAAGAGCAAAAAAAAAGAAAGAAAATTATACTTCAATTTGCCCTCAGAGTTCATCAGTTCTATCTCTGGAGGTGGATAGCATTTTTTCATAGTGAGTCCTTTGGAATTGTCTTGGATCATTGTATTAATCAGAGGAGCCAAATCTTTCATAGTTGATCATCATTACAACATCGATTCTCACTTCACTTTGCATCAGTTCATATACGTCTTGAGAATGTTTTTCCAGACCTGCCCCTGCCATAATTTCTTTTAGTACAATACTATTCCATCACAATCATACATCTTATTCAGCCATTCCCCAATTGATGAGCATCTCCTCAACTTCCAATTCTTTGCCACCACAAAAAGAGCTGCTATAAATATTTTTTATACATATAGGTGCTTTTCCTTTTTCTTTCATCTCTTCGGGGTGCTGACTTAGTGGTGGTATTGCTGGGTCAAAGGAATGCATAGTTTTATATAACCTGTTGAGCATAGTTCCAAATTGTTCTGCAGAATAGTTGGACCAGTTCACAACTCCACCATAAGTTTATTAGTGTATCTATTTTCCCTCATCCCCTCCAGCATCTGTCATTTCTGATAGATGTCAGGTGGTACCTCAGAGTTGTTTTAATGTGCATTTCTCTAATCAATAGTGATTTAGAGCATTTTTAAGTATGACTATAGTTAACTTTCACTTCTTTTGAAAACTGCATGATTATCTCTCTTGACCATTTATCAACTGGGAAATGGCTCCTATTTTTATAAATTTGACTCAGTACCTTACATATTTCAGAAATGCAGCCTTTATCAGAGAAACTTGCTGTAAAATTTTTTATAGTACTTCATTGTCTATGGTAATTTTTATCAAAATCAGTCTCCCTGATTATCTCTTTTAATTAGGTCTATTTTTGCTTTTGTTTTGTCTGAGATCATGATTGCTACGCCTGCCTTTTTTTTTTTTTACTTCAGCTGAATCATATATTCTGCTCCAGTTCTTAATTTTAACTCTGTGCATGTATTTCTGTGTCAAGTGAATCTCTTGTAAACAACAAATTGTTAGACCCTGGTTTCTAATCCGTTCTGCTTCATACTCACGGTTGTGATACTGTGTATTTCCCTCCATCCTATTTTTTTTTCAGTTTATTCTTCTCTCTTTTCATACTCCTCAAAAGTCTGCTTTGCTTCTGGCCACTGCCTCCCTTAATCTGCCCTCCTTTTCATCATCACTCCCCACCCTCCACTTTATATCTCTTATCCTCTTTCCCTTCTATTTCCCGATTGGATAAGATAGATTTCTATACTCAACTGAGCGTGTATATACATTCTTCTCTCTTGGAACCAATTCCTATGAGAGTGAGGTTCAAGCATTGCTCACTCCACCTTATTTGCCCATTTACTATAAAATTCTTCTTTATGTGTTTCTTTTATGTGGGAAATTTTTTCCCATTCTACCTCTCCCTTCCCTTTTCTCCCAGAGCATCCCTCTTTCTCATTCTTTCATTGTTTTGAAGATCATCCCAACATAATCAGCTCACACTCATACTCTTTGCCTATGTAGACTTTTTCTAACTGCCCTAATAGTGATAAAGTTCTTAGAAGTTACATGTATCATCTTCCTACATAGAAATGTAAATAGTTTAACTTTATTAAGTCTTTTATGATTACTCTTTTATGTTTACTTTTTTATGCTTCTCTTGTCATGTGTTTGAATGTCAAATTTTCTGTTTAGCTCTGGTCTTTTCATCTGGAATGCTTGAAAGTCCTCTATTTCATCAAATATCCAGTTTTTCCCTTGAGGGATTATGCTCAATTTTGCTGAGTAGGTTATTCTTGGTTGTAATCCTAGCGCCTTTGTCTTCCAGAATATCATATTCCAAGCCCTTTGCTTGTTTAATGAAGAAGCTAACTCTTGTGTGATCCTGACTGTGGCTCTATGATATTTGAATTATTTCTTGCTGGCTACTTGCAATATTTTCTCCTTGATTTGGGAACTCTGCATTTGATTACAATATTCCTAGGAGTTTTCATTTGGGGATCTCTTTCAGGAGATGATTGGCAGATTATTTTAATTTCTATTTTACCCTTTGGATCTAAAAGATATTGGGGCATTTTTCCTTTATAATTTCTTGCAAATAATGTCTAGGTTTTTTTCCAGGCAACTAAGGTAAAGAGTAAGTGCTGGTCAGTATTGGTAGAGGGAACTTCCTCATCAGGACCTCCCTACATGAATGAAATCCAAGGTCTAGTGTCTCCCTTCAAAAAAAAAATCCAGAAAGCCTTCTTTAAGGTTTTAATAAGAGCTTTGAAGGCTTTCCAAGCATTACCATGATCTGGAAAAAAGCACAGCATTGGAACATTATGAATAATAATAATAATAATAACAGCATAATGATAAAGGAATAAATAATAATAAATAATAAGGTATAATCATAATTTCAGTTGGGACTATAATGATTAGGTTAAGAAGATGTTTGTATGACTAGAGTCAAAGAAGTAGAATAAATGTAAGAATAATATCAGCACATTTATTAAGAACCTCCTCAGTATTAGACACTGGGAATACAAAGATTGAAAGTGATACCTCCTAGTTGTTAAGGAACTTAAGGGGAGAGGAAGGATATGACAAGTACCTAGGTAAGTATAATGCAAGGTAGGGTGTGTTGAGCTTATAGGAGACAAAGTCATCTACCAAAATTGGAGGAGTTAGAGATCACTTTCAGCAGCTAGAAGGGTTCATAGAGGAGGTGGTACCTGTACCTGGGTTAAGCCTTAAAAAAAAGGGGGATTTTGAATGGTAAAGACGATGCATTTCACACCTGATGACCAACACACCTACAAAAGTAGGAGACAGTTTGTCCAGTTTAGAAAAGACAGCATTCCAGTTCTGTTGGAATATGGAGTTCATGATTGGGAGTAATATGAAATAAAGGCAGGTTAGAATCTAGATTATGGAAGGCCTTAAATGCCAGGTAAGGGGTTTGTATTTTATCCTATTGGCACATAAAGCTAGGCTGAAATGATATTAGTAAACAATAAATAATAAAGTATTTTTCCCACAGATGTGTCCAGTGGAATTTTCTAAGACCTGTCCTTTAAATTTCATGGATTAGTAAAGTATAACCATGGATTAAAACAGTTTGCTATAGAATCAAAGGGCAAAAAATGCATTTTTTTCTTTCTTTTTAGGCAGTTGGGGTTAAATGACTTGCCCAGCGTCACACAGCTACCAAGTGTCAAGCGTTTGGTCTCAGTCTGGATTTGAACTCAGGTCTGGTGCTGGTACAGTGAACTAAGATTTGACTTCAGGGCCTGTGCTGTATCCACTGCGCCACCTAGCTGCCCCAATGCCTCTTTTTCTTAAGAACCATAAGCACACACTTCCTGAAGCTGCTTAAGTACTTCTCCAAGACATCATATCTGATAATTCTTCCCTTTTATACAATTAAAAAATTACACCATTTTTATTGTAATGCCAAACTTACGCCCTCATGATAAAGTTTCTGGTAATTCCATATATGGTAGCCCACTGTTTCAGTTGACATTGATTCAGGAGAGGTCAGCAACTCTTGACTTTCTCCAGAAAAAGCCAGGCCAGGGCAGATCCAGAAATGAATCAACTCACATAGCCATTAGCATGGCATAGCCTGATTCAGGGAAGTCTCAATTTAGATGACTTTGACAGAGAAACAACCTCAAGATGTGCTATTGGTGCCAAGCTCCTTATTTCTGAAGAATCAGCTCTAGCGTACTGAGGAGCTAGGAAAATTGTCAATCAAGAGGCTAACCTTTCGAGAAATTCATCTTTTTGAACTTGTAATGAGAGATGGCTATGAGATCCAGAATAATTATTTTCAAGTATCGATTTTTTTTGTGTGTGTGCTGAAGTTCAAGATATTAAGAACAATCTTTCAGTCTCTTGGTCTGGGATAAATTAGACACTTCCTTAAAACTAATCAGTCTACTAGGGCACTTGAAATGAAACATATTTCAGGACAGTTAACATGCAATAGGTGTTAATATAGGTACATAACCTCCTTTTTCAAGTAGCTATGAGAAATCCCGCATATTTATCACCACAGCAACTTTCCTAGTAACAATAGTGCCCAGAAATCAAATGTATTTCCCATGGATGACTAATTTCTGAAGGGTAACAAGAATAATTGTGGGTGGTAAGAATCAGAAAACAGAGGTAAAGTGACCTGAGTGAGCTAATTAATTAATTAGCAGGCATTTATTGAGCACCTACTATGTGTCAAGTACTGTGCTAAGCTCTGGATGCCATTCACAAAGAATGAAATAATTCCTACCCTCAAGGAGCTTACAATCTTCTCAGAAACACAAGAATGCATATAAAGAGAATGAATGCAAATAAATAGAAAATAATTATATAGAGGGTAGTCGGAGAGACAGTTGGGCTTATCAGGAAATGCTTCATGTAAAGGTGGTCCGTGAGTTGTGAAGGAGGAGGGGGATTCTCTGAGGCAGCAGTGAGGAAGGAGTACATTTCAGGGATGGGGGATTGACAGCCTAAAGACTTGAGAACTAGCATGGCACAGCCTGATTCAGGGAAGTCTCGAACTTGGATAACTTTATAGAGAAACAACCTGAAGATGTGGTATTGGTGGCAAGGGAGGTGGAGGGCTGTCCCTGAGGAATATAGGGAAGGCCATTTTGGCTGGGTCATTGAGTGCCAGGTGGATGGAATGGGATAATGTTCAGGAAGCTGGAAAGATAGGTTGGGCCCAGATTGTGAATATCTTTAAAAACTAAACAGAGAACTGTATTTTTGATCCTAGAGGCGATAAGGAGTGACTAGAATTTATTAAGTAAGGGAGCAAAATAATAAGATCTGTTCTGAAGGAAAGTGACCTAGGGCAGTTTTATGGGAAGATGGAGGCAGGGAGACCAATGAGGTTATTGTAATAGTCTGTTTGAGAGGTGACAAAAGCCTGAACTTAGGTAGCAGCTGTGTGAAGAGTCAGAATGGATTCTACAAGAGATATTGTAGAATTAGGAACAGAAAAATTTGGCAACTGATTCAATATGTGAAGTGAGCGGCAGGAGAGAGTTGAGGATGACAAAGCTGGGAGGCCAAAGGAATTTTGCCATTCTTATTTTCTTTTTTATTTTTTTCAGGCAATTGGGGTTAAGTGACTTGCCCAGGGTCACCCAGCTAGTAAGTGTCAAGTGTTTGGTCTGAGGCTGGATTGGAACTCAGGTCCTCCTGACTTCAGGGCCAGTGCTCTATCTACTGCGCCACCTAGCTGCTCCTAGGCCAAAGGAATTTTGGACAGAAATAGGGAAGTCTGGAAGAGGGTGAGTAGTTGAGTTGAAGATGTCTCTGTCTTGACTTCTCACCCTCCTTACAACCTTTTAGGAATGAAATCTACACTAAGCAGCCCTTCAACTACCATGCCAAGTGCAGAGAGGCCAAAGAACATGCCATTATAAGTGTAGAGCGGGAAGGGAGCCCAGGGGTCATCTAGTCCAACCTCTACATTTTTACAGATGAGGAAAGTGAGGCCCTGGGAGATTAAGTGCTTTGCCCAAAGCCACACAGGTTGTAAGCACCCAAGTCAGCACTTGAACCCAGGAGCTCTGACCTCAAAGACCTTTCTACTGTCCCTTGTTGCATTCTTCTGGCAACATCCTTTCAGAAACAGTTTTGGTTACCCAAATGTTCCTGGGAGGAACAGCAAGGCAGTTCAGTGGATAGGGCACTGGGCTTGGAGTCAGCAAGACCTCAGTTCAAATCTGACCTCGGTCCTTACTTGCTCTGTGACCTTGGGCTAGTTATCTAACCTCTATTTACCTTAATCCACTGGAGAAGGAAATGACAAACCACTCCAGTATCTTTGCCCAGAAAAACCTATGGACAATATGGTTGTGTGTGGATAGCAAAACCCATGGACGGTATGGTTCAAAGAGTTGGACACGAATGAATGACTAAATAGCAACAAATGTTCTTGGGGAGGCAACATTTTTAAATCTCAGTTACGAGTGGAAAGTGGTTAAAAAAAAATAAACAACCAAATACCCTCCCTGATTTTATAAGCCATGATACATCAGAGATGTGAGAGGGTAATAGGTCTAGACTGAGGGGAAAAATAAGCAGAAGATGGTGGGAGGCTCAATAAAAAGCAGCAGGGAGACTGAAAAATTGGCTATGTAGCTATCTATGTTTATGTGTGGGTGGAGACGTTAGGAAAAATGGAATCTGCATGCTAAAGCTTGACCACAAGAAATATGGCTCTAGTCTCCATCCAGTGAAGGAGGTTTGCTGGCTCTTCAGATGTAGTTCCCTCTTTTGCTTCCTTAGATTGATAATTATGTAGATGACAGCAACAAGGCAGGGAAAAGCAATATTGATAAGTGGGGAACGGTGGTTGGCAAACCAAAACGAAAAGGAGAGGCTAAGTCCACTATTCTTTAAATCTCTTTTTCTAACAACGAAGACAGGCTGGGGCTGACAGAACCTCTCAGAGCTTGTCAGTGTTGCTTTGGAAGAGAAGAGGCTGAGCTTCTACTTCTTTTTTATTTTTTAACATTTTTATTTAAAGTTTTGTGTTCCAAATTCTATTCCTCCCTCTTTTCCTCCCCTCCTCGCTTCCTGAGACTGTGAGCAATCAGATATAGGTTATATATGTCCAATTATGTAAAATGTTTCCATATTAGTCATTTTGTATAAGATGACTTGAATAAAAGAAAAAAAGTGAAAAAGTGAAAAATAACCTGCTCTGGTCTGTATTCAATCAATATCACTTCTTTCTCTGGAGGCAGATCATATGCTTCACCATTAGTCCTTTGGAATTGTCTTGGATCATTGTATTGCTGAAAGTAGCTAAGTCATTCACAGTTCTTCATTGAACAGTGTTGCTGTTACTGTGCACAACGTTCTCCTGGTTCTGTTCACTTCACTCTGCATTAGTCCACGTAAGTCTTTCCAGGTTTATCTGAAATCATCCTGCTCATCATTTCTTATGGTGCAATAATACTCCATTACAATTATATACCACAGCTTGTTCAGCCGTTCCTTAATTGATGTGCATCCCCTAAATTTCCAATTCTTAGCCACCACAAAAAAAGAGCTGCTATAAATATTTTTGTACAAGTGAGTCTTTTCCCATATTTTGGACGTGTCTTTGGGATACAGACTTGGCAGTGGTATTGCTAGATCAAAGGGTATGCACAATTTTATAGCTCTTTGGGCATAGTTTCAAATTGCTCTCCAGAATGGTTGGATCAGTCCCACCCCTCCAATATCCAACATTTCCCTTTTTTGTCATATTAGTCAATCTGACAGGTGTGAGGTGGTACTTCAGAGTTGGTTTAATTTGCATTTCTCTGATCAATAGTGATTTAGAGAGTTTTTTCGTATGACTATAGATGAGCTTCTACTTCTTAAACAGCAGGCAGTAAGGGAAATTTGGTCTCAGTATATTAATGTGGAAATTGAATTCTCATTGTTCTGCTCTACATTCCATTATTCTAAAGCCCTGATGGACTCTCTAAATGATATAACACTGTCCCCATCTTGGCTGGCTTCTTGGATCTTGTTCTGTTGACAATGCTACCCAGCTGCTCATCTGAAGTATTCACTCCAACCATTTGGCATAATACTTGTAATCATTTATGTGGAAAATTTTTGCTATCTGTATCTACCTTATATAAGGGAGAAGCAAAGTATAGTTTATTGCTCTGGTTGTCAAGTTGTTTTGTCTATTGTCTTTGTTTTTTAAATTTTCTTCCATGGGCTGGAAGTGAGCTAGAGATGTGATAAAACCACAGCAATTTACCTGATTCTCTCCCTCAAAGAAGAAGGCGTTGATGACCTAGTACCTCAGGGGGTTGATGGCAAGCTCTGGGATCCACGGAAGTAAGTGAACAAAATAATAAGATCTGTTCTGAAGGAGTGGTGGAGAGTTCTTTCCTTCTTTTGTACAGGATGGTAAACTGGCTAAAAAGACAAGTGATCTAATTGTGGGAAAATCCTGTGCTCTTTTTCATCATCCTGAAATAATGTTGGTGCTCAAGACCCTATCAAAGCTCCTTCAAAGGCAATGGAGGCAGTAGTGGGATGGGGGTGGGGGGCAGATATGGAAAGAAAGAAGGGATAGATCTCAGGAAGAAAAGAGGAAGGTAACCAGATTTCTTGTTGCAATTGAGCTTGAGTCTTTCTTGGATTTAGTATGTGGGAAATGAAGATGGGTATGTAGTCTTTTTTTTTTTGTTTTTTGATGAGGCAATCAGGATTAAGTGACTTGCCCAGGGTCACACAGCTTGTAAGTGTTATATGTCTGAGACCGGATTTGAACTCAGGTCCTCCTGACTCCAAGGCCACTAAGCCACCTAGCTGCCCCATGAATATGTATGTTCACCAAGGGTATGACTATCATGGGTTGTGTGTGTAGAAGGAAGAACACCAGAATGGGAACAAGAAGACCTGAACTGGAATTCGGACTTTGCTATTTGTATGACCTTCAGTGAATCACTTTACACCCCTGGACCTCAGGTTTCTTGTCATGGAAATGAGGTGGTTGGAACAAATGAGCTCTAAGGTCTCCTCTAATTTTGAATCTATTATTCTATGACAATGGTTTCCATAACAGCTAGGCCTGGAGTCAGGAAAAACCGAGTTCAAATCTGACCTTGGATACTTCCAAGCTATATGACCCTGAGTGAGTAACTTAATTTCCATCTGCTTCAGTTTTAAATGTGGCTAATAATAATATTTATCTCCTAGGATTGTTGCAAGGCTAAAATAAAATCATATTTATAAAGTATTTTGTAAGCCTTGAAGTACTACATAAATGCTACTGTAACAATCGAAGAATTTGCTTAGTGGTTAGCGCTTAGTTTAATTATGAAGCTGCTTCTTGTTTTTGAGGCTTCATTAATTCAGGTATTGAAACCTAACAAAAAAAAAGGTGAGACTAAGAAATTGAAGGAGTCTCCAAAGACCCATCTCATTCTCCCATTATCATTAATCTGAGGTTTCTCACACATTTCACATTTGGAGGGCACCTTAACATTCATCCAATCCAATCTCATTTTATTGATGATGAAACTGAGGACAGGGGATGTGAAGTGAGTTTCTGTATTTAGTTTCTTTACTAGTAAGTAGTAGAATCAGGATTTAAAAATCAATTTCTTTGATTCCAAATTCAAATTTCTTTTTCACAATAGCATCTGACTGCATTTTGCTAGCTTTAGAATTTTACCTAACATGATGGTGCAGCGGAAGGAATGGTTGATTAGGACTCAGAAGACCTGGGTTTGAATCCCAGCTCTACTACTTGCCACTTGTGTGACCTTGGGCAAATCACTTAACTCTTCCAGGCTTCAGTTTCCTTTTCTTTTCTGTTTTTTTTTTTAGTGAGATAATTTACCCCATTCTACCTCTCCCTTTCTTCTTCTCCTAGTATAATCCTCTCTCATCCCTTAATTTTATTCTCCAGATATGACCCCTTAATCTTCAACTCACCCTGTGCCCTCTATCTATCTATCATCTATCTATCTATCTATCTATCTATCTATCTATCTATCTATCTATCTATCTATCTACATACATATAATTTTTCCCCCTCCAACTACCTAATACTGATAAAGGTCTCATGAGTTATAAATATCATCTTTCTATGCAGGAATGTAAACAGTTCAACCTTAATAAGTCTCTTATGATTTCTCTTTCCTCTTTACCTCTTCATGTTCCACTTGAGTCTCGTATTTGAAAATCAAATTTTCTATTCAGCTCTGGTCTTTTCATCAAGAATGATTGAAAGTCCTCTATTGCATGGAATGACAATTTTTTGTCCTGAAGGATTATACTCAGTTTTGCTGGGTAAGTGATCCTTGGTTGTAATCCTATCTCCTTTGCCCTCAGGAATATTATATCCCAAGCCCTCTGGTCCCTTAATGTAAAAGCTGCTAATTCTTGTGTTATCCTGATTGTGTTTCCACAATACCTGAATTGTTTTTGGCTTTCTGGCAGCTTGTAATATTTTCTTCTTGACCTGGGAACTCTGGAATTTGGCTATAATATTCCTAGGAGTTTTCCTTTGGGGATCTCTTTCAGGGGGGAGATCGGTGGATTCTTTCAATTTCTATTTTGCCCTCTGGTTCTAAAATATCAGGGCAGATTTCCTTGATAATTTCTTGAAAGATGATGTCTAGGCTCTTTTTTTTTGATCACAGCTTTCAGATAGTCCAATAATTTTTAAATTCTCTCTCCTGGATCTATTTTCCAGGACAGTTGTTTTTCCAATGACATATTTCACATTGTCTCCTAGTTTTTCATTATCTTGGATTTGTTTTCTCATAAAGTCACTAGCTTCCAATTACTCTATTCTGATTTTTAAGGAAGTATTTTCTTCAGTAATCTTTTGGACTTCCTTTTCCATTTGGCCAATTTTTCTTTTTAGGGCATTCTTCTCCCCATTGGCTTTTGGGACCTCTTTTGCCATTTGGGTTAGGCTGTTTTTTAAGGTGTTATTTTCTTCAGTATTTTTTTGGGTCTCTTTTAGCAAGCTGTTGACTTGTTTTTTGTGATTTTCTTGCATCACTCTCATTTCTCTTCCCAGTTTTTCCTCTGCTTCTCTTACTTGCTTCTCAAAATCCCTTTTGAGCTCTTCCAAGGCCTGGGACTGATTCATATATTTCTTGGAGGCTTTGGATGGAGGAGTTTTGACTTTGTTGTCTTCTTCTGGTTGTATGTTTTGATTTTCTTTGTCACCAAAGTAAGATAATATAGTCTGACTCTTTTTGCGCTGCTTGCTCGTGATCCCAGCCAATTACTTGAGTTTTAAACTCTTTGTTAAGGTAAGAGTCTGCTTCCAATGTGGAGAATGTACTATCCCAAGCTTTGGGGATTTGTACAGTTATTTTCAGAGATACTTGTAGGGACCTGTAAATTTTCAATTCTTGCAAGGTGGTATGATAAGGGGTAAGGTGTTTATTCCTTTCCTGGCCTGTGCTCTGGTCTATTAGTGACCACAAGCACTCTTTCCTGACCTGGAACTGTGAGGGAGGGTTCCTCTGCACAGCCACTACAAGCTCCACCAGGCCAGCCCTCCTCTTCACCCCAGCACTGCTGCCCAGAACTGTGACCCAGATCCAAACACAGGCAAAGCAAGAGATTCCTCCCTCAGCACTGGCAAAGAGATCCCTGCAATCCTCCTCTGATTAGCCACTCGATTCCCCCTCAGTCTGTGGGCCGGAAGCTCAGGAAGCAGCCACCACCCCAGCATCCACACTCAGCGCTCTGGAACTGGCTCTGAGACCTAGCTCCTCTCTTACCACAGAAACAAACTTTTCCCACTGACCTTCTAAGTTGTCTTTGGTGTTTGTGGATTGAGAAGTCTGGAAGCCGCCACAGCTGCCCGCAATGCAGTCCTCTGAGGCCTGCTCCAGGTTCAGTGCGGCCTGCGTACCCACGCCACACTGGGCTTCTCTCCCCACCTGGAGCAATATACTTTTCTGATCAATCACCCAGATTATCTTGGGCTGGAAATTTAGTCCACTCTGTCTTTTTGTGGGTTCTGCTGCTTTAGAATTTGTTTAGAGCCATTTTTTATAGGTATTTGGAGGGGTTTGGGGGGAGCTCAAGCAAGTCACTGCTTTCACTCTGCCATCTTGGCTCTGCCTCCCAGTTTCCTCATATGTAAAGCGAGAGGGTGGGACTAAATGGATCTTAGGATTCCTTTTAGTAATCTTATCTCAATCTGTGATCTTATAATGATATCTGGATGTGAAATTATGTATGTGAAATGGTGCCCCATTGCAGGAGGAAAGACTGCATCACTTTTAAGCTTGCTTTTCTAATGTGGTATTAGCATCTTAACCTCTGATTTTAGCAGGAATTCAATTCCTGGCTCATTAAGATTCTTTCCTTTCCTTTATAGGAATAGTTACTCTGGTTTCTATCACTACTATTCATTCCTTTCTATTCAGAGTTCAGTCTCTGGATGTCTTTTGCCCTGAGTAACCATGTTCTGATATACCTCTTTATTCCAAAACAGAGAAGGAGTAATCAGCTTTTTTTTTTCTTCTGACATTAAAAAAAAAGTAATCTCATGTTTTTCTCTAAAATCTCCTTTGTTTCTCCTGGCAAGTAAGTGCTCATAGAAATGCCCTTCTGTATTGGGGAGTGATTCAAAGGGGAGAAAGCAAGCTTCTCTATTCTCTCCCTACTAGTTGGGTTTCCAGTGGTTTGGGTAATACGCACTCAATAATAATAGCTAGTGTTTATATAGTACCTAAAGGTTTGTAAAGCACTGTATGTAGGTTATCTCAGCTAATCCTCCCAAAAGCCTTGTGAAAGAGGTGCTATCACAATCCTCATTTTATAGATGAGGAAACTGAGCTTGAGATAGGTTAAGTGACTTGGCCAGGGTAGCACATGTTCGATGTGGGATTTCAACTCTGACTCCAAGACCAGAGCTCTTACCCACCACATCACCAAGCTGTGGAAAATGGGTTCTTCAGCTGACCTCTCTTATTTGGACCTTTTTGATGCCATCAATTAAGCAAGCAATAAAAATTTATTAAGTGTCTACTATGTGCCAGGCACTGTGCTAAGCTCCAGGGATACAAAAAGAGGCAAAAGACAGCCCCTTCCCTCAAGGAACTAACAATCTAATGGGGGAGACAATATGAAAACAAATACATACAAAGGAAGTTCCATACAGGATAGACAGGAATAATGAAGAAAGGGAAGGCACTAGAATATAGAGGGGTTGGGGAAGACTTCCATTAAAACTATGATTTTAATTGGGACTTACAGGAAGCCAGAGAGGTCAGTATCCAGAGCAGTAGAGGTAGAGCATACCAGGGATAGGCAACAGCCAGAAACAATGCCTGGAGCTGAGAGATTGGAGTGTCTTGTTCATGTAACAGCCCAGAAGTCTGGTGTCACTGGATCAAAGACTTTGTACTGGGGAGTACAATGCAAGAATACTGGAAAGGTAGGAGCGGCTAGGTTATGAAGGTATCAATCAGGTAAGATACAATATTGTAAGGGGGAAAGGCCTTAGGGCTTTTCCTCTCTGAGGCCAACATTTGGTTCCGTGAAAATGGGCCTTGTTGTTTTGCCCCAACATTCATTCTTTTGTGTTTTAGATGAAGGGGATTTATCTGTAGGCTCTGACCTTGTGAGCTATAAAACTTTAGAAGAGACAGTCTCCACGATTCTGGATCCATGATGGGCTTTGCAGTAAGCCCAGCGTTGATGTTCCAAAGAGTAAGGAGTGACCTTTAGGAGCGACATTTGGGACCCAGCCCATTCGTAGCTGAGATGAGAACTTATCTGGCAGCCACGCCATGTTTGGTTGTGTATTATGTGGAATCAATGTACTGTTGAAACTGTGCTAAATATGAGGCCAATCTCAACATGGTGGTATAGGTGAGAGTATACCCCTAAAGAGCTGTGGAGAAATATTTGTCCTTTTGCTATTACTCTATTTTCAAAGTAAATATCCCTTTGTAAAACCTAAAAAACAAAACCAAAAACATCCTGCTGCTATTCCCCAGGCCTTAGAGAGGTCCCAGATGTTGTTTGTGCTAGTGACACTTGTGTTTTTTATTTTTATGTCTATAATCCCTACAGGAAGCCATAAACTAACCCCTAGGGCCTGAAAACAGTGACCATTTTTAGCATGCTATTAGCTACATTAATGTGTTCTCTGCCATCAATAAATATAATTGGAATTCTAGTAATGTCAGTTTTTCATTATAGTTATACATGTTTTCTTGAACCAATGAAGATTGGGATGAGCTGAAGGGGTTTTTGGGGCTATTTCTCTTTAAAAGGATGACTTTGATGTTCTTGTGGTATTATCTGATATCAGGACAGCTGTTAACAGAAAAGTCCTGATCAAAAGGACAATCTTGGACATTGATACTGATGAGGTTAGTTAGTCTGATTTTCTTCTTAAGAAAAAGTGACCTGGACTATCTGTATCATGGGGAATGTTCTCAATATGCTATCTCCTAATTAACTGACATAATTCCATTTTATTCAGCAAGCATTTATTAAGTACCTACTGTATGCCAGGTAATGAATTTAGATACCAAGGCAAAAATGAAAACAGTTCCTGCCTACAGGGACCTTACATTCTACTTCCCATGGTGGGGCAGAGAACAATACAGACAGAGACAAGTAAATGCAAAATAGATTCAGAATAAAGCTAGGTGGTCAGTGGGTAGAGTGCTGGACCTGGAATTAGGAAGACCCGAGTTCAAATCTGACTTCAGGTGCTTACTAGCTCTGTGACCCTGGATAACTCATATAACCTCTGTTTGCCTCAGTTTCCTTATATATAAAATGAAGGTAATAATAGCACCTACCTCCCAGGGGGTTGTTGTGAGAGTCAATTAAGATGACATTTGTAAAGCGCTTAGTACACTGCCTGGCCCGTAGTAGGTGCTTAATATATGTTTGTTTTTTTCCTATATCAAAGTAATTAAGGGAGAGGGTGGTAACCGGGGAGGAAGGAATAAATAACAATAGTTAAATTCTAGTTTTTTTTTTTTACCATAAGGGCTTAAGCTAAGTTGGCACTCTCAAATTTGATACATAGAGGGAATAAAATAGTTTTCTTTGATAAATAGCTTCAAAATTCTCATTGACCACAAGCTGTAAGGTGACTATATACTTACAGAGGCCATTATATTATAATATGCTGAATGAAGGAAATTTAAAATCTCCTATTATATTTCACTACAGAGAGATGACATATCACAGAGGTTATAGGATTAGCCTTGAAATTGAGAAGACTTGGGCTCATCTCCTGCTCTGCCTCATCCTAACTGTATGACTGTGTATAAGGCACTCAACTTCCCAGTACCTTTGATAGCCCTTTTAAGACTAAATGTCAGATTTGTTGATGATTTGAGTTAGTGGACAAAGTTTCCATGCTGGGAATTCCCTACACTGATTAAATCATAAAAGAATAATTAATAGTAAGATTTGGAATTAGAGGACCTGGGTTCAAATTCAGCTTTTCTTATTTCTATTTTTTTTTTCTATTTGCTCCTCTGCCTTGAGCAACTGACTCAGTCTTTCTGGGCTTCAGCTTCTTTGTTTATAAAACAGGGAGGGCAGACAAGATGATCTTAAATGTTCTTTCTATTCCAAAATCTAGTATTCCTATGATTCATGTTAATGACTAGATGGAATAATTTGTTGGTCATATATTATTTTTTTCTATGAATTGGGTTGTAAGCTCCGTGAAGGCAGACACTCTCTTTTGCCTCTGTATCCCCAGCACTTAGCCCAGTGCCTAGTATGTAATAGATGCTTAATAAGTGGGCTTTTTTGATTGACTATTTTAATATCAATTTTAGTATAAAGCTTCATATATAACATAAAATTTAGCATAATATTCAGTGTGTCATCAACTTTAATATAAAATATTAGAGTCAAACATTCCCTACTGTGAAAAGACATGCAGTGAGTAATTCTAGTTTGGATAATTGCAAGGGCTTGTGCTAAAGTCCTCCTCCAGTGTCTTACCACGGCATTAGTAACTCTGGGTTTTTGAACATCATGCCAGAAGAGTGAAATTGGAAGGCTTTGAGTAGGACAGTGGTGATGAGATTACATTCAAGTGTCCAAGAATCACCCTGGCTGGGTTTGGAGAAGGTCATCATCAAAAGACTTATCACAAGTGTTGAAATTCTTCTGCCCTTCCAGCTCATGAAGTTGCCTACAAAGGGAAAACTCAGCCAAAGATCTGTGGTCTGTGTGGGTGAGGGGGAGTAACCACACAGCTGGAATCAGATATTTTGAATATTGTTGAAGTAACTTCAAGGACATTTGAGCTAATGAAAACGATTAAGAGCTGGTGAGATACCTTTCATAGATTTCATTTTTCACAGGTATTCTGAAATTCTGAGGCATTAGGTGGCACCATGGATGGAAAACCCAGACCTGGAGTCCAGAAAACCTGAGTTAAAATTCAACCTCAAGCATTTACTAGCTGTGTGACCTTGGGTAAGTCACTTACCATCTGTTTACCTCAGTTTCCTTAACTGAAAAATGAGGATTATAACAGCATCTACCTTGCTGGGTCATAAAGATCAAATGAGATAACATTTGTAAAGTGCTTCACACAGTGCCTGACGTATAGTAGGAATTATATAAATGCTAGCTATTAGTACTATTTTTAAAAATTTAAACCATATTGAAATGTTTGTTGAATGAATAATTTTTTTTTGGTGGGGGGGGAGAAGGAAGGAATCCAGATCTGTGCTTTTATTGGTCACGAAAAGTCTCTGTGTGGAAATTCCCTTCTCTTACAGCGATCTGCCACTCACTTGTATTGAAGCCCCAAGTAGCTAAGTGACTCCTCATTGTTCATACAGCTGGGGTGAGTCAGAGGTGGAACAGGAAACAAAGGCTTCCTGACCTAGACGGCCAGACTTCTGTCTTCTACACCGAATTGCTTCTTGAATGAATGAATTTACATGGGGGGAAAAATCCTCGGTATTTATTCTTGGTTCACGTTGTGCAGGATTCAGCTTTTTAACAAAAGATTCCCTCCCAGGCAAAAGAGAATCTTTTCATCCTTTGTGTAACGTAAGAGATCTTGGGGAAGGGCTGCAGTGGACACTGGGAAGCTTTGCTCTCCTTGATGAGGCACGGCTGAGTCAATTCTGCAGTTTTTTTCGGTCCTGCCTGTTATGACCATGCTGAGTAGAGGGCTAAAGTGATGAGTAAGCGACGAAGGTCAGAGTCTGGGCTGGCCTTGGGGAGGACGCTAATACTTTGTAAGTGATATCATCCTCAATTTAATACTAAACAAAACCTTTAACTGCAATTTTGCCCCGTATCGAGAAATAGCAATGTAAAAAATCCTTTGTCTCTTCCGAGGCTACCCTTTGCCGATTGCTGACCCTGGGGATATATTTCATATTGGGAAGGCGTGGGACATGCCTGTAGGGGATGAGACCTCGAGGGGATGGTCTCAAAAGGTGGAGTATGGCTCTATGATGTAACTCTAAAAAGGATTTATTAAATGCCTACTATGTGCTAGGTGCTGTTGGGTGGGTGGGTGGGGAAGCAATCAGAGCAACAGATGACTACATAGTCCCTGCCCTGCTCGTATGCCAACAAGCCATGGGATATTAGAGATGGACAGAAAATTAGGTTACCCTCCCTCTAAATAAGCAATATGACATAAAGAACATTAGATCTGGAATCAAAAGACCTGGGTTCATTTCCCTGGTCTTTCCCTTGCTATCTGTATGTCACTTAGCAAATCACTTTCCCTCTATTTACCTGTTTCTTTATCTGTAGAATGGGAATAATAAAATACCTGCACTAAGAGTCAAATGAGATAAAGTACCTGGTAAAGAGTTATTCCCTATACAGTGTAAATGTGTTATTTAAAAAATACACTTGTACA
Organism: Phascolarctos cinereus; assembly: GCF_003287225.1. Taxonomy (NCBI): domain Eukaryota; kingdom Metazoa; phylum Chordata; class Mammalia; order Diprotodontia; family Phascolarctidae; genus Phascolarctos; species Phascolarctos cinereus. The sequence goes on along the minus strand of NW_027556098.1, from coordinate 83,822,735 downwards.
CTTTTTTTTTTGTTGGTGTGGATCAATGATTTCTTTGGTGTAGGGGGCATCCAGTCAAGGAACTCCATCTACCTAAGGAGACAACTGGTCTGTCTATTCTGTAACTTATAGTATTAGAGAGTTGCTTGGGAGTTAAGTGATTTGCCAATGGTTATACAGCTATTATGTCAGAGTTTTCCAAACTCCAAGGCTGGCCTAGCTATCCTCTATGACCTATCTCTTGTCAGTCTCTTTTCTTGGTACTGAACCTGGGATTTCAGTGGTAAAAGGAACTGCAAGTGACTAAGCTGCCTTCATGAATCCAGACTCACTCTTAGTGAGGAAATTGCCTTCATCAAGTTAGACTCAGGTGGGAACAGAAGGTGAAGGGAAGAAGCATGTATTTAAAATTTTTTTTTAAAATTTATTTTGTTAAAGATTTCTCAATTACTTGTAAAATTTTTTAAAAATTCATTTGTAAAAATTTCAAGTTCCAAATTCTTTCACTCCTCCTGTCACTCCCCAACTCCTTGAGAAGGCAAGCAATATGATTTTGATTATATGTGTAAAGTCATACAGTACATATTTTAATGTTAGCCGTGTTGCAAAAGAAGACACATACAAAAAACACCAAGAAAAATAAAGTAAAAATGCTTCAATTTGCACTCAAAGTTTATTAGTTCTCTGGAGGTGGATAGCATTTTGCATCATGGGTCCTTTGGAATTGTTTTGAGTGGAATAGCTAAGTCTTTCATAGTTGATCATTGCACAATATAGCTATTACTGTGTATAATATTGTCCTGTTTCTGCTCACTTCACTTTGCATCAATTCATGTAAGTCTTCCCAAGTTTTTCTCAAAGCATCCTGCTCACTTCTTATAGCACAAAATATTCCAACACAATCATAAACCACAACTTATTTAGCCATTCTTTAATTAATGGGCACCCCCTCATATTCCAGTTCTTTGCCATCACACAAAGAGCTATGTATATATGTATGTATGTATACACACACACAAATAGGTCCTTTTCCCTTTTCTTTAATTGCTTGTGATATAGACTTAGCAGTAGTATTTCTGGGTCAAAGGGTAGGCACAATTTTATAGCCTTTTGGGAGCAGTTGTAAATTATTCTCCAGAATGGTTGGACTAGCTCCCAATTTCACCAACAATACATTAGCATCCCAACTTTTCTGTATTCCCTTCAGCATTTGTCATTTTTGTTTTGTCATGTTAGCCAATCTGATAGGTGTAAGGTGGTATCTCAGAGTTGTTTTAATTTACATTTCTCTAATCAATAGTGATTTAGAACATTTTTTTAAAATGTGACTACTGATAGCTTTGATTTTTTCTTCTAAAAGCTGCCTGGAACAAGTATTTATTAAGATCCTACTATGTGCAAGGTACTGTGCTAATTACAAATATTACCTCACAACAACCCTGGGAGGTAGAAGCTATTATTATCATCCCCATTTTACAATTAAGGAAACTGAGGCAGAGAGAAGTTAAGTGATTTTCCCTGGATCAGACAGCTAGTAAGTACCTGGAAATGGATTTGAACTCAGGTGTTCCTGACTCCATACCCAGCACTCTATCTATTTCACCACTTAGCTACCTCTACTGACAAATATTTTGCAACTTAAAGTCTTAGAAAATTACCTGAGGGAGCTAGGAGGTTCAGTGACTACCCATGGTCATCTAGTCAGTATTGTACCAGAGATAGGACTTGAACTAATGTCTCTCTGACCCCAGATTCAGAGTTCTTTACATCTACACACCTCAGTACTTTGCCAGGAGATCACCTCTGCTCTACCTATATATTCTCTTCCCTTTCCAGTTCAATCTCAATTTTTCAGTGAACCAGTTTAATTTTACCTTATCTTTTACTCTTGGGTTCCTTGATTCCTTGTCCTATTGTCAGACATACCTTGCCGAACCCTGTCCTTGGATTACTCCCACCTATTTGTCTCCTCTCCTACTCATATACTATTAAATGGAGCTGGATGAAGTCATGAAACCGGACTGATTTGGATCCATTGTAAATTTATGTTATCTTTCTTCCTTCCCCACCATTTCCCCTTTACTTCAGTCTCTCATAAAGAGGTGGGCCTTCTCATTGCCAACCTCATCTGTGTATACTCTTGATCACGTGCCCTTTCTGTCTCCTTCAGCATATTTCCCGTACTCACTCCCTGCATCTTTTATCTGATTCTAGTTATTTATTTCTTCCCTGCTGTCCACAAATATGCTCAAGTCTTCCCCATCCATAAAAACCCTATTACTTCTCCCCCATCCATAAAAAAACCCTACTGCACCTCACCATCCCTGCTATTGCTCCATCTTTCACTCATTCAAACCACTTATCTATGCTAAATGATTCCACTTCCTCTCCTTTCACCCTCTTAACCCCCTATAGTTGAGACTTGAATCTTATCCATCAACTGAAAATTCTCTTTTGAAAATTACCAATAATCTCTTATTTGCCAAATTTCATTTCTCTTCTCCATTTTCATCCCTCTTGACCTTTCTAAAACATGACACTGTTGACCATTTTCTACTCCTGGATCCTCTTTCATCTCTGGGTATTTATGACACTTCTCTCTTCATATTCTCCACTTGCTGGTCTACTCTCTTTCAATCCCCTTTGCCCCAGACTCTGTCCTGGGCCTTTTTCACTTTTCTCCCACTCTCATTTGGTGATGTCATCAACTTCCATGAATTTAATTGTCTCTATGCAGATGATTCTTAGATCCATATGGCCATCCCTTGTTTCTCTCCAGTCTTACATCATGAACTACCTCATAGACATTTTGAACTGGGGACACTGGTAGGTATTTCAGACTTAACACTCATTCATCTTCTCTCTCCCTGCCCTCCAAACTTCTTGGTTACTACTGGGGACACCACTACCTTTTAGTTACCCAGTCTGGAAGCCTTCCTGTTATACTCTTCACCCTAACTCAACCCTCATATACAATCAATTGTGAAATCTTGTTTCTGTTTTCCAACTTCTCTCTTATGCACCCCTTCCTTTCTTCTCACATAGCCATCACCCTCAATGAAGCTGTCATCACCTCTCTTCTGGACTAGGGGAAGTAGCCTCTTACTTGGTCTCCCTATCTCAAGCCTCTCCCAACCAAAATGATTTTCCTCAGCTGTAGGTCTCATCATATCACTTCTCACTCAATGAACACTCCTACCTTCCAATAAACTTCAATAACTTCCTATTACCTCTAGGATCAAATATACTCCTCGGTTTGGCCTTTGGAGCTCTTTAAAGCTATCCTATCCTACCTTTCCAGTTTTCTTACATATTAGTTCCTCCCTCTACTTCTTATAATCTTTGGTTTTCTTCAAGGTTCAGCTCCAGAGTCAACCTTCTCCATGCAGCCCTTCTTGATTCTCTAGATGTTACAGCACTCCTTCCCCAAACTACCTTGTATTCATTTTGCATATATTCTGGATATAATTTCATATGTTCATATTACCTTCTCCATTTGAATGTAAGCTTCTTGAGGGCAGTTATTATTATTATTGTTTGTCTTTGTATCCTCAGCACTTAGCATAGTTCTTGGAACATAGTAAGTGCTTAATAAATGCTTATTTGTTGATGGACACAAAAAAAGGTGATAAGGAGCAAATTTGAATCTCATCCACTACCATCACCACCACCACACAATTACCACCACCACCAGCACCACCACCAGGTGATAAGGAGCGGATTTGAATTTCAACCACTACCATCATACCACCACACAGTTACCACCACCACCAGCACCACCACCAGGTGATAAAGAGCAGATTTCAATCTCAACCACTACCATCACCACCAGAATATAACCACCACCCAACAGCCAACAACCACTTACTATATATCAGGTACTATGCAGGTACTGGAGATGCAAAGAAAAAACAAAGGCATAAAAATACCTAATATTTATAGAGCATGTCAAAGTTTTTAAAGAGCTTGACAAGCATTATTCAGATAGATGGCAAGTTGTTTGAAGGCCCAGACCAGGGGTGGGGAACCTGCGGCCTCCAGGCCACATGTGGCCCTCTAGGTCCTCAAGTGCGACCCTTTGACTGAATCCAAACTTCACAGAACAAATCCCAATACATGTGGCCTTGAGGCCACAAGTTCCCCACTTCTGGCCCAGATTCTTTCCTTTTTGTCATGACATCCTCATTATTTAGCACAGGGCCTGGCCTATAATAAGCACTTCATAAATTTCTGACATCTACTAACAGTGAGTCCCAGGCAACTCTCCAAAGACTAAATTGTAAACAACAGCAGACCTATGGGGAGGGTGAGTTTCCTTATCAGGAATTTCTAATAGAAATAAAATCACAGGTCTGGTTCAAAACCAAAAATGTTTGTTGAGTTGAATTACGTGTAGTCCTACCAGCTGGTAGTTTATAGAAAAACTAAGGAGCTCTGTTAAACCAATATCTTGTATGTTGTCTTTGTCTTGAGCTCAACAGATGTCTTTGCACTCCCCCCTTCCCCCCCCCCCCAGTTCTGTTGATTGCTACGTGTTTCGTCCTTAGTTGAAAGAAGATTATTATCACAGGGAAATTCGTGCTAAAGCTTTTCCAAGTTGTACCCACCCGCTCAAGTCAACTAGACTTTATTAAATACTTACTATGCGCTGGATACTGGGGGATACAAAAAAAGACAAAAGACGGTCTCTGACCTCAAGGAGCTCACAATCTAATGGGGGAGGGGGGACAACAAACAAATATGTGCAAACAAGACATATACAGGATATGTAGGAAATAAAGAGAAGTCACTAGAGTTAGGAAGCATCAGGAAGTGATTCCAGTAGAAGATGTGATTTTAGTTGGGACTTAGGGAAGCCAGGGAAGGCAGTAGGTGGAGATGAGGTGTCAGGAGCTAAGAGATGGAGTGTCATGTTCATGGAATAGCCTGGAGACCAGTGTCACTGGATCAAAGAGTAGGTGTTGTGTTGGGGAGTAAGGTGTAAGAAGATGGGAAAAGTAGGAGGGGGCTAGATTAGGAAGGGCTTTGAATGCCAAATAGAGCATTTTCTACCTGATCCTATAGGTGAAACTGTGCTAAACTTTGAGGACAAAAAGAAAGGCAAAAAAGTCTCTGCTTTTAAAAAGCTCACAGTCTAATTGGGGAGACAACCAGACCAAAGAAAACATTATCTTCATCAGCTCCTACGACCTGTTCTATTTGATGAGATTAAGAGAAGGGGGTGAGTTCCAGAGCTGTGTAATCTTAAAATGATTGGGGGAAGAGAAATACTGAAGGAGACTTTCAATACGTCAAAGAAGAATAATGCAGAAAGAATGGGAAAGAAATAAAATAATAGCAAATATAGGACAAAATGGGTTCAGTTATGTTCTCTCCAAATCCACTTTTACCATTTTGCTCAGCCTCAGTTACTTCATCTATAAAATGGAAATAATAATAATAGCTAGCATTATAAAGCTCTTTAAGGCTTACAAAGAGTTTTACAAAGGTAACTTAAGCTCCAGAACTCATAAGTGTAGGACTCTCTCTTCACTGATGATTCATGCCCCTCAACTGCCTGAGGGGAGAGAAGAGAGATCCAGTCTTTTGTATGTCTTTGAGGTTCCTCTAACCTCTAGAATCTCTCTTCAGGGCCATCAAGGCAGGACGACTCTGGGTAGAAGACAAGTAGAACTTGGATCATGTGTCCTTATTCTCAGTTTACAACACTAAAGACTTCTCCTTTGGGTGGGATCTAAAACTCTGTCTCTGTCTCTGTCTCTACCTCTCTCTCTCTCTCTCTCTCTCTCTCTCTCTGTGTCTCTCTCTGTCTCTTTCTCTGTCTCTGTCTCTGTCCCTGTCCGTGTCTCTGTCTGTCTGTCTGTCTCTGTCTCTGTCTCTCTCTCTCTCTGTTAAGCTGAGTTACCTCTCCTTTAGTCTGTATTGTCTGCCACATATTTTCATATGTATGTGATCTCTATTTTGTTTTGTTATTGATTTATTGACCTGTTTTATTTGCTTTGCTATTCTGTTTGGATAGTTTTCTTTGCTATTTTCCCTGTATGCTCATTGTGGTACTGACTTTTGGTGGAAAGGGAGTCAAACCTTGGAGCTCTCCTTCCCTAGTAGGAAATAGCAATCAGGACTTTGGGAGCAGATAGATATGATTCCAGCCCAGCACCCCTCCCTTTGAGCCTTAGTGCCTAGCACAGGGTTCCCTACTTCTGGCCTAGCACATAGTATGCTTATTCAATGTTTATTGTATTATATTGTAAATTGAGACAGTCTCACTACATGGGCCAGCTCTGTAGGAATATAATTTCTGGTTGTCTATTTAAGTATAAAACACTTATCTGGGCTTGTCTTCATCTAATTATTGTGTAATTGCTAAATTTATTGGCATGGTACATTTCTTAGATGTCTGAATGTATGTATAATTACTATGTATAATTAGGTATAACATGTTCATACGTTAAGTTGTTGGTACTTTTCACGTTTTGAATTCTTATCTTTTGCTGTGCTATTATACTATATAAGCATAGTATATTAATCCGATGGACTATTATTACTATAATATCTATTAATTGCATTAATATTTGTATATTAATAATTGGAATGTTTACTGCTATACATGTGAATTTTTGCACGCTTGTGTATGCTTGTTTCTTAATTTGCTGCTATGCTCATTGGACTGTTTTGTGTAATGTTCATGCTCTAGAAGTATCTCTTGCGTATATGCTTTTGCTTATAGTTGAGTTGCATTTTATACATAGACTTATTGATATTGTTGCAGCTAGCCAGCATTGCTTGTTAGTTAGCCATGCTTGCTGCTCTTGATTGATAGCTATTATCTGTGGATATGCACATTCTTTTGAAATGTTCCCTGTGTGTAGTTAGGTAAATTATCACTGTAACGTCTTCACAGGTGATGCACTGTATAGTGCCATGTCTACTGCATGTAGATGTTTTGTGTTAATGTTAATGTGCCCTTATTTTATTTCACTTTCAGCTGTACTGAAGGTTGGTTATTTGGGATGCCAGGAAACTCATCCCTGTTGTTTCAAAGAGTTGATGTTAGTATTTGTACTGTATAGTTGTGGGGTTTATACTGTACATGTTTTGGATATGGCCCAGCTGATATTTACAAGGAACCGAAAAAGAGTTTGATCCCAGTTTCTGACACTACCTATGTGACTATGAGCAAGTCACTTAACTTTTCTGAACTTCGGTCCCCTCAACTAAAAAATATGGTTGTTGTTCAGTTGTGTTTGGGGTTTTCTTGGCAAATGTACTGGAGTTGTTTGCCATTTCCTTTTCCAGTTCATACAGAACAGAAACTGAGGCAAACAAGGTTAAATGATTTGCTCAAGGTCACATAGCTAGTAAGTGTCTGAGGCCAGATTTGAACTCAGGAAAAGGAGTCTTCCTCGTTCCAAGCCCAGTTCTCTATCCACTGTGCCACCCAGCTGCCCCAAAATACAGGGGAGTGGATTGAATGGCCTCTGATCTCTTTTGGCTCTACATCTATGAACCTATGAGTGTGAAAACTGGAATGAAATTAACTGAACTAAATTCAAATTGAGGTAAACTAGGTATGAGTCTTAAACATTAGCAGACACATTTAGACAGCTAAAGGAAACTAGAATTGCCATGTGGAAAAAATACTTCAACAAGAGCACAAATTAGAAAACTGCATTAGCAAAAAGGAAATGATACCAGACATTCTGGCAATTTTACATCTGATGACCCAGTAGTCAAATTTTGTAAGAAATATGGAAAATTTATCAAAGAGCAAAAGTCACATAGAACAAAGAGGGAATCATGAGCAGCCTGGGCATTTTGGGTAATCATATCTTCATAGGAACGGATTATTAGTCCAATCAGGAAGGCATGTACTACTTTGGAAAAGAAACAAACAGGGAAGAAAATATGTATATAATAGAATTGGAAATAAGAACAAATGACATAAGTCATGTGGAGAAGCAAGATCTAGCAACACAGTCAGAAATTGAAAATACAAATTGAATGCAAGAAAAATATCAAGAAAACTGGTAGAAGTGAACCAGGAATAACATCTTCCTCCTCTCATTAGAGGTGGTATACTATAGGTGCCAAATAAAGCATATATGGTCAATCACAATCACCATGTTGATTTGTTTGGCTTCACTATACTTTGGTACAAGGGAGCTTTTCATATTGGGAGGAGTGCGATGATTCATCACAAAATGACAGCAACAACAAGAAAAGAGCATTGATAAACCTTTTTTCTTTTTTAAATAAATAAACCAGAAAGTTGTCTATGATATAAATATAGAAAGGATGCCCTTACTTGCAACAGAGGCATTCTGAGTTGCAAAAGATATACACTGTTAGATATCTATCTATTTGTGAGTCCTTTGTTCTGTGGTTGCAGGGGAGAATGATTTTGGTATTGAAAGTGAGGAGAAATGAGTAATTAATTCTTCATCTGCCTAGGAAAGCTAGGGGGGAGACCCAAGGGTTCTGGTATTAGGCACATCTTATGACTCCTAAAAAAATTAAGAATCCATAGAGATAAGGACAAGATCTGTGATTTCAATCCTCTAAGGAACTCTTGGCAAAGAAACTCCCTCTTGCTATTCAGGTCAGTACTTTCTCTGCAACTTAGTCTTTTAATATTTCCTAGGGCACTAAGGGATAAATTGACTTGCTCAGGACCATAAGGCCTCTATGTGTTGAAGGCAGAACTTGAAACCAGGTCCTCCTGGTTTTAAGACCAGTATTCTATCCACTTTCATGCTGCCTCTTGAAGCATTAACAGTTGGTTCGACCAGCTACAAAAGAGACAGGTAATGAAGAAAGATAGAGTGGAAAGACCATGTAAGTCATTCGAGCTGGATTTGAGTCTCAGATCTGCCACTGAGTATAATATGACACAAGAAAGGTCACATATCCTGGAGATGGCAGGCCTGGAAGGGGCCTCAGAGGCAATCTAGTCAAACTCCCATGTTTCCAGGGCAAGAAATTGGAGAAGTTCAGTGAGCTAAGATCGCGGAAATATTAAGTAGCAGTTCTGGAATGCAAGCCTGCCTCTCTCTCCAAATCCATCATTCTTTCCACTAATAATAATAATAATAATAATAATAATAATAATAATAATAATAATAATAAATAGCAAATAGCATCAAAGCACTTTCCACATGATTTCATTTTGTCCTTTTAACAACTCTATGAGATAAGTGCTAGGCAGCACAGCAGAGAGATGGCGATATCACTAGACCTGGAATGAGGAAGAGACCTGAATTCAAATCTGACCCTCAACACTTCCTGGCTGTATGACCTTGGATAAATCATTCAGGCTTCCTCATCTATAAAATAAGAATAATAATAGCACCATCTCTTAGAATTGTTGTGAAGACACAATGAGGTATTTGTGTAGTGAAGCTGTCTGTATTTGGTTCAAAAGGAGGGGGTACCGGGCTGGAATTAGATCTATTGGCTCTCTTAATGTTATTAGTTCAGGAGCTTTAGTTTTTAGGTTCAAGTTAAACTCCTAATAGCTATTTATTGATGAGGAAGGAAGGTCCCAAGCTTTATGTCAAAGAGTTGACTCCCTTTCCACCAAATGCCAGTTTCACAAAGAACACAAAGCAAATAGCAAACAAACCCATTTATCTGAGGCAATATAATAATAGAAATCAGAGCTAGGTTTACTTTGGAGCTATATATGTACACACAGACATATATATGTATATGAGTATATATATGTATATATGCATATATACACATATATATGGTGGTGTAGATTGAAAGAGCTCTCTCTCTGGGAACAAGGTAACTCAGCTCAACCAAGAGAATTACAGATCTTACCCCAAAGGGAAAATTCCCCAAAGACTTTAGTGTAGCAAGCTACATGTTGACTCCTTCTCAAAGTCTTTATCCATTCATAGCCCTGAAGAAAGGTTAGATTCCTATGCATCTTTTCTCTCTCACACTAGAGGGTAGAAGAACCCTTGAAGAGATTCATCCCTCTCACCAACTCTGCTCTGCCTCTTATGCAGGCATGAGACACTGATCTCCACCAACAAGGAAAGTCCTATATTAATTGAGTTTGGGGCATAGATTACATTCCTCCCCTTTTGTTCTTTTAATTATTTCCTATTTATCCCAAATATGGCTTGTGTTATATATATCTGTTTTTATGTTGTCTCCTTTATTGGATTGTAAGCTCCTTGAGGTCAGGGACTGTCTTTCACCTCTTTTTTTTTGTATCCCCAGCACTTGGCAGAGTGCCTGGCACACTGAAGGAACTTAACAAATGTTTATTGAATTGAGTTGAATTGTATTGCACTGCCTGGATCAGAATAAATCAACCAGATCTGGACATAGATGTACTTCCAAGAAGGAATCCATGGGACATTATCCATATTGTTGATTCTTAGTGTATTTCTTCTCTTTCATGAGGACCTTGTTTAGGGTCGAAAAATGAAGGTCTTCCTAAACTGAATAGTAGAACAAACAAGATAAGATGTAAGATATAAAACTTGAACTTGCATTTCAGAATTTTTCTTATGTTCCAGGATTCAGGGGTAGGAGAAGAAAGTTGGAGATAGTATATTGTTTCTAGAATAAAGGACATCCATCTTCTGGTGAAAAGTCATGTTTAATAGTGTCAAACATCCAGTGAGAATTTAATAAATATTCGTTGAAAACAAAGGATTTTCAGAGTTTCATAAGTTTAATTCCCACTCAATGCCAAATCCTATTTGTTGTTGTTCAGTTGTTTCTGACTCTTTGCAATCTCATTTGGGGTTTCCTTGGCAGAGATACGAAAGTGGTTTGCCATTTCCTTCTCCAGCTCATTTTACAGATGAGAAACTGAGGCAAACAGGGTTAAGTGAGTTGCCCAGGGTCACACACAGCTAGTAAGTGTCTGAGGCCAGATTGGAACTCAGGAAGATGCGTTTTCCTGACTCCAGGCACCATGCTCGTTCCACTGCACCACCTACCTGCTCTAATCCTATCTAGAGGGAAATAAAATGTTCATCAAGCAAAGCTCATTTTTGTGCCTCTGTACATGAGGTTAAAGGAGATACCCCAAAAGAGGTCATCCAGGCTTTGCTTTAAGGCTATGATTGAAGGGGGAACTAACACTGCCCAAGGAAGCTCATTTTTGTTTTGGACAGAACTATTTGTTATGAATTTTTTTCTTACATTAAACCTAAATTTGTCTCTTTATAAGTTCTACCCATTGTTCCTAGTCCTGCTCTCTGGGATCAAGAAGAACAAATTTAATTTCTTTTCCAGGTTTGAGAACAGGAGCTGCTTTTTGCCTTTGTAATCCCAGTGCTTAGCATCATGGCTGGCATGGTGTAGACACCAAGAAATGTTTGTTGCTTGATTGACAGCCCTTCAAATATTTGAAGACACTCCCAATATCCTCTCTATGTCTTTTCTTTAGGATAAACATCACAAGTTTCTTCAACTCATTTGTCCTCTTCTGGACACTGAAGGTTATTAATGTCCTTCCTAATATATTCCATTCAAAACTGAACACAACACTCCTGAAGTGGTCTGAAGGGCAGATAATGGTAGGATGGTCACTTCTTAATTCCTGGACATTAACCTTCTTTTACGGAACTTAAAAATGAGCAGAACCAAGAAAATGTCATATGTAGTAACAGCAGTATTGGTGTAAGAACAAATTTGAACAACTGAGTCATTAAAAAATTTTTTTAACTGAGTCATTTTGACTATTATAAATACCCAAATTAAGTATGAAAGACCTATGAAGGAAGACACTATCTACATCCAGAGAAAGAACTGACAAATAGAAGTATATATAGAATGATTTTATATATATACATATTTGTCAAAAAAAGATGGGAGTTATTCTAACAAGTCTCATTCTTGATGGAGCCATGCTCATTATTTTTGATCAACACTTCATTTTTATAGAAGTTGACTAACAATCTCTTTAACACTATATTCTAGAATTTTGCCAGGAATTAAAGTCAAATATTGACTTACGGTCTGCGATATTGCCATCTTCTCTTTTTTGAAAATCAGGTCAACATTCCTCCTTTCTATGCCTTTTGTCTCTTCCCCCAATCTTCATGCTGCTCAGCAATCATGCAGGTCAGTTCTTTCAATAGCCATGTAGTTTGTCTGGAGCTGGAGACTTTAACTCATCAAGGGTATGTAAGTATTTTGCCTATTTACCTACATATGAATTTCAAGTCCTTTTTAGGCATTTTGATTATTTTTCCACTTGAAAGTTTTGTTCTCTTTGGCAAAGAAAACAGAAACAAAGTGAGAATTGAGCTCCTCCTTCTCTCCATCATCCATTTTCATCAACCAAATCCACTGGGAACAGTGGTCCTATCCTTTTATTAAAAAATTGGCTATGCAGTTTATTAACAACAACATAATAAAGCAAAGGCACAAATAATTATTTGCAATGTATCTGTGAGAAAAATCACAGTCAGAATCACCTAACTATTGCTGCTACTGCTGACTTGAGCTCAGTTCTGAAATACAGTGTCACCATTTAGTTCTCTGAGGATGGCAGCCAAAATATTCAGAATTATCTGCATAGTTCCTCAGAAGATAGTTATATTCAATCCCTTAGGAAAGAAGTTATCTTAATCCTTTCTTTCCATACCTTAACTCAGTTTCTCTTTGGTCATGACAGCCAACAGATTCCAGAACTATAGTTAAATTTTTATTCTCCTCACAGACTTTTCTTTCTTTTTTTTTTTTTTTTAAAGTTTTGAATTCTCTTTCTCCCTTTCCCTTCCCAAAACATTGTGAAGGCAAGAAATGTGATATCAATTATACATATGAAATCATGCAAAACATATTTCCATTTAGCCATGTTGTAAAAAACTAATTAAAATAAAGTGAAAAAAATTATGCTTCAATCTGCAGTCAGACTCCATCAGTTATTTCTCTGGAGGTGGATAGCATTTTTCATCACAAATCCTTCAGAATTGTTTTCAGTCACAGTATTAATCAGAATAGCTAAGTCATTCACAGTTGATCATTGTAAAATGTTACTGTTACAATTGTACATTGTTCTTCCCTTCTCCATAGATTTGACAGATAAATTATTCCTTGCTCTCCTAATTTGCTTATGATATCACTTTTTTATGTCTAAATCATGTTCCCATTTTGACCTTATCCTGGTATGTTGTGAGATGCTAGTCTATGGCTAGTTTCTGTCACACTATTTTCCAGTTTTCCTGGCAGTTTTTGTCAAATAGTGAGTTCTTATCCCAGAAGTTGGAGTTTTTGGGTTTATCAAAAAGTAGATTACTATAGTAATTTACTACTGTGTCTTGTGTACTTAATCTATTCCACTGATCCACTACTCTGTTTCTTAGCCAGCACCAAATAGTTTTGATGATTGTCACTCATTATATAGTTAGATTTGGCATGGCAAGGAGTTCTTTTCTTCAATAGATTTTTGTACCTTTTTTCCATTTGGCCAATTCTGCTTTTTAAAGAGCTCTCTTCATTGGATTTTTATGCTTATTTTACCATTTGGCTAATTCTTTTTTTAAGATGTTGTTTTCTTCAGAATGTTTTTGTGTTTCTTTTACCAAACTGTTGACTCTTTTCATCATTTCTTGCACTCTCATTTCTTTTCCTAATTTTTCCTCTACCTCTCTTATTTGATTTCTAAAATCCTTTTTGAACTCTCCCAGGAATTCTTATTGGGACTGTGGCCAAGTCACATGTTTTTCCCCTTTGAGGCTTTGATTGTAGCTATCTTAAGATTGTTGTCTTCTTCTGAGTTTGGGTCTTGATATTCCCTGTCCCCATAGTAGCTTTTTATGGTCAGGTTATTTTTTATTGTTTGCTCGTTTTTTAAAATTTGGCTAGGCAATGTGATTAAGTGACTTGCCCAGGGTCACACAGCTAGTAAGTGTTATGTGTCTGAGGCTGGATTTGAACTCAGGTCCTCCTGAATCCAGGGCCAGTGCTCTATCCAGTGCACCACCTAGCTGCCCCTTGTTTGCTCATTTTTCAGCCTATATCTTGACTTTTAACTTTATATTAAAGTTGAGCTCTGCTGCCAGGGGAGAGGGGGCACTGTTCTAAGCTTCAGGTTTTTATGCTGCTGTTTTCAGAGCTAGTTCTGAGGATTTGTAAGTTTTCGGTGCTTCCAAGGTGACATGATCTAAGGAAAGGTGTCATCACTGCTCTCCTGGCCTATGCTCTTCTCCGTTACTCAATAAGGGACATTGCTCCCCTGTAGTCACAAGTGCTAGTGCTGCTCTCTGCCTTGGAATTAAGACCAGGGCCCCTGCTCCCTTTCGAATATTCACAAGCAGTATTCACTGCCCTGGAACTGAGACCAGGATCCCTGCTCCTCTGTGACTGCAAGTACTATCACTACTTTTTGACCTGGAACTGTGACTTGAGTCCCTGCTCTCTTGTGGCTGCTAGCACTAGTGCTCCTCTTTGCCCTGGAACTGTGACCCAGAACTGCAGATGATCAATACAATAGGGTTCTGCACCCGGTATCAGTAAAGGTTCTGTAATCTCTTTCTGACCAATTGTCCAACTCCAACTGTGGCCCAAGAGCTCTCCAAACTGTTGCCGCTGTTGATGATACAGGCACCTACAAGGTTTGCTGCTGGTGTTGCCATGGTCAGCCACTACGTGCATGTGACAGACCTTTCCTGATGACCTCTTAAGTTGTGCTGAGCTAGAAAAATGTCTCACCCTGACCTTTTGTTTTTTGTCACTCCAGAGTTTGATTTGAGACATTATGTTAAAGGTGTTTGGAGGGGAATGTAGAAAGAGTCAGTGAATTGCTGCCTATGCTCCACCATCTTGGCTCTGTCTTCCCCAACTTTTTGTTACTTGCAATTCCATAATATTACATTCCCTCTTAAAAATCTGAGAAAAGTATCTCATAGTCTCTGTGGGAGGGGCCATTGAGACTGTTGTTACATGCATAATTTGTGAATTTGTAGATATTGAATGAGTTTTATTACAGCTCCTTTCTTGAATTTTGTTTCTTGTCCAGGATTACTTTTATGTACTTGCATTTCCACGTTCTCTAAAAAATCATGAAAAAAAATAATGGCTTAGAATCTTTAGTCAAACTTGACTAGCTATACCCAGTGCTCTGCATTATCAACAGCAAGAGGTCATTTGGCTTCCTCTTGAAAACCTCCAATGAGAGGGAATACATTAACTCTTATGGTGGCTTCCTTCGTGTTTGGAAGTGTAAGGAATTTTCCCTCTTCTGTAAGCTGCGTTTTTGTATTGTTGGTTTATCTCTGAAAGGATTTGGGGCTGAAGAAATGTCTTATTCGATGAAACAGGATTTGTGAGACATCAAGAAGTCTGATAGTCTTCCATACTTTTGAGAGAAGCAGGATGTTGTATGATAGAATTGAGAAAGACAAGAGATATGAGCACTGGCATCTGGTATTTCCTCTTTACATGTGTTTTCTTAGAGACTTGGGCCTCCTTCTAGCCATGTAAGGAATTGTGATTGGTGGCTGCCACTGGAGGTGGGTTTGCTGATCACAATGAATCTTTAAGTCAGTCTTCTGAGGTTGCTCTGCTAGACACAGGGAACTGGTAACTCCTGCCCCACAATGGACTCTTGGAGACAAACTTGCAAGGAGATAACTTAGATCCTGGAGCAGAGATGAGTGATGAAAGTAAAAAGGTCCTGAACATTTGATCCTTCCAGCTATTGAGAATCATGATGATTGGTGAATAAACAGGGAGACTATTTTCTCTTACATATCTTACCTGATTTCCTCTGTTATATTTCTTGACCTTGAGATAGAGTCCAGAACACACTTCCTGTCCTTTAACCATATCCAAAATTTGTAGAAGAAGTTGGCTTAGTAATTTTGCCAATAAACCTGAAGAACTGGAAAGAGTTTTTTGGGAGATGGCTATGTGAATGTAGGACTGCTTAACCTCATTCCTTCCATTTTTTTTCAAACTGGGTTTGATAAACTAGAGCCACATAGCATGGGTATGTTAAGTACCTTCACTCTATGACTGTAGGAGGTGGTGATCAGAGATGAAAGTCCAAATGTGAGATAGGGGCTGGAGACTTGTGTACAAGACAGTTGACTTTATATTTTAAAATATTTTTAATATTTCATTTTATTTCTTAGTCTCTTTTCATCTCTGAACCTTATCATCACATGTTTTAATTGCTCATTACTGCTGCTTGAGGTCTGAATGCCATGGTAGAGGGGGTGCAGCCTAGGCATTGATAGGCTCTAGTGATAGCTTTTTGGTGGGTGGTGGGGTTGGGTGGATTTCCACTAATGCACCGAAAGGTAACAGAGTTGACCACTGGGTTATTGGCTCAAAGGGAGTGCCACCTGGTGGAAAACTCAGATATTATGCTCTCTCACTTTGATAATTAATAGGTGCATTTATCCTGTAGGCTTAAGGGAAGCAGCAAATGACTTATTTTGGATTGCTTCCATTTCTGCAGTGCCACAGGCATCACTGACATTGAGCTCAACTTTTTCATCCTGCACATTCAACTCACTGCTCTTTGTTCTGCAAAGCAAAACAAAATGAGCCCCTCTTCTACATGATGGCCCATCCAGTGCTTGAACACTGCTATCACTTCCCCTTTAGCCTTCTCTTCTCCAAGATAAACCTCCTCAGTTCCTTCTAGTGGTTCACATGTGTGATAATCTTTGGTCCCCTCATCAAACTGATTGTCCAAAGGTTCACAGATTTAGAGCTAGAAGAGAACTTAGAGCATGTCTAGTCCAACCTTTTGATTTTATAGGTAAAGAAGCTGAGGCTCAGAGACATTGGTAATTGTCTGGAATGACCAAGGTAATACGTGGAAGAATTAGAATTTAAACCCAAGTCCTCTGACTTGAAATCTTGTGTTCTTTCTATCAAGCCATATTACATCATTCTCTCCTTGGGCTTCACAATATTGCGCTTCACAATATTCCTCTTAAAATATGGCCCTAGAACTGAACATGATGTACTAGACATGGTCTGACCAGGGAAAAAAAATATGTTTGAACAATGTTTCCTCATTATGGATGTCATGTATCTCAGTACAGCTCAAGCTTTTCTTGGTCATTGTCACACTGTTGTCTCATACTGGGCTTATAGTCCAGCAAAACTCTCAAGAATTTTTCACATTTGGCTGTCCATTCCTCCCCAGTACTGTGCTTGTACAATTGTATTTTTGGACCCAAGTGCAGCAGTTTGCATCCCTAGAAAAATTTATTATACTAGATGTGGCTCAGATTCTAGCGTGTTCAGATCTTGCATTCTGTCATGTTGGGCTTAGTCATACTTAACAACAGTAGCTTCTTGAGCTTCCAAGATACACTGTTCACTCATGGTGATCTTGCAATGTTTTAGAAAATCTACTGTAAAAATAATAAACAGAGGAGCACCAAACAAAGTTAACTTTGTTACATTTTTCATCTTATATGATCTTGATATATGCTTGAGAAATATCTTTCTAGAGAAAACTTCTAAAGTGGTAGTTGGTTCAATTGATTGAAATGTTTTTTTGAGCCAAGAAAAAACAAAAACAGTGAAATTTTATATTTTCTGTACTTTTCAGTCAAACTTTCAACTATAAAGATGTGATCTATCATTGAATATGGTTTGCATAGGATGAAAGAACACAGATTGTATAGGATTAAATGAGATAGTTGTAAAGTTCTTACTTAGTACGGTGCCTAGTGTACAGTAAGCACTATGTAAATGTTAGCTATGGTTGTTATGAATGCCTGCCTATCTCCATCTCATACTTTCTTCAAGGATGCCTACAATATATGTGCAAGCAGATTATTTTGATAAAAATTTTGTAGAGATGGGTAGTTAGATGGCACAGTGGATAGAGTACTTGGCCTGAGGTCAGGAAGACTCATCCTCCTGAGTTCAAATCTGGCCTCAGACACTTACTATCTGTGTGACCCTGAGCAAGTCACTTACCTCTGCCTCAGTTTCCTCATCTATAAAATGAGCTAGAGAAGGAAATGGCAAATTACTTCAGTATCTTTGCCAAAAAAACTCCAAATGGGGTCACAAAGAATCAGACATGACTGAAACAACTGAACAACAATAACAAGACATGGGAAAGTAGGCATATAGTGCCTAACATGGTGAGTGTTTAAATATTTGTCGATTGATACAGTCAGTAGTTATTGATATTATCTTGGTCACTTTTTTTTTTAGTAATAATAAAGTCTCAGAATTTTCTGTTTATCAATGTCAAGTGAAGCCTAAAACAGGGAAATGTATGCTGTCCAAAAGTGTCAGCCATTATCATGGAAGATAGCTATACTAAAGACCAAATGGAATTAGAGTTGTCCATAGTTGGTGAGGTCATTCAGATGTTCTCTTTCGGGGATGACATTGTAGTGATTTTATCAAGCCCTGGAACATTGCAGAGATTCTTGAACAAGATTCACAATGACTCCAAAAATTTTGGTCCAGTTTTCCACATAGGAAAAACAAAGTGGGTGAAGACTGCCTCTTTTCCAGGCAATGATATACAGTTGAGTGGAGATTGCCCAGGGAATTTGTCCGTCAGAACGTATATCTTGGATAGATGTTGTTAGCAGCCAATGAGCTATGCCCAGAATTGAAGAGAAGGTAAATTGGCTGAATTTTCTTTGGGAAATTGTGCAGTTCTTCAAAAAAAATTGTTTGTTTAATTTATGGAATAAAAGATGAATTTGTCTTACACAGTATAATAATAAAAAGGTGATTGTACATGAAACCACAAATTTATTATGTACAACTTGCTATTCCTTTTAAGTATATGATACATTTCTTTTTTTTTTCTCCCCCACCATCTACCCTAGAAGTGGCTATCTTTATACACAAGTATGCATATATATATATACACACACACACACACACACACACACACACACACACACACACATACACACACACATATACATATATACATACATATGTAAAATCATCCTATACATATTTCTATTTATCAGTTCTTTCTCTGGATGCAGATAGTGTCTTCTTTCACATATCCTTTATTTAAAGGACTCTAACTTTCTCCCTGAAACAAATAATCTTACAGTTATGTGTTATGGCTGTGAGTCATGGAATAGCACAGTCTCCAAAGAACTGAAGTTGAGACTCACCCAAAGACCAGTGGTGAACTGCATGGAGGTCATGCACAGGCTATGACTACAATGAGGAATTGTACAGGAGAAAGGGTATAAATTGTGTTGTCAGATACATATAGGACTGAAAAAATCATAGGCTGAACTTGTAGCAAAAACAAAAGTTAACCATTGGATAGTCACATACTTCTCTGGTACCCATGAATATCCAGAGATCTACAAGAGCCATTGTGCCTTGGGTGGACTGTCTATGGCAGGTTTATGAGACAACATGGATAAGAGTTGCAGAGGGTGGAGGAGGCATGTGTGGATGATGTTCTGCCTTATTGGAGAAAATACATTACATTGATGAGATCACGGATCTCTTGAAGTATCTGTTAAGAAATGACCATTTCATGCATATGGAAGCCAAGTGCAAACTATTTCTGTATTATCCGCTGTGAGAGACTCATATCCCTTGAACTTGAATATGGTATAGTTGAAAGAACATTGGATTTAGAGTCAGATGACATGAGTTCAAGTTTCTGCTCTGCTACTTACTGGCTGTGTGGCCTTAGGGGGAAAATTAGCTCACTTCTCTGGGCTTTAGTTTCTTTCTCTGCAAAATGAGTTGGTTGATCTGAATAAAGTCCAAAGTCCCTTCTTCAAGTTGTATGGAAGTTGGTTATCATCTATTCATTCATTTATCTATCTATTCATTTATTTATTTATTCATTTGTTCACTTATTTGTTTATCTACCTATTTATTCATTCATTCATTCATTTATTTATTCATCTATCTATCTATCTATCTATCTATCTATCTATCTATCTATCTATCTATCTATCTATCTATCTATCTAGTTTTGCTCCTTAAGATCTTTTGGGCTACTTTGAGGGGAAAGCAGAATTTGTATTAAAACTAAGTAAATTAACATTGTCCTAAATAACCCAAGGTTACTACCAGCCTCAACTCATTCTGAGATAAAGCACTTCTGTCACAATTCTCATAGGATTTTGCCACATTTTTTTTATTCTTCCAGCTGCTTGCCATTGCTTTATTTTTTTCTGTATGAAGAAAACTCTTGCTGCTCTGCGTTCTCTATGACCTTTTTTGTTGTTGTTAAGTTATCTTGGAATTTTGCTGTGAATAAATTCTATAGGGATAAATGAAGCTATTGATCTGGGCTGGTGTTCTCTTATCCTAGTTATAGGAGAATAGGGAAAAAGCAATGAGAAACAATAATATTTTCAATTTTTGCAAAATGCTTTCATTTTGAGTCTGACTATGTTACCCTCCTGCTTGAGCCTTTGGTGGTTCCCTATTGCCTCTAAAATTTAAAAACAGCAACAAAACAGCAAATTCCTCAACTTGGCATTAAAATCCACAATTTCATTCCATACATTTATTAAGCACCTGCTATGGGCCAGGTACTATACTAAGTGTTTTACAAATATTGTCTCACTTGATCCTCACAACAACCCTGGGAGGCAGGAGCTATTATTATGTCCATTTTACAGATGAGGAAACTGAGGCAAATAGAGGTTAGCACAGGGTCACACAGCTAGTAAGTGTCTGAAGTTGTATTTGAACTCAGGTCTTCCTGACTCCAGGCTCAGTGCTCTAGACACTGTACCATCTCACCACCTAGCTATTCTCACTCTTTTTATTGTTAGCATAGTGCCTTGCTCATACTAGGCACTTAATAAATGCTTACTGGATGGAATCCCACTCTTTACTCATTTTTCTCAATATCAGGTAGAGTACAGAACATGATTTCCATTCTGTAGATATGAAAGAGGCACAGAAGGGTTAAGTGACATCCCACTTGAATTATCCACAACAGTGATAAAATATAGATGAGGTTGGTGAAATTTTTTTTCATGCAGCTGATGTTTTTATTTTAAACATAAAATGATCTCTAAGGTTGAATAGCTCATGATGGCAGTTTTGAATACTGATGGGAAAAGGTGTGCTGCAAAGTAAGGTGCGGCTTGCTACTTAGGAGTGATTACGTGATCCTCCGTCAGGATGTCTGGTTCCCTGTCTACTTCAGGAGGATGTCTGAGTGGCTTTGTGTGTTAGGGCAGTTTCCTGCCTGAAAGATCAGTATTGATTTGGCTGAAACCATTAAAGAATTTTTAGCCCTCCTCCAGGCCTTCTTATTTGTGAGTTGAAAAAACAAGGTCACTTACTCCTTATACATTAATAACAGTAAAATTTTCAGGATGATTTTTTAACTGTTTACGTTTATACTCAGACATATAGAAATGCAATTAAAAAAATACTATACATATTATGCTTAGTTTGCTAGGAATGTGGTAGTATCACAAGCTTCGCATATTTAGAAATGAACATGGGGCTGCAAGAGAGATGAGGAATGAGAGCAAGATGACAGAGGGTGTTTAAGAGAATAGTGTCTCTTTCTCACACTTTCCATCTGTGCTTGCTTTGAGCCTCTATGTGAATGGCCAGGGAGGAGTCTCCACGTTTTTGTGTCTAAGAAAGAGACTAGGGGCAAAGCAGATCCAGCATTTTTTTTTTCAGTTATTATTTATTTAGCCTGTTACTAGCTAATTATTGCTACTTATTATATAGTTTATTAGCTACTTATTTAATCTATTAACTATTAAGAGTTGTGATAGGTGCTAGGGATACTGAGGCAAGATCAAAGCAGTCCCTTCCCTCCTGGATCTCGTGGTCTAAGGGCCTTCAGGGACCATTAGTTAAGTCTCTTCATTCTGTAGGTGAGGAAACAGGTGTAAGTAGATTAAGTGCTTTATCTAAGGTCGCAGGTAAGGTATTTGGACCCTGGTCTTTTGACTCCTTTCCACTGTAGCACATTGCTCCCCATTTAGCAAATGAGGAAACAATTCCAAATATATAAGTATATGCACACACACACACACACACACACACACACACACAAACACACACACGTATATATATAAACACACATATTTTATTTTTAATTCATGGAATAAAACAAGCATTTCCATAACATAGTATGATAAAAAAGATGATTACACATGAAACTGCAAATATATTATGTACAACTTGCAATTCCTTTTAGATATATAATAAAGTTATCATGTAAATTTCTTTTATTTCCTTTTTCTCCCCCCCCCCGGCTACCATTAAATGCAAATGATATCTATCTATCTATCTATCTATCTATCTATCTATCTATCTATCTATCTGTCTATCTATTTATCTATACACATACATGCATATATATACACACATGCACATATATATGCAAAATTATTCTACACATACTTCTATTTATCCGTTCTTTGTATATTAAATATAATATTTTGGGGAGGAGGAAACTAACAGCTCAGAGGCTTAGGAAAAACTTCATGTAGGAAGAGATGCTCTGGCTGAGCTTTAAAGGAAGCTATGATTTCTAAGAGGCAGAGCTGAGAAGACTGTGCACACGTCTGTGCAAAGCCATGGAGTTGGGAGACACAATGTCATTTTGGCAGGTAAGCTAGGTTGACTGGAATGTGGAATTCAGGGCTGAAAATACCAAACATGAGGATTTGTATACATAACCGGTAGGTGAGGTGACTTCACTTTACTGAGATCTGCAAAGAGGGTAGGGATCCGTGGAGAGGAGTGAGACTGTGTGTTGGCATGTCACTTCTATAAAGTATGTGTGCCCTTGTGAAGGGATACTCAGGAGCATTTAGGGGAGGGATGAAAACATTCAGTTCTGCTACAATGCCAGGGTTTTAAAAATTACTCTTCAAAAAAGGACATTGGGTAGCTAGGTGGCACAGTGGGTAGAGTGCCAGGCCTTCAGAAGACTTGAGCTCAAATCTGGCCTCAGACACTTACTAGCTGTGTGACCCTGGGCAAGTCACTTTGCCCTATTTGCCTCAGTTTCCTCATCTGTAAAATGAGCTGGAGAAGGAAATCTTTAGCATCTTTGCCAAGAAAACCCCCAAAGTGGGGTCACAAAGAGTCAGATGTGACTGAAACTACTGAACAACAAGGAAAACGGCAAAAGGACCCTGGATACTTCTACCACTACAGGTAGGGGTGTTACAAGGATCAAATGAAATAACACATGTAAAGTGCTTTGCAAACCTTAAAGAGCCACACAAATGGTATTTATTGCTACTACTATTATTCTACGATATGAATTACTTGGAGGATAATTTCTTTTGCTGTTTTGTTTTCGTGTTATTTCATTTACACTATTATTCCTCATTGTCATCACCCCACTTTCTCCTTAGTCTTCAATCTTCATCTGTTGGCTTCTTCCCGGTTGTCTACAAACATGCCTATGTCTCCCTCATCTTTAAAAAACAAAACAAGGCACTTTTACTTGATCCTACCACCCTTGCTAGCTATTGTCCTGTACCTCTCCTTCCCTGCTCAGTGAAACTCCTTGAAAAAGCTGTCTACACGCAGTCCCTCCACTTTATCTCCTCTTACTTTCTTCTAGAGCTTCTTTAATCCAGATTTTGAGCTCATCCTTCAACAGAAACTTCTCTCTCCAAAGTTACCAATTATCTTTTGATTGCCAAATATAATAGCCTTTTCTCTATCCTCATCCACATTTGACAGTGTTGAACACCTTTTTCCTCTTGGACACCCTTTTCTACCTCTTTGTATGACAGCTTGCTCTATTGGTTCTCCTCCTATCTCTCTGACCACTCCTTCTCAGTCTCCTTTGATGGAGATTCATTCACATGGAGTCCACTAACTGTGGCTGTCCCCCCTATATAATACCTCACTTGATGATCTCATCATCTCCTGTGGGTTCAATTATTATTTCTATGCACATAATTCCTAAACCTATATTCAGCCTTAGTCTGTCTCTTGAGTCCCAGTCCCTTATCACCAATTGCTATTAGGCATTTTGAAATCAATGTCCCATAGGCAATACGTCCATAACAGAACTCATTATCTTCTCCCGTCTTCTAAACTTTCCTTTTGCTGTCAAAGGTATTGCCAATCTTCCTTGCCATACAGGTTCACAGCATCAGGATCATCCTTAACTTCTCACTCTCATTTGACCCACATATCTAATTAGTTGCCAAATCCTGTCTTTTCTACCTCATACTGGGCCCCTCACTATGCTGTACAGTCCTGATGTTCTGGCATATTGGTGGTCCATACTCCGTTTCCTTTCTTTATGCTTTTACAATGGCTGTCCCCTATGCCTGGAATGCTCTCCCACTTTACCTCCACTTCTTAGAACAGGCATTCCTTCAAGCCTCAACTCAAACACCAACTTCTACAGGAAGCCTTCCCCTGCCCCTCCTAACTGCTAAAGCCTTACCCTCCAAGGTTATCTCCCATGTATTCTGTATGTATCTTTTTATTTACATTTCATCTTTTCTATTTGCTATGAACTCCTCCAGGATAAGGATTGTATTTGCTTTTTTCTTTGTATTCCTATCTTTTAGTACAGTGTCTGTCACAAAGTAATTGCTTAATAAATGTTTGTTGATTGCCTGCCTGTATTTTTTTTCCTGGTTCTGCATATTTCACTTTGTAGCAGTTCAGCTAGTCTTCCCAGGTTTCTTTCAATTCCTCATAACCATCATTCCTTACAGTGCAAAAATATTATGTTTTATTCTTATACCACAGTCTGCTCAGTTGTTACCCAGTTGTTACCCATTCTAAGGCAATTCTTTTAAATCTTTAAATCTTTTAAACCTTTAGCATTTGTCTTAACTATTGTTCATCAACAAGTAATCTGCTATAAACCTCCAGAACCTCTTCTTTGGCTCCCCCAAAGCAATCTTTAAGCATTCTGTGCTTGGTACATCTTGGTTCTGAATCTTCCTTTCAGAATTTGTGAGGTCCAAAATTGTCCAATCTGCAAGAAGAATAACTGAGGCAGAGCTCCAAGCCAATAGCACTTTATTAAAGGGTCCGTGGCTCCCTCTAATGAAGTGGATCTCAATCTTCCTCATGATCTGAGATCCCTCCTTTCCTGAGAGCCTTACTTTTATAGGATTTGATTCCCAAACATACAGAAGAGGCATGGTAAATTACAAAATCTTATTGGTTTGTGGACCCTGATTTTGACTCTCCAGGAAAGCCAGTAATGATGCACCAGCATGGGTGGTCATAAGATGGACAAGGCAAGGGTTATCTTCAGTGACTAAGTGGTCATAAGATGGTCACCTGCTCGTGTTGAGCAAGACAGAGTGGTTTGGAGGTACAAAAACAAATTGAGGGACTTTCCATATTATGCCAAAGTTTCCTATCCCCTCTAGGCTTGGCCGTGGAATTTGGGCAGAACAAGATGGAAATGTCTTTTTTGTCAGCATTTTTGTGGTTGCACAAGTGAGCTTCATAATTGGTAAGCAAGTGGTGAACTTTGGATTAAAGTTTGATGCCCACTATAAAGGCCTATTATAAGAACCTATCTTATCTAATTGTTCCTATATGATTTATGTAAAATGTGTATTAGTACATGTTTATCTTGAACTTATTGTTAGACGACTGACTAAATGTGTATTACTAGATGAGTATATCACTAATAATTGCTAATAATCATTACCCCTTATGGAATCACATGGAACTGATTAATACTGCACAGCATAAAATTAAGGATCTAATTGATTGTCAGTCACAGATTCACCATTGAAATTGTTAATAGATTTTAAGGAATTGGGCTAGCTGGCTGAGGTCTTGAACTTTTGATATGACCATTTCCATTCTGGGGTAAAGGGAGGGAGAAAGTACAAAAATAAAACAGTATCTTGTTTTATAATAACATAATTTATTATAATGATGAAATCCTCATTCTTCCATTTAAAATCCTCCATGGTGTGGTTCCCCTCCTTTTCCAGCCTTATTTTTACACTCTCACATTGTGCTGAGACCTATTGTCCTTACATGGCATTCAATCTCCTGTCTTTATGCCTTCATATAAGCTGCCCCCACGTCTGGTACACACTAAACTTCCTTCAGAGCACAGTCCAAGGGGCCTCCTATCCCATCCAATTGTTATTTCTCCCTTCCTTTCCTGAAATTGTACTTTGAAAACTTACTTTACATATGCTTTGAACATATTTCCTTCTGTGTGTGAGGCACACTCCAGGCCTGCCCCGCCTTCCCATTTCCCTCCAGTAGAATGCACATTCTTTGAGGGAAGGGATCACTTTGGTTTTTTTGTCTTTGTTTCTCTAGAATCTAGTGTAATCCCTGGCATTTATTACAAGGTGTATCCTAAACATTGGCTGATGGAATTGGATTGAAAAAATAGTAGAGCTAGCAGTTTTTGCTAAAAGCGGATGTGAAGTACTTGGTAATATAACTGAGACACTAAACACAGTTCTTGGTACAAAGCAGGTACCTAATAAAATATTTATTCTGAAAATAGTTGAATACGGGGGCAGCAAGGTGGTTCAGTGTATAGAGCCCTGGCCCTGAAGTCAAGAGGACTTGAGTTCAAATCCGGCCTCAGATCAAACACTTGACACTAGCTGTGTGAGCCTGGGCAAGTCACTTAACCCCATGCCTAAAAAAAAAAAGAAAAAGAAAAAAAAAGAAAATAAGTGAATATGGGGTGATGAAGATGGGGGGCACAAATAACCAGGGGAATCAGGAAAAACTTAATGTAAAAGCTCATGAAATGATGCAGGAATGGGGCTTTGAAAGAAACTAGAGCTGGCTGTTTGGATTTCATGTCCATAAATAATATTGAAGTAGGGAAGTGGGGGATGCTGAGTGTGAATTGCCCTGGGCTTTTGATTCTCTGGGTAATATAGATGTCATTGTCACTTTATTTTTCTGTTAGAAATATTAAATTCAAATTTAGTTTTGGTCTGTCTCTCTGCCCTGAGAAGAATAAACATAGCTCATCTTAAATCAAAGGGGAATTGTCATATGAAAAATGAGCAGTAGGATATGCAGAAATAAATCACAAAAATAGAGCAAAGCAGAGCTTATAAAATAGCTCTTAATACAGCACGACTCTCTTGAGAGAGGGAATACTTATTCAGCGCATATATCCCTACAGTGGATATTTACATGCATCAGAAGCAGGGTATTGCTATTAAAGACGAATGATAATTAGAGTTAACAAACCCCTAAGAATGGAAACATTATATCTAGAAATGAGTTTGCTATAGACTTTAAAAACTAGTATCCTTAATTTTTAGTCTTAAGACAAACAATTGCAAAATCTCGATGTGCCCTGGCAATTTTTCTGAAAATGAAGGGGAAAGAGGGTAAATGTTGGAAGTCCTGCAATGTCCTGTAAGAACATGCAAGGATATTTCAGAAAGGTCACTGTGCTAGGCCCTGAGATAGAGTGATGTGAAAGACACAGTGAATGTAAAAGTGTCTATTCTCTCTCTCTCTCTCTCTCTCTCTCTCTCTCTCTCTCTCTCTCTCTCTCGATGAGGCAATCAGGGTTAAGCGGCTTGCCCAGGGTCACACAGCTAGTAAGTGTCAAGTGTCTGAGGCTGGATTTGAACTCAGGTCCGCCTGACTCCAAGGCCAGAGCTCTATCCACTGTGCCATCTAGCTGCCCCCAAAAGTCTCTGTTCTCAAGGAATTTAAATTCTATCTGGAGAGACCACAAGTATATACAGAATGAATGAAAACAAATCCAAATAAATCACAAGACAGAGAGCAAAGCCACTGGGATGGGGGAAGAGGATGGGGAAAGGCTTTGCAGAGAAGATTGTGTTTTTAGCATCATCTTAAAAGAAGAGAGCGATTCTTTGAGGTACTGGTGAGAAGAAAGAGCTGGTGAAAAGGCATGGGAGATGGAGTGTCTTCTATGAAGAACAGAGAAGGCAAGTTTGGCTAGCCTATAGAGTACGGGAAGGGAAGTAATGCATACTGAGGTGAGATCCAAGTTGTGAAGGGCTTAAAAGGGAGAGAGTGAAGAGAATAAGCATTTATTAAGCACTTACTATATGCCAGAAGTATTTTCTCATTTGATCATCATGCTATTATTATCCTCATTTTACAGTTGAGGAAACTGAGGCAAATTGAAGTTAAGTTACTTACCCAGGCTCACACAGCTAGTTGCTCACATGACCTGGAAGTCCATAACTTTACTTTTGATGCCTTGCAGAGCAGTGGAACATCAACAATACCCCAGGAGCACCAACTGTTCTTAGACTTGACCTAGTCCTCCAGACCAAACCCATATCCTGAGCATAGACTCCTTAAAAGGAAATCATCCCAGTCTATGTAAAGTAAATTGTGTTCCTGCCCCAGGAGTCAGGGTTAATGAACATGGGAAACCGGGAGAACAGCGTTGTCTTCAAAAGAAATGGAGAAATAATGGGTTTTGTTTTGGTCTCTAAGAGGTCTCTAAAATTCCATTTTCAATTGTCCAGTAGGTAGTTCATAATATGGAATTGAAGATTAAGGTAGATATTAAGACTGGATCTCTATCTCTATCTCTATCTCTATCTCTATCTCTATCTCTATCTCTATCTCTATCTCTATCTCTGTCTCTGTCTCTGTCTCTGTCTCTGTCTCTGTCTCTGTCTCTATCTCTATCTCTATCTCTATATATCTATGTAACTGTGATCCATCTGTAGAGGTAATAATTAAACTCATAGGAGCTGATGGGATCAGTAAAGGAGAATGAGAAGATGGTCTTATCAACTTCTGAAAAGATACAATTTATTATAGAAATGGGCATGTTAGAAACAGCAAAGTAAGAGTATTTAATGGAAGATATCAGTGGTTGATGGTGCCTAGAATTTGCCAGTTGCTTCAGCTTTCCTCAAAGTTGGGAGGAAACGTGGTACAGTGGAAAGAGTCATGCGTTACGAGTTAGGAAACCTGGGTTGATACAATGAACATATGTATTCTAGAAATAAGATCACAGGTTTCTATGTCCATAGATTACCAGATAAAAGAATGGCCAGTCGGTGATGGCTTTCAAGTCATGGTCTTTTAATAAACATTTCATAGGACCATAGATTTAGAGCTGGAAGGGAACTTCAATGTCATCTAGTTCCTCCCCCCTCCCCCAGTTTCACAGAGGAAGCACCTGAGGATCAGAGATGCTCAGGAAACTGCCCACAGTCACATGGGCAGCAAGTGCACAGCTTGATTCGGCTCCAAATGGAACTCTCTCTCTGAAGGTCAGAGGCAATTGTGACCTCTGAAGAGGCACTTCAGCTCAGACCCAGTTTTCTCATCTGTAAAATGAAGGCATTATAAATCAGATGATTTCTAAGACCCTTTCTGACACAGTGTGGTGCAATAGAAAGGGTACAGGACTAGCAGTTAGGAACAGGTTCAGGTTTCAACCCTGACTTACTAAGAAACTCTTCAACCTTGGGCAAGGCGCAGCATAGAGGTGGAAAGTATTCTGACTCCTGGAGCCAGAGGACTTGAGTCTGAATCCCGCCTCTGATATTTACTATCCATCCATGTCATCTTGGGTAAGTCACTTTGCCTCTTTATGGTCCTTTCATTTTCTTACTGTAAAGTGAGTTGGGTTGGATTAAATAGCCTCTGAGGTCCATTCAGCTAGGTGGTGCAGTGGCTAGAGCACTAGACTTAAATCAAAAAGACCTCAGTTCAAATCTAGCCTCAAATGTTTACTAGCTGTATGACCCTGGGCAAATCCCTCAATCTCTTTGTGCCTCAGTTTCCTCATTTGTAAAATGAGGATTGTGTGAGTAAAATGAGATAACATGGTAAATGCTTTGTAAACTTTAAATCACTATATAAATATTAGCTATTGTTATTGTAACATCTATTATCCTATTATTAATATTAGTTAATATTAATAACAGAAATACCTAGGTGGCATAATGGATAGAGTGCTGGACTTGGAGTCAGGAAGATCTGAATTCAAATCCTGCCTCAGACATTTTCTTAACTATGTGACCCTGGGAAAGTCATTTAAATGATGTCTGTCTCAGTTTCTTCATCTAAAAAAGGGAGAAAATAGCATCGCCTCCCAGGATTGTTGTGAGGATCAAATGAGACTTTATATATGTATGTGTGTGTGTATGTGTATATAAGTGTATATATGTATATATAAAGTGCTTTGCAAACCTTAATGCATTATATAAATGCTAATAATACTTATTTTTTTTTAATCATTGATAATAATAAATCTTAACTACTCTGGTCCCTCAGTTTTTTCATCTGTAAAATGTCAGACAAGACCAGATGATTTCCTGAGTCTTTTCCTGCTCCAATAATCCAACATCCTGTAATTCTATAGGTGTCTTAAACATGGAGTATAGGTACGGGGCCCCATTAATGATCATAACATGCCAGACAAGTTTTCTGAAAAAAGCTTCTTAATTCTGGAATAGCCCAAACATCACCACTCCATGGCTCATTTTCTTTTTCTCCTTTTATAATTCAGTTTTTGAGGTACAGGAAACACATAGCAGTTGCTTTTGTTTTGTGGACTCTTTCCCCTGAGGAAGTTGTAAAATATTATTCCATCCTCTCCTCCGTAATCACTAAAAAGAAATCCACATGTATTGATTGCAAAGAGGCTTCAACTACCTGGTTAAGGCAAGCTGGGGAGAAGGCTGCTTATGAAGCCTATTTTTTATGCCAGCAGTACCCACTGTGCATCAGTTTTGAAAAGCAGGCTTCTTTACTGCTTTGAGACTCTGTGTTCAAACACTAGCGTAAAGTCAGCTTTTCCCTCTGTGTTGTGGGACAGGCTGGCAAAGTGTCAGACTCCATCATTGCTATCGGAAAGCTGAGGGTAGCTGAAGGAGCTGACTATACTCTTTTCTAGAAATGTCTCTGCCTGCTGCTTTATTGATCCCTTCTGGCTCCCATCCTCTCTCTCCTTCAGCTTGATACGACATCTCCTCCCTTCCCTGATCCCCCACATTGCTCAAGGCAATATACAACAGTTGTGTTCAATTAGAGAGGTTCTAATGCTCTCTGCCCTCCCAACTACCTCCTCACCTTCCTTCTTCTTTGGGCTGGCTCTAAAATTGATCTCATGAGAAAGCATTAATGTATTGTTGGTAACCCTTCCTTAATGCCTGGTGTCTCATGATTAAATTAGCTCCTTTGATGGACGGTTGCTCTGAGAACATTGTGTTTTCTGAAACCAAGCTTTTATCATTAACTTATACAGGGAGTGGATTGAAAGCTTGGAGTGAATCCCTGCAGGGACCAAGTATTGATCGCTGTGAGAAGGGGAGGCGGCAGAGAAAGTAAAGTAGATTGACAGATTAGGGAGTGTGAACTGAGAGTTTAGAATAAGGGTAGGTAGCTGGGGCAAAGAGCTCTTGTGTTGATTCCAATTGGCCCAGGAAAGGGAAAGTTCTCTAGGGATGAGACAAATTCCTCAGCATGGAATCCTATTGTAGAAGGCTGGTCCTAGTTGTATTTCTATTTTAAAAATAGATCATGTAGGACTTTAAGGTTTATGTTTTGTGGAGTGTGTGTGTGTGTGTGTGTGTGTGTGTGTGTGTGTGTGTTATCTGCATTTTACAGATGAAGAAGCTGAGCCTCAGAGAACTATTGTGATTTGTTTAGGACCATACAGCTAGTAAGTTTTGGAGCTGTAACTCAAGCCTAGGTCTACTGACATCAAGACCATACTGTCTCAAGGAGAGATGATCAGGCAATGACCATCACAGGAAGAATTTTATAAATATCTAAGAAAAAAAATGTGCATGCCACCTTGAGGGGAGGGTGTTCCTCTTTTCAAATAAAACTTCCTATCATGGAGATTTTTAGACATAGGAAGATATAATACTGGTCAAAAATATCATTTTTTCTTTGATGTTGTCATGTTTCTACAAAAGTTTCACTTTAACAAGACTTTTCCAGGTTAAAAAAACAAAACAAAACAAAACCATACACAAATCCCTTAAAGCCTAGCTTGTGGTAATACTCCAAAGAAAATAGATCTTTACCTTTTGAAAGGTCTAATTTCTTCAGCATACAAATTTTCCAAGCCCCTTGGTTTTCCCGCTTCTTTGTCTCTATTGCCTGCTTTTGTGTTATTTCCTTTTCAAAGTGTGACCACAAGAGGGTAGGCATGGAAAGGTAGAAAGAAAGAAGGCAAATCAATTCTTTCCTAGGAACTCTGGTAAAAGGATTGGGGGGTAGTCAGTGGCTAAAAGAAATGTGTAAGAGTAATGGCTTGTAGGTCAAAGACAGAAAGCTTCCATATTTACCAAAATATTCATAGTAACAACACATAACATGCCTTTTGCTTTTATATAATGTTTACACTTCTCAATATAACCCTTCCCTCTTCCAGAGTCATCCTTTATAATAGCAATTTTATGGCAGCAAAAAACTAGGAATAAAGTAAGTGCCCAGAAATTGGTGGATGGCAGAACAACCTGCAGTCTAAGAATCTAAGGGAATAATATTGGCGCAGTGGATAGAGCACAGGCCTTGAAGTCAGGAGGACCGGAGTTCAAATCCAGTCTCAGACCAGATACTTGACATTTACTAGCTGTGTGACCCTGGGCAAGTCACTTAACCCCAATTGCCTTGCCAAAAAAAATAATGAATATGAGAAATTCAGAAAAAAATAGGAAGACTCATCTGAGGTAATTTGAAACAAAGAAGGCAAAAACAGGAGAATGATATATACAATGAGCACAACAGAAAATGATCTTGGATTTCTGGTAAGATGTAACATTCAATCTTACTTCCAGAGGATTGGTGATGAATCATCCTTTTTTCCATAGTGGGTGGGGGAGGGAGTTTGCATAGCTATAACATTTAGAGCTGGAGAGTATTTTTTGGGATCTACCTTTGCAATATCTCTCATATGTGCCCCATTCTCTCCTTGACAACCACCTGGTCCAGTTCCCCATGGCCTTGACCCTGGACTATTGCAATAGCCTGCTGATAGGTCGGCCTGCCTCAAGTCTCTTCCTACTCCAGTCCAGCCTCTAATCAGCTGTCAAAGTGATCTTCCTAAAGTGCACGTATGACCACATCACCCTCTTTTCAATAAACTCCCATAGGTTTCTGTTACCTCCAATATAAAGTATAAAGTTCTCTGGCTTATAAAGCCTTCTATAACCTGGCAGCCAGGCCCTGGCCCTTTCCTACTTTTGCATTCTCATGCCTTACTCTTCTCCACATATTCTAGGAGGCAGTGACTCTGTCCTCCTTGCTGGTTCTCACACAAGACTTTCCATTTCCCAGCTCTCCATTTTCACAAGCTATAACCTCATGACTGTAATTCTCTCCCTTCTCATGGCTACATTTTGGCCTCCCTTACTTACTTCAAGTAGCAGCTGAAATCCAACCTTCTGAAAGAAGCCTTTCCCAGTCCCCACGAAGGCTAGTGCCGTCCCTCTGAGATTACTTCTATTTACTCCCATCTTGTTTATACGTAGATGTTTGCATGTTGCCTCTTTCCCATTAGATTGTAAGCTCATTGAGGGTAAGAACTACTTGTTGCCCTTTTTGATATCTCCAGCATTTGACAAAGTGTCTAGCACGTGTTTTTCTTGTTGTTCAGTCATGTCTGATTCTTTGTGGCCCATGGACCATAGCACACCGACACTATCTATGCTGTTTTCTTGGCAAAGATACTGGAATGGGTTGCCATTTCCTTCTCCAGTGGATTAAGCCAAACTGAGGTAAGTGATTTGCCCAGGGTCACATGGTTATTAAGTGTCTGAGGTTGGATTTGAACTCAGGTCTTCCTGACTCCAGGCCCAGTGCTGTATCCGCTTCATCATCTAGCTACCTTAGTCTGGCACACAGTAAGCACTTCATACATGCTTTTTGACTTGTCTCCCGCCTTTCATGTATGAGAAAACATATCTGAGAAATGAAGTGATTTGCCCAAGGCTATAACTCCAAATCCGGTGTTCTCTGAACTACACATTTGCTCCTCATTCTCCCTTGCAGATCCTTGCTTACGCAACAGCTGTAGTATAGAGGAAAGGGCGCACTGCCTGGTGAGTCAAGGGATCTGGCTTTGGATTCACCTCTGATCTTTACTACCTGTGTGACCTTGGTCAAGTCACTTAACCTGCTTGGGTCTCAGTTTCCTCATCTGTAAAAAGAGGGGGTTGAATTACATTGTCTTGGGGCACTCTGAGTTTTGTTGTTTTCTCTCAGCCAGGTGAGACTGAGGTGTGGAGGAAAAGATCAAAGCCTGTGTGATTTAGGGGTAAAGTTGTCTACAGAAACAGTAACCCTGAAAGAAGAAATGTAGCCTGCAAGATAGGGTAAATAGACTTAGTCTGTATTCTATTCTGAATCTAACTCAAAGGTTGCTGTTCAGTCGTGTCAGGCTCTTCATGAACTCATTTGGGATTTTCTTGGCAAGTGGTGTGTCATTTCCTTCTCCAGCTCATTTTACAGATGAAGAAACTGAGGTAAACAGGGTTAAGTGCCCAGAGTCACAAAGCAAGCAAGGGCCTGAGGCCAGGATGACGAGAGTCTTCCGCTCTATGCACTCTGTGCACTATGGCGCCACCTAGCTGCCCTTACTATATAACTCTCAAATAGGAAAATGGCTCAACAGCCTCACCCCGGAGGCTTCTTTTTCTGCCTGTCCTAAGGCTGTGTAAAACCCTATCTATATATGTGTCTCCCCCTCCGGTTTGTGGAGATGCTAGCTACCCGGAAACTCTACTTTATCTGTCACCAGTTAAACGGTTTGTCTCCTAGCCCTGCCTCTTGATTTATTGACCTCCAGTCAATCAGACCTAAGTGGGAGGAATTGTTCTCCAAAAAGGTTCTAGAAACTCAAGGTTGAGAAATTCCCCAGCAGAGGCTGCTACAGTCTTTGAGCCACGGACTTGGACTATGCTTGGGGTTTTAAAAGAGGGACATAGTCTGTGATAGAGAAATAAGACAAAGCTGAGATGATACAGATTTCCCCCATATTACCTTCCCTTATGTCTGTTCACTAATAGGCATTTCTCTACTATTTTCTTGCTTTTTAATTTATTTCTCTTTTCCTGATCCTTTGCATGCCTGTAAAATTATTGCATGTCTGGGAAAGGGGAAAATGGAAGAAGCCAGTAATCCTAAATCCCCCAAACTTGTCAAAAAACTCTCTTTCCTAGTAATCATACCTCAGTTCTGATCTGGGGGCTCAAGCGCTATATAGGTCATTTTTACCTGTATTTTAAAAATAATTTTAAAATTCTCTTCTATAAGTATCAGAGAAGGAAATCCATGTGGATCATAGAAATGTTTTATTGCTCGCCTAGAAAATAAGGTCATTACTGCAGCTAGGTCTGCTACCAAGCAAAGGGGGCCTCAAAACTCTATGTTCCAGGGAGGGGGGAGCAAAGGCAGTAACCAGAGGGAAGGGAAGGTCAGGACCCTTTGGGTCATCCAGTGGGAGGAAAAAAATTACTATGGAATTCATCTCTTTACTTTTTCTTCTTCTTCTTCTTTTTTTTTTTTTTTACCTGTTAGGAGAGGGGAGAAAAAGAATGATTGCTCGACTTTGCTCCCTAGCAACACCTAGTGGGCTCCATCTGAATTTTTCCTCCTTTGACATTGATAAATCTCATCATGTCAACTGTTCTGTCTCCTTGTTGCTGTCATTTCCTGATTTCCTGCTTACTGTATCATCTTCCTCAATGACTTCAGCTTGTGACTCAGTTCTTTTTCTTCATCCTAATACTTTTGATAATAATCAATTATAGTATTCATGTCAGTGACTCCTCTGATGCTCAGCCTCGACTGCCTAAATGCTGCTCATACTTTAGACCTGATTGTCACCTGAAATTGACCTTCCTTTGAGATTCTGAACTCCTCAAATCCGTTCTCTGATGAAAATCTTCTTAGTGCTTCTAATTAGGTGTCCTAGTGGATTGAGGGATAGACTTGGAGTAGGGAAGCCCAGGTTTCAAATCCTATTTCAAACCCTCACAAGTTTTGTTGTTGTTCAGTTGTTTTTAGTCATGTCCCCCTCTTCATGACTCTATGTGGGGTTTTCTTGGCAAAAATGCTGGAGTGGTTTTCTATTTCCTTCTCTAGCTCCTTTTACAGATGAAGAAACTAAAGCAAATGTGGTTAAGTGACTTGGCCAGGGTCACACAACTAGTAAGTGTCTGAGGTCAGGTCTGGTGCTCTATCCACTGCACCAGCTTTGTAACTCAGCAAATCACTCAACTCTTAAAGTTTCTTCATCTGTAAACTGAGGAAAATAATATCCCTTATCTCATGGGGTTGTTGTGAGTATCAAATGAAATTCTATCTACCTATCTCTGCAGACCTTAAAGTTAGCACTTTTAAGTTTGTCAAGCATTTCACATGTGCTTTGTACAGGTGAGAATGGTTTGATTCTGACAACAACTCTCTAAAGTAAATGCTGTTATTATCTTTGTTTTCCAGATGGGGAAACTAAGGCTAACAGAGTTAGTAAGTTTCTGAGGTAGTCACATGGCTCACATAGAAAACAGGGCCTGGAGTCAGCAAGACTCATCTTTGTGAGTTCAAACCTGGCCTCAGACACTTACTAGTTGTGTGACTCTGGCCAAGTCACTTAAACCTGTTTGCCTCAGTTTCCTCATCTGTCAAATGAGCTGGAGAAGGAAATGGCAAACCACTCCAGTATCTTTCCCAAGAAAACCCCAAATGGGGTCATGAGTCAGACATGAGTGGACAACGACAACAACATAATTTCCTCAGGTCAGATTTGACCTAAGATCTTCCTGATTCCAAATCCAGTGCTCTTATTTCCCAAGTTACCTTACTTTACTCTCTTATTTCATTTCCCTTCTCAAAGTTGTTCTTTACTCTCATTTCAACCTCTAGTCTTTCTTTCCTTACCATTGTATTACATTTCATCGATTTCCTTCTTTCAGAGTCTTAAATCCATAGATAGCCATTGCACTATATTTTACCATCGAATTCCTTGCTTCCTTATTCTTCTGTCGTTCCTGTCTTGCTAATCTTCAAACCTGAGTCATGCTGCTTACATTCTTGGCTTCTGATCCTGAATTTCAGAGTGCTGCTGGAGGAAAATCATAAAGCCATGTTACCTTAGTTCACTAACAATTCATGCTATTTGGTCTCATCAGGGCCCCTTTTGCTGTATCTCCAATTGATTCTAACTTTCACTGCCCTCAATCACTATTTTAAATCTTTCTTTTCAAATCATCAGCTTTACCCTGACCCTAAATTTCTCTTAGAAGGTGATTTCATTTGTTATTTTAATAGGACATTTGATTTCATCATTCATCAGCTCCTTTTCTTTTCTATGCCTTAAAACCTCATCATGTCCTTACCCATTCATTCCTCATTTGATGGTTAGGTGGCTTTCCTTACCTTACTTACTTTAACTTAAAGGTTAATTGTGCTCTTGGTCCTGTATGCTCTTGACTCCTCCAGGACTTTGCTGTCTCGATAATTTCTCTTCTTTTCCCTACCTTCAAGCCATCCCCCTCTACTGGGTGCTTTCCAGTTGCCTATAAATCTGCTCAGGTCTCCCTTTATCCTTAAAAAACCCCCCTAAAACATGAAAGTTCCAAATAACAACAACAATAACATACTCCAAACCCCTTCCCTTGACCCAGTTGTTCTCTTAAGCTATCATCTTTTTTCTTTCTTTCCCTTAACTGTTAAATTTCTCAAAAGAAACACCCAAATTTATTTATTTATTTATTTTGCTTTTAGGCAATTGGGGTTAAGTGACTTGCCCAGGGTCACCCAGCTAGTAAGTGTCAAGTGTTTGGTCTGAGGCCGGATTTGAATTCAGGTCCTCCTAACTTCAGGGTCGGTGCTCTATCCACTGTGCCACCTAGTTGCCCCAACACCCAAATTTATTGCATCTACTTCCTCACCACTCATTCACTCAACCACTTGACATCTTGCTTCTTTCCCCATCACTCCATCAAAACCACTGTTTCCAATGTCACCAATCCTATCTTCTTTTGCAGTTATATATGCTGTATCTTCAATCAGCAAAAATCTTCTTTCTTTACCTCAACACCCTCCCCTGCATTGAAATGAGGGAAAAACAAAACCCTTGTCACAAACATGTATAGTCAAGCAAAACAAATGCCTGCATTGGCCATGTCCAAATCATATACACACACATATCCACTTACACACCCACTCACATACATACACATGTATGTATGATGTATTTGTGTATATATATGCCTGTATGTATGTGCATATGTCTGTATGTATAGATGTACGTATATATGTATATATATACACACACAAATATGCATATAAAATCCCATTCTGAGATCAGAGTCCTTCAGCTCTCTATCAGGAGATACATATACACCTCTTATAGGTGTCTAAGTATAATCACTCTGATTATATGAGATAAACCCTCTACCCCTTTCCATTCTTCTTTTTAAGATCATGAAAACATAATAGGACTACTCTTAAACCTTAAGTCTAATAAGACTCCCTTTATGAGCCCTGGCAATGATAGGGTTCCCAAGGGACACATGTATGATCTCTCCATACATAAGCAATTTATAATTCTTAGTCCTTTTTCATTGTTTGTTTGTGTTTACCTTTTTATGCCTCTTAACTGTTGTGTTTGAACTCAAAATTCCTAATACAACTCTGATCTTTTCATCACAAATACTTGGGAGCCCTCTATTTCATTAAAAAGCACTTTTCCCCTTTGTTGGGGGTTTACTTAGGTTTGCTAGTAAATGATTTTTGGCTTTAAGCCTATATTCTTTGCCTCCTGGAATATGTTATTCCAAGTTCTCTACTTCTTTATAGTGATGATGCTAAATCATGTGTGATCCTGACTGGCTTCCTTCTGGTCACTTTCATTCTTTTTTTCATAGACCTGAAGTTCTGAATTTTGTCTATAATGTTCCAGAGACTTTTCATTTTGAAGTTTCTTTCAGTAGTGGATTCCTTCTATTTCCATTTTGTTCTAAGAGATCTGAATAGTTTTCTTTTAAGATATCTTGAAATATGATGTCTAGGCTTTTGCTTTGGTGATGGCATTCAGATTCTTACATTTTTCTACTTGATCTGTTTTCTAGAATAGTTGTTTTTGCTATGAGATACCTTGCATTTTTCTGTCATCTCAGCCTTTTGACTTAGTTTTTTAAAAAATGTATTTGGTTGTTTCATGGAGTCATTGATTTCTATGTAGTCCATTTTAATTTTCAAGGAATGTGTTGCTTGGGTAAGGTTCTGTATCTCTTGTGCCAAGCTTTTAATTCCTTTTCTAACTCTTTCTTCTATACCTCTTATTTCTTTTACAATTTATTTCTTTAGCACTCTCATTTTACTGAGAAAATATTTTTTAACTCTTTGTTCAACTCCTTCTTCATCTCTTCTAGGAATTCTAGTTGAATTTGTGCCCAAGCTGTGTTTTTCTTTGAGGCTTTGCTTGTAGATATTTTGGAGTCATTCTCTCCTTCTAGGTTTGTATATTATTCATTCCTGTCACTATAATAGTTCATTATGTTGGGATTATTATTATTTTTTGATTATTCTTCAAGCCTATTTCCTAACTTCAGAATTGATATTAGGGCTGGATTCTCTGTACTTCTGTACAGAACATCTAGGCTGTTTCTGTTGCTAATTCCTTGGGTTATTGAGGGTTGTATTGTTCCCCGGATCTCCGGCTTGAGACCTAAAAACTGTTCTGACCCAGGGCAGAGGCTAATTGCTCTCTCTCTCTCTCTGCTCTGACCTCTTCAAGTTCCTAACCTGGGTTTGGGTCTGAGCAGCAGTGGAATGCTGCTAGATTCAGCTACTGTCAGCCAGCTAGGAAATTCTGATAGTTCAGAGTGACAGAATTGGAAGCTCCCATTTGGTCTGGAATTCCTGCCTTGGCTGTTCCTCTACAGGCTTCAGACTGGTCTGGAGGTTGGAACTGAGATCCTGTTCTGCCCCTACTTGCTTCTGAATTTGTTCTTCTTCCCTCCCTCCCTTTATAATTTCCTTCCTTCCTTCCTTCCTTCCTTCCTTCCTTCCTTCCTTCCTTCCTTCCTTCCTTCCTTCCTTCCTTCCTTCCTTCCTTCCTTCCTTCCTTCCCCTACTGAGTAAAGTTCAAATTCTTTTACCTGGTATTCAAGGTCCTCCAAAATCTGGTGCCATTGTTCTTTTTTAAACTTCTTTCATATTGATCTCAATCAACTCCAGTCAAACTGGACTACTCTCAGTACTGTGACCACGCTCCTGCTTTTCATACCTTTGTTCACCTTGTTCCTTAGGACTCCCATTTCCTCCCCTCCTTTCCTTGTTGAATTCCTACTCATTCTTTAAAGTCAACTCAAATGTCACCTCCTCCATATGGCCTTACTGGATGTTCCTTGTAAGTAATGGCCGTCCTTCTTGCACCTTATTATGCAACCTTTTGTTTATACTTCTCTAATACATAACATATATTATAGTTTTTTGTGTGTGTATTTGTCTGTCCCCACTAAACTTTAAATTCCAAGAAGGCAGAAACTGCATTTTATTTAAACTTTTTAATCTCCTTCCAGTGATTAGCAAGGTGTTCTTTACACTATATAAGTACTCAATGTTTGTTGATTGAATGAATGAATGAATGAATGCGTTTCTTCTGTTCACAGGGGCCTTGGGCTTTTATTTCCAATGATCTGCTCCATCATTAATTGATTTCCTCTCATAAGTGAGATGTAGATTCATTCTTTTAGTAATGTGACATGAAAATTCTTTTGGCAACTTCTCCAGCACAAAATAGAAATGCTGTAAACTCCAAACATTATGGATTTTTAGGATGATTAGTCATCTTTCATGGTGTTTTCAAGGCAATTATTTATCTGGTCTACGTCTCTTGGAGGTGAGTCAGAGTCTGTTAGGTCAAGGAAATGACTGAGAAAATTGTTTCAGGTCACATAATGAGTCTGGGATGAATTAGAAGAGGCACTTGTACGTGTGTTCCAGTGATAGAATCAGGATCCAGGAACTGAAATCACACCATTATCTGGCTTGCACCTGCACAGTGGAATCTATACTAGAGTAAATTTGGGTATGATATGAGTATGTGTCCTGAAAAATCATCTTTCTCACTAGGACCTCTCTCTGGCTATATGTTTATTTTGGCTTCATATCCTTGGAGACAGGCCATCAAGTTATACCCTCCCTGTAATACTATGCTTTTTTTTTTTTTGCTGTAAAGTCAGTGGCTTTCATAATACTGTCCAGTGAGTTTCTTTTTATTTTGAAAACTTTAAATTGCATTTGATTGACATAACACTGTACCTGGAATACCTCCTCAACTTAATTCTTATGAGTTGTAAGTTTGGCTCCTAAGGAGATGAATGGTACAGAGGATTCAAAGATATAGTCAGAAGTTCCAAACTTCTAAAACTATATCCCGTGAGTCACCACTAGAGAGGTTCCCCTTAGTAGTCATCCAGTAGACACAGTTAGCCTTTACATTAAGGGAATTTAGTAGGATTACCTAATAAGATTATCTGCATAAATATAAGGAATGCTATCACAAAAATGTACACAGGATCAATAAATCTGAAGAGTATAATGAAGTGAGACACACATGTAGGGAATGCATGGCCAAAGCAATTCATGTCTCTGGCATTGTAGGGCCTCGGTGTCCTTTTTCTCCGTGGTTGATTCTGCTGCTTAGCTGGGATCTTGGGCTCCGTACTTCTCCATAGCTCAACTCTCAATTGGTGAGTCTAGTGTCTTTTGAGTTTATAGTTAACTCCCTTCCTTGCTTCCAGAGCTCTTGTTCTCTGAAACTGTTTCGGACTTTGAGTGCTATTCTTCTTTGTGTCTCCATGGTGGGTTTCTGATCCCTTTTGGATGTGGCTTCTCCAAATGCACAAGTAACTCTCCTGTCATGGCTGATAGAGGCAGGGAGGCACCCTCAACAAATCTGCTTCCTGTTCTCGTCTGGACTGACTGCAGAGTTTTGAAAACTGGCTCTTTAAAGGTGACCAGGGGCACAGCCAATCTTCCACCAGCCAATTCCATCAGGGAGGACTTTACATTTTGTAAAGGGGTCGCAGAGTGTTAATACCTCATTAACACATGAGCACCACATCATCTATGTTACTTATGCTTTTGCTCTCTGTGACTATATCCAGGGCTGGTGAAATGGGGAAACCGATTGGGGTCATTCCCCCCTATACTGATATACAGTAGAAATGTCTTTCGAAACAAAGCACAACTGGATAAAACAAATCACATTGGCCAGTGAGTATCCATGTTCTTTATATTTCTGCTTCCCAATGTATTGAGAATACAAAGCCCCATAACTGGTTGTTTGCAAAATCTGTGGGATGTTTCCCAGTATCAAATTTCAGAGAGACAGAAATTCTAAAAATTGCTGTTTGCAAGGAAGGAACAGATACTGAAAGTATTCATCAAAGGCAGATCAATTGGAACATCCTGTCTTCAAGAAAATGATAAATAGGCTTCCTGTTCAGGTTAACCAGTTAAAGGAGTCTGAATAGAAGCCATATATTTAAGGTGAAAACTAGTGATGGGTAAAGTACACCCAGGTCAAGAGATCACCATGAAAGGAAGGACAGAAGGAGGCCACCAGCGCTTAGGCTAACATTATAAAGACACTGACATTGGCCTCTGCTGGCAGTTTCCTCTCACCCCATTCTTCCTACCCTGAATTTGAAGGTTATAAAGCAGTGGGGAGTAGAGGCCAGTCAGTCAATCAGGTAGCAATTATTAAGTTTCTACTATATTCCAGGTACTGTGCTAAGCACTGGGGTTACAAAGAAAGACAAAAAAAAAACCAACCCGTTTCGTTCAAGGATCTCACAGTCTAATGTGGGAAATGATATACTAACAACCATGTACAAACAAGGTATATACAAGATAAATTGGGAGTATTCATAGAGAGAAGGCACCTTAATTAAAGGGGTCTGGGAAAGGCTTCTGGTCGAAGGTGATATTTCATCTAGAAGGTAGAGATGAGGAGAGAGAGCATTCCAGGCATTCGAGATAGTCAATCAAAATGTCCAGAGTTGGGAGATAGAGTGTAGTGTTCCCTAAACAACAAAGAAGCCAGGGTTATTGGATTGTAGAATATGTGGAGAAGAGGAGTAAGATGAAAGTAAGATCACTGGAAAGGTGGGACTTGTAGAACAATTTCCTTATCTATATATCTATGTAGATATTTACTTATCTATATCTATATATCTATATATCTTTTTGTATCTAATGGTAGCCATCTCTAGGGCAGTGGAGGGGACAGGGAAGAAAAAAAGAAATTTATATGATAATTTTGTTGTATATTTGAAAGGGATAGAAAACTGTGCATAGTAGATTTTCAGTTTTATGTACAATCATCTTTTTTATTGTACTGTCGTAGAAATGCTTGTTTCATTCCATAAATTAAAAAAAAAAAGAAAGGTAGGAAGGGGTTTTGTTATGAAGGACTTTGAAAGCCAAGCAGGGAATTTTATATTTGATTCTGGAGATGTGTAGGGTTCAGAACAGAGGTGGATAGTCCTTGGGGGCCTTGCTTCAGTTACAATCTGGATCAGAGGTGTCAAACTCCAGTGCCCTGCAAAATTTGGAGCCAGATTAAAATGTTGTTGGAAAATATTTAACAAAATTAATAAAAATAATTTGTGGTTCTCTAAACTAATGTGTGGCTCACAGGGATTTATTTCTATTTCAGTTTGACACCACTGATCTAGGACATTGTGTTCAGTTTTATGCATCATGTTAGGAGAGACAAACTAGAGAGCTTGATCCAAACATAGCTGACCAGGATGAGAAGGGGAACCAAAGCTGTATCACATCAGGATTGGTCAAAGGAATTGGGAGTGTTTAGCTAAAAGGAAAGAAGCTATACTAGTTTCTTCCAGTGATTTGAGGAGTTACGTCATGGAAGTGAATAATAGAATCTAGTTCTGCTTCTGGGAGCCAAGGTGATGGAGCCAGAAGTAAGTTGCTCTCACCCTACCTTATTGACCTCTGAAAGCCCAGAAAATATTGCCCCAGGAAAAGCCCTGAAACAGCTGAACCAGAAGAAATACGGGTGCATCAGTTTTGTAGCTTTGGAGGATTAATGGAAAAGGAACCTCTTACTTGAGGGGAGGGGAAGCCATACAGATTGGGAGGCATCCCAGCAAGCCAGTGGCAAGCCCCACTTCAGCATACCAAAGGGAGATCCCGAGCCCCAGGGTGGTGGAGCTGGCAAGCACCAACTCCAGGACCCCCTGAGAGCCTCAGTATAGGCAGGCGAATCTGTAGATATCA
The DNA here is from genome assembly GCF_003287225.1 of Phascolarctos cinereus. Lineage (NCBI taxonomy): Eukaryota > Metazoa > Chordata > Mammalia > Diprotodontia > Phascolarctidae > Phascolarctos > Phascolarctos cinereus. The sequence continues at coordinate 83,778,593 of NW_027556098.1, read as the reverse complement.
GCTCAGAAAACCACCATGTGCAACTGCATTCTCCAGCAGCCAAATCTCCTGGTGCCTCAGCACTACTCTGGGAAACATAACTTCAAGAAGGAAAGCTCCAGGCTGGCAGACATTCTCCAGCAGCAAAACATCCCTGTGTAAGGCCTGGGTGAGCAAGAGCCAAAGAAAGGAGTGCAAGACCTGGGTGAGCAGGCATCCCAAGGAGGCCAGACTCCCCACTCCTACCCTGAGAGCCCCACTGTTGCTGACCCCAGCCCAGTGCCAGGTAAACTATCAGAACCCTATAGCCTCTAAATGCCAGCATTTGAGGCCCCAGCATGCAAAGCCAGTGACCAGGTCCCAGGCTCCCAGCACAAGAAGCTTATGTCGGTGCCTCCTGCACTCCAGCAAGAGAGCTCAACTTTTTTTTAAAAAGTCAGGAAATAAGCAAACACCATGAGCAAAAAGAAACATACTATAGATTCTTATTATGGGAACAGTGAAGATCAAGGCAGAAATTCTGAAGAGGATAACATTGTCAACAAACCCACATCTGGAACCTCAAAAGGAAATATGAGCTGGTCTGAAGCCCAAAAAACTTTCTTGGAAGAGCTCAAGAAGGATTTAAAAGTCAAATAAGAGAGGCAGAAGAAAAATTGGGAAAAGAAATGTGAGGTATGTAAGAGAGAGTCAATAGCTTGGAAAAGGAAGGACAAAAAGTAACTGTAGAAAACAAGTCCTTAAAAATACAATTGACCAAATGGAAAAAAAAAGTACACTGAAGAAAACAACTCCTTAAAAAAAAGAATTAGCCAAATGGAAAAGGAGGTACAAAAACTCACTGAGTAGAACTCATTAAAAAGTAAAATAGGCCAAATGGAAAAGGAGGTACAAAATCTAATAGAAGAAAACAATTTGTTAAAAATTAGAGATGGGGCTAATGACTCCAGGAGAGAGTGAGAATCAGTCAAACAGAAACAAAAGAATGAAAAAATAGAAGAAAATGTAAAATACCTCATTGATAAAAACCAAAGCAAAACAAAACTTACCTAGAAAATAGATCCAGGAGAGATAATTTTAAAAATTATTGGTCTATCTGAAAGCCATGATGAAAAAAAGATTCTGAACAGTGTCTTTCAGGAAATCATCAAGGAAAACTGCCCTGAGGTCCTAGAACCAGAGGGTAAAATAATCATCTAAAGAATCCAGCAATAACCTCCTGAAAGAGGTCCCAAATGGAAAACACCAAAGAATATTGTAGCCACATTCCAAAATTACCAGGTCAAAGAGAAAATACTGCAAGCAGCCAGAAAGAAACAATTTAAATATCATGGAACCATAGTCAGGATTATGCAGGACCTTGCAGCTTCTACATTAAGAGAATAATAGAATCCAAGAAACTTAAAGTTGGAAGGGACCTCAGAGGCCATTTGGTTCAACCTATAGTTGAGCAGCAAGCCTCTTTAAAACATCACAAAGTAGTCATTCAGATTCACTCACTCACTCACTCAATAATCAATCACTATGAGTTAGGAATTGTGCTAGGCACTAGGGATACAAAGGAAAAAATGAAATCATACTTTCTTTCAAGGAACTTACATTCTACTATAGAGAAACAAGATGTATCCATAATTAGTATAACATATGTACAAAGCAGGTACTTCATTGGAAAACCTTCAGCAATTGGGAAACTTAAAATCTGGCAATGTTTTTTCTTCCCAGACTAAATTTACATGATTGCATGTGTATCTTGCCAAGTTGTATGTGTATGTGTGTATATATCTTGTCTAATTTGCCATGCCTGGTATATTGCCTTCTTTTTTTTTTGCCAACATTCTTTTGCTCAGGCTGCTCCCTTTTTATACATAAACAACTTTGCCCCATCTTTTAAAACTAGGCTTGTACAAGATTACTTTAGGAAATTTTCTATTTATACTCTAAGGGGATCAACTAACACATCTGTGAAGAAAACTTCCAAATTTGTATCTCTAGCCCTGACCTCTCTCCCAAGTTCCAAACTTATATCTACAATTATCTATATGACACCTCCATTATCAACTCAAATTCAACATATCCCAAACCAAGCTTATCATCTATTTCCCAAAACCAATTCCTTTTTTTTACTTTATTATGTCTGTCTTACTGTGTCATCATTCACTATATTTATGTTTGAAACTGATATTTTCAACTTTTCCTTCTCCCTCAATTTTCATATCCACTTAGTTACCAAGTTTTATAGGTTCTACCTCTGTCAGATCTCCTGTATGATGCCTCCTCACCCTTTACTCATTTTTATTGACATCATCCACCACCCTAATACAAATCCTTATTCTCATCTACCTAGAAGTTTTCAAAAATTTTCCAATTGGTCTTTTAGCCTTCAATCTCTCCTCCCTCTTATCCATTCTTCAAGTCTCTGAGGCTCTAAGCTTCCATCGCCATAGAAATGGCCATACCACTTCTCTGTTCAAAATTGTTGTGCGGTTTCCTGTTGCATACAGAATAAAGTTCTCTAAACATACCTCGTCTGAAGACTTTCCTTCTGGACACAGGAAAGTCTCTTTACCTTTCTGTGTTTTAAATGTTTACTTTGTCTTTATAAACAGTTTTAACCATAGGCCTTTGTTAGTCTGGCTCTACTTACTAGAAATACAGTTGGGAGGAATCAATTGAGGGGTAAGCAACATCCCAAAAGGAAAGAAATACATAAATCTAACACTAAGGTATTTTGTCAGCCTGCTGTTTCTGTTTGGGAGCTTGGAGCTAAAAAAGAGAGAAACTTAAATATCCTTTGATACTGCCACCCAGAACAGAGTTTATTTGGGGAAAACTATCTAGGTTCTTAATCAACTGTGAAGAGAGGGGGCATATAGGGATGGTTGAAGACTTGCCATCCCACAACCATCACATTTGTGTATGTAGAGAGAGTTCCTTTTGTAATGCTCCTCTCCTATATTCATCTAAACCTATATTACTGGAAAGAAGCAAGAAAAAAAGGAGGATAAAGAGGGGGATACTGAGAATCTGAGACGTTGGTGAAGAGGGAATACCTGGATCTAGGAGACAATTAGGACAAAAATGCTTGCAGCTGCCAGTTATACCCTTACTGTTTTTAAGCTTAAGAAGCTGGTGTTTATGGAAAATGAAGAATTAGGACTTGATAAAGTCTTTCAAATTAAATCAACACATTCTTTGATATCTGGTGACTTCAGTCAGCCAATCAATACACAATCATTTACTAACAACTTACTATGTACCTTGCACCACTCTAAGCTTCTGGGGATACAAAGGTAAAAGAAAAACAGGTCTTGCACTCAAGGAATTTACCTCCTAATGGGGAGACAACATGTACATACATATGTAGTACCTTTTTCAGATTGCCACGGAGATAGGGACTCTGGAGAAGGATTGCTATAGGTCAAGATGTAAATTTCCTCTGGTTTCTTTCCTCAACCCTCACAGTTAGACTAATTGACAAATTAGCTTTCTTATTCTGAGAGAAAGGAAAGGTGGAAACCATAGATCAATTTGTGCCATCTGGTCTTGAGCGTATTTGGGGGCAGGGGAGCCAATACATACATACTTAGGTTAGTGTGCAGACATATACAAGGCAGACACAAAGTAAACTTCTATAGGAAGGCACTTCAGTGTAAAGACACGCATGGAGGAAGATGGTGAAAAATATATTAGAAAATAGAGTTGAGAAGTAAGAAATTAAAAAGACCAAAGTCTTTCAGGCTAAACAGAAGAGTCAGACAAAAATATCACAAATGATTTGTTTGAGGAATGAATCAAAAGGCATTGGTCATGAAGAACACTAAATATCATTATAATAAACGTGACTGCTTATATTTTAACAGAAAGGAAATGGCTTGTTCCTGATGGGAAGTCATTCCTGCATCAGCTGTGGGTACAGTCATACTTGTGATGTGTTCAAGGGATCTCTGCTGTGGTTACACCCTTCAATTGTACAGATGACCATCTAGCTCTTGCTCATCCTTGAATCTTTTCCCTGTCTTTCTATAACTCTTTTACAGGGAGTCACTGAGATAAAGGGAATAAAAGATCTTATTGCATGTACTGTTGGCTGATTAAAATATTTTAATTGATCTATAAGCCTCAAAGGCCAACTCCAAATAATTTACCTTGCATGACTGCTTTCCCATCTTTAAACAATATTTATGAGAAAAATTTACTCTTGCGCTGGGGGCATTTTTACTAAGGGCATTAGAAGGGAACAGGTAGTTCCCTTCTAATAGTGATATTCTTTTTTTTTTCACAAGTGATATCCTACACTTCTATCATTACACGATTGAAAGATGGAGCAAATACAAGATCATCGTAGAGATAATAACTGACAAAATTCTGACCTATCTACAAAAGAAGAATTAGGTGATTAAATCAATTAATCAACCTGTCAATCAATAGGCATCTGTACAGTACTGTGGGAAGTGATCTGATTCTGGATACAGAGGATCTGGGTTCAAATTCTACCTTTGATATCACCCTTGTGACCTTGGATAAGTCATTTAAACTTCCTGGATCTTAGTTTCCTGAGAGATTCCTCTTATGTAAGCTATTACCTTGAAAGCCCACTGATATGGGACTCTCTTCTTTTTGCCCTCTGCCTTTGTGATGGGGGGTAAAGAGCTGGTGAAAGAGGGAAAAAGAAGAGCTTCACTCTCTTCAGCCTTCTTTAAGATTTCTTTGAGTTCTTTGAGTCTCATTGGATTCTGCAGTTGCCTTGAGTGTTTCTGGCTTTCAGACTTGAGAAGAGAGATGTCAACCCCAGCTCAGATTGCTGAAAGAAAAGGCTTTGTGAGGAAGTCAACATGGTAGGACCCTGAAGTTTCTAATATGTCTCTATCCCCAGTTTGCTATACCAGAGACTTTGGGGAACTTCCTCTTGGGTGAGATCTAGAATTCTCTCTCTCTGTCTCTCTCTGTCAGTTGAGGTGAATTACCTCACTTCTAATGGAAGAGTTCCTTTACTCTGTACTATTTGGTATATATTCCCTTACGTATACTTGCTCTGATTTTTGTTTTGCCTTTGAATTGGATGACTGGGTTTCTTCAGTGATTCATCTGTGTGTTCATTGTGGAGCTGGTATTTAGCGTGAAGGGAATCAAACTTTGGATTGAAAGATATTCTTCCCCCATTAATAAAAGTGATCAGAAGTTAGCCTGAACCTGAAAATCACATCCGTTAGACTAACTATATTTAAGGGAACGGTTAGATATAGTTCTAGCCTGGTACCCCTTCTCTCTGAGGAGAGCAGAGTGGCCAAACTTCTGGCCCTAATCTTCTCTTTCCCTTCCTGGAAGGAATTAAAGTCTGCCTTGGAGAAGGGTCAAGGGAAAAGAGACTAGTGATGTCTATTCTGCCTCCATTTGAGCCACGAAACAAGGACTCCGTGCTACATGTGGGCAACAGTCTTATGAACAAGTATTTCTAAAGAATGCTGTGTGTTTAGGACATTTGCAGCCACCACTTGCCTCTGTAACTCTCCTTTCCTTTGCTCTGCCTTCACTCAGAAAGGGTTAGACTGATGCTCAGCACCTTGAACTCCTCTCCAGGCAGGCAGGCAGGCACACAGTCCCTCCTTTCCAGCTCCATCCCTGTGTTCTTCCTACTTTATGTGTGGGCTGCACTGGATGGTCAGGCTGGGGGCCCCAATTGATGGCAGATAGTGCTTTTCTATCCTTCCCCCCTTCATCCTTGTCTTCCCTCATTCTTGCCACAAAATCAGCATGGGGTGTGTGTGTGTGTGTGTGTGTGTGTGTGTGTGTGTGTGTGTGTGTATATGTGTGTGTGGTTTATCACCTGTCTGGGGGGGCTTGAGGGACCCTGCTTCAATGGGGACAAGCAGATCCTACTTTTCTGGTAGTATAAAGCCTTGCAGGGATTCACCTTTAGGGATATTTGATGAGCTGGACAATTAGGTGGGCAGAATTTTGGACTTGGAGTCAGGAAAACTTGAGATCAAATCTGACTCTCGATACTTACTAGTTGTGATCTAGGCAAGTCAGTTAATCTCTCTTAATCTATGTTTCTGCATCTGTAAAATGGGCACAATATATATTCTACATCCCAGGGTTCTTGTGAGGATTAAATGAGATAATATATGTGAAATGTTTTTCAAACTTTTAAATGCTATATAAATATTAATCATCATTATTATTAGGAACCTTTATGCTTAATTTGGGAATTTCCTTTCCTCCTTCCTTTCCCCCATGCTCCCACTCATCTCCATGGGTCCCAGGTTGTAAGGACCAAAGACAGGCACTGCTTCCCCAGAAAGGGGGAACCACCTTATTCCCAACTTGCAACATGTCACCTTCAGGGAGGGAATAGACAGGTTGTATTCTTGTTCGGCTAGATTTACCACCCCCCAAAACTGAGGTGGTGTCTGTTTGGACCCCTGAAGATTTCAGGTTGCAGTGGGATTAGGCAGATTTTTTTTTTCCCTCCAGAGTGTGGAGATCATTGTAAGGCCTCATTCCCAGATGATAGATGGGATGTGTGCTTCAAAACCCAGGATAGACTTGTGGCACTCGAGAAGACCTATCCGTTGTACAAATCCGAGATATAATCCACTCCAGGATTTTTTTCTGACCAAGCTGCCATATCAGTTTCAGAGTATGAGGGGAGTAGGGTCTTTTCTAGTTAGCATGGAAAATTATATGTTTTAAAATTTCTGATAATGAGTAAAATTGTTTTTCATTAAACATTATTGTCTATGAGTATTTTGTTATGCTCTAATCCCAAGTCTAAATTCATTGGCTTGACCTGAGCAAAGCCTAGGTCAGAACATCCCCTACCCAATCATGGAATTTGGAAATGATTAAATCTCAAAAACACCCTTGCATATTTGCATAATTGGTGGATGGGATTTAAAAATGATACTTATTACTTGATAAACACCATGAAGATATACTTCTTCCATTTAGAATTACATGTTACTGTGAACTATTTATTTCAGCTAGGAGAATCGTTAAAACCAAGTCTAGGAACAAATTGAACTTGACCTTTGAATGGGACCTTTGAATAGCTGAATGGAAAATGTTAAACTAAGATTTAAAGAAATAATGAAGCAAGTTCAGTCACACTGCTCTCATTAAAAATAATAACATATTTTTAGTGAAAGTGGAAAGATATTAGGGTTAGGTTATTAAAATAAAATCAAACAAATATTTAAAATGTTATTTAATACTTTTAATTTCTATTTTGTATGTGTTTTATAATGCATATATCAGTACATATCATAAATATATGTTGGGGTGCAAAGTTGAAAATCTTTGGTTCATAGAGTTATACTACCAAAAGTTTGGAGACTACTTCTGTATAGCTATACACAAGGCAGGTCTTCTTTCTATCATTTTTCTTCTAGACTTAGTTGTGTCTTTGGTTTTGACATAGCAGATGCTTCCCAACACAACATGGTTGTGACTAATAATTCATGTCTTCACATTTTTTTTTCTTGGTAATTTACCAATTCCAGCAGAGAGCAAAGATACATCCTTTAATTTCCACCATTTGGAACCAACATCATCCATTGTTTCTGACCTGAATTTTGTTGACTCTGTTGCATTGTTGTAGTAATTATTTTTTTCAGCTCTGTTCTTGTCACTCTCTAACTCACAGATTTAGAGCTGGAAATAACCTCAGATATAATAAATCCAACCTCTGTAATTTTATAGATGAGGAAATTGAGGCCCAGAAGGGTTGTGACTTATCTGTGGTCACACGGGAAGTGAACAGCAGAACTAGAATCTGAATCAAGGCCCTCTTGACTCTGGGGCAGCTAGGTGGCACCACAGTGCACAGAGTGCTGGGCCTAGAATCAAGAAGACTGATCTTCCTGACTTCAAATCTGGCCTCAGATACTTAGTAGCTGTGTGACCCTGGACAAGTTACTTAACCCTATTTGCCTCAATTTTCTCATCTGTAAAATGAGCTAGAGAAGGAAATGACAAACCACCCTAATATCTTTGCTAAGAAAACACCAAATGGGGTCACGAAGAGTTGGACAAGGCTCAAGAAAACCCCAAATAGAGTTATGAAAAATTGGACATGGCTGCTCTTCATACAAATCCATATTTCTCTGAATTTTTTATCATCACATTCCATATGGTGGCAGTAGTAGCCTATTACATTCATATACCACATATTTATTGTCTGTCCTCCCACCCCAACAAATAATACCACTGTGAATATTTTCTATACAAATTGACCTTTTCTTGCTGTCAATAACCTTCTTGGGGATAAACCTAGTCAATGGTATCTCTGGCTGAAAGATAATGAATAATTTAGTAATTTTGATTTCTTTTTCCAGGATGGCTGAACCAATTTAACCTTCTGCTGGCAGTGAGTGTGTATATTCTTATGACCCCTCTAGCAGTGAGTTTCCCTATATTTTACTATTGCTACTGTTTTCCAGTTGTCAGCAGTTAGATCAAATTTATCTTAAGTTGTTTTTCAAGGCGCTATAAAATAATTTCATGTCTTTCTTCATCCTGGGGCTACTGCTCATAGGCTCTCTATGCAAAAACTACTATGGTATCTGATTATTCTCTGCTTTGCATAACCTAGTCTGGCAGATTGGCACTGCTTCAAGGATTACTTCTGTGGAAATAGAGTGATTGTGCCAAGGCCTCACTCTCAGTCCTATCATAACATTAAAGAAGCCACAAAGATGATATTCATGAAGTAACTGGAGAAGACGAAGGTGACATTTGCAGTCAGAAATTTTGCTGCCTTGTGGGAGGTTGAGCCACATTTTTTCTTTATAGATGTTCACTTTGGTCTGGAGTTTACATCATATTGGTGGTAAAATGTTTGTCATCTCCCACTGGAAATATTGTGATTCAGCTATGGTTATGTGCTTGGTTCTGCTCCCCCTTCCCACTTCGCATTTGTATAAACTTTTGTAGTTTGCCATGATGACTTTTATATCGTTAGGAAATGTCCTGTAGAGCACTGAACTTGGAATCAGGAAGGTTTGGGTTTGGGTTCTGCTTCAGATGGGATGTATGACCTTGGGCAAATCATCTAATCTTCTTAAGCCTCAGTTTTCTCATTTATGAAATAGGAATAATAATAACTGCACCTACTATGCAAAGTTGTTTTGAGCATTAAAAGGCACATTGTATATGTGACATATTATTATTATTGTAGTTTTTCAAAGCTTTCATGCACTATTTTCCTTTCCTCCTTACCTTTTTTCTTGGGCTTATCCATTCAGTAGTTGATTAAGTCCCTATTATGTCCAAAGTACTTCCTATGTCATCTGTTCTTATTAAAAGGTGGTGGGGTGGGGAGGGGAGAATGACAACACTACCACAGGCATATGAGTACTTTAATGAACACAGTTTTCCTCCTAGTATTTCTTTACTCTTTTATTGCTTCAGATCCCCCCTCCATTCCTCTGAGTGACAGCAGAACATTGGTAATTCACTACAGGTAGCCTTTCCTATTAGAGGAGAGAAGGCATATCCATCCTGTAGTCACTACCGGCTAAAGACAAGAGGATGCAGGTGTGAGTCACTGGCAGTGTTGGTGCCATGGTGCTGATGCTAGGCACCACACCAGTGCCAGTGGCATGCTGCCGAGCCACCAGTATGCATCACGTCAAGGCCAATGTCATGAACTTAAATAAAAGCAGGCATCCCAAACACCAGTGCGGATGGCAGTCTGCTTCCTCATTCTCTTCTGGCTCACAATCGGTCTAGAACATTGCAACCTCTCCTATTTCCCCATCGTATATTATTCTGTATTATAGTTGTGTACCTGTCCTCTCCCATGCTAGATTGTAAGCTCCTTACTGGCAAAGATGGGCTATGATATTTATTTTTCTGTCCCCCATCCCTAGCACAGTAGTTCTATACAGAAGGACTTCTTAATGAAAGTTTATAAATAAGCACAATGATAGCTGATTTTTATACAGCATTTTAATTTTCAAAAGGCTTTCACTATATATTATCTCACTTGATTTGACTTAGGCACTGAAGACATAAAAACTAAAATAAAATGATCCCTGTCCTCAGGGAGCTTACCTTGACCCTCACAGCAAACCTATGAGTTATACTATAGGAATATAGCTATGTGACCCTGAGCATTTCACTCAACCCTGTTTGCCTCAGTTTCCTCACTGTAAAATAAGCTGAAGAAGAAAATGGCAAATCACTCCAGTATTTTTGCCAAGAAAACCCCAAACGGGATCACAAAGAGTTGGACGTGACTGAAATGATTGAACAACAAATAGGAATTAGTATGAGAGCAGATGGGGCATGCTGTAGACAGAGAGCCTGGGTCAGCCAGGAAGACTTGAGTTCAAATTTAACCTCAGACACCTGCTAGCTACATGACCTTGGGCAAGTCACTTAATCTGTATGCCTTTGTATCTTCAACTGTAAAATGGGAATAATAATAGCACCTACCTCCTCTGTCCCAGGACAGAGCCTTGAGGGACACCTATGGTAAGAGAGTGTAATCTGGAGGAGGATCTAGCAGAGTGGCCAAGGTTGTTGTCAGGATAAAATAAGATAATATTTATGGAGTGCTATATAAATAGTTATCACCATCATTATTATTGTTATCCTTATTTTAAAATTGAGGAAAATGTGCTTCAGAGAGATTAAATGATTTTTTCATGGTTACAGTAATTGTGACCTAGTAAGTGCAGGAAATGTAATTTGCGTCTAGATCTTTCTGGATTTAAAATCCAGAATCCTTCCCACTAAATCATATTGTATCCTAATTGAATTAAATTGGTGAAATTATTATGATATCATATACAACAGAGGCCAACCAAGTGAGCACTGGAGAAATCTGTGTTGAAGGTAACATAATCTCGAACACTCTAAGGGTATCATTTCAGAAGATGTTCGAAGGGAGGACAAGATTGTTGTTCATCCTTTGTTTTAAAGAGGACCAATAGCAACATGGGATGAGGTCTTTGCTTGCTTGTGAATTGGATTTAAGTGAAGTAGAGTGGCACAAAGTGGTCAGCCTCACTCTCTTCTGGAGTCATTGACGTGTAGTGGCCAGACAGCAGTCAGGACAATGGTGATGGCCCAGGATGCAGTGGATGATCTTGGTGTCCTCACTGTCTGACCGAGCTCTAGGCACTCCACAGGGCCTGCTTCATGGCCAGAGGAAATCTTTACGTGCTTGGGGTCGACATCCTCCTAACTCACTGACACGTTGGGAGGGGAAGGTACCACAGAAGTGAAAACATTTTTGGATAATTTCAATATGCTCAAAAGATAATTAAGACAGAAGTAACTATGCACTCATATAGGTCTCTTTGAGAAAATATGGACAAGACTCACATGGCATGAGAATGCGTGGATAGATTATGATCTGCACTGATGGAGGTACAGTGGTTAATAAGATCAGAGACCCATCGAATAATATCATTTTTAATTGTTTATCAGACAACGCCCCAGTTTAAGGGCTTTCTTGAGGATGTAATTATAGTCAGTCTATCACTTTGGCTTTTTTTAAAATGAAAATTGCAAGTTCTATTTACTATCTCTCCTAGAACTAAGATCTATATATTTATATTCTCTCACACACATGCTAATGTACACATATGTACACATATATGTTATTGTTGTTCAGTCATATTTCAGTCATGTCTAACCCTTCGTTTCTTGGCAGAAATACTAGAGTAGTTTGCCATTTCCTTCTCCAGCTCGTTTTACAGATGAGGAAACTGAGGCAAACAGGGTTAAGTGACTTGTCCAGGGTTCACGCAGCTACTAAATGTTTGAGGCAGGATTTGAACTCAGGAAGATGAATCTTCCTGACTCCAGGCCCAGCACTCTATCTACTGCACCACCTACCTGCTCCATACACACATACACACATGTATAAAATATACATATATATCACACACATATATGTACACAGTATTCACACAGGTAGATCCTTTGCCTGTATATACAGTTGTGTACACACAATTGCATATGCATGCACATATGTATGTAACTCACAGGTTTGTTTTGAAGAGCTAGGTAAGCTCCTTGAGAACAGGAATGATTTTACTTTAGTTTTTATCTTCAGTGCCTAGCTGAGGACTTTCATATGATAGGTATTTATTGTTCCCTAAATTGAATCAAGTGAATATAGGTAAAGCCCTTTGGAAATTAAAGTACTATGTAAAAATTACCTATCATTGTGCTTGTATGTAAACCTCTATTAAGAAGTGACTCTATAGCTACTGAGCAATTCATGGGGGATAGCAAAGATAAGGTAGATTTGAGAATCATCAGCACAGAGATGGCAATTAAATCCATGGGGGCTGATGAAATGACCAAGTGAAGTAGTATAGAGGGAGAAAAGAGGAGGTCCCAGGACAGAGCCTTGAGGGACACCTATGGTAAGAGGGTGTAATCTGGAGGAAGATCCAGCAGAGTGGCCAAATAGGTAGGAGGAAAATCAGGAGAAAGTGTGTGTGCCAAAAATCCACAGAGAAGAGAGTATCAAGGAGGAAAGAGTGACCAACAGTGTCAAAGGCTGCAGAGAGGCCAAGGAAAATGAGGACTGAGAAAAGGCCATTGGATTTAGCAAAGTTAGTAACTTTGGAGAGACTGCTTTTGGTAGAATGAGAAGGTTGGAAGCTAGATTGTAAGGGGCTAAGAAGAAAGGGAGGAGGGGGCGGAGCCAAGATGGCAGAGTGAAAGCAGTGACTTGCTTGAGCTCTCCCCCAAACCCCTCCAAATACTCATAAAAAATGGCTCTAAACAAATTCTGAAGCAGCAGAACCCACAAAAAGACAGAGTGAAACAAATTTCCAGCCCAAGACAACCTGGATGATTGATCAGAAAGGTGTATCGCGCCAGGCTGGGAGCGCAGCGCAGTGTGGGCACGCAGGCCGCAGCAAACCTGGAGCAGGCCTCAGAGGACCGAGTCACGGGCAGCTGTGGAGGTTTCCAGACTCCTCAATCCACGAGTGCCAAAGACAACTTAGAAGGTCAGTGGGAAAAGTCTGTTTCTGTCGGTGGTCAGAGAGGAAGGCGGGGTCTCAGCTCCATTCCCCAAGAGCCTGGTCCTGGGGGGGCAGCTGCTTCCTGAGCTTCCAGCCCACAGACTGAGGGGAATCCAGTGGCTGATCAGAGAGGGATTGCAGGGATCTCTTTGCCAGGGCTGAGGCAGGAATCTCTTGCTTTGCCCGTGTGTGGATCTGGGTCACAGTTCTGGGCGGCAGTGCTGGGGTGAGGAGGAGCACTGGCATGGTAGAGCTTGTAGTGGCTATAGAGAGAAACCCCTCCTCACAGTTACATAACAGAAAGGAGTACTTGTGGTCACAGGCCAGGAAAGGAGTAAACACCTCGCCCCTTATCATACCACCTTGGTAGAACTGAAAATTTACAGGCCCCTACAAATATCTCTGAAAACAGCTATGCAAACCCCTGAAGCTTGGGACAGTACACTCTCCACATTGGAAGCAGACTCTTACCTTAACAAAGAGTTTAAAACTCAAGTAATTGGCTGGGATCATGAGCAAGCAGTGCAAAAAGAGTCAGACTATATTATCTTACTTTGATGATAAAGAAGATCAAAATATACAGCCAGAAGAAGACAACAAAATCAAAGCTCCTACATCCAAAGCCACCAAGAAAAATATGAATCAGTCCCAGGCCTTGGAAGAGCTCAAAAGGGATTTTGAGAAGCAAGTAAGGGAAGTAGAGGAAAAACTGGAAGAGAAATGAGAGTGATGCAAGAAAATCATGAAAAACAAGTCAACAGCTTGCTAAAGGAGACCCAAAAAAATACTGAAGAAAATAACACCTTAAAAAACAGCCTAACCCAAATGGCAAAAGAGGTCCAAAAAGCCAATGAGGAGAAAAATGCCCTAAAAAGAAAAATTGGCCAAATGGAAAAGGAAGTCCAAAAGATTACTGAAGAAAATACTTCCTTAAAAATTAGAATAGAGCAATTGGAAGATAGTGACTTTATGAGAAATCAAGACACTGTAAAACAAATCCAAAAGAATGAAAAATTAGAAAACAATGTGAAATATCTCATTGGAAAAACAACTGACCTGGAAAATAGATCCAGGAGAGAGAATTTAAAAATTATTGGACTATCTGAAAGCCATGATCAAAAAAAGAGCCTAGACATCATCTTTCAAGAAATTATCAAGGAAAACTGCCCTGATATTTAGAACCAGAGGGCAAAATAGAAATTGAAAGAATCCACAGATCTCCTCCTGAAAGAGATCCCCAAAGGAAAACTCCTAGGAATATTGTAGCCAAATTCCAGAGTTCCCAGGTCAAGGAGAAAATATTACAAGCTGCCAGAAGGAAACAATTCAAGTACTGTGGAAACACAATCAGGATAACACAAGATTTAGCAGCTTCTACATTAAAGGACCGCAGGGCATGGAATATAATATTCCGGAGGGCAAAGGAGATAGGATTACAACCAAGAATCACCTACCCAGCAAAACTGAGTATAATCCTTCAGGGGAAAAAATGGTCATTCAGTGAAATAGAGGACTTTCAAGCATTCCTGATGAAAAGACCAGAGCTAAACAGAAAATTTGACTTTCAAATACAGGACTCCAGTGGAACATGAAGAGGTAAACAGGAAAGAGAAATCATAAGAGACTTATTAAGATTGAACTGTTTACATTCCTGCATGGAAAGATGATATTTGTAACTCATGAGAACTTTGTCAGTATTAGGGTAGTTGAAGGAAAAAAAATGTATGTATGTATATGTAGATAGATAGATAGAGGGCACAGGGTGAGTTGAAGATTAAGGGGTCATATCTGGAGAATAAAATTAAGGGATGAGAGAGGATTATACTCAGAGAAGAAGAAAGGGAGAGGTAGAATGGGGTAAATTATCTCACAAAAAAAAACAGAAAAGAAAAGTCTCTCACAGTGGAGGGGAAACAGGGGAAGGTGAGAGGGAATGAGTGAATCTTATTCTCATAGGATTTGGCTTAAGGAGAGAATAACATACACATTCAATTGGGTATGGAAATCTGTCTTACCCTACAGGAAAATAGGGGGAGAAGGGGACAAGAGAGCAGGGGGTGATAGAGAGGAGGGCAGATTGGGAAAGAGGGTAATCAGAAGCAAATACTTCTGAGGATGGACAGGGTCAAAAGAAAGAATAGAATAAATGGGAGGGCAGGATAGGATTAAGGGAAATAGAGTTAGTTTTTCACAACATGTCTACTAAGGAAGTGCTTTGCATAACTGCACATGTACAACCTATATTGAGTTGCTTGCCTTTTCAATGAGGGTGGGTGGGGAGGGAGGAAGCGAGAAAATTTGGAACTCAAAGTTTTAAAAACACATGTTTTAAAAAAAATATTTTCACATGCAACTAGGAAATAAGAAATACAGGAAATGGGGTAAGAAGTCTATCCTGCTCTACAGGAAAATAGAAGGGGAAGGGATAAGAGAAGGGAGGGGGAGAGATAGAAGAGAAGGCAGACCAGGGGAAGGGTATTCAGAATGCATGCCATCTTGGGGTGGGGGAGGGGTGAGAAATTTGGAACTCAAAAACTTGTGGAAGTGAATATTGAAAACTAAAAATAAATAAATTTAAAAAAAAGAAGAAAAGGAGGAAAGAGAAAGTGGAGGCACCCATGGTAGATGGCCTTTTTGAGGAGTTTAGCTACAAAGGGCAGAAGAGATAAAGGATGATAGCAGGGATGGAAGGATCAAGGCAGGTTTTTTTTTTTCAGAATAAGGAAGACACAGGCATGTTTGTAGACAGTAAAAAAAAAATGAGCTGGTATATAGGGAGAGTTTGAAAATAAGTGAAAGAATGGGGAGGACAGAAAGTGAAATCCATTGGAGGAGATGGGATGGAATGGGATCACACTTCTGACTTATCAGATTTTTTGCTCTTTAAATTTTTTTAAGCCCTCTTCACTTTTTTTTTTAAAGGAAATCTTCATTCTCCTTGACAATCTAGAGGATGGAGAGATATTTCTTTGGCCCGTTTTCTTCTCTTTCTCTAAGGATACCACCATGCCCTCTGAGTAGAAATAGAAGTTGCTTGGTCATGACAGGAAGAAGTGTTGCACATTTTATGTAGGCCCTTGCAAAATTATCCCTGTTCTGTATACTTTTTTGGAAGTAAGAACCTCCATCATTTGTCATTTTTGCTAGCATCTCTGAAAACCAGTTCTTCTGGAGACTTTGCCCGAGTTTTTATAGATAGTTAGTGGAGGAGGTAGGCTTAGAACCAGTTCCAGACTCGTAGTATTCTTTCCACCAAAGAATGCAGCCTCTCTTTTCTGGATAGATGAGCAATTTTTACTCAAGAAAGAGTTTTTTTGTACAATGTTAAGGCAGGTATTGTTCACACTAATATTTCCCCATTGCGAATTTCTGCTGAATATTTCTTTTGATTATACCAAATTTAATAGGCAAACCCTAAGCGTGAGTTTGCCTTTTTCTCTTTAGTGACTTGGGTAAGACAATGCTCCCCAATAGCCACTAGATGGCAGCATAAACAGCTGTAAAAACAATTCTTTGTAAACGTGATATTACAGCTTTCCTATCCATTTTCTTTATTTTTTCTTTTAAAAATAAAAATAATCTTATTAATATTTTCTGAACTTTACTGACTTTGCATAATGAAGAACTCATATTTTGGAAAAACGGTCATCACAAGATGAAAAATTGATGCAATGCAGTGTTTCCTAATTTGGACATGAGCTGTCTGCCTCCTACCCACTCCAGTGGTAATATTTACACCTTGCAGCAGATTTATGTAACAAGAATCCTTTAAGGTTTATCCCTGAGGAAATTTACCCCTACCACTTTATTGAACAAAGTCTTCCTAATGACTACATTGCCTAGCATATTATGACTCACCTGCTTAGCATATTATAAACCCTTTATGGACTTAGTCACTGTCTCTCCACTGCTTACAATCATCTGTGAAGCTGTTTTCTTTAGCACCTCTCTCAGTGATTAATGAGAGACTCTCCTTTTCCTGTTTCCCTTGAGAATGGGTCATCCCTTTATGTAATGACTTAGTCCCTTGTACCTCTATATTTCCATTTTGACAGCATTTCCTGTTACTTCATAGCTTCTCTAATGATATATATTCAGTGTCTTTAGTTTGTAGGCAATGAAATTCATTTGTATCTACTGCTGGCTTCCTCCCTTTCTCTGCAACATCTCCTTTTCTTTCTTCCAGCTCCTCCTCTGGACCCTCACTCTGTACTCCTATTACACCTGGCTATTTCGTTTCCTAATATTTCATTTCCCTCTACCCTGCTTTCAGACAACATGATCTAGGCATAATTGGTGTCTGAGAAGAGTTGGCTTCCGAATTCCTGCTGGCTTTCTTGTTTGATAGATTCTAGGAGGATTTAAGCAAGAGGGTATGTGTGGTACCCTGCAAATTACTGTTTACTCTAGCATAACCATGATCATGCCCTCCTTTTTTATTGCCTAATGTTAGCAGCAGTATTAATGGGAAGGAGCAGCTTATACGCATGCAAATTGCAGGCTCTATCTGTGTAACCTCTGGTAAATCACTTCATTTCTCTGCATCTCAGTTTCCTCATCTGTAAAATGTTGGTCTTGCACTAGAAGGCTATAGGACTTCGCCACGTAAAATTACTGTAGTATGTTGGTCAAAAGCTATTATTCCTCAACAGATGAAGTTGCTGATCTGATCTGATCACTGTCATCAATGAGAGAGGGGAGTCCAGAAGACCTGGTTGGAATGTTGCCTCTGATGCCTACATACCAACTGTGAAACTCCACTGGGCAAAGTCATATAGCCTCTCTGACCATCAGTTTCCTCATCTGAAAAATGGAGATAGTAATAGCACCTACTCACAGGGTTATGGGGGTCAAATGAAATAATCTATAAGATTTTGCATTTTAGCACTATGTGAATTTAGTTATTACTATGATTATAAATCAAAATTGCTTAATCATGGACTGACTGTATATAATATACAGGAGGTCAGTGCAGTGGAAATTTTTTAAGGAAGCTTTATCTTCCAATCTATTAAAAAATTGTTAAACTTTCTCTAAACTGATGGAGAGTCTTATTCTTTACTTTATCCTTATCCTATCTCCCCATCCCTGAAATGTTTTCTCTAAATTTTAGACCTTTGCAATATATGCTGAAGGATATCTCAGCTGACCTTAATGGCTTGTCATGCATTCTTTTTTTGCACAAAGACATTGAATCTTTGAGAGTGCTCATCAGAGAAAAAACGAAGATAAATGTTAGTCATTTTGAAGACCTCTTGACTCTCTGTCTTTTCTCTCTCTACTCTCTGTCTTTTCTCTCTCTATTGCTGTCCCTCTCCTCTTTTTATCTCTCCCCTTTCTCTGTCTGCCTGCCTCTCTTCTCTCTGTTTTTGTCTCTGTCTGTGTCTGTCTCTCCCCTCTCTATCTTTGTCTGGGTCATTGTCTCTCTGTCACTATCTTGCTGTCTCTGACTGTCTCTGTCTCTCTTTGTCTGTCTCTTTCTCCATCTCCATCTTTCTGTCTGTCTGTCTGTCTCTCTCCCAGAGGAGCCAAAATAAATTAACTATAGTGATCACTATTGAAAGGAGACCAGGGACCAAGGAACTGAAAACACACATCTCTGAATCCTTTTGGTATCTATTTGTAAAGATGTATGTCTATGCAAAGATGGGATTTTATTTGCATCTGTGTGCATGTGTGTGCACACCTAGGCTTCCCTTCCACGATGGTGTACTTGTGGAAAATCATCCTCTGGGAACAAGCACATGGATTAAGCAATCACCATGTGAGTTCTCTTACTGGCTGCATTGCCTCATTTCTGCCTTATGTAACCGATGTTTGCTGTTTGCCTGCTGCCTGATTGGCTCAGGAGGCTGAACTGAAAAACTGCTGTACAATCCACGTGAGAACTAAAACTCAGCTTGGTTATTCTGTCTTATTTTTTTATTCGTTCTGAGCTAAGATACTAAACCAAGCACTGATAATGGAATAGGGGGACTTTTTCTTGCTCGGGGTAGTGAAAGGTCATTTTGCTGAAACAACCCAGACTTTGTGGGGCTCCTGAATGGAGGGAAGCAGGAGAGAATAGGAGAGAGATTTGAGTATTTGGGAAGAAGATTGATGTCCCAGGGAAGGTAGCTATAAATCTTTTGGGTTTACAGTTTTCAACAATAAAGGAAGATTTCTGGGTTGAATGGTTTGGTTTTTACTTCCTGTAATTTAAATCTAAATACTTAAGAAAACTTGGCCGTATTTTGTGAAGTTATATGCATATATTTTACTAGGAGTTTGCACAAGGTATAGAAGGACAAGGCCTGAATGATACAGGGTTTCCCACCTGCCCCATAGCTAAAAGGAGAAGAAGGAAGGTCTTTTTAATTGGAAACATTTTAGTTCTGTATTTCTCAATCTATCATAGGATTATGCTACTAGAGGGAGCTTAGAGAGAGCTTTGATTTTACCAAAGGGGAAACTGAACCCCATAGAGATCCAGGGTCACACAGGTAGTAAGTGATAGAGTCTGGGGAAAGTGATAGAATCGGTATGTGAACTCGAGTCCTTCAGCTTCCAATTCAGAGATCTCTTTTCTCTGTCTCCCCTTCCTTCTTCACATGTTAAGAGTTGATTGTTTAAAATATTTCAATTTTTTTCCCTTTGGCTTTCTCATCCCTTTGCATTTGCTTTATTTACACTTCTGTTTATAAAAGGTCAAGGAATCCTGTTGTGGAATCCTCTCCATGACCTAGAACTGAGTGTTGATTGTATGTTCCTTGGGAGCAAGCAGTTCTCACTGGATGCTAAGGGATGACCTGCATGAGACTGACGGCATGTGAGGTCTCCGCAGTATCCCATCATTTTGCTTTTAATAGCTAAAATTCTGTTTGAGCATTCAGCTAGCCAGTCTTTACTACACCACGACTCCTCTAGAGGGCACGCTTTCATAGAAAATTGGGCCAGTCCAGGCTTCTGCTTTCATTTGCAAAGAGGCTCTGTTGGGAGACATTTTTAGACTGAAACCAGTGCTTCCAACTTTGAGGTTGTTATTAAATTCTTTGCTGTTGCTTCCTTATGCAATCTTGTCTACAGGGGCAAAAGAGACAGAATTACAGCTGTCGGCAACTGTTGTGTTTCTCCCTCTTTCTCTCTCCTCCCTTTTTTAAAGAGTTGCTATACATCAGTCTACCAAAGCCCTGAGGTTTCCAAGAAAAACCACAAAGGGTAAGATTATATCCAGGAGCAAAGATCAGACATCTCTTTTCTGAAATTAGCAGTGGCCTTGGGTCACTTATTCTCAGGATGCTACACCAACCCTTTCCCACTGAGTCATGCTCTTCTCTTGGTTGCAAAGAGATACAAGTCTACAATTACGTAATAGCAAAGCAGATCGAGAGAGCTTTGCAAGGATGTTTCTTCCTGAGGAAGGAGGCCTCAGAGCTGCTTTTGTGACACAGTACCATGCATGAGGGCAGTGTGGATAGAGAGCTGACCTCAGATTCAGGAAATACTGTTTGTGTGTCCCTGGGCAATACTCTTAATCTCTCAGTACCTTAAATCGGTCTCTAAGACTATAAATTGAACTGCAGGTGTTGATCTGGGACATAGGCACTGGGAGAGGGAGTTTTTTTTCCCTAGAGCGCCCTGTGACAGTGAAATCATAGATCCTATACAAAAGCAAAGAAAAAACCCTCCAAAACAAGAGATGCCTAAGAAAAAAGAAATTGTTGAAAGTTGTTAGAAACGCAGTCACAACCACAGCAATGACAATAATAATAGCTCATGTTTACATGAATACTTTTCTAGTTTTCAATGCAATGTCCTTCCAAGAAGGCTGGATAGGCTGTATAATCATCTCCATTTCACAGATGAGGAAACAGATGTTCCAAGATATTAAGTGGCTTGAATCAACCATCGACAAGCATTTCTTAAAGACCTGCAATGTGCCAGTCACTGTTCAAGTCCCTGGGAAAACAAACACAAAAATGAGATGATCCCTTCTTTCAAGTAGCTTATTAGAATGCAAATATTCACGTGTAAGTAAATACGGAATGTATGCATGTCATAGTGTGCTCTCAACTTTAGGACCTTGAGACTGGACTGCAACTGGTCCTGGCTTTGTCATTTACTACTTGACTCTGGACAAAGTACTCTACCTCCCAGGGATTCGTTTTCTCATATGTAAAATGGGGATGTTGGATTAGATCAATCAATTAATTAAAAAGCTTTCATTAAGCACCTGTGCTAGTTGCTCAATGATCCCTTTTCTGCTACACTCTCTAATTCTATTCTTCATGGAACTTCTGGAATTAGTCACTACTTTCATTCCTAGATCCCCTTACCTCTAAGTAAGGTCTTATTTTTAAAAGGAAAGAATGGGCGAATGAATGAATGAAAAAATATTTAAGTACTTACTATATGCCAAGTACAGTGTTAAACTCTGAGGATATGGATACAAAAACAAAGACAGTTCCTGTCCTCAGGAATCTTATATGTTATTGGAGGAAGACAATGTACATAGGGGAATGGTGGCCAAGGAGAGCCACTTTGGTTTGGAAAGTAATAGGGATGAGACGTGGGGCCATGGGGAATAGAATGGCATACTCTTTCCAGGAGCAACTACAGATAAGATCATGTTTCTAGAACTGGAAGGGGTAGATGGGTGAGATGGAAGGAGGATACCTTTTGTGACAAACTAAAACATTCCTGAAGTTGTGGGCTGGGAGAGGCAGTCACCAATCAGAGGGCAGGGAAGGGCAGGCAGAAGTTCCAGAGTTGAAAGGGTTAAAACCTTTAAGGCATGGTTTTTAGTCTATTTCTCTTGGAATTTTGAATATTGATAGCAGGAGTACCAGAGCTGATCATTCCAAGTCCACGGTATGAGAGACCCTTTAGTGCAGACATTGATCATGTTTTCATCTGGCCATGTCATGTGTCAGGATGAGATAGGGAGGGGTGTAGGGCAAATAGGTGGTATGGTGCTGTATTTCTGAAGGAATTCTTTATCTTCTACCAGGACCTTGCTACTGTCCAGTTGCGGGGAAAGAAGGCCAAGGAGGGAAAGGACTTGTAGCTGGAGGGATTTGGGACAAATAGTCTAACTCCTCTCCCATTGGCACACGTGTCCTGCCCAAATATTGTCAGTATTTCTTTTTACTTTTGCAGTCTAAGTTAGTTTATTATTTGGGAGACACTAAACCATTTTGTGCACATTCTAAATATTCATTCCCATGAAATACATAGTCTGCTTAGTAGCACAGTGGATAGAGTGCTAGACTTTTAGTTAAGAAGACCTGGGTTCAAATTTTGATTTTAGGCACTTAATAGTTCTGTGATCCTGGTCAAGTCACTTAAGCTCTGTGTACCTCAGTGTTTTCTCATCTGAAAAATGGGAATATAACAATAGCACCTGTCTCCCAGGGTTGTTGTGAGAACAAACTGAGATAATATAGATGAAGTGTTTTGCCAACTTTAAGGCACTATATAAACATGAGCTATTGTGAAAAGGTGCATGATTAAGGCAGAGCAAGGGCATTTGGGGTGAATGGAGAACAGAAAGGAAAGATGACTGTCCCATTTTTCATGGTAGTACATAATTTCCTCTGAGCACTAATCTCAATTTTTTTAAAGTGCTATGAGAACAGAAGGGAATGGAGAAGGTCAGGGCAAAGTGAGAATGAAAGTACTCTGTCCCCATTTTGTTCTAAACCTAATGGGTTTGCAAGAGCAAGCCAGAGTAAGAGACTGAACTAGCATTTCTTAGGACTTGGCTATTTTTAGGATCTGGAGCAATGCTGGGGAAGAAGCAAGAGAAGAAACATGCAACATTTATGTAACAGGTTTTTCGAGGATCTTGAAAGGGAAGTTTTATATTTTATGAAATTGTTAACTAGCACTGTAAGATTAAAATAGAAGTAAGAGCATTTTGCAGATTTGGTAAGTTTTTGTGTCTAAAGAAGCATAGAATCACAGAAAGGGATCTTCAAGATTGTCTTATCAAAGTCTATCATTGTATAGATGAAGGCAGCTGAGTGGTGTAGGGGTAGACCACTGGGCCTGGAGTCAGGAGGCCCTGAGTTTAAATCTGACCTCAGACATTTATTAACTGTGTGACCTCAGGCAAGTCGTTTAGCCTTATTTGCCTCAGTTTCTTCATCTCTAAAATGAGCTGGAGAAGGAAAAGGCAAACCACTCCAGTATCTTTGCCAAGAAAACCTCAAATGGACTTACAAAGAATTGGACATTACTGAAATAACTCAACAACAGCAACATTATATAGATGAGGACAGTGAGGGGCTGTGATTTGGTAAAGTCAGTTGATAAGTCAATAAGCATCTATTAAGCAACTACTACATGTCAAGCACTGTGCTAAGTAACACACACTGGTTCAGTGGCAGAGCGGAGATTAGAACTGTAGTTGCCTGGCTTCCAGACTGTTGCTTTTTGCATTATTTGAGATTGGGAAGCTATACACAGGCTGAGTTAATCTATTGAAATTGACTATGACTATTGGATCCCTAGTTTATTTTCAAAGCCCTCCCAATTATTTCCTTCATTACAGAACTCTGTTTCTAATGCCCTGTTACATTCAATTTAGTAAATGTTGAAGCTGGAATGAGAATCAAGGTCTTCCAAGTCCTGAGGCATTTTTGTTTCTATTATGCTACTCTAGCATCCAAGCCATATGATTGATCCTTATAAACTTGCCAGAATTTCTGCATCCAAGCTACTGTCGTCCCCTACAAAACAATAACCCTGAGAGGTCTTATGCTTGTTGCAACAGTGTTGTCATTGCTCAACACCTTTTTTGAACTCCTCTTCAACCCATCAATAAACACTTACTAAACAACTACCTTGTGCCAGCCACCGTACTAAACTCTGAGGATCCAAAAAGAGGCAAAAGACAGTCGCTGACCTCAAGGAGCTCACAATCTAATCTTAATTTAATTTCCTAAGCCTATTCTCTCATTTGTTTTAAATTAAATTTTAGTTTATTTTTTCAATTAGCAAACATTTTCTCTCTCATATATGTATATGTATACAATCAGGCTCCATGGAGGGTGCTATGTTCTATGGAGAGAGAACTGGACCCAGTCAGAGTCTCTTTGGCTTTCTGTTAGCTGTATATTTCTGGGCAAGTTACTTAAACTCTCTGGGTCTTAATTTCTTTAGCTGTAAAATGAAAGAGTTGTATCATGATTTTCAAGGTTCTTCCCAGCTCTAATTTTATATTCCTTAAGCCTTTTATTTAGCAGGTTAACAATGCTCTGTCTCACTGAACTATTAATTTCCTATGATTTCCAACTTCCCCCTCTCCCCCTTTTATTCTTTCAGTGCTTCTCTTAAAAGGTGGAACCCAGAACAAAGTGGTTCTTTGGATGAGACCTGAACAATGCAGTTTGAAATGGGATCAATGTTGTTTTTAATCTGTGCCCATCTACAATGTTTCAATATTCCATATACACAGATCTGTGGATCTGTGATTTCATCATTGTGGACCCTTTGCGACTCCATGACCCCATCATGGATGACAGCCCCTCTGTGACTTAGTAGTTGGTCTTTGAATGTTGTCATGACTAAAAAATTTGGTCTAGCTTCTCCACCTTAGCTAGGCGGTCCTTGATTGACAGGCATGCTATTATCAAAGCTGGGATTGAAGCCTTTTAAGTAATACTAGCTAGCATTATCTAGCATTTTAAGGTTTGTAAAGTGCTTTACAAATATCTCATCTTATTCTTCCAACAACCATGGGAAGTAGGTGCTATTATTATTTCTGTTCTATAGATGAAGAAATTGAGGCAGACAGGTGTTAAGTGATTTGCCCAGAGTCACACAGCTAGTAAAGGTCTGAGCTGGGATTAGTACTCAGGTCTTCTTGACTCTGGGTCCCTTACTCTATCAACTGCAACACCTAGCTACAACTGCTTCACAGGACTTAATTTTGCTGGTCCTAACCTTCGAGAAACCCAGAGTTATTTCTCTACCTTGATGAGGCATCAGAAGAGGGTGTTAATGGAGGTTATGTGAATATCAGGATGCTTCTAGTACTTCTCTGCTTCTCTAATTAGAGATTGTGGCATATTGCCACAGTTGCAAGACTGAATGACTAGACTAGTAGTGTTCTTGAAAGAAATGTCCTCTTATAAATCCTTCATGTCTACCAGCGCGCAAGATAGATAAAACACTTATTAAGTGATTACTATGTGCAAATACTGGGCTAAGCACTGGAGATAAAAATACAAAGAGGTAAGATAGCCCCTGCCCTCAACTTGCATTTTAATGGCAGGAGACAAGACCTAAAGAAGGGTTGGAAGGGGGAATGGTTTGTACTATGGGCATCATGAGGAGAAGGCCAAAAAGTGGCTCACAGGCCTGGTTTTGTGGAAGATAAGGTAATGATGGTTCAACTATAAGAGCTAAGAGTCCCCAGGGTGGAATCCAAGGTTTCAGTAGGGGAGGGGAGGAGATGAATTTGATGGCTGAAGTGCAGGAAACATGGTGCAGAGATGGCTAGGAATTGGTGTGAGGGCCTTCCACTAAATCTCTTGATGTTACATAGATTATACCAGCTGTCCATCAGTGTCGTATACCATGTGTCTATCAATCATCCCTTTTTCTACCTACTTGATCTTGTCTGCTAGTAATGCAATCTATTTGTATTAGCTTTTTTTTTTTTGAGGGAGGGGAAGCAATCATAGAATAATAAATTGATATAAACATGTAATATAAACAATATAAACATTCCCCTATCAGATATGCAACTGACTTTTAAAAACCCATATGCATGACTTTACAATGATCTCTTTTTAGTTTCCTTTTCTTGCTTTCAACTTATACTTCCAACTTCTTGATCTCACAATATCCTGGGTGTTGCAAAAAGAAAGTTAAAATTGCTAACCTATCCCAGTTCATATTGGATATAAAGTAATTCTAGGGAGATGAGGACTGCCTAGTGCCATTGAAATGAATTGTTCGAAAAGTAGACCAAAAGTTGTCAAAAGGGGCCGCCACCCTGAGTGAATTGAGGTTCTATTTGTTCATGAATATGAGTATGGAGACATACAAAATGCAACCATGCCCTAAATATTCATTTGTGTTTCCAAATACATATTTGCTTATATAACCTAGGTGATGCCATTGGAAAAAATGTGCTTGCAGACTTAATTAGGAAGCTTAAGCATATGTGATAGAGTTACTTAAACTGATTTTAGCCTGTATAATCACCCAGTTCCAGGCCTTGCAATTCTTTATGGATATAAGAGGAAGAATTTGCTGACTAAGATAAAAGGTGGGGGTGCAGAAAGATTGAGATTAATGGTAAAGAAAAACACAGTGCCCAAGTCTTCAGAGACTGAAGATGAGCTTGAGAACTTTGAATTCCTTTGTGTGCGAGAGGTACTAGAGAAAGTAAAAAACAAATGAATACATTAGAGGAGAGTAGAGATAAAACTCAAATATAAAGTGTCCTTTCCCCCCATTAAGCTCAGCAAAGCACCATGCAAAAGAGGGTGCTTGATAAAGGCTTCTTCCCTCCCCCACCTAATTCCATGAGCTAGAGGTGTGTAGTCCCTATATGGCAGATACAAGACATTTTTCTTTACGTCCCTTTAAGTAAGTTTGTCTTCCTGGGATGGATGAAAAATTAAACTAGAATGGAGACTTTACTGGCAGCCTTTTATCTCTTCTTCCTTTCATCTAGAAGATGTTTCTTCAGATGTTGATATGGATTTGAGCACTAAGTGTTTTATGCATCATGCTAATTTATAGTGAAAACCAGTTCAAAAGACAGGAATGTGTAATAGAAAGGGAAGGAGGTACCTCTTCTCCCTTTAGGCTATCTCAGACAAGTTTGCAATATTTTGCCCACATTTTTCCTATGACACAATCATATCCCTTGTCTAAATGTAATAGAAAGGCAATTGAATAACTTAGGTGATGGGAGGGGGATTTGAGCAGAGGGTCAGGTGGTATCAAAAATACATTTTTCAACTAACTGGTTTACCTGTCACAAATCTCTTCCCATTCCACCCTGCCCCACCTCCCCTACCTTTCCAGTTTTCTTACACCTCACCCATCATCACATACTGATTCATTGACACTGGCCTCCTTGCTTTTCCTTGGACAAGACATTCCATCTCCTGACCCTGGGCATTTTCATTGGCTGTATCCCATGCCAGGCACTGTGCTAAGCCACAGGTATATAAAGAGAATTAAAAGATGATCCTTGTGTTCAAGGAGTTTATAGTGTAATGGAGAAGACAACACATAAAAAAACTATGTAAGAAAAAGGATTATTTAGAGATGGTTAATAGAGGGAAGGCACTAGTATTAAGAAGCATCAGAAAAGGCTTCTTGCAAAAAGTGAGACTTGAAAACCAGGGAATCTAGTAAGTGGAGTCGATAGGGAGAAAGTTCCATGGCCAGTAAAACACCTAGTGTTGGAAGATGGAGCATATAATGCAAGGAACAGTAAGGAGGCCTGTGTCATTGGATCAAAGAAGGGTATAAAAAGTAATGAGACTAGAAAAGTAGGAAGGGTTCAGGTTATGGAGGACTTTGAATGCTAAACAAAAGGTTTCATATTTGATCCTGGAAGCAAGAGGAAACCACTGGAGTTGACTGAGTTGGAGGTAGGGGATGCTAGGTTCAAACTTATGCTTTTGGGAGATCACTTTGACAGCTGCATTGAGGGTGGATTGGAGTAGGGAGAGACTTAAGGCGGAGAGATCCACCAGCAGGTTTTTGCAATAGTCCAAGCATGAGGTGATGAGGGTTTGTCAGTATCAGAGGAGATAAGGGTGAGAATCAAGAGATATTGTAAAGATAGAAATAATAGAATTTGGCAACAGACTGGGTAGAGGAAAAAGAAGGTGAGAATGACCCCAAGTTTGTAAGCCTGAGAGACTGGGATGATAGCTACCTCCTTGACAGTAATAACAATGCGTCTGTTTCATAGTAAGTGTTTATTAAATGCTTGACAACTGATTGGTGGGAATCCAGAATTTGGTGGTAGTGGCTTCCTTTAGATACCTTAGTCTAAGAGAATCTTGGAACAGTGCTTATATATTGCAGATATTTTGAGCTCTTAATCCCGCCTTTTGTACAGCCTCATGTGCCAAATGCTTTGACTAAATTCTCCTGAGATAAAATACTAGCTCCAGGATAGATTCGAGGAGAAGCCAACTTTGAGCAGTATCAGAATGAGGTGGCATTGTGCCCACCAGTAGGAGACAGCTTTGCTTATTTAAAAAAAAGGAGCAAAAAAAAAAAACCTTCCAGAGCTCTTGGTTGACTATTTCATTAACTTGTTGTAGGGCAGGTGAATTCACTTGGGTTCTCCAGTCCTGTTGGGAAAGATGAGGGCCATTTATTTGAGGAGGAATCCCAGGGACTAGGGACAACTAGAATGGGGAATGCAGCTGACATTCCTGAAGGCAGTGCCGGTAGGTAGCCCATTCATGAAATGAGTCACCATGTCAGCTCAGACACAAGAATAAGTCCCAAGAAGTTAGCTGTAATTGGAGCAAGAATTTACATAAAACTGAAGGCAAGCATGCTTGTCTTCCGCCTTAATCTAAAAACTGTCCTTGGTGGGAGATTTTCTACCCTAAATAAAGCAGATGAAGTACCAGAGGGAGGAGAAGCATGACCCATAGTTGGTAGCTTTTTAAAATGGTTCTATTTCTCAAGGACAATTATCCTAAAAATAAAGCTACAGGTTCCGACTCAGGATAGATACATATTCAGATGTGCAATAACTTCTCCCCACCCACCATGTTACCTGGATATTTATAATTGAGAACAGCAGTAGAGGTCTTCCACATACCTGACATCCACCTAACATTTCCAAGTTGAAATTCTACCAGTGGGAACCTTTATGAATGTTCTCATTTGAAATCTCATGCCCTTTTCTTCTTTCTTTGGCAGCCTGAGCCTCAAAACAGCTGTGCTTTTGTTGAATATGAACTGTCCTAGTCACTTAGCTTTTGATAGATTCTATTCAAATTCATTCTTGCTGGGTAGGGTGGGAAGACAGAAAATACACATTGGCTGAGCTGGGCTGACAAATACAGTCTATGGCCAAGAGATACTAGATGACTTTCTTATTCTCAGAAAACCATTTCTTCAGGGGACATCTCATTGACCTTTGCCTAGACCTCTTTTCCCCGGGGTAGACTGTAGAGATGATATGGTTTTCTAATCTATGTGCGGGCAGCTATATAGCACAGTGTATAGAACACTGGGCTGTAAATCAGAAAGACTCATCTCCATGAGTTCAAATCTGGCCTTGGACACTTATTAGCTGTGTGACTCTGGGAAAGTCACTTAATCCTCTTTGCCTCAGTTTCCTCAACTGTAAAATGGGTTGGAGAAGGAAATGGCAAATCACTCCAGTATCTTTGTCAAGAAAACCCCAGGTCATGAAGAGTTGGATATGACTGAACAAGTTTCCCTTTCTACCTCAATCGATATAGACACAGAATTAATAGTAATGAATAAATCAATATAAAAAGGGGTAATAGCATTTTCATATATCACTACAACAGTATGTGAATAAGTCTTTAATCAACTGGAAAGGATTATAGGGCTTTGACCAAAGTGAGAGAACATAGGAAATGTCTAGTGATTGGCTATTATAGCAATATGGAATTCTCCTATTAGGAGAATCAGTTGTGTCCCTTGGGTCTAGATATAAAAACAACAAGAAGGTTGGGGATCATTTTATGGATCCTGGTGGGGGTAGAGACAAGGAGGGTTAGAAGGAGGGCTTTCTTCTGCCTACCCATCCATTTCCTCTAGCTACTTGACCAATAGGAGACTCTTTGTCCAGCTAGGAGCAGAGACACACACCTCAGGAAAACACAGATGTAGGAGAGATAGTCATCCTAGGGAAGGAGGCAGCTTCAGGTAATGTAATCTTACCTAAACAAAGAGAGTTATATGCTCATTTGGAAACATCCTCATGAAGTAAAGATTATATTTTTTCTTTCTTTTTAAAATTTTTAAAAATTATTTTATTTTTAGTATATGAAACTGCAAATGTATTATGTACAACTTGCTATTCCTTTTAAATATATAATAAAGTTATGTCAATTTCCTTTTTTGCTTTTTTTCTTTCCCCCTCTCCCCCCACTCCAGAGATGGCTATCATTAGACAGAAATATATCTATATATCTATATCTATATACATATACACATTTGTAAAATCATTATATATGTACTTCTATTTATTAGTTCTTTCTCTGGATGCAGATAGTACCTTCCTTTATAATTAATTGGATATTTACAATAGTCAAAATGGATTAGTTATGGAAAGTTGTTCATAAAACAATATTGCTGTTACTGTGTAAAATGTTCTCTTGGTTCTGCTCATTTTGATCTTCATTATTTCATACAAGTCTTTCCATGTTTTTCTAAGATCATCAAGCTCATCTTTTCTTATAGCACAGCAGTATTTCATCAAATCATATACCACAACTTGTTTAGCCATTCCCCAATTGATGGGAATCCCTGCAATTTCCAGTTCTTTGCCACCACAAAGAGAGCTACTATAAATATTTTAGAACACATAGATTCTTTTCCTTTTTCCCTAATCATGTTTGGAAATAGACCTAGTGGTATTGCTAGGTCAAAGAGTATAGGCAGTTTAATAACTTTTTGGGCATTGGTAAACATGTAGTAACATTCATATTTCTTTCCTCAATCTTGGAAGTCGTTTTTAAAATGCATTTTTTTTTTTGCCAAAGTGCATAGCTTTTCACTGTCTTATAACTTAGTATGACGTGTTTGATGAGCCACATTGGAAGACCAGGAAAGCCAAGCAGCAACCCTGTGAAAAGGGAATTTATTCCTGCTTACATGTCTGAAGAGCCAGTAAACAGGGCAGCTGTACTGTCTGCTTGACAGTTATTGAGATAGAGTTGGGTCGATTTAGACAAATTAAATACATAAATCATGAGTGATTGAGAGAATTTAGTGCTCTAAATGTTCAGCAGTAAATAAGGAACCTCTGAGTTTGCAGGTTTTACAGAAAAGTGACTGAAAGCTGGGATGAGAATGTAGTTGGGGTGTATCTCCTCTGTATTCGAGGGAAGTTGTTTCAAGATGAAGGAGACAGGAGATGGAGTCCAGACTATAAGTGCAGCAAGGAATGTCGAACAATGAGATGTCTGGTGCAAACACACACACACACACACACACACACACACACACACACATGAGTGTTTGGGTAAGCACCAAGTTGCCTTGAGGATTCTGAGTGGAAGGTCCCTCTTTATCTCTTCCCTACTAGGTGTGGATGACTATCCTCTTCCTCCTTGTCTTCTTTTCTCCCCCATTTCCTCCTGTTCCTTTTCCTTTTCTCTCCTTTTTCTTCATTCCCTTTCTTTTCCTTTCTCTCTCCTTTCCTTCTCTTTCCAAGTTCCCTTTTGCCTTACCAATCTTGCCCCCTATGCTATTCTATCACTGACCCTTTCTCCCTACCTTTCCTATCCTTATTCCAATTCCATTAGAATGCAAGCTTCTTGGGGACAGGGACTGTTTTCAGTTTTTCGTTGTTATCCCTAGTGCTTAACACAGTGCTTGCATGTAGTAAGATACTTATTAATTGATTTGAAGTCTTCAACTGATGAAATAGACTTTTCTTGCTCATTCTCATCTTGATCACTGTGAAACAAAAGAATGTAGAGGTTTATTATTATTTATTGCTGCATACTTGTGGCCCTAAGCTCTCTATTGATTTATTATTTCTTTGATTATTTTATAAGCATGTACTCCCTGACATTTTGATTGCGTGTAAAACCCTAAGCTTAACGCTACATTGTTAACTAAGTTACATACTGGCGCTTGAAGAGAAATTAAATTCATACATCAGTGCAAAGTTGAACATAATACTGATGAATAGAATTTTGTTTATTCACTGCACAGGAATGCTGACCCAAGTACTCACCCCTTTCTAAATAACTATGAGCCCCAGGAATTTCCTGAACTTGGTGCTTATTTTAACTTTATTGCTACTGCAGTGTGAGTGGTCTTTTATGTGTTTCTTTTCTTTTTATTTTGCTCACTTTTCATATATTCATTCATTTTAAAAATTTTGAGTTCCAAATTCTCTCTCCTTCCAGTCCCTCCCCCATCCATTGAGAAGACAAGTAAGATGATACTCATTATACATGCAAATTCATGCAAACATATTTCCATATTAGCCATGTTGCAAAAAAAATAAAAGTAAGAAAAACAAAGTGAAAAAATGTGCTTCAGTCTGTACTCGGAGTTCATCAGTTCTGTCTCTGGAGGTGGATAGTCTTTTATCATGAGTCCTTTAGAATTGTCATAGATCGTTGTCTTGACCAAAGTAGCTAAGTCTTTCACAATTTATTATTGTTACAATATTGTTGTTACTGTGTATGCTCTTGCTCCTGCTCACTTCATTTTATCAGTTTGTATGTATGTGAGTGGCCTTTTGACATTCTCAGTTCTTCATTTTCTTGTTAGGCTCTCTATTTTCTATGTTGGTTTTCTACTCATTCAGTGCTCTAAACAGGCTTTAAGGAATCTGGTTGTTAAGCTCTTTCTTGGAACCTCCATTTTGGACCTGCTGATCTGGCAGGACCTGCATTTCCGTTTCTATTGGAGAGCCCTGGAAACCACTGGTGTGTCTGAAGTTGGTATTGTCAAGAGTCTATAGGTGTCATTGGCTCGGCTACTTGATGCCCACTCCAGCTAGTAAGCCACTAAGCCCAGTAAGGAATCTCAGCCTATCAGCAGATGACATAGAATAAACAGTATATGTCATCATGACCATCAGAAAAACCTATCCCATTGCTCATTATTGTTTCCATATATCCAGCTAGTTGCTCTTTCTGAGGTTATGCAATGAACTAGCCTGGAGTTTGTATTGCATTCAAAGCTCAATTGCCTATCAACATTATAGCAGCCCCTTGCTGTTCTAAGATACCCATTCCAGGGCTATCTGCAGTTGTCTTGATCTGTATCTTGCCTCTGGAACCAGATGGCTCTGGAGGAGAAAGTGAGGCTGGTGACTTTGCACATCCCTCCCTCACTTAAATCCAATTCACTTGAATGTCATGCCATCACCTTCTTGATGTCATGGTCCTCTTCTAGGAAGAAGGACAAATGATAACAACATATTTACTTCTTTCCCACATATTTTATGCTGTGTGGCATAGGGAAAGGCTTATACATAGAACCAAGCATTGTCTGTCCCCAGGGTGGAGGAGATATTGTTTTCATCTTCTTATCCTGAGTGTTTTGAGATTGAAAAGGATGTTAACTATCGCAGATTACTTTCAGTTTCCCTTTTCCAACCCTCCTTCCTTGCTCTACTCCTGATTCTCTTACCTATTTTTTTCTATTTTTTAACACGCACATTTTAAAAATTGCCTTTGTAGCTGTGAGCCATGGCCATCTTCAAAGCCATCTATTTATGAGTGGAAAACAGCATGAGCCATTCAACCAAATTCCAACTCTTGGAAGAAAGGGTTTCCTTCTTCCTTTTCACTCCTAGCCTCTGGGATGTGCATGGGACTTGTGGCGAATTCAATCCCTTAGTGTAAGGGATTTGGAAGAGGGATCTTCTCAGCTCACAAGATCATCTTAGGATCATAGATTCAGAACTGGAAGGGACCTTTGAGATCATCTAGTTCAACCCCTTCACTTCACAGATGAGGAAACAGAACCAGAGAGGGGGAAATGTTTTGCATGAGGTCACACAGGTAGTAAGTATCAAAGGAGGGATGTTAACCTTTGAAGTCCTCTAACTAAAAATCCAGCACTCTTTCCATGTGTCACACTGTTTTTATTTTTCCTCTTTGTATCCTTCCTCATTGCCTGAGAAGTAGCATGGATGCTGGAGAGAAGGCCAATTTTGGAGTCAATAATACTCAACTTCAAGTTTTGCCTCTGATACATACTAGTTATATGATCATGGGCAAGTCACTGAAACTCTCAGTACCCCAGGGAACTCACTAAGGTTATAGATTACTGTTAGTCAGCATCAGCAGTTCCCAATATCAATGAAATCACATATCTTGACTTCCCTCTCCCTAACCCCTAGGTGCCCAGGACCCAGTATGGGGGCTTACTCATAGATCCATGCCTAATGGGTTTACTCATATGCTTAAATGGAATGGGATTCAGAACTTTATTCCATCTTCCCAGTTGAGGATCATTTCCAGAAACTGTGCCATCAGAATCAATGCCCCAGATTGCCATTGGTTAGACAGACTGCCTGGTAGTTTGAAAAAGAGATCATCAAGCTACATGGGCTGAAGCTCCAATTGTTTCAGATCAAAGGCCACCATTGGCTACTTGTTTCTGGTATTGTTTGTAGGAGCTCTTACTGACAATAGTTGTTACCCTCTGCATAATGGGAAATTGGAATGAGGGAACTCAGATATGAAATAATTTCTATGATATCTCTCCAGTACTTGTAGCAAGATTGTGCTCTCCATTTAGCTATTTGTTGAGTTTTCTAAGATAAAACCATTTATTCTGCCTTGGGACGTTGTCCTTTGCTAAAAGCTCTAGGTATAACATTCACCCCTTGAGGCTGAGCAAATGTCAGTGTTGGCCATGTGGAAGAACCACTTATGTACAGGACTCTGGCAAGTTGGAATACTTGGTCCACATTAGAGTGGGCCAAATGTCTTCAGAATTATCAACCAACTTGGCACAGGGTGGACATATCCTTGTGAGAAAAGAAAGACTTGTTATAACCTAATCTCATGTATTTCCCTATAAAGTAATCATTCAAGGCACTGGACCATTAGTATTTGGGATGGCTTACAATCAATAATGAGATCAGTCCCTATCACTTATACTCTCAAGTTTCAAATGCCTAATGGATTTGGCACTCACATTATATCTCCTACTTGAAATCAATGGACCTGCTAATTCTACAGTCAGCAGAACACTGGTGGCCCTCACACTGGTCATAAAAGAGACGAGGTGAAATATATTGTCTAGGAGCTCTTGAATTGTAGCAACATTAGGGGCCACTGACTTTGTCTGGTTGATTGGAAGGGATACAGACTACTTGGGAAAAAAGATTCAAAATGTTTGTTTCTTAAGTGGTGGGGCCATTTCAATGGTGATATTTGCACAAGCGCCAATCTATACACCCATCATAAGCATGAGATTTCTGGGGGACCAGAGTTCTTATGGTATTTGACTTTGTGGAATCACATTTCTCTTGAGGGACAGAACATTCTAACAACCATAATTTCTGGTGCTTTGGAGCTATGTGACTATGAAGGAAACTGGAGGTATGGGAGATTTAAGAGAGGGACTCAGCTATATGTGAAGATGGAGATTCATGGTCTGGTACCCTGTTCAGGGAGACTGTGTATCCTTCCACTTTAGCTACATGGGGAAAGATGTTGAGATATAGGATGTTTGTGCCATTTGGGGAAATCTTTTTCTACTCCTCCCTCCACATTGGCTAGTGTGAGAGGAGTAGAGATGGTTTAATTAACTGTACTTGACAAGGTGTGGAGATGACTGCTTCTTGAAGGAGACCCCAACACCAAGTAGTAGTCTGACTGTGGAGCTCACATCATTTCTGAAGAGACAAACAGAATGACTCTGAATGCCTGAGACATCTTCCTATACTGGACCCTGACCACTAGGCGAAGGAGTGGAAAATACCAGGGTAAATACCTTGGAAGCTTCCTCAGGGAGAGACTGGGCCTGATGAAACTTCCTGTTATTTTAATCTGATTGTAGAGAGGATCTTTTCTCTTTGTTCTGAGAAAAACTCTTGTGTGTTGGGGAGGAGAGGAACTTTACTATCATTTCCATGACCTAAAAACAGTCTCCCCTTTGCCAGGAACTGCTTCCAAATATCTCAATTTGTCACACCTGCCCCATTTCCATCAGTCCTGTTTTTATTACTCTCTATCTCTCTTACTGTGCCAGATTTGTGGGGTACAGTAAAACTTTCTGGTTAAAGTTTTACACATCATATTTTGTAAGTGAATCAATGAAGCCCATAGCTAGTGACAATATAAAGAGGAGTGGTTTTCCTTTTAGAACAGTATCTGAGCCAAGATATGATTGAGTAACCCACAGAAGCAAACCCTTAATCAATGAGATAAGTAATAACAACAAAGAAGCATAACTATGGGGAGAGAGGCAGTCAGCTTCCTGAGAGCTGGAGAGAGCTTGGCCAGAAGGCCTCCTGGCATTGGGAGGTGTGCATGGTGGGTGAGGATGAACTTTGGATTGACAGCGCCTCATACTTACTTCTGAATAGGATTATGTACTAGTTTTAGCACTGGCTAACTGCAATGTGCATGACACAAAAAGATGTTAAGACCCTTCTAAAGTGTAAGAAATTTTTTAACTAAGTGAGGAAAGAAGGAATGTAAATTTCTCTGAATTACAGCCAATTCTCTCTTTCCACAAAACAGACAAATGAATTAGAAATTTGTTTCGATTACCCCTTCTGTTTATTGTCTGTCTGATGCCATTCTGGAAATCAGAATTTGAAGTTAAACAGAGACAAGGTGAGATCAGCTTACTGTGCATGTTATCTGAGTGTTTCAGGTTTACAAAGCAGACTGTGATCCCCCAGATTGTACTGGTAGGAAATGAAAACACCTTAGCCTGTCTGCTGATCCGAATCATGTCATGATAGACAGGACGGGGTAAATGTGTGTGACAAAGTAAAATCATTTTTATTGCCAGTAGCTATAAGAGTCATTACTTAGATGCCAGAAGACAGGACATCTGGAGTTGTTTATAAAAGCCCTTCAAATGAAGAATGTTAAAATTAAAAAAAAAACAACATAGGCACACTAGATTGGTCATACAGATAAGACTAATTGATTTATTAAACTTATATGTCACTGGGAGTTTGAATTAAAGTTTCTAGGCTTTTGGGGAAGAGCAGAAAGCTTTTTCTTTCAGAATGACAGGTGTTGTCAGTAAAAAATAGAAAAGAATGGAGATTCAGATAAGGCAAGCTTCATGTTCCTGATTTTGAAACTCATATGGTGAAACATCACATGCCTTGGAATTATCTTCCACAAAACATAAGGGTACAGAACTCACATTAAAAATAGAAGAATTAGCAAATCTTGACTATGGTTTTGGTGGAAATGACTTTCAAATGTTTGGCACCTTATTTATATTTAAAGAAGACTTTCTTTTTGACTTGCACATGTCAACTAATTTTTACCACATCCCATAAATCTGGTGCAGTAAGAGGGATAGGTAGAGACAAAAACAGGATCGAGGGAAATGGGGCAGGTGAGACAAACTGGGATCTGTAATTGGAAGCGGTTCTTGGCAAAGAGGAGCCTATTTTTAGGTAATCTTTTCTTTTTCCTGTAAAAGTATATAATACTCTAAAATTTGCTTAGTTCTTTAGCCTAGAAATAGAGTGACTAGAAATAGAATAGCTAAACTTTGGTGGATTTGGTGGGGTGGGAAATAAAAGCTGAAAGCAAAGGCTTTCAAGATGTCTCATTATGTGATTATCCCTCTTCCCTCTGCCTCCAACCTTTCATCCCCACCCCGTGAGAGTCTGTTCTTGTAGTTGAACAGCCTAACAACTGTACAAAACTCGAGTGCTATTTTCTCCTCCCAGATCACAACTAATTTTAAGGGTTGGCTCAGCCAGAGAAGAAGTGAGAAAATTCATTTCCCTTCTTCCTTTGCAGAGGTGGGGGGCTATGGGTATGGAATAATGAGAATACTGTTAATTACAGTTAAAATGTTGGTTGCATTTGCTCAACTGTTTTTCCTCTGACTTAAATTTTTTTATTAAAAGATAGGCTCACTGGAGAGGAGAATGGGGGTAGGATATATTATAAAAACAAAATATATAAATAAAAATAAGTGTTGTGGAGCAGCAAGTCCTTAGAGCATGTATAGTTTTGCTCTTCCTGGTGGGTTATGAAGAGTGTGCAAATTCTCTGCCTGCTGCCAATCTGAAACATGGAACTTTGAAGAGTCACTTCCTGAGAAGCCATAAGTGATTATGTGATGTTAAAGAGGCTTCTGGTTGGCTGAAAAGCCACTAGGACTAAATGATTTGGTAAAGGCTGAGCCAGAACTGATCGTTTATACCAAAGATTCAAGGAGAAGATCTATAGCTCTCTACTTTGGGGGCATTTTAGTTGGAAAAATTCTCACAAGCTACCAGGTAGGGAAGGTTCAGCAGGCTTTATATCCCACTGGCTGCTGTGGGTCCATGAATGCATACCACCTCTGTTTCCTTTGTTTCTGTGTTTCTTCTTTTCCTGAGTATTGTTGTGAATGAATATTCTCAGATGGAAATGACCAAGTGACCAATGAGACAATGAGGTCCTTCAAACCATCTGAAGTCCTACCAATAATAGAAGTCTTGAAGTTGGTGGCAAGAACAACTGAGTCCATTGAGGAGTAAGCCCAGATAAATAAAGAAGGGACTCATCCACCAGCTATGCCAAATCTAGAAGTGAACTTGATGGAGACTCCACTAAGAAAGAAGGGATTTCCAGGGGTGGGAGGTACCCCTTGGCCACAGCCATTCTCTATATTAGTGCCACAATAGATTTATGCTTCAAGTTTGAACCCACTGTCCCTTGGGACCAAATAAGAGTAGAAGTAACAGTCTTTGCTGTATTTTTCTCAACATTAAAAAAAAAACCTAATTGATATAAAAGTGGTTAATTGATATAAAGGAGAGAATACCACATAGTGGCTTGTGAATGATAATATTAGCAATTCAGCCCTTCAGGGTTACCCTTAGAATCATGAGGGGAGCAACGGAATGGTTAGCCACCCTCTGAGGATTCAGCCTGCTCCTGTGAGTAGAAATTGGGAGAGTGAATCCAGGAGTACTACATAAGATAATTTGTTTGAGCTTTGAGATTATTAGGAGAGAACTGAAGGAAGACTTCAAGGGGGTAGAGGAGATCTGTTTATACCAGAGGTGTGAAACATGTAGCCTATAGGCTACATAGGCTCACCATACTCTCAAGTTTGGCCCAAACCAGATTAAAATTACTTGGGAAATATTTAACAAAATAAATAAAACAAGATAGAGGTAATATAACATTTTAAAACCAAGCCAATATGTAGCCTGCAAGTATCCTTATGTATAGATTAGTGACTTCTGTTTCTGTTTGAGTTGATACTGCTATTTTATACCATTTATGGTATAAATACCTTTCTGGTTTGCCACGGCTCTCATCCATTTACCTCTTTGATCATGTCCTGTGACTCCTTAACAAGAAAAGTTGTATTGTGGGTAAGGAAAGAGAAGGGAAATGGAAGAAAGAGAAAGGGAAGCAATCCTCAGTTTGAGAAATATCAGTCTTAAAAAATCTAGAACAAGTGGTCTGAGCAATCAGATTTATAAATTTAGACATTTTACCTTGTTTTAGTAATGCCGAGTGAATGAGTTGCATTCATATATACCTTCCATTATAAGGTTTACTAAGTACTTTCCTCACTATACTCCTGTGAAGTAGTTTATATAAATAGTACTATCACCATTTTACAGATGAAGAAACAAAGGCCCCAAGAAGGTAAATAATTTTACTAAGGTTTCAAAGTTAGTATCTTAAACTTTAATCTCCTTAATCCATTATTTCTCTCTGTCATATGACATCCTGCTCCTTTCATGCCTCTCTGCAAAGTACATTGCACTTATTATCATTCAGTTGATGGTACTTTGGTTTTCTAAATAAAAAACATCGATATCTAACTTCAACTTCATTTGTAAATATATGTCTCTCCTTTTCCCTAACCATTGAACCATCCTTTGTAAGAAAGAATAAAAAGGAAAGAATTTAACAAAACTGAGCTTGACAATATATGCAACGTTCTATACCCATTTTCCTCCAACTCTAAATGAAGGGGAGGAAGTGTATTTTCTGAAGAGCTTTTCAATTTAGAAATCTGATTGTCAGTACTATATTTCCTTGTCCTAGTGGATGAGGACCAATGTTTCTGTGAGTGTGGTTACTTAATTGTTTTCTAGCTGCAAAGTCAACTACAAGTTTTGGAGGATTTAGGGGACTAAGGAATGGCAGTAGTGGTAGTGGTGGCCTGTAGTGGCCACCTGAATAGGTGCTGACAGATTGATGGAGACCAGATGTGGGAGAACAGGATAGTACTGCATCAGTACTTTTTATTTTGCCCTGCAGATCACTATGGATTCTGGCACAGAACTAGATGCAAAGAGACTCCCTCTATGGGTTTTAGCTAATTCTCTGTTCCCTTGCTTTTACCTCCCTATGTTTAATCTCTCTACCTCCCCCCAGGCAGCTAGGTGATGCAATGGATAGAGTGTCAGACCTGGAGTCAGGAAGACTCATCCTGATTTCAAGTATGGCCTCAGACACTTCCTAGCTGTATGACCCTGGGCAAGTCACTTAATCCTGTTTGCCTCAGTTTCCTTATCTATAAAATAAGCTGAAGAAAGAAATGGCAAAACATCCCCATATCTTTGCCAAGAAAACCCCAAATGGGGTCACAAAGCGTCAGACATTATGGAATAGCAACAACAAAACAATGCCTACCCTCACCCCCATCCATCCCCAACATTTTTTTCTTTTCAGTATAGTATTTACTTATCAAGTTCTCTCTAGCTTTAGATAACAGGATCAGGAATCAGTAGGTCCTGAAACAATGAGGCTTCCCTAAAAAGAGTAAAGTGTGTGGCTGAAGGGCTGTACAGGGATGCCCATGAGAGACCTGTTAACTTTGGCAGTCTAAAGGAAAGAGAGAAACATAGGGAGAGAAAGAATCATCTCCTTTTTTTTTTATCTTACAGGGTTTTATGAAAAAAAAAACTGTTTTGTAAATTTTAAAGTGCTCTAGAAATGTGTGCTGCGATGTTATTGTTAGTAATAACAGTAAAAATGACAATAGTTATGAGTCTGCATGGAATGATGAATAGAAGGCAGGCCCCGGGGTCTGGAAGAGCGGGTTTTAAGTCTTATCTCTAACAAATACTAGCTTTTTCACCAAGGGAAATCACATAACCATTCAGTCTCCCAAGCTTGTCTTTAGGATCTTGAGTTATAGCTGAGTTGTGAATCAATATTGGTGAAGAGAGTTTCCATGCAAGGAGTTCCCTACACTCATTGAAATCACAAGTCTGGGCTCCAAAAAATGAGCATGCCTTCTTTTCACTCGACTATTTTGCTCATAAATACATTGCATTGTCCTTTTTATTCCTTATTCCTTTCACAAATTAGAGTGTTAAAAAATCTCATTCTTTCTGAAAGAAAAATCTCTCACTCATCCTTGGGGGATGAGTTCCCATCATTTCTTGTTTTTTCTTTCTCTGTCTCCTCAAAGAGATGGAGCTAGATGTAGCAAAAAAAAAAAAGAGATCTCTTTTCTACAATTTTTTTTGGCTGGATATCATCCTTGATCATTGTATTGCTGAAAAAAACACCATGTTCTTTTCAGTTGTGGGTAATGTTTGGATGAACTGTGGGATCTATCAGCCTTAGTGTCTCCTAGTGCCAGACATGACTGTTGTTGCATGGCCTTATTTGACCAGTCTTTGGAAAACCAAGTAAGTTGTAGCACATTGGAACTGAACGGTGTATTTGGAGTCAGAGGACCCAGCTTGGCTATCTGTGTGACCCTGGATAATTCACTTGACCTCTCTGGGCCTCTTCATCTATAAAATTAAAGGATTAGACTTATTGGAGCCAGCTCAAACTGGAGAGCTAATTATTGTAATTTCAATGTGAGCATTTCCACCTCAAAAACTGGCAATCATGATTGATTTATTGTTTTTTTAGACTTAAGTAAATCATGGAGAAAATACTAATAATGTAGGTTAAACTTAAAAGGTAGAGCAGTGGACACAGTACTGGGCTTGGAGTCAGAAAAAAACTCACCTTCCTGAGTTCAAATCTGGCCTTAGACATACACTACATTTGCCTCAGTTTCCTCATCTGTAAAATGAGCTGGAGAAGGAAATGGCAAGCTACTCCAGTATCTTTGTCAAGAAAACACTAAATGGAGTCATGAAGATCTGATTATGACTGAAAATGACTGAACGACAAAAAAACCTAAAAGTGTGTCCTCTGTACATTTTCCCTTTCAGAGAACCAGTTGTTAAACATGTACTAGCACACTCATGGGGTCAGCCTATATAGCCTCTGAGCTCTCTGCTTGTGAAAGTACAGATGACAGCCATGTGTTAGAGGTGGGATGGCTACTACTAGCTCACATTTTTACAGGACTTTAAGATTTGCAAAGTGCTAATTTAAGTTTAATTTCTAACTGCCTCTGTGCTTTCTCCTATGTTATTTCATTCCCTGGAATGCTTTTCCCCTTTCTCTCTGTCCAGATAAATCTTTCATGATCCAGCTCAAAGGATTCCTTCATCTTAGTATCCAGAAGTGACCGGTCAGAAGCTATCACTGGCAGTCCCCCAAACTCTGATAATAATTCTAGCCTGTACAATTCCTCACGAAATCAATGATACACTGTGTTTTTCTTTTTTTTCTTTTTTTAGGCAATTGGGGTTAAGTGACTTGCCCAGGGTCACACAGCTAGTAAGTGTCAAGTGTTTGGTCTGAGGCCAGTTTTGAACTCAGGTCCTCCTGACTTCAGGGCTCTATCCCCTGTGCTACCTACCTGTCCCTACACTGTGTTTTGATTCTATTGTCCTTCAATTTTCTCAAAATCATGTACTGTCATTTAACTTTTATATTGCCCCTCCCTGCTGTTGAAAAGTGCCTTGCACACAGTAGGAATGGAACAAATTTTTGTACACTAATTTCTTCATGGTTTTTTGATTTGTTTGTTTGTTTTTGGCCATTAAAGACTTGGATCCCTTGTTCTTTTCATGGTCAAACTATCCATTTGCCAGTGACCTTTAGTCATTTATGTAAAGCAGGACTTCTATTGTATAGATGATGTGAGGTGAAAGAGAGAGCTAGGAAGATAGATGAAATACCAAGAGACATGGTAGGGGTGATGGAATTTTTTTTTTTAACAAAAGGGGTAGTTAAAGCTCTAAGCAAAAAGATCTGGACTCTTCAGTAAGACTTTTGAATGAAGGCTTGGAGCGGCGGGGAATGATTTATTGAGTTATTGCTACCTGCTGTACATCTGTACACACACGTGCTGTAAAAGGT
This sequence comes from Phascolarctos cinereus, assembly GCF_003287225.1. NCBI lineage: Eukaryota > Metazoa > Chordata > Mammalia > Diprotodontia > Phascolarctidae > Phascolarctos > Phascolarctos cinereus. The sequence goes on along the minus strand of NW_027556098.1, from coordinate 83,735,524 downwards.
GTTGATCATTCTATCTCTGCAGGCTATTTTAGGGGGTGATGATGGTGAGGTCATGCGAATTCATTTCTCTAACTTTCTCCCACACCACCTCTTCACCATGTGTGCTAGTGCTGGGATATTTTTATTCTGTCTCATAGTACTCTGTTGCTGGCTTTCTCTCCCTTCATCTTGGTAAAAAGAAAGTTGATTCTTTCATTTCTTTTTGACTAATTGAAAATGTGACTGAATTTGGGAAGAGTATTGTTAACATGTTTTCTCCCATTTCTTCAGACTGGAATTGGCATGACTAGTAGTAAACATCTTGAAATGCTGGGAAAATCATCCTTCAATTGCAGAATGTATTGCTGTATGGCCAGAAACAAACATTTTGAGAGAAGATTCCCCTCTTGTCTTCCTAATTTTCTTTCACTCTTTCTACCTTTTCCTCTAAAAAAAATGAAATTCTGCTTTACTTTTCATCTTAATGTTTAAAGTTTCCCTAAGTTCTGTCCTTCATTGAGAAGTACATTAAGGAAAAGGCTTTGGCCTTTTTTTTTTTTTAATATGGGCCTGTGATTTTACTGGTGTTGGGAACTGTCCATGAGGAAACTCCCTCAACCAGAGCAGATGAGTACCTCCTGTGCAACTGATAGCTTTAGAAAGTTGCTTGGATGCATTGACAGGTTATGTGACTTGCCTGGAGTTACTTGTATCCAAGTACAAGTACTTGTACCTAAGTCTTCCTGATTCCTCGGTGGAACGCTATCTATACACTTTGCTACAATGCTTATCCATGTAAGTTAGTTAAACAATTTCATTCACCATACATTTATTGTAGATCTACTGCATTGTTGTTGTTCAGTCATTTCTGACTCTTTGTGACCACATATAGGGTTTTCTTGGCAAAGATACTGGCAGTGCCATTTCCACTGGATTAAAGCAAATAGAATATAAGTGATTGGCCCAAACTAATGAGTTTCTGAGGCCAGATTTGAACTCAGATCTTCCTGACTCCAGGCCCAGTGCTCTATCCACTGAACTACCTAGCTGCCTAGACCTACCACATACAAAATATTACTCTGGTTATTTTGTAGGATAAGAAGATTTAAAAAAGGCATAGTTTTTGCCCTTAAGGGGCTTACAATATGAAGTGTGTGTGTGTGTGTGTGTGTGTGTGTGTGTGTGTTGTGTGTGTGAAAGGAGCAGAAAGACGTGTACTCAAACAACTAAAATGTATGGGATACTGTAAGAAGTGTCACAACAGAAATGTGAACAAATCAACCAAGCAAGGAAGCTTTTATTAAGCACACATTACATGCTAGGCACTGTACTTTGCTCTGGAGATATAAGGAAAGAAGTGAAATAATTCCTCCCCTCAAGGAGTTCACCTTTTCAGGGAGCAATCTGGAAATGCAGTATGGTAAGTAAGGATAAGAATGGTTGAAGTGTGAAAGCATGAAAAATGCCTAGTTGAGGAATAATGAAATGAGAAAAACCTATAGCATCCCAAGTAGAATAGGTCGCTTAACTTTTAACGAGAGGAAAGAAAAGTGCTGAGTAGATATGGAGAACTGAGGTAAGTACCCTCAAAGAATAGCCTGATATTCATGAAAGTAAGGCAAAGTGGGTGAAAAAACTGGAGTGAGAAACAAGGTAAGTTCTAAATCAGTGGGTCTCAAGGAGGTTTGTGGCTCCTCCCTGGCCCTGACACTTTGACATTTCTCAGCTCCTGCCCTGTTTGTTCTTCTAAGTTTGGTCGCAGTAGACACTCTATGGGGAGAGACCAGGTAATCTTTTCCTATATGTTTTGGGGAAGCAGAGAAAAGGAAGTTAAGAGGGAGGAGAAGAGGAAATAGAGGAATCCCAAGGCCAGCATAAGGGTCTAGAACAGTTTCTTTTTTTGTCACATTGACATTCAGTTTGTCTCTTTTTCTTGCAGCAAAGAATGCTGGGATGTGAGCAAAAATAGTCTAGGAGGCACTGTTCTAGAGACTTATTTTTACATACACTACAGACGTACACTATATATATATATATATATATATATATATATATATATACATATATGTATATATATATATGTATATATAAAACAGAGCTTTCTACATATACATACATACTTACAGACATACATACATACACACGCATATATATGCAATAGGGGTTTAAGGACTGACTGGCATTCAGAGATTTGTAAGTTCAGAAGGACAAGCTTGAAGTCCTGAGAATGATTAAAAGTATTGTGGTTTTTTAGTCAGAAAGAGAACTTAAGTGATCCATAAGATTTAATTTTTTATTTTTATTTTATTTTTTTTTAATTTTTATTTATTTATTTTTAGTTTTCAACATTCACTTCCACAAGTTTTTGAGTTCCAAATTTTCACCCCATCTTCCCCCTCCCCACCCCAAGATGGCATGCATTCTGAATATCCCTTCCCCTAGTCTGTCCTCTCTTCTATCTCTCTCCCCTTCTCTTTTCCCCTTCCCCTTCTATTTTCCTGTAGGGCAGGATAGACTTCTGTACCCAGTTTCCTGTATTTCTTATTTCCCAGTAGCATGTGAAAACATTTTTTTAAACATGTTTTTAAAACTTTGAGTTCCAAATTTTCTCGCTTCCTCCCTCCCCACCCACCCTCATTGAAAAGGCAAGCAACTCAATATAGGTTGTACATGTGCAGTTATGCAAAGCACTTCCTTAGTAGACATGTTGTGAAAAACTAACTCTATTTCCCTTAATCCTATCCTGCCCTCCCATTTATTCTATTCTTTCTTTTGACCCTGTCCATCCTCAGAAGTATTTGCTTCTGATTAACCTCTTTCCCAATCTGCCCTCCTCTCTATCACCCCCCTGCTCTCTTGTCCCCTTCTCCCCCTATTTTCCTGTAGGGTAAGACAGATTTCCATACCCAATTGAATGTGTATGTTATTCCTCCTTAAGCCAAATCCTATGAGAATAAGATTCACTCATTCCCTTCACCTTCCCCTGTTTCCCTCCACTGTGAGAGACTTTTCTTTTCTGTTTTTTTTTGTGAGATAATTTACCCCATTCTACCTCTCCCTTTCTTCTTCTCTGAGTATAATCCTCTCTTATCCCTTAATTTTATTCTCCAGATATGACCCCTTAATCTTCAACTCACCCTGTGCCCTCTATCTAGCTATCTATACATACATACATACATACATACATTTTTTTTCCTTCAACTACCCTAATACTGACAAAGTTCTCATGAGTTACAAATATCATCTTTCCATGCAGGAATGTAAACAGTTCAATCTCAATAAGTCTCTTATGATTTCTCTTTCCTGTTTACCTCTTCATGTTCCACTGGAGTCCTGTATTTGAAAGTCAAATTTTCTGTTTAGCTCTGGTCTTCTCATCAGGAATGCATGAAAGTCCTCTATTTCACTGAATGACCATTTTTTCCCCTGAAGGATTATACTCAGTTTTGCTGGGTAGGTGATTCTTGGTTGTAATTCTATCTCCTTTGACCTCCGGAATATTATATTCCATGCCCTGCGGTCCTTTAATGTAGAAGCTGCTAAATCTTGTGTTATCCTGATTGTGTTCCCACAGTACTTGAATTGTTTCCTTCTGGCAGCTTGCAATATTCTCTCCTTGACCTGGGAACTCTGGAATTTGGCTACAATATTCCTAGGAGTTTTCCTTTGGGGATCTCTTTCAGGAGGAGATCTGTGGATTCTTTCAATTTCTATTTTGCCCTCTGGTTCTAGAATATAAGGGCAGTTTTCCTTGATAATTTTTTGAAAGATGACGTCTAAGCTCTTTTTTTTGATCATGGCTTTCAGATAGTCCAATAATTTTTAAATTCTCTCTCTGGATCTATTTTCCAGGTCAGTTGTGAGATATTTCACATTGTTTTCTAATTTTTCATTCTTTTGGATTTGTTTTACAGTGTCTTGATTTCTCATAAAGTCACTATCTTCCAATTGCTCTATTCTAATTTTTAAGGAAGTATTTTCTTCAGTAATCTTTTGGACTTCCTTTTCCATTTGGCCAATTTTTCTTTTTAGGGCATTTTTCTCCTCATTGGCTTTTTGGACCTCTTTTGCCATTTGGGTTAGGCTGTTTTTTAAGGTGTTATTTTCTTCAGTATTTTTTTGGGTCTCCTTTAGCAAGCTGTTGACTTGTTTTTCATGATTTTCTTGCATCACTCTCATTTCTCTTCCAGTTTTTCCTCTACTTCCCTTACTTGCTTCTCAAAATCCCTTTTGAGCTCTTCCAAGGCCTGGGACTGATTCATATTTTTCTTGGTGGCTTTGGATGTAGGAGCTTTGATTTTGTTGTCTTCTTCTGGCTGTATATTTTGATCTTCTTTATCATCAAAGTAAGATAATATAGTCTGACTCTTTTTGCGCTGCTTGCTCATGATCCCAGCCAATTACTTGAGTTTTAAACTCTTTGTTAAGGTAAGAGTCTGCTTCCAATGTGGAGAATGTACTGTCCCAAGTTTTGGGGGTTTCTACAGCTGTTTTCAGAGATACTTGTAGGGACCTGTAAATTTTCAGTTCTTCCAAGGTGGTATGATAAGGGGCGAGGTGTTTACTCCTTTCCTGGCCTGTGACCACAAGTACTCCTTTCTGTCCTGTAACTGTGAGGAGGGGTTCCTCTCTATAGCCACGACAAGCTCTACCATGCCAGCACTCCTCCTCACCCCAGTACTGCCGCCCAGAACTGTGGCCCAGATCCACACATGGGCAAAGCAAGAGATTCCTGCCTCAGCCCTGGCAAAGAGATCCCTGCAATCCCTCTCTGATCAGCCACTGGATTCCCCTCAGTCTGTGGGCTGGAAGCTCGGGAAGCAGCTGCCCCCCCCACCAGGCTCTTGGGGAATGGAGCTGAGACTCTGCCTTCCTTTCTCAACACCTACAGAAACAGACTTTTCCCACTGACCTTCTAAGTTGTCATTGGCATTGGTGGATTGAGGAGTCTGGAAACCTCCACAGCTGCCTGAGATTCAGTCCTCTGAGGACTGCTCCAGGTTCGTGGGGGCCTGCGCCCACGCCAGGCTTCACTGTGCTGCGCTCCCAGCTTGGCGCGATATGCCTTTCTGATCAACCATGCAGGTTGTCTTGGGCTGGAAATTTGTTTCACTCTGTCTTTTTGTGGGTTCTGCTGCTTCAGAATTTGTTTAGAGACATTTTATGTGAGTATTTGGAGGGGTTTGGGGGAGAGCTCAAGCAAGTCACTGCTTTCACTCCCATCTTGGCTCCGCCCCCAAGATTTAATTTTTTTTAAAAATATGAACTTAAACATTGAGGAAGAGAATTTTCCATACAGATAGAAGAACATAAAAATAGGATTCTGTATAAAAACATGTGTCAGCTAGGTGGCACAGTGGTTAGAGTGCCAGGAGTAAGCAAGACTCCTCTTTGTGAGTTCAAATCTGGCTTCAGACACTTACCAGCTGTGTGACCCTGGGCAAGTCACTTAAACCTGTTTGCGTCAGTTTCCTCATCTGTAAAATGAGCTAGAGAAGGAAATGGCAAGCCATTCCAAGAAAACCCTAAATGGGGTCAAAAAGAGTCAGGCATAACTGAAAAATGACTGAATAACAACAACTATATGAAAACAAAAATCTTGATTTCATATCACTTGCTTTTCAAAAACATTATATAGTGAATTATACACAATAAATAATTCGACAAGAAATTGTCCTTGTCTGTGCTCCTTCTGAACTTCCTTCTGTTCTTTTCTGTACATTTTTGGATGCATTGAAAAACATTACTTTGGTTCTCTTCTTTTCATCCCATCTGCTAATCTCCCACTCTGACCTCCCCCTTTTCCAATTAAAAAGGTAGAAAGAGAGAAAAAAAAACTTCCTTGTTGTAAATAACCATTCAGACAAAACAAATCCACATAATGGCTATGTCCAAAAATATGTTTCTTTCTGTACCTTGCATCTATCCCCTCTCTCTCAGGAAATGGGTAATGTGCTTTATTATGCATCCTTTGGAAACATGGTTGGTCATTGCATTTATCAGAATTCTTAAGTCATTCAAAGTGCTTTTTCTTTACAGTGTTGTTTTCCATATATAAAGTATTCTTCTGGTTCTGCTTGCTTCACTTCATGTCAGTTCATGTTGCACAGAATTCTCTGAAATTATGTTTTTCATCATTTCTTATAATCCAATCATGACTGCAGTCATATATCACAATTTGTTCAGCCACTCCAAAATTGTCTAAGAAGCAAGCTAGACACCTTTTTAGATTCTGGTTCTTTGTTTTTCTTCTTTTCTCTCCCAATCCTCCTATTTAGAATTGGAAAGTTTGTTTTGCTTGTGAGTATTCTCTTTCTAGTATTATCTTTTCTCTTAAACTAATCCTTTTCCTCCCTTGTTTTCCCATTGTTTGATGTGTTACTAAATAAAACTATGTGTATGTATAAATCCTTTTTTGGGGGTCCATTTCATGATAAGTCAGTTTTATTTGATGTCCACTTACCTCTTCTTCCTTGTTTGCATATTCTTCTCAGCATCTCAGTTCTGAGAAATGCCGCCATCTGATATTCTCCCCTGTAGCGGACAGGTTTTGTGATCACTACTTCTTTGATAGCTGTTTATCAACCATCCCTTTAATACTATATTCTAGAATTTTGCAAAAAGTAGATAAGGTACCTTATTCTCTTTTCTTTTTTTGGAAATCACTATAATATTCACCCCTCTGCAAGCCTGTGTAATCTTTCGTATTTCCCTTTTTTTTTTTAAATCACTGACAGTGTGAAAGCTATCACATATATTACTTCTTTCAATACTCTTTTATGTAGTTTGTTGGGACATAGTGACCTTAACTCATCAAAAGTGTTATCAGCTTTCTCCCTATTTTAACTGGGTTCTAGCCCCATTTACCAATTTTGTTTGTCCTTTCCAGTTCAATGAATATCCTTGTTGGTGAAAAAACAAAGCCAGAATCCCAGAGTTGAGAAATTCTGCCTTTTCCCTGACATATCCTCATCCCCTTATACAGAGCAGCAGTTCTATCCATTCACTGAGCCTCATATTTTCCCCCCAAAGAACTTAAAAATATCCACTTTGGATGTCCTTAGAATTCCTTACGAGTTTTAGTGCTCTGGATCTTTCTAATTGTACTATACAGTGCTTTTGACATGTCCTGGATATGTGTCATAGGACGATACAGCCTTCTTTGTTGTTAATTATACAGGATAATTATATAGCTGCCTCATTACTGCTCAGTAGGAAGTCATTAACCACTTCTCCTCTCGTCTTCCTAGAATAGAGAATGCTTCTCCTGTTTGGAAACTACAGATACACATTATCATTCCTGGGAAATCTAGCAGTTGCCAACTCCTTGAAGGGTTCAGCTGCTTTATGGGAGTCTCACATCTATTACTTCATTCCAAGTATTCAGTGGTCCTCCTTATTCCTTTCTTCTTCTTCTTCTTCTTCTTCTTCTTCTTCTTCTTCTTCTTCTTCTTCTTCTTCTTCTTCTTCTTCTTCTTCTTCTTCTTCTTCTTCTTCCTCTTCTTCTTCTTCTTCTTCTTCTTCCTCTTCTTCTTCTTCTTCTTCTTCCTCTTCTTCTTCTTCTTCCTCTTCTTCTTCCTCTTCTTCTTCTTCTTCCTCTTCTCCTTCTCCTTCTTCTTTTCCTCCTCCTCCTCCTCCTTCTTCTTCTCCTTCTCCTCTTCCTCCTCTTCCTCCTCCTCCTCTTCCTCCTCCTCCTCCTCCTCCTTCTCCTTCTTCTTTGTGTGAGAGATTTGTTTAAGCTCTAAGGAATTTCTATAAAAGGAAGGAGCTATCCCAGAATCAGAGAGCTATTCAAAAAGTCTGAAAATGGAGAGGAAGGACTAAGTAACCGAACTGACCCAAGGACCAGAAGTCTCAGGGAAGCCAATGAAGAGAAAAAGAGAAGTTAGGAGTGAGCTGTGGCAGAGAAGGGAAATGTTGAGGAACATTAGATCTTCAGGCATCCACTGACATAATTTCTTTGCCTACTTATTCAAAGACTGAGGCAATCCTCAAGAAAAAGATCTACTCTTTTCCCCAACTTCTCACCCTAGTATCTAACTATCCATAGATACTATACCATAATTACTGTTTTATTACCCAAATGTTTCCAATGACCTGAACTCTGCTTCAGCCGTGAAAAGTAAAGTCTCATTTCCCCCCTTGACTGCTAATCATGTTAGTTAGTTTAAAGTTATTTTGGCTCCAAATCTGTTTAGAAAATACTCATAGGTTTATAGATTTAGACCCGAGAATGACCTCAGAGATCATTTAGTACAACCCTATCCCCCATTTTCCAAATGAACAAATTAAAGCCCAGAGAGATTGTTATTTTTCCAATGTAACAGAGTTAAGTAGAAGGTCTGAGATTTAAACTCAGGTTCTTTCACCTCAAATACAACACCATTTTGACTTTATCAGCATGCTTTTTTGTAGTTTACTCACATTTTTCAGCACTAATCTCATATCCTGTTTTATTGAAGGATAGCTTCACTTTTCTAATGTTCCTCTAGCAAACTCTTTTACTCCCAGCATATTTCCTTAGCTTCTAGATTTGATTTATTGACAGCCCTTTGAACAATTCCATAGTGAAACTCTGGAACATCACCTTCAAGTGTGCCAATCTGTTATGCTGAAAACAAGCAAGGCAAAAAGAACTAAGAAGAATCTAAGGCATGGCATGTCTATATACTTAAAAGAATTTTTAAAGCAATATTTTATTTTTGGAGGTTTCTCCACGGGTTAAATTACTGTAATACTTGGGAGTGTCAAGTACATAGGATCACTGATTTAGAGTTAAAAAGTGTCCAGAGGCTACCTAGAGCAACTCCTCCATTTTACATATTAAGAAATTGAGGTCCCAGAAGGCCAAGTGACTTGCTCAAGTTCACACTGGTAGTAAGTATTAGAGGTAAGATTCAAACCCAGATCCTTTGAATTCAGAGTCTCTTTGCTAGCTTTCCCCCCAACATTCAGCAAATCCTCCCCACCAATGCAATTCAATTTATTTACAGACCACGTAAGCCATAAATGCTATAAGCCAAATCATCTAATTAAGATTTTAAAATAATGTGAATAACAAGATGGTATCAAGACTCATTATATTACCCTCTACACAAAAGGATGCAATCTCCTTTTTTTTTTTTAAAGGTTGATGGATGGGTTAGAAACCAAGAAATTTCCAGGGAAAATGTGGGAAGCTATCCTTCAGCATGAGGGGGCAGAATAGATCAAGGAAACTGCCTATTATTCCCTCCTCTATAGCATTCTCTCAATGGCCAACATAGAGAACCATGGCCGCTCCAGTGGGCTGGATTTGCCTTGATTTTGTCTTGAGGTTACCAGCCCTGTTGGCATGGAGCTGGTTTTCTGGGTTCCCATTTTATCAAAGAAACTACAGCTCTGGCATCATCTGCACAATACCTGCATCCCTGACATCAGAATATCCTAATGTGGCTCTCTGCTCACAGCTGTTTCCATGTAGTCCCTTATCTCTTACTTATGACTCCTTTCTAAGCATCATCTCTGCTCTTTTCTTCTTTTTGCAAGTTTGAATTCATTTCCTCATTTTGGAGGTCTCCTAATCAACTCTCTTGCCTTATCATTATGGGCACTTGACGCCAGGCTGGAGAGCTCTGTTAAAGGCCTTAATGGGCTCAGATAAGATCTGGTTCTAAATTTAATCTCTTTTCCCCTTTGTATATGATTAAAGTGGCTTACTTTCTACAAGTTGTTTTCAATAACTGAAACTTTTCTCCTAGGCAACATATGCACAATAACCACAATGAAAAGCCATGAAAAACATATGAAAACACTAAAAGGCAAGCTAGTTGAACTCAGATTAATTGTAATGAGTAATCTCTATCCTAAAACATTGATCATGAAACACACACATCCTTTCAGGAAAGAGATACATGACTATGGATGCAGAATGTGGCATTCTCTGGGGTCTCTTTGTTCATTGATATTGTTTACCTTTTTTTTCTTGTAAGTGAGGGTCCAGTTGGGTAGCTTAAGTCAGAACATATTTGCCATAGAAGTGAAAAGCACCAGTAAAACTAAAACAGTCACTCTAGGTAACTTCTCCCCTCTTCTTGTTCCCACTCTTTTTTAAACTGAAGCATGATGCTGAAAACAAATGACATACATAAAGACAAGCTAGTTAATGCAGTGTGACCTAGGGGATTGCTTGTGAATAAATCAACTTTTAGAGATACTGAAAGTTCTTGCTATTCATTCCTCATGTTTTTGTATGACCAAATTGCTTTCAAAAATGGAAGCTTACTTAAAAGTTTGTAGACTTAATTTAACAAAAATATTTAGATTTTAAAAAAAAATTATAGCTACATATGAAGTTTTTTTTCTCTGCCACAAGAACTGAATGCAGCAGTATGTCTCAAAAATCATTGAGTGAGAAGGGTGAGACCTCATGTTTTTGGCAGATTCAATTGAAACAACAAACATTTAAACATAAATTTTCAAGACTTTGTCCCTAGGTTATTTGGGGAGATGCCTTTTAATTGGGATAAGTGGAAGGGCACAGCTGACCACTTTTGGTCTGGTGCTTGCTGTGTTCAATTCTTGGCTAGTAGTATCTTGTGGAATCTGTTTCTAGTTATAGTGGAGATGAATCCTTCAAAGTGGCTTGCATTTCTTAAATTCCATTATCAAATAGACTCTGGCATGCAGGTAGGAAATGATTCCTGAGTTTTGCTGCTGGCATTGTAAAAAGAAATCAGTGTGGGGCTCAAATCACTATGGAAGAGTTACAATCAGTTCTCAAGGCAGGACTTCACTGACACAAGCTTTTATATATCTGTAATCAAATAGTCTTATGCCAGTATTGGGGCAGAGGAACAATACAGACATTATTCAGATAGAAGTGTGAAATTATAACTTCTCTTTGTCATGAGGTTGGGCTGACCTTAATGTACGCTTTCACCAATTCCTTGATGGAATTTTAGGAAACATCAAGAGTTCGGTGATCTATAATATTTCACAGATGCTGAAAAGAGAGGACCTGTCAAATGCTCAGTGAACCATGATTGAGCTCCCATAGGGGAAATGTGCATAGTGCTGTCCTTGGTACTTGACTTCAAGTTGGGAAAACCAGAAAGCATGTGCATATGTCAGTGGTGATGCTATGTCTGGCTCAGAGGCTCCATTATTTTTCAAGGCCATGTGGCACATTTTCCATTTATGCCTCATTGACACCCAATTCATCACTTCTTTGACTTCCTGCCATTCATCCAATCAGTTCCTTGTCCCAAAATAAGCCCCACAATTGTCAGTGCTGATGTAGTACGTAAGAAAATCATTACCATTGATGGATATTATTTCAAGTTCATTTGTTCACTTACCAAAAAGATCAGGAGACTTGCATAACAAAACCCATGTACAAAACTATTAAGAAAATAAATGTTTTGTGGCTTTTGGCACATTTTCCTTAGGCTATCACCAGTGTGATTCATTTTAGAACCTGACAATCTCAAATCAGCCATAATTTAGGGGTAAAATATGTGGCTTTTCTGTATCAAGTAAACAAACATTTATTAAATGCTAATTTTGTGGAAGACATTATAATCAGTTCTGGGAATACAAATGCAAACAGGAAGAAATGGTTCCTGTCCTCACTTACCTTTTATTAGAAGGCAGATAATATTCATATAGAGGGAAGCAAACTAATTTTAAGTAGGAAGAAAACATTAACTACTGGGATAGGAGGTTAGAAAGGCTTTTTGGAAGAGGTAGTCCCCAAGCCTACAGAGGATGAACTTACATTCTGATGCTTTTTAATGCATTTTTAAAAGTATACATTTTATCTACTTGTCTGATATTCCATAGTACAATGAATATAAGTAGATAATAGCAGGATACTGATTTGTCTCAGGACCATTTCTTTGGTGAACCCAACTGGCATAGGTGAGCATTTAAAATAATAATAGTAGTAATAACATTGAAACCAAACCATTGTTTATGTCATGATGGCGATAAGGGACAATCACAAAGTCAGGGAATGCCTGCCAGGGTGATGTATAGCAGAGCCTTTGTAGGCCCAGTGACCACTGTGGCAGCTGTAAAGACCTGACAGGAATCCTGAAATTACTGAACAATAGGGTTCTCATGATACTATTGATTTGGTAAGCTCTCTAGCCACTGTTTAGAACTTGCTTTATTATCTTTGTTCATAAATCATTGGCAAAATCCCATTACAATATTTTTCTTGACCAAAATCTGAAACTATTTTTCTCCTTTTCAAATTAAATTAAAAATGTCAGTGAATAGGAATGTTACCATAGCAAAGAATAGAAAAAGAGAACTGCATATAAGAATAGCCTTTAATAATGATGGCTTATTCTTTTTGGAGTGGCAGACAACTGAAAACTATGGAGGTACCCATCAATTGGGGAATATATCAATGTAATTAAATGCTATTGTATTGTAAGAAATGATGAAGGAGACAGCTTCAGAGAAACCTGGGAAGACCTGTATGAACTGATGCAGAAACAAAAGAGCAGAACCAGGAGAGAAATTTCTACAATAACAGCAGCTTTGTACACACAGACAACTGTGAAAAACCAAACTAGGAGTAGGGCACCTACAGCTTCAAGGCCACATGTGGCCCTCTAGGTCCTTGAGTATGGTCCTTTGACTGAATCCAAACTTCACAGAACAAATCCTCTTAATGAAAGGATTTGTTCTGTAAAACTTGGACTCAGTCTAAAGGCTGCACCCAAGGACCTATAAGGCCACATGTGGCCTTGAGGCTGTAGGTTCCCCACCTTTGGGTTAAAGTTTCAAGGAGACAAATTTAGGTTTATAATCTGGAAAAAGTCACACAAGATGAAAAGATATGGAGGGGTTGCAATCTGTATACTGGGAGGGATTATCTACCCTAATGAACTCATAGCAATTATTAGACATAGATTGTAAAGGTAATACAGGGAAGGAATATTTGAGCTTAATGAAAACTCTCCAACATAGATTTAGTGATGGGGTGGGGAACCTGTGGCCTCAGGGCCACATATGGTCTTCTGTGTCCTTGGGTGTGGCCTTTGACTGAGTCCAAGTCTTACAAAACAAATCTTTTTATTATGGGCATTTCTTCTGTGAAGTTTGGATTCAGTCAAAGGGCCATACCCTAGGACACAGAAGGCTACATGTGGCTTCAAGGCCACAAGTTCCCCATCCCTGGACTAAACTCTGATTAATGCAGTGACCAATTACAATTCTAGAAAACCCATGGTGAAGCATGCTAGCCATTTCCTGACAAAGACATGGTAAACTCGATGCAGATTTAAACAGGTTTTTAATTTTTTACATGGCTAATGGGAGAATTTGCTTTGTTTGATTATGCATATTCTTATAAAAGTTTAGTTTATATTTTTTAGTTTTCCAGTGAGGGGGGAAGTGGGAAAGAGAGAAAATAGCTTTTTGTTAATTTAAAGATCTAAAGGAAATTTAGAAAAAAATAGTCTCTTGCTTTTATAAAGTGCTTTAAATTTTGCAAAACACTTTACATATCTTATCTCATTTGATCCTTAGAAGAACCTTATGAAGTAAATGCTAATATTATCACCATTTTTTTATAGATGAAGAAACTGAAGCTGATGCATGTTAAATAACTTGTTCAAGGTCACACAGTTAGTGAATGTCTGAGGTAGAATTTGAACTCAGATCTTCCTGACTCCAGGTCCAACACTCTACCTACTGTGTCAATCTCTACTACATAGTGCTTGCATTTTTTCTTTATATTTCAGATTGAAATTGCCTTTCAGATTTATAGTTAGGAGAAAAGTTCATGGACTAAAACAAAGAATAGAGAGGATTGCAGAATATATAATGAATAATTTTGATGACATAAAATTTAAAAATTTTTCCACACACAAAGATAATAAAGCTAAGTTTAAAAGCTAATCAGCTAACTGGGGAAAAACCTTTGCAGCAAGTTTTTCAGATAAAGATCTATTGACATATGAAGAAATGCTCCAAATCACTACTAATTAAAGAAATGCCAATTAAAGCTGTTCTGATATTTTAATTCATATCCTTCAGAGTGGCAAAGTTGACAAAAAAGGAAAATGATAACTGTTGGAGCAGCTATGGGAAGAAATGCATATGGATGCACTATTGGTAGACCTGCGAATCGATGCAACTGTTCTGGAAAACAATTATTACGTATTATAAATAATAAGAAAGTCTAGAAGAAAGGAGGGTTTGAGTGCAAAGATAATGAATTCCATTTTGGGCATGGTAAATTTGAATGGGATATCCAGTTCAACATATCCAATAGACAGTTGGTAATGTGTGATTATGACTCAATAGAAAGTCTAGAGTTAAAAAATAGATTTGGAAATCATTTACATAATTGCATGATTGAATCCACTAGAGTTAGTATGATCACTAAAGGAGACAGAAAAGAGGAGAAAGCCCAGAACTGAGCCTTGGGGAACATCTATAGTTAGTGGGAGTTATGGAGATAATAGATTGAGATTGAGAAGGAATAGTCGGACAGATAGGAGAATGATGAGTGAGCATAGTCACAAAAACCCAAAGAAGATTGAGTATCTAGGATGTGATCAACAGTATAAAGTGCTGCAGAAAGTTCAACAATGATGACGATTGAGTAAAAGCCATTAGATTTGTTAGATCACTGGTACATTAAATTGGTATAGATTGCTAGTAACTTTGGAGAGTGCAATTTCAGCTAATGATGAGGTCTGAAGGCAGATTGTTGAAAGTATTGAAGAAAGTGAGAGAAGAGGAAGGGATGCAAGTAGCACAGATGGCTTTTTATGAGGAATTTAGCTGACAAGAGGAAGGCATATATAGAACAATAAGGAGTGAAGATGGTGGGATCAAATGTTTTTGTAATGCTGGAAGATTGGGCAGAGGTAGCAGGGAGGCATCCAGTAGGTAGGGAGAGATTGAAGATTAGAGTGAGTGGGGGTGATATGTTGGGACAGTCTGCTGGAGAAGACAGTAAGGAAAAAGATCAGTGATGCATCCAGGGTGTGTTGGGCTTGGCAAGAAATAAGAAAGGAATGAAGGAAGAAAGAAAGAAAGGGAAAAAAACCAAGTATTAAGTTCTTACTATGTCATTCCTATTATCCTGAATGCTGAGGGAGTCATGCCAAAGGTTCTTTCACTGAGCCTTTAGAGGGTGAGATTAGAGTCTAATATTCTTGTGCAAGTATAAGAAACAATCATTTTATCCAGCTAAGCAATAGTCTGTGACCATTGGAAGTAAAAGAATAACAGGACAGCATCTTGTCCCAGGACCATTTCTATCTGAATTCTATGACAAAAAAGATAAGAACAGGATAACAACAACAAAAACAGTGACCATAATAATATTTTCTAGCAGATAGTATTCAATTAGTATAAGTAACTAACCATGAAATTTCTACAATCCTTGTAGATTGCCGCTTTCTCTGTAACTTTTAGTCTGGAGTAGGGGAAGGGATGGTCCTTGTAGCACTGAGATGAGATGTTAAGTGACTTACCTAGCATCACCCAGCAAATATGCATCAGATATAAAACTTGCACCCAGGTCTTTCCGACTCTAAGACCAGCTCTCTATAGGCTGTAGGACACTGACTCAATAGTAATAATAATAGATTGTATATATTTGAAGATCTATATATGTGCATAAATGAATTTATATAGGTTTTTGTGTTTTATATGTTGTATATATTATATATTTTACAGAATTGCATATATTTTTGTAATTACACATATGTATTTATTATAAGGAGCAGCAAGTTGGCTCAGTGGATAAAGCACTGGATCAGAAGTCAGGAAGATGTGTGTTCAGATCTGGCTTCAGACACGTAGAGCTGTGTGACCTTGGGCAAGTCACTTAATCTCTGTTTGCCTAGGAGGCAGCTAGGTAGCTCAGTGGATAAAGCACTGGGCTTGGAGTTAGGAAGAACTGAGTTCAAATCTGGACTCATAATGCTTGCTAGATATGTGACCTTGGGCAAATTGTTTAACCCTGTTTGCCTCAGTTTCCTTGCCTAGTGAAGGAAATGGCAAACCACTCCAATATCTTTGCCAAGAAAACCCCACATGGGGTCATGAAGAGTTGAACATGACTGAAAAATGACTGCTATATTTGAAACTGATATTTAGGGGCTTTTTTAATGTGTTTTGGAGAGGATCTTCAAGGTGGTTTGGGGAAATCACAATTCACCTAAAGAGCATCTTTTGGAGTTGAATAAACTTAGAGTGTCTCCTGTTCTTAGTATATGTATAAATGGAAGCTCATGAAGTGGGTTTGATATTTTGAAACATGATCTTATTCTAGCTTAAAGACACGCTCGCAAAATCATCATGAAGCCTATTACATTATTTTTTGTTTTGTTTTGAAACTGCCTGGAACGTTTCCATAACTTAGCACTTAGAGATGGTGCTTTTGACTGCAGGGGATATTTGCAGGTCTTATGGATAGCATCATTAAAATGCTTATTTCTCAAAAGCCCACTTCTTTTTCTATCTGATCTTTTTCCTCTGGGTCTAGAATGAGCCCATGTTAATTCACGTGGTTCATTTTATTTCTTTAAGATTACAAAGCAAAGCTTCTTGATATTCTGTTTCCTATAGGTACTCTTTGATGGACAAGTCAAACTATTTCTTAATTCAGATTTGATGGACATGATGGTGGGAGGTAGAGAAAGCAATGGTGCTTGAAACAAAGGGGCAGGTCAGGCCAACCTAGTAAAATGAAGAATAATTGCCAACATTTATGTAGTGCTTCATATGTACCAGATATTCTACTAAGGTGCTTTACAAATATTATCTCATTTGCCCTTCTGGGAGGCAGATGCTATTATTATCCTCATTTTACAGATGAGGAAACTGAAGCAAACAAAGATTAAGTGATTGCCCAGGGTCACACAGTTATTAAGTGTATGAGGCCAGACTGAATTCTTCCTGACTCCAGGCCTGGCAATTTATCCACTGCACTGCCTAGTTGCCTCAATAATGATAATAACATGTTAAATATGGATAATGGAAACACTGGTAAATGAAGGCTTAGTCTATAGAGAATGTGCAAAATGTTTGCTTGTACCAGCTCACCTAGAGGCTTGGTAAGCCTACTTTCAGAAATTAAGGATTTCTCCCTTCCTCCCTCAGAGCATGACCAGCTACCTTTTAACTCTTTCCTGTCAGCTTATTGCCTGATAAAAGGCCATTTAAGGGCTATAAAACTGTGCATACCCTTTGACCCAGTAATACTGCTACTACGCTTATATTCCAAACAGAGCGAAGAAATGTACAAAAATATTTATAGCAGCTTTTTGTGGAAGCAAAAAATTGGAAACGGGGATGCCCATCAATTGGATAATTGTTGAACAAGTTGTGGTATATGATTGTGGTGGAATACTATTCCTATAAGAAATGATGGAGGAGATGATTTCAGAAAAACTTGGGAAGACTTATTTGAGCAGATTCAAAGTGAAATGAGTAGAACCAGACCATTGCACATGGTAACAGCAATATTGTAACCACAATCAACTGTGAAAATATTAGGTACTGTGATCAGTACAATGATCCATGACATATTCTAAAGAACTCATGAAGAAAAACACTATCTACCTTTAGTGTGAATTGATGAGCTCAGTGCACTGCAGATTGAAGCATATTTGTTTCACTTTATATTTCTCACTTTTCTTTTTCTTTTCCCTTCCTTTCTTCCTTCCTTCCTTCCTTCCTTCCTTCCTTCCTTCCTTCCTTCCTTCCTTCCTTCCTTCCTTCCTTCCTTCCTTCTTTCCTTCCTTCCTTCCTTCCTTTCTTTCTTCTTTTTTTGCAACATGGCTAATGTGAAAATAGGTTTTGCATGACCTCACTTAGTATTATTTCTTGCCTTCTCAATGGGCAGCAGAGGGAATGAAAAGAAGCAGAAATTTTAGAACTGAAAATAAAAATTAAAAAATAAAATAATAAAAAAGCCATTTAAGTGGCTGTTGAGCCAGACCTGAGAGCATACAAAAGGCTCAAATAGATACATTCTCTGCCTCTCCAACTTCTGCATAAAAACTTCTATAAGTCTATGGGTGGGAAGAGAGGCAGCAGCAGTGGAAGCAGCAGGGGCCTGCTGCCTGCTGCTGGCCACCTGCTGCCTGCTGTTCTCTGCCTTATGCTACCACCCAGCCACCATGTGCCTCTATTCTTGTGTTTATTTTTTACCTTATCTTAGGTGCACGAGCATCAAAATTAAAATGGTTGAGGTTTCAATGTTTAGAGAATGGGAATATCAGAAGAGCCATTAAAGGTCCCCTCAGCAACCAGAGTGAGTAGCAGCAAGAGCTACATTTGGGGAGGAACCATCCCTGTGGTTGACCCTGAGGTTGCTGGGTTAGACCCAGCCCAGCTGTGAATCACCACGGAAGCTGAGCAGTGTGTTCCGTAAGCAAGAGATTTGTCCATTAGTTGTGGTCGCAGGCCTTGGTAGCAGGAAAGTTTCGCAGCAACCACTTTATTTTGGAACCCACTATTACCAGGGAGTGGGATGGGAGAGGATTATCCTCCCAGCTGGGGAAGTTGTACTCTGTTTCTTACTTTAGATTCTAAGTAAATATCCCTTTGTAAAAGTTATTTGATGTCAATTGATTAACTGACTGATATTCGGGGGATATTAACTGACTATTGGGGCACTTGAGATGGGGGTTCATGGTTATCTCCTAGGGCCTTGAGGTCAGTCAGTCAGTCAGTAAACATTTATTAAGTGCCTACTATGTGCCAGGCATTGTGCTAAGATCTGGGGATACAAAGTAAAGAAGACAGTCCCTGTTCTTTAGGATCTCACAATCTAATGGATTTTAGAAGTGGTAAATAATCTCTGGGAATCTCACCTACTAGTCTGACTGTGGGTTGGGAAAACAAATCCACAGTGAGTTCCTGTAATGAGGGTCTCATTTGCAATATACATACATACATAATATATATATACATATATACATACATACACACATATATGACTGATTCAAATTTATGAGAAGAGTGAAGAGTCTTTTCCTCCTTGATATAAATAGAAATTTCTCTAAGGAAGAAATTTGAACTATCAAATAGTCCTATTAAAATGCTCCCAAATCACTAATAATAATAGAAATACAAATTAAAATAACTCTGGTTTTTGACCTTATACCTATCAATTATGGCAAAACTGACAAAAACTAAAAATGACAGCTGTTGGAGGAACTATGGGAAAATAGGCACATTAATGCACTGTTTGTGGAAGAGTAAATTGGGCCTGCCATTTTGGAAAGCAATTTGGAATTATGCCCAGAAAGGTACTCAACTGTGCATTCCTTTGACGCAATGATACCACTACTAGGCTAATTCCCAAAGAAAGCAACTAGAGGGGAAAATGATCCATATGTTTAAAAATATTTATAGTAACTCTTTTTGTAGAACCAGTGACAAATAACTGGGAACCAAGAGGGTGCTCATTATTAGGGAATGGCCAAACAAATTGTGGTGTATGAATATAGTGGAATACTTGTGTATTATAAGAATTTATAAAGGGCATAGTTACAGAGAAACCTGGGAAGACATATAAAAATTGATGCAGAATGAAGTGAGAAGAACCAGAAGAGTGATTTGTGTAATAACCAAGCCTTGTAAAGACAAGGAACTGTGAAAGACTTGGGAATTCTGATCAATGCAATGACAAACTGCAATTCCAGATGAAATGAACTACCCACCTCTTGACAGAGAGATAATGGCCTTGAGGCATAGATTAAGACATGTATTTTTCGAGATATGGCTAATGCAAAAATTTGTTTTTCTTTAACATGCATATTTATAATAAGAGCTTTGTTCTTTTTTATTTTCCCAGTTGAAGGGAATGGTTAGAAGGAGAAAAATAGATTTGTTAATTGAATTAAAATAAATTTAAAAAAATTTTTAAAAAGAAAATGATCTCAGAGTCTATATGTTACAGGTACAAAGAGGAATTTTGAGCCAAGTGGGGCCTTAGAACATCTGGTTTGCCAAATGAGAAACTGAGATGTGAAGAGGTTAAAATGAGTTTGCACAACATGAAGTTAGCAGGCAGCAAAGCTGAGATTCAAACCCAGTGCTTTTGCCACTATATTATGGCTGTTTAAAACTAGGGTTTTCAAACTTCTTAATGCCATCTCTAGAGTGGAAGCGGGAAGGAAGAAAAAGAAAGAAATTTGTATGATAACTTTATTATATATTTAAAAGGAATACCATGTTGTACATAATAGATTTGCAGTATCAAGTGCAATCATCTTTTTCATTATACTATGTATCAGAATTTCTTGTTTTGTTCCATAAATTAAAAATAAATACATACTTTATATGGGCAACTAGGTGACTCAGTGGATAGAGACCAGGGTCTGGAGTCAGGAAGACCTGGATTCAAATTTGGCCTCAGACATCACTAGCTGTGTGACCCTGGGCAAATCACTTAACCTTGTTTGTCTCAGTTTTCTCATCTGTAAAATGAGTTGGAGAAGGAAATGGCAAACCACTTCAGTGTCTTTGCCAAGAAAACCCCAAATAGAGTCAGAAAGCATCAGACAATTCTTTCTCATTTTTTTTAATCTTATTTGCTCCCTATGACAACTCTGTGAAGGTGATAGGACATGTATTCATATTCTCATTTCAGAGTTGAGGAAACTGAGGCATGGAATAGTATATGTCTTGTCTATGGTCACACACCTACAAAGTGGTAGAGTTAGGGCTAAGGTCTGCTACTGACTCTTAGTCTGGTCCTCTCTCTATTGTGAGGAAAACCTAAAGAATGTGTCCAGAGCACAAGTCCACTTGCCCTGCCAGATCTTACTGGTAGTTGTTCAAGAGGAAGCACTGGGAGATCAAGATTGACCAAGTTTTAATAAATCATTTCAAAAAGTCACTCCCTCAAGGCTGCTATGTGGTGTGGGGCATTGATCCCTGGACATGAAGTCAGGAAGACCTGAACATAAATCCAGTCACAGATTCTTACTAGCTACGTAATGTTGGGCTGCCTGCCTCAGTTTCCTCATCTGTAACATGGGGAATAATAATACCACCCACCTCTTGAGTTGTTATGGGGATAAAATGAGAAAATTTATAAAGAACTTTCTGAATCTTTAAGTGTTACATAAATGCTGGCTATTATTATGTTATTTTTTGTGTTGTGTTTGTTTGTGGAAAAGATGGCCAGAAAGAAGATTAGATATGCAAAGAGATGAATAGATTCAGGATTACTTTAATGGTTAGTACTAAACAGTAGTTGTTAATAGCTTACTATCAACTTTGTAGAAAATTTCTAGTGGAGTACCCCAGGGATTGCTGCTACCTGTATTTCTCAATTCTGCCCCTTTGTGGATGGTATAAGTCCAAGGTTATGATCTGGGTGGAATTATCCAATTATTCTCTTACATCAATTCCCACACTACTGAGAAAACTCCATCCCACATTCTCCATGTAGTACTTCAACTGAATCCAATCACATGAGCATGGCTTAATGAAGTTGACCACAAAAACATAATTTAACTGCATACAGTCTTTATTGACGTTCTTAGAAAGAAAAAGAAAAGTCCAAATATATCAAAATAACAACTATATGGCCAGAATTCCCTTGGTTTGTTCTAGATCTAGGCAGCCCTTTAGTAATAGCTAGCATTTATACAGCAGCTACCATGTGTCAGGCACTGTTCTAAGCACTTTACAAATATTATCTCATTTAATCTTCACAACAGTCCCAAGAAGTAGGTGCTATTATTATCATCATTTTACAGTTAAAGAAACGGAGGCAAACAGAGGTTTAAGTGCCTTACCTGAGGTCACACAGCTAGTGTCTGAGGTCAGATTTGATTTCAGGTCTTTCTGACTCCAACTCTAGCATTATATGGATATATACCTCATCTCTAGGAGTTATCAGACACAGTTAAGGTGCTTATACTCAAATCTCTCTGTAACCTGCTATCACTAAGAACTGGCTGTCTTCGTCTGCTCTATGGTCTCTTAAAGGCTCAGAGGGCCAGTCAGTTGGGGGACATCAGGACCGGGGCTGATTCCTGTGGGTTTTTTCCAACATTGATTGGGAATGCCAACCCTGCCTTCTTACCTGGTGAACCTGCTCAGTAGCTGGGGTGTGTTCTGGGCTCTGATCCTTTCTTCCTGTTTGTCATTGGTAAAGTAGAGGAGTTAGGGCCACAGCAGCAGAGATTTAGGGCTGAAAGGCACTTTAGTGATCATATAGTCCATGACCCTCATTTCACAGGTGAATAAACTGAGGCTCAGAAAGGCTAAATGACTCACCCAAGGTCACCTAGTAAGTAACAGAGCTCAGATGGTCTGAAGGAAGACCCGGGCACAGAGCACCTCCAGTTGCCATTCTTTGCTCCATTCCTACAAGCCTCAGAAAGTCCATCCAGCTAATTCCTACATCACTTCCTCACTTGCCCTTTGACTATTGTTTTGTTTTAATGTTGTGGTCTTGGCTGCTCCAAGATACAAGGCCTATGGATCAGCAATTAAGACAACTATATAATCTGTATTATGTGTATAAAAGTGACTTGAAAACCTTAAAATCATATAAAATATTAGGTATTATGGGGAATGGCTCAACAAGTTGTGGTATGTGAATGTGATGGAATACTATTGTGCTATAAGAAATGGTGAGCAGGCAGACTTCAGAAAAACCTGGAAAGACTTGTATGGTCTGATGCTGAGTGAAATAGGCAGAACCAGGAGAATGTTGTACATAGTAACAGCCACATTGTGCAATGACCACCATGGATAGACTTAGCTTTTCTCAGCAATGCAGGGATCCAAGACATCTCCAAAAGTCTCATGATGGAAAATGCTATCCACATCCAGAGAAAGAGCTATGGAGTTTGAATGTGGATTGAAGCATACTATTTGCTCTATTTTTTCTTCTGTTTTGTTTTGTTTCCCCTTTCTTGTGGCTCTTTCTGTTGGTTCTAATTCTTCCTTACAACATGACTAAGGTGAAAATATGCTTAATAGGAATGTATGTGTATAGCCTATATCAGATTGCGTGCCATCTTGGGGAGAGAGGGGGAGAAAAATTTAAGACTCAAAAGCTTATGGAAGTGGTTGTTGATAAATCAAAATAAATTAATAAAAAATTTAAAAAAGAAAAAATATTAGGTATTAGTATTATTATGATTTTAGATGGCCTCGTATACTATTCTTCAATGGATGTTTAAAAAGATGATTTCAAAACTCTGCCTCTAGGTTATTGAAATAGTCTGCTTTAGGGTCTGTCTTTCCTTGGAGCTTCTAGTGGTACAGAATGAGGTGGCTAGTTTCCTTTGGATATGACTATTCACATGTATCTCTGGGAACCTCTCTGTAATTCCAGGGGTTGCCTTTAATTTTAACCTTTTTTTTTCTTTTTCCTGCATGATAATTATGGCCAAGAAGCTCTTAGTGAATTCTATTACCGTCTTCCTTGTGGTAGGAATCTGACACCATTAGGACCTGTCTCTATGCAAAGAGAGTCTCTCGTGGAGATAGGATGGATCATCATTCCAGGCCCCTAAGAGAACATTATGTTTTGGTTTGATGTTCTCTGTTCCATAGAATCTTTTGGCTTTCCTCCTGCTCATTTATTGGGAATTTCAATATAAAACCATTGGAGATGGTTTAGCTTCAGTGCTTTGCGTTTTCACCTCTGGTCTATGCATTTGGGTAATGGGGGTACAATTTTGGTTGAATCTAAATGGAGAAGAAAGGAAGCATATGGATCAGTGCTGGAATAGCAAGAGGGGGCTCCCCCATGCAGTGAGTCTATGGCTTTCCTCCATCTAGATCTGGTACCATCATCAAATGAAGGAAGAAATAAGTTTGATTTCATGTAATTTTGCATTTAGTACTTTGGTGCATACTCTGCAGTGTCAGGCATGCAGCATGTCAGTTGTGGAAATACCTGCCGATTCACCAGCCGAGATACATGACATTTTCCAATTGAGGTCATTAATGTTAGTCTCTACAAAGCTATTCTTCTTTGTCATTTTTCCAATGCACATTCTTCTTCCTTCTCCATGTGGGATAGGCTCTATTTTGCTCAAAGCATTCGTTTTAAAAATAACTCTGCTCGAGGAAAACTTTAATACCTGTTCCATTTCTTGATTCTTGCCAGGATTTTTTCAGGCAGCATCAATACCTACTACTACCCCCCAGGGTCTCTACTTTTTTATTTATTGGTAGGAACATAGCGTATTATATTAACTGAACTAGATGGAGGAGGAGTGGGAATAGATAACTGTTAATTCTAACATTGTTGTTAAGTCATGTCCAACTTTCTGCGACCCCATTTGGGGTTTTCTTGGAAAAAATGCTAGTGGTTTGTCATTTTCTTCTCCAGCTCATTTTATAGGTAAGGAAACTGAGGCAAACAGGGTTACGTGATTTGGCCAGTGTCATACAGCTAGGAAGTATCAGAGGCCAGCTTTGAACTCAAGACGATGTCTTCCTGACTCCAGGCTGGGTACTCTATCCCCTGCATCACCTAGTTGTCCTTAATTCAAAGGTACCCCTCCAAAAAAGGCATAGGATGGGGAGACTTGTAATTTAGCAGGCCTCACCCAACAGTGAGGGAAGGTTTTCCAGGGAACGATGAGGGAAATGAATGTGGAGAAAGAACAGCAATTGCTTTAAAACAATTAGCTTCATCAAGTGTTCGAGCTAGAAGGAAATTTAAGGGATTACTTAGCCTGACACCTTTATAAGATTATTGATTTAGAGCTGCAAATAATAGTAGAGGTGATCTAGACCAGGAGTTAACAAACTAAAAATAATTTGATAATTGATTTCAATATATTTTGTTTTCCTATGTGTTTTTTCTTATGCATTTGAAAACATTATTCTGAGAAGGGGGTCCATAGGCTTCACCAGACTGCCAAAAGAGTCCATGACACAAAAAAGGTTAAGAACCCTTGAAGCCAAACCACTTCTCTTAAAAGATGATGCTGACCTGAGAGTCAGGAAGGTCTGGATTCAAATCCTGTCTCACACCTTTATTGGCTGTGTGATCCTGGGCAAGTCACTTCAGGCCTTTCAGTTTCACTTTCTTTGCCTATAAAATGGAGATGATTATAGCACCTACTCCCCAGGGTTGTTGTGAGGACAAAATGAACTAAGATATGTAAATCCCTTGGGAAAAAAAAATCTTAAAATGTTATATAAATGATAACTGTCATAATTATCACGGTTGTATTTTTGTCTTTGTCATGTTGTCCTCATTGTTTTTATTGCTATTGTTAGGAGCTGACTTGCCCCAAATTGCAGAGAGTGAAAGAGATGAGATTTGAATTAATTCAGTACTTTTTCTACTGTTACGGTGAAGAAGTGAAGAAACTAGGGTCCAGAGAAGGGAAATGACTTGCTTTAGGTCACACAGTAAACTGATGACTGGGCTTTTGTTGCAATAGAGATAAAACTAGCTCAGGAGTCAGAGGATATGAGTTCAAATTCTGGCTGTGCTACTCACTAACTGTGATTTGGGACAACTGACTTATCATCCCTGGGTCTCATTTTCCTCCTATGTAAAATGATGGAGTTGGACCATTCTTGTTTTTCATTTGTTTCAGTCATGTCCAACTCTTTGTGTCCCCATTTTGGGTTTTTTTTTGGCAGAGATACTGCAGTGGTTTCCTTCTCCAGTTCATTTTATAGGATAAGGAAACTGAGGCAAACAAAGTTAAGTGACTTGCTTAGAGTCACACAGCTAGTAAGTGTCTGAGGTCAGATTTGAACTTGAGTCTTCCTGACTCCAGGCCTGGTACTTTAGCTGCCCAGAGATGAACTAGGTGGGTTCAAAGGTTCCTCATAGCTCTAATATCTCTTATATTCCTTTGACTAAGGCCTGAGTCCCTTGATTCTTTGCTCACCTGATTAATAGGGAAGGCCCTGGTACTCTCTCTTTCACCAAACTCTCCACCTCCTGGGAAAATCTTTCCTTTGCCAGATGGCAGAAGCCCGTGAAAATGGCTTCTTCTTGAGAGGGAGGAGGAAGAGAAGCTTTGCAATTTTGCCTTAGGCTGGTTAGCTTTGAGCACCCAGTAATCGAAAAGGCTGGTTTATGGTTGAATTTGAGCAATCAGCTAATAAGCCTGAGCATCGGTGTGGTGGCCATAAAAGCTGGCCAGTAGAAAGGTTTTTTAATTGTCCCCTACATTATGCTGCTCTTTTCCCCTCCCAAGCAGAGCTGATATCTCCTCGGATGAATCAGCAGTGACCCAGATCCCCGAGTACAGTCTGTGCTGTTGCTACAGAGAAGCAAGATTTTTCTCTTGGCTCATCAGCTAGAAGAAAACTGTCTTGGAAGATAATGCCTCTAAATTTATTTCAAGGATTGCTGCTGATGGAGATGGCAGGTCATTCTGGGAG
This sequence comes from Phascolarctos cinereus, assembly GCF_003287225.1. NCBI lineage: Eukaryota > Metazoa > Chordata > Mammalia > Diprotodontia > Phascolarctidae > Phascolarctos > Phascolarctos cinereus. The sequence goes on along the minus strand of NW_027556098.1, from coordinate 83,709,187 downwards.
AAGTGGAGGAAAGCTAGCCTTGCCTTGGATGCTCTAATTGAGGGCAACTGGAAGGGTTCACCCTTTTTTTTGAATCTGAGGGCTTGATTGTTATCTCTGATCCATGCTGCAAAGAAAGGTAACTGGGGAGCAGTGACCCTACATGGGACTAGTCAGAAACATAAGCAGCTGTCCCCTTGAATTAGGTAGGAGAGATGGGGATAGAAAAATCAGGTGTGTTTTCTACCCTTAAGTTTATGGCCTGTGATAAATTGTGTCCATCAGCCCCTAGGCTCACTCTCCTGACCAGCAAACACTCTGACTAACAGGATAAGATCTCAGAAGACTGTTATTATCTCTTTCCTTGGGGTTCTAGGGGGGTAATCCAGAGCAGATGAGGAGAGATTTTCTAGTGCTATAGGTCCCCACTGGTGTGCTTCCCCCCACTGATTAGTCATTGCTGTCAATGAGCCAGCCGGACTTAATTTAGCTTTTAGAATCAAACATTTACTAAAGTGGTATAGTAAGGACAGTTGGCATTAGACATTTCCCCCAAACTGAGGCCATACTCTCCCACAGCTAGATGTAGAGTCCAGCGTAAAGTAGGCTCAAGTTCAGAGACCACATGTGGCAAAGAAATAATTCCCAGCTCCTTGGTGCTGGATGTCCCTTTCTACCACTTTGTGTGGTCTTCATGGTTTTCCCTTGGGCATGGGATAGTGTCTTGACACACTTCTGGCAGAACTGTGAAGCTGCCTTTCCTTTGGTGTGTCTAATTTCTCCTCATTGCTTGATGCAAACTACCATTGGTCATTACTGTTGTGGAGACACTTGGAAAGTTTGAAATATGCCAACCTTTCAAAATTCACAAGCTCATCCTTTACCCAAGGTAGGGGGAGGAGGGAGAGGCTCTTCTCCTCTATCTCCTACCAAGCAATTCCATGTAAGAGGCTTGGCTAGATTGCTCTCTTCCCTGGGCTGGGCTGGTACTCAAATGCTAAGGTTTCCAACCTGGCTTGCTATTCTATCTAAAATGACTTACAGGTATGACTAAGGCTCATCAGACAATCCCAATTCCCTGTGTAGCATAATTTCATTTAGTCTGATAAATTCCATGCCTTGCAAATAGGGGCTTGGTGCATCTAGTTTAATGCCTTTCATTCACTTCTTGGTTCAATTGAAATGCTCACCTGATTAAAGTGCTTACTTTGATTAACTATCATTAGATTGTAAGCTCTTTGAGGGCAAGGGCTGTCTTTTGCCTTTTTTTTATCCCCAGTTTAGCACAGGGCCTGGTATATAGCAGATGCTTAATAAATGTTTAATTGATTGATTGAATGTGGTGCTGTAATTCATGGTGCTTGCACTATACCAATTTACCATTACTTGTGCTGACTAGTACAACAGAAATACTAAATCAGGCTTACATTCATCAATGCATACATTCAAATTTTATTAATCAGAGCATGTAAACACCAGTTTGTAATTATCTGTTAGACAATATAAGCATCAGCTGCACTAGGAGCAAACCACCACCCTGATTTCCTAGGGCATCCCAGTAAGCCTGTCTTGTTCTGGTGCTCAGTGACAAGGTTCCCTCTCTGCTCAGCCAGAGCTCTGGGGGTGTTCCACTCTGGCACCGTTGCCTGGTAGGCTGGCAGATCTGTCATACAATCAGCAGTACCCTCCGTGAACACTGAGATTGTCTGAGACTGAAGTGCTGAAGTGTAGGGGAAGACAGGAGCCAGCCTCAGTCAAGACCTATGACCAGGCTGAGCATCTGAGGGTCTTCGGTGAATTTCTCTTGCTGTGAGTATTAACTGGTTACAGCCAAGTTTTCATTGCTAATTCATTTACCAATGAATTTGATTGATGTCTGATGACATAAATTAATGACAAAGTTGTTTAACAAATTTTCCCATTGGTGGTCTGTCTGTCTTATTATGGAGTCTTCTATATTTGCCAGTTGGTTATGAATACATATATGTTTCTCACCAAGTTATATCGTACATATACGTATCTTAATATTGAAAAGCAAATTATGAAAAACAAACATACAAAATGGCCTAATACAAAATGGAGTTAGCTATATCAAGTCAACAAAATGATTCTCATTATAGGTAGGGTAATTGATTTGATCAACCTCCACCCTTATATCTATACTATAACTATTTACAAATCAAATATAAGATGAAATTTATCTGAATGGCAACAGATCATAGAATCCCAGAATAAAAATGGGAAAAAATAATGTATTGGAAAACATTCTGGAATTAGGAGAGCTGGGTTCTTTCAAGTCATGGCTTGTTAGTAAACAATCTTGAGTGATCTTGAGTAATCAATGTGCCATTTTTCATCCTCAGTTTCACAGAATCATAGAATTTGAGAGTTAGATGGGGCATCATTGGTCACCTGATAGTTCAACCCATACATGAAAGAATCTTCACTATCAAATAACCCTAAAGAAAGTTGTTTAGCCACTGCCTGAAGACTTTGGAGGAAGGAGAACCCCCCCTCTTCCTTGAAGAGGCAACTTATTTTCATATTGGACATCTCTAATTTTTAGGCTGTTTTTGTTTTGTTGTTCAGTCATTTTTCAGTCATGTCCCTTCATGACCCTGTTTGGGGTTTTCTTGGCAGAGATATTGGAGTGTTTTGCTATTTTCTTCTCTGGCTCATTTTACAGATTAGGAAACTGAGGCAAACAGGGTTAAATGCCTAGGATCACACAGCTAGTAAGTGTCTGAGGGCAGATTTGAACTCAAGAAGGTGAGTCTTCCTTGCTCCAGGCCCTGCACTATATCCACTGATCTACCTAGCTGCTCTCTTCTCCAGGTTGAACATCCCCAGTTCTTTCAAATAAGTCTCTATTACGTGGACCCAGGGCCCTTCCCTATCCTAGTTTCTCTCCTCTAGATGCACTTTAACTTATTAATGTCCTTTTTTTTTTTTGAAAGAGAATATAAGATTTACTCAATTATTCCAGTGAAGGTTGGATTGGATTACAATATACACATTAGGAATTTATCTCTTAAAGGGTGGTATCTACAGTGAGAGTTATGAGTATCATGGTTATTCTAAGACAATCTACAGTCATTTTTACAGTCAAGACAATAGATGAATTTCAATTCAATACACAATAGAGTTTAAACATAATTCAACCCCCCTCCCCATCATATGGCTGGTGCCTCCTCAAATACCTCGTCTGCGGCAGAGGTAGCCCACCAGTTCTCTCAATATGGAGAACTGAAGTTGCCAGAGGAGACGTTTTCTTATTTTTTTAAAACAATAATATATTGCCATCTTTCAATATTAATGTCCTTCTTAAATGAATGGAAGAGAACACAATATTCTTGATGAGGCTTGTTGAGGGCAGAATACAATGAGACTTCCCAATTTGGAATGAGACTTTTTTTTTTTTTTTGCTAGGCAATGGAGTTAAGTGACTTGCCCAGGGGCACATAGCTAGTAAGTGTCTGAGGCCTGAATTGAACTCTGGTCCTCGTGCTTCCAGGGCTGGTACTCTGTCCACTGCACCACCTAGCTGCCTCCTGTTGGGCCCTTTCTTAATGCAGCCCTAAATCACATTAGTTTTTTTGGTTGCTACATCACATTGCTGACTCATATTAAGTTTGCAGTCCAAACCTTCTCATATCTTTTTTCAGAAAAAATGCAGTATAACCATACTTCCTCAATCTTGTACTTGGGAAGTTGATTTATTTATTTTTTTTTGTATTCAAGTAAATAACATTTAATCTGGGCAGCTAGGGGCACACTGGATGGAGTCAAGAAGACCTCAGCTCAAATTTGGCCTTAGATACCTACCAGCTGTGTGATCCTGGGCAAGTCATCTAATTCTGTTTGCCTTAGTTTCCTTATCTGTAAAATGAATTGGAGAAGCACTCCAGTATCTTTGCCAAGAAAACCCCAAGTGGGGTCATGATGAGTTGGACATGACTGAAATGATTGAACAACAACAACCATCACCACCACAACCAAGCAACAACAACAAGAAGTAACTTTCAAGGCTACCAAATTTCATCTTATTAGATTTAGCTCAATTTTCTAATCTGTCAAGAGACCTTCGGAACTTGACTAGCATTAAGCCACCCCTTTTGGCTTTGTGTAACTCCCAAATCTGATACCATCTCTGATTTTGTTTTGGTAAGTCATTAATCAACATGTTAAGAAGCTTAAGGTCAAGCCCAGATGCCTAGGGTAATTCCATTGGAGACCTTCTGCCACATTGACGTTGGACCAATAATAACTATACTTTGAGTCCAGCCATCCAACTAGTACTGAATCCATCTGATGGTATTATTATTTAAATATATTTTACTATCATCTTCACAAGAACAGTATCAGATACTTTATGAAAATTTTTGTTTAAAACTAGATAATCTACATCTACAACATTCCCCTCTTCTACTAGTTTACTGATCCTCTGGGGGAGGGCAATGGAAATGAGGCTAGTTTAGTGTGATCTGTTTGTGATAAAAGTCATGTTGGTTCTTTTAATCACTTCTTCCCATTGTAGCTGTTTACCAACCAGTCTTCATAGAATTTTTCCATTAATTTAAGTCAAACTCACTGGTTTATAATTTGCAGAATCCATTCTCTTCCCTTTTATGAAAATTACGTTAGCATTTGCTCCTCTTCAGTTTTGTAATATGTCTCCCAATTTCCATGATATTTCAAATATCACTGAAAATGGCTTAGGTATCATTTCAAATTCTTTTAAGACATGAACAGATAGCTGATGTGGGCTAGGTGACTTACTTTCACTCGGGACAGTAAAGTATTCTCTTACTATTTGCTTACTTATCCTGGGTATCAACTCTGCATCTTTCATATTTGTTCTGACATTTCCAATGTAAAAGTCACTCTCCTTGGCAGAGAAAAAAGCCGCAAAACAGGAGTCATGTAGCTCTGACTTTTCTCTGTTGTCAATTATCCTTGCTCCAACCACCCCAAGTCACATTTGAACTTCCACTTTTTCTTACTATTGCTAAAATAACTTTTTTGTTGTCCTTAGCTTCCCTCACCAGCCTCAACTCATTTAAGATTTATAATTCCTGAGACTATATTACCTAACCCATGACACATACATATTCATTCTCCATTACTGACCTTTCTTCTATTTTGTACAAATTAGCTTTCAATTTTTTTAAATTAAAAAAAAGATTAAAAAATTATTTCTTTACCTGCAAAATGAGAGGGCAGACTAAATGATTTCTAAGGTACCTCTCAGTGCTGATGTTCTCTTTCTCTCTTTTTGCATCAATAATATTATTTTTATTTTCAGTTCCAAATTGTCTCCCTTTCCCCCTCCCCCCGCCCACTGAGAAGTCAGGAAATAATGATACCCATTAGACATATGAAGTCATACAAAACATACTTCCACATTAGCCATGTTCCAAAAATCAAAACAAAACAAAACCAAAAAACTAAGAAACAAGAATAAATGTGCCTTAATATGAAATACTAACATTCTCTATGATTCTGAATTCAAATAGAGGATGGACTAACAAGAGATTTCTTGGAGGAAATTAATATCACATTATCAAATACTATAGATGTTGCTCTGTGTAGGAGAAAAATCAATAAAAAGGTAGAGAGGGATAGAACAAGCAGGCAAAATTGGCATCACTCATTGTTACTCAGTACATTAGACCCACATGGTCTTCTTTCAGATTCCCTCTGAGGCCATATAGCCCTAACAACTTGAATGAGACATGTTCTTGAAGTAATTTCAAGTTGTACTGTCAAGCTAACAGGTAGCTAGTCCACTTGACTTGTGAGACAACTGGGTATTCTTTCCTTTAGACAGATGGGAAGGTGAGCTGGGGCATTGTCTCTTCACCAGTTTTTCAGATGTAGTAATTCAAGCCCTCCTGGACCCAGTCTGGCCATTAACAACATCACAATGTTGAAGCTGAGTGATGTTAAAAGGAAGAAAATTGGAAGCAGAGAAAGATGAATGCCTTCAGGGTGAAATGAACCCCAAATATCCTTATTCTTATTTATGGCCAGAGCTTCAGCTATCAACTAAAAAACGAATGGTTTCTGGATTTAATATGTCTGAGATTAAAGTAAATCCCCATCAATGTGGCTTACATATTAAACAGCATCGTGCTGTTTCTTGGGCAGAAATGAGAAATGCATTTATATTGTTGGTGGTGTGGTGATGACATTCTCTTATGGGCTCCTATAATAAAGGAACTCATGTAACCCATTTTATTTTTTTGGGCATAATCGTCTGGTTCGATGTTGATTGCATCTGGGGAGATTCATAGAAATTGTGTGAACACATTGAAGAAGACGTTCAAACTTTTGCTGGGGAAGTGAGGCACCAATATACATTTGGGAGAGTAAGGGCAAGAGAGATGCCAACCAGTGCCTGATCCATGTGACTAACTATGTTTGAAGACGTATAAATACAGTGTAATGTAATTCCTGTCCTCAGGTATGACAGGTACTAACAACTCCAATATCATTGCAGTTATCCCAAAATCTTTTGAGATTTCCACCTAAATATTAAAAAAAAGAATGAAATTTATGACAATTTTAGTATCCTTCAGTATAAAGAACTCATGAAGTTTTCTAGTTCTTTATATTTTCACCCTGCTTGATAAAATCCCTACATCATCTGTCTTTAAAGATGAAAAAAAAAACATTTTAAAGAAATTTCCACTGGACCTTGCTTCACCTTCAAAATAATGATGGATCTTATGGAAACTAATATGAACAGGTAAATGACTAGTGATATAAGTTTTCATTTTGATTTTGATCTTAACTCTAAATGTCTGCAGCTCACAATTGGATTAAAACTTGCTTTCCAACCTCAGTAAACTATGCCATGTGTGGTGGAGTGGATAGGGTGCCCAGCCTGGAATCAGGAAGACTCCTCTTCCTGAGCTCAAATCTGGCCTCAGACACCTGATAGCTGTGTGACCCTGGGCAAGTCACTTAACCCTGTTTGCCTCAGTTTCCTCATCTGTAAAATGATCTGGAGAAGGAAATGGCAAACCTCTTCAATACCTTTGCCAAGAAAACCCAAAATGAAGAATCAGACATGACTGAAATGACCAAACAAAAATTTTCATGAAAAGAATATTTGACATATGAACATGTACATTTTAATTTGTATATCTACGAAAGGCATGTTATTGAATAAGCTCCTTAAGGATGAGGATGTAGTCAACATTTAATAAATGCTGAATAATTGAATCTGATGGAAAAGAAAGAAATAAGGAAAAAATGAGGAAAGGGAGGAAGGGGAGAAACAGAAGAATGAGAGTAGAAGGGAGAAATAGACCCTCCTGAACACCTATATGGTGAGTAAAGAGGCAGATAGGTGGTACTATGGCTACAGCGTTGGAACTGGAGGTCTTGGAGTAGACCTGAGATTAATTTCTATCTCAGAGTCTTGCTAATGAGACAAGGTACTTAACCTGTCAGGTCATCTGTAAAATGAGGATAAAGTAGAACCTGCCTTAAAGGGTTGTTGTAAGGATTATAAGAAATAGAATATGCAAAGTGTTTTGAAAACCCTGAAGTGCTATCTAAATGCTAGCTATTATATGAGTGCTAATTGACAAAATCATGACAAATTTTATTCTCAGTGATAATTTCGTATTTCGAGAAGTGAAAGAGGAGATAAAGGAGGGGAACTGCTATTCTGGAACTGATTTTGACCAATAAGGAGCAAATTGTTGCTGAAATAGTGATGACTGGAGCTCTATGAGGCAAGTGTCTGCTCTATCATAGACTCTGTGTTTGAGAAGGAGAAGAAAGCCAGTCACAATCTAATGTGGACATTAGATTTGGGAGAGCAGGTTTAAAGAGATTCACGGAAAGAATAGATAGGATGAAATAGCCTAATATTTTTAGGCCCAACAGGAATGAGAGAACCTCATGAATGAAATGCTTTTAGCACGAAGAGAAAATCTTCTGGTTAGTAAGAAAAAAAGAGTTCCTAATGAGATTTAAATGAATTCACAGGGAATTGATTGAGTAATTCCGATTTTATTAATTTTTATTTTAATTTTTTTGCATCCTTTACTTTTATATAATTTTTCATTTCTGAACATATCATTTTCCTTTACCTTACCCATCAAGCCAACCTCTGTAACACAGAATAAAAAAAGAGGAAAATAAAGGAATTCAGCAACTAACCAATATATCAAGCAAGTGATTATATATATACATACACATACACATACACATATACATATACACACATACACATTATATAGATAGGTAGATATATCTATATCTATATCTATATCTATATCTATATCTATATCTATATCTATATCTATATCTATGTATCTCTTCAGTGTTCCATAACCATAGTCCTCCTCCTTTGTGAAGAAGGGAGGAAAGAACATTTTCTAATCTCTTCTTCAGAGCTATCCAGGGCTTCATTAAGAGAGGTATGCTTTCCAGAACAAAGGAAGCAATAATTCTATGCTGTACCCTGCCTTGCTCTGACTCTCTGGAATACTATGTTCAGTTCTGAGCACCACCTTTTAAGGATGGTGTTGATAAACTTCACTGTGTCTAGTAAAGGGCAAACAACATGATGAGAAGATTGTAGGATTTGCTATATGAGGGCCACTTTAAGGAAATGGGGGTGTTTAGCCTGGAGAAAACTTAGAAAATACATGATATCTATTTTCAGGTGTGTTGGGAGGGTTGTCCTATGAAAGATGCATTAGACATGCTTGGTTTTGGCCCCAGAGGGTGGAACTAAGGAGCAAGGGGCTGAAGTTGTATTGAGGACAATTTATACTTGATGTCAGGTAACATCCTGGACGCAGTTCAATATACGACACTAAAATGCTTTAGATGACAATAATGATGTTTTCATCATATTGTCAGTGTAGGCTTATCTTTGAGTATAATAGTCAGTATTTTTAAATTTTTTTTGTTCAGCTTTTTATTTAATGTTACAAAAAATATTTAGTCAAACAGACCAAAGCCCATGTCATCATCAGACTCCTCAGATTCTTCTTTTTTTTGCTTCTTCTTTCTTCTTCTCCTCAGCTGGGGCAGCTGGGCTAGCAGGAGCTGCCCCTCCAGCAGGGGCAGCACCACCAGCTGCTGGGGCAGGTCCACCAACTTCTACATTGCAGAGGAGACTTGCAATGTTGACATTGGACAGGGCCTTTGGAAATAATACCGACCAGAATGGTTCAACATTTACACCTGCTGTTTTAATGAGGGCATTGATTTTATCCTCCGTGACTGTAACATCATCCATCGTCGTGAAGCATGAGGGCAGAGTGGACGCAAGCCAGCTTGGAGACGGCCATTTCAGCAGAAGGATGAGGAGAGACTTGTTTGTAGTGGTGCTAGTCACCCGATGAAGTGAGGGGTCACCCCAATGTGACCTTTGCTTCTGAAGAAGAATTGAGCACCTTACAGACAACTGAAGAACAGTAATCTTTAAATTTTAAAAATTTTGTTTTCTGTAAAACTCTATTACTTTGAAATAAGCTTGAATTACAACTATTTTTTCCTTATCGTTTGCTGTTATGTTATGTTAATAAACAGATAAAAACTCATCAAAATTTTCATTGCGTGTATAGATTAGGTTGGAACCAATGACTATATTTTACATGTTTTACATAGATTCAAATAGTGTGAATTGAAGGATGCAACCACATTATGGGATTCATTATTTGCACTAATGGGGAGTTGTCTATAAACTGATAGTAAGTGAACCCAATAGCTTCCTATGATGGATTCAAATCACCTGGCCGAGATGAACTACACCTTCACATTCTGAAAGAACTGGCAGGTGTAATGGTTGGGCCCTGGAAATGATTATTTGAAAGACCAGGAAGATGGGACTGGTACTATAAGATTAGAGAGGGGGCAACTTTTGTGCCAATTAAAAATGAAGAGAACAGAATTTACAAAGTATAGATTGGTGAGATTGACTCTGATTTCTGGGAAAATTTTTAAATGGATTATCAAAGAGCTTGTTGGTGAACATCTGGAAAGGAAAGTGAGCATTAGAAGAAACTGGCATGGCTTTTTGTCAAGAACAGGTCATGCCAGATGAAACTTGTTTCTTTTTCTGGATAAATGCTATAGATACAATTTACTTAAATTTCAGCAAAGATTTTGATAAGTTATTGGTATTATTCTTAGGGAGAAGATGGAGAGACATGAAATAAATTGTAATACAATAGAAGGATCCAGAATGTATTGGATGGCTGGACTCAAAGAATAGCTAATGGTTTAATGTAGTTAAGCCATTAGTAGTAGTTCATGGTTTGATGTCAATGTGACAGAAAATCTCTAGTCGAATTACCACCAAGCATCTCTGTTTGGTTCTATGCCCCTTAATATTTATAACAATGATTTTTCAAAATGGATGAAGGCAGAGGTGATATGCTTGTCAAATCTGATGATGACACAAAGCTATGAGAGATAGCTAACACTCTGGATGACAGATTCTGGATCCAAAAAGATCTTGATAGACTTAGAGCAGAGATGTCAATCACATGGTCCCTGGCTCAAGTGCAGCCCAAACCAGATTAAAATGTAATGGTGAAATATTTAACAAAACAAAAACATAACCGAACATAGATAATGTACAGTTTAGCGCCCCTTGTTTATATTTGAATTTGTCACCGTTGGATTAGAATATTGGGCTGAACTTAATTAGATGAAATAATAATTATAACTATATAACACTTACTGTGTGCCAGCCTATGCTAAGTGTTTTATTATGACTAAATCATTCAGTCTTCACAACAACTCTGGGAAGTAGGTGCTATTATACTCATTTTAAAGATGAGGAAAGTAAGGCAGACAGAAGTTAAATGATTTTCCCAGAGTCACACAGTAAGTGCTGGAGGTCAAATTTAAGCTCAGATCTTCCCAGTTCTAGGCCTGGCACTATATCCACTGTACCATCTATCTGCCCTAATTCAACAGACTTAAATAAATTTATATATCATGGGAAAAAATCAAATTAACAAGTACAAGATGGGAGGACGTGGTTAGGCAGTAGTTGCTCTGAAAAAAAGATTTGGGGGCTTTAATGGAACCAATATGAATCATCAGTGTGATGTAACTACCATAAAAGCTAATGTGACCTTGGCCTTCACAAAGAGAAATGCAGCTTTTAACAATAAAGCAGCGACAATCCCAAGGCACTTAGCCCTCATTCAGTCCCAAGTCACACAGCCCTAGCCATGCCTCATATGGAGCATTTTGTTTGTTTCTAGGTGCTGAAGTTTAAGAAGGACATTGCTAAGTGGAAAAGGAAGTGTGCAGAGAAAGACAACCAGGATTGTAAAGGGTCTTGAATCCATGTCATAGGAAGACGAATTAGAGGAAATTTTTGGAGATAAGAAGACTCAGGGGAAAGAGGGTATCTTAGCGGTCAAGTATGTGAAATTAAGTCATAGGGAGGAGGGGGTTAGATCAGGCCACTTAATGCTTGATGTCCAGGGGGAAAATCGAACAGAGTTGTCTAAGAGGAGGTGCTGAATGGCCATTGGTTGTAGATAAGGATTTCTTTCATATTTAGCTTGAACTAGGTGTTAACTGAGGTCCTCCTCCAACTTCCAAATTATGAGAGTCTGTGACTCCTCCCTGCTTGCTGCTCTGTGGGTGAGAACAGATATAATATAATTACCTCTTCTCTGGGGATTTACTCTGAGTCTGAAGAAATAAAATGGAAAAAAAAATTTACCTTGTATTTTGGTTTGATTTGTAGCTTCTCATTTCATTTCTGGAGCGGAGAAAAGTTGGAATTTCACTAAGCTGTGAAACATGACCTTGAAATGGCAATGTACAATTAAAAAAATTATGGTGTATGTTAAAAACAGGACTTGTCTATACTTAACTGGTAAGATAAAGTGGAAAGAGTGTTGGACACAGAGTCAGAGAAACTGGATTTGAATTCTAGGTCTGCCATTTGCTACCAGTGTGTTATTGGACAACTCAGTTAATCTTCCCTGGACTCAGTTCATCTATAAATTGAAGGAGTTGGACTCAATGACTTCTAAGGTCCTTGACAGTCCCAAATTGATGATTTCATCCTCCTTTGTTCTATTTGTAACATGTAAAGCAAATGTCTCTCACACATGGGGACGCTAGAAGAGCTGCTGTAGATTCAAGGTGTTCTGTGAGTCTGCATCCCCTCAAAACTCAAGAGCCCCACTGACGTCTTTGCATTTTCTGGTCATCCAGAGGAACTCATTACTTCAAAATAAAAGCGTTTAATGAAATATCAAAGAAATACAACATTCCCTCCACACACTTTGAACATTCTTTAAAAAAACTGTTTACAAGAAGAAAAAAGCAATCCCATTCTGTATTGTCTGGAAGTCATTTGTTTGAATTGTTCATCAGCTAATTTATTTGCCATCAAAAGAGTATTTTCCTAAAAAAGAGGATTGACTAGTGCGAACAATGTTTACAATTCTTTGTGCAATTGTCATTTATCTCCCATTTGCATTTCTAAGTTTTGTTTTATTACGTGCCTTTCTTGGTCACAAACACCTTATGCTTTTTAAAGCTTGTAGCTGTTAATTTGCAACTGAAATTTATTTCACCAATAAAGTCCTACAAATAGACACATCATCAGTGAGAAGAATCAGCATACATATGTGAAGAGGCACATATAGAGAACATATATGGGTACAAGGCACCCAAACGTTATAGATAGGCTACATATGTGATTGAGCATATGCATGGAAAAATACACATAGTGAACACACGTACAAAGGTCGTCCATGAAGAAGAGCAATTCATGCCTCAGATTCTGTAGGGTCAATGATACCTTCAGATGATGTCATCATGCTGTTCTCATTGGGACCATTCTCCGAGTGTGCTATCTCCACTGTATATACTCTGCGGGTCTTATGGTGAATGCTAGAGTGCAGTCTCTGATTAGCATGGCTCCATTGGTCTCACGGTTTCTGCTGGCATGTTTTCATTGTCTCTACTGGATGTCGTTCTTCTAGCATCCACTTGTTTCTTTGATGTCATCTGCTGATCATCTCAGCTCTGCTATTATGAAAGCTTCTTCCTAAGAAGGGTGGGATGACAGCTTTTAGTCTATGGTCAAATCTATGAGCTAGCCATTTTGGAAGGTCTCAAACAAAAAGCAAGCATAGTGTCCCAAGCTAAGATTATCTATCTTTTGCATTCCCTGCATCTGGGGCTTTGTCCTTTGTCTCAGATAGCTCTCTGATTTAAAGTTTATAATTCCCAAAAGCTTCTTAAGCTTGTTATCTAAATTAAAGGAGGCAAAGTTATTATTTTTACTTGTTCAGCATTTCTGCCTTTCATCATGTTTATCTGTTAGTAGCAAAAACAAACCATGACCTTTTTATGTATATCAATAGTCTCTCCCCTGCTTCCCAACTCCCAGCTTTGTATACTGGCCAAGGAAAAAACTCCTTGTCTTTATAAATGTGTATTTAAGGGGACTTTCTTGAAATCTGCCATCCTTTGCTCCAAATTGCTCCCAAACAAGGCAAATATCCATAACAAGGAAAATAATGGGAATAATGACAATAATTAGAAAACCATTTTTTATTAGTTTACTGAATGAGACTTGAAAAGAGCAAAACTTCGGAAATTTTGATTTTTATAGCAAAGTATACCCAACAACTTATATACGGTATGCACTTTTGTGTCCACTGAATGAATGGATGGAGATGGATGGATAAATGGATGAAGTAATCATCATGATAAATATTCTAAAAAAATATGGTTCTACTCTTTGGTGCTGTTCATAAACAAAAAATAAACTCCCTGCTTGCAGAAGAGTCTCTGAGATTAAAATTGTCATGACTAATCTCAGGTCCTATGTGAGTGGGTTGAAAAATTTTGGCCATAATAAAACTCAACCTTTTTTATTCTCTATGTATAGATGAGAAAATTTTAAAAAATTCTACTTTCTGAATGCTAGTTTTTTTTAATCCTTCAAATTTCTGAAAATGTTTAAAGCTGCAGTAAGAAATTCAATTGGAAGACTTTTGTGCATGAAGTAGCAATGACGGTTTTGGACTGAGGCTGACTCATGCTTAGCCCAGCATTCTTGGATTGTCGAGTTAATGCTGGTGCTTTTGAATCCTTCTTTGCAAAGTGCTTCTGTGAGTGTTTTTCCAATGCTATTTTTTTAAGTAACAAGACTAAATGTAAATGGCATGTTGAAAGGTACACTAAGGATAAGACATAAGAAGCAAAATTAAGGTAACTCTGAAGTAGAAATTCTGGGATGCTTTTTTAAGCATCTGTGTCTAAGAACTGTGTCTAAGAAACCTTAGTATGTCGAAGCCTCATTCATTTTGGATTTGATTTTTTTTTTTTATCACTTAAGGTATAAGTACATCACATTGCGGAAGGTCTAAGTATATTAAATTGTGGAATGTTCTAGTAGCCCATTTGTAGAAAAGTTATAGTAGATGTACTTGTAAGCCCAACTAGGTTAGTGGCAAATGACTAGAACTCAAGAGATAGACTGGGCTGGTATATTGATCCAATAGTTGTCTTTATAGGAAAAATAATTGTACTCATGGGAGCCGGCTATTCATTGAAAGTGAGATAGAGATAGAGCCAAGGGAAGAGCCTTGGGCTATGCCCACATTTGTGAGATAAGTCATAGATAGTGATGCAGTAAAGGGGATTGAGAAAGAAGAGCTTATATTAGATATCATGTCCTGGAGGGCTTAGCCCTTTCATACCTGAAACTCTTATCCTGGAACCTCATTTTCCTGACTAGCGAGCACCTAATGCCTCCTAGTATTTCAGACCAGGCTGGCTCCAGCCATGCTTCACTTCCTCCCCCAGCAATTTCCTCACTAGTTGTTTTACCATTACATCCTCTTCATGTGGTTCCCTCTCCCCATTATCTATGCTGAAAGTGGGTAGGCTGACAGTTTTTAATCTAAGGAAATTTCCTATGATAATAAGAAATTTCCATACCTTTCAAAATCACACTGCAGTCTCCAAATGTTTTATGACTTACCATTTAAAAAAAAAGTTTTATCCTTTATATTGAGCCAAATTTATGAAAATAAGAGCCATTCCCCAATTGATAAATGGTGAAAGGATATGAACAGACAGTTTTAAAAAGTAGAAATCTAAGCTATCAATTGTCATAAAGTTCATCCCTTATAGTCATAAAAACTGTATATGTAAATGAACTGTAGTATCATAATTTCTTGAAGCTTTGAAGACTTCAGCATCATCTACCTCTTTGGTATCCTTGAAAATGTTTCTTTACAGTCATATGTCCTCAGTTTTCAGTAAATAAAAGATCTTTCTCTGACTCTTTGTAACATCATATTGTCCTTTCACAAGTGAGCCATCATAAATAAAGTGGAAAAAATGTCCATACCCTTTGAACCAGAAATCCATTATGAGCTTGCACCCCAAGGAAACCATTGGTGAGAAAAAAGCCCCCACACTCCAAAATATTTATATACTTTTTGTGATAGGTAATGATTGGAAACAAAGTAGATATCCATCAATTGAGTAATGTCTAAACAGATTGTAGTATGTGAATATAATGGAATATTACTTGCTATTAGAAAGGATGTACTCCAGAGAAAGAACTGATGGAGTCTGAATGCAGATGAAAGCATACTTTTTCTTCACATTATTTTTCCTTTTTTTGTCTCTGTTTTCTTGCATAACATGACTAACATGAAAATATGTTTTACTTGATTGTACACATATAACTTGTATCAAATTGCTTGCCTTCTCTATGAGAGGAGAAGGGAAGGAAGGGAGCAAGAGAATTTGGAACTCAAAATTAAAAAATGAATGCTAAAATTGTTTTTACATGTAACTGGGGAAAATTAAATATTAAATTATAGAAAAAAGTAAGGTATAGAAAAGGGTATAGAAAAGTATGATGAATACTTAGAAGCATGGAAAAAATTATGTGAACTGAGGTAGAGTGAGGTAAGCAGAGCCAAGAAAATAGTATATGCACTAACTACAACAGGGAAAAGGGAAAGAATGACATAAGAAAGTAAATGCAACAGAATTATAAAGATTAAATAGGACTCAGTTGAAGAGAGATAAGAAGAAATCAACCTATTCTTTCATGAAGGGTGGTCCACAGGTGTTACACATTGCACATGTTTTGAGTCTCTTTCAATACATCCATCAGTTGTGCTGACTTCCTCCCCTGCTTCAGAAATGTTATTTGTCATATGGAATGGCTCTCTGGGAGAGAGAGGGGAGTGATAGATGAGATACTATGGTGATGTAAGACACAGAAAAATCAATAAAAAACATTAAAAAAAACCAAGTGAGGCAGTATTCTACACTATTCTGAAGGTTATTTGAGTATTTATGCTAGTTAATTTTCCATATAAAACTACTCAAATCCTATCTGAAGGCTGTCTCTTAATACACATACATTACCAGTCATTATTAAAACAATGTTCTTTTTCTACTCCTTTTCGGCATGAAAATATACACCTTTAATAGGGTGAATCTCAGAGTTAGATAGAAGCTTAGTGGCTATTTAGTCTAATCTATACTTGAAAAAAGAATGACCTCTTAAAATATATTCAACAAAGTGACTTTGCTAGAAAACTTCCATTAAAGAGCATCACTCAACTTCATCTTCCACCTCCTGAGGAAGCCTATTCTATTTTTACGTAGCTCTAATTATTAGGAAGGTGTGTGTGTGTGTGTGTGTGTGTGTGTGTGTGTGTGAGTGTGTGTGTGTGAATGCATGCACACATGTGCTTTGTGTGTGTGTATTTTTTAAACTGACGTGGAGTTTAAATTTACTTTGGTTTAACTTTTACCCTCTTGCTTCTGATATGCCTTCTGGAGTCAGTGAGAACAGTGATATCTAGCACATCACTGCTCTTTAGATATTTGAAGAAAAGTATCATATCCCTTTGAATCTCCTCTTTTCCAGGCTAAGCATCACCTGTTCCTTCAAAGATTCTCACAAAACATGAAATCAAGGCCTTCACTATCTTCTTACCATCCTTTGAACACTCTTTTTCAGCTGCTAAATCACACTATTAATTCAGTGTCATTCTTGTAGTCCACTAAAACCCCAAGATCTTTTTCAGAAAAATGGCAAAATTGATGGTCACTCTAATTCCTTTATCAAGTAATTGATAAAAGTCTTGAACAGAACAAGGCCAAGCACAAAGCTCTGGGGCACTCTGCTGGAGACCTTCAGAGAAGTTTGTCTCAGCCATTCAACCAGTCCTAATCTACTTAGGAATGCATCCACAAGTCTCCATTTCCCACCTCCCCCCATGCTTGCATAAGAATAGTAATAGAGACTTTTAACAAATGATTTGTTGAAATCTGTGAAACCTATCCTTAGAGCATTCTTTTATCTATAGCACTTGGCACATTGTAAACAAACAACAGTGTTGCTTGACTAATTTAGCAATCCTGCCATGAAAGGAAGTACAATTATTCTGGTATCACCTTACAAAAGACAGCTAGATACTTCAACAACAACAACAACAACAACAACAACAACTACATATCCTTGTCTTGGTTTTGAACATCCTATTAGAATTTTTTTTTCTGTCCTTGACAGTTCAAGATTATTTTCCTTGACAGAGAAAACAGAATTAAAACAACAATGAAACCATTATGCCTTCTCTCTCGTCAGTTATCATTATGCTATCCATTCCAAGCAACGGTTCTATCCCTTCTCTGATCTTCCTCTTTTCCCCAATAGAACTAGACCCTCCCAACATTTTGATGTCCTTAACTTTCTTTGCTAACTCAATGTATTTTGAACACCAGCACTTTTGACACTCGTTTTCCAGGATTCTTTACCAATGCTTTTGTACTCATGCACCTTCATCTTCTGAACACACTTTTAAAAATGGAATTGATTGTTGAGTTTCCTGTGTGCCTACACTAGTCTCTTTAAAGAACTCCTCTTTTCTTGACTTCTTAGAACTATTCCTCTGTATTGTCAGCATTGCATTATCAAGAGCTTCTTGTCTCTCCTAGAATGGACTCCCTTCTAGTACTTTCATTGATGAAATTCTACCATTGAACCTTTTGAAATCTTCTCTTCCTAAATCTAGAAAGCATGCCAGACTCTGCCCAGCTATTCTTGATCACAGACTCTAAGATGGAACAAGCCCTTCTTCCTTCCTAATCCCAAATTTCCTTTCATATTCACCCCAGGGACTAGTATTCCTTCCTGTTAATGAGAATCAGTTCTAGAACAGAATTTCTCTTTGTTTGTTTTTCTATTCTTTTTTTTTTTAAGTATGAAATTATCATTGAAACAAGTCAAGAACTTCTGAGTTGCCAGCTTTGGGCAGAGTGCTTCAGTAAACATTTACATAATTAAAATTCCACCCAACTACTCTTTCATGCCTCTGTGCTAGCCTTGTGATCTGTTTCCAGACTCCTCCTCATCTATTTCCTTTTGTAGTATCCTCAATGGCAAAATCACTTCTGTTCCTGCCTCTATTATTCTTTACCCAAATATTTTCCACTATGCTTCATCTCTAGGCATTCTGAATTTCTTTCACATAAGTGTATCTTAATATTCACTGCTTACTCCTACCCCACCTTTACTTAACTTTTTACTTTTGAATAAGGTATTCAAAGCCATTTGCAGAGCCATAATGCAGTCATGAGTCACATCCCACCAAGTCTCAATGATACTATGATGTCAAGTTTGCCTCCTTGAATTAGAATGTCTAGTTGTTTTTCATTTTTCCCCTATATATTTTTTGTATTTATGTGTATTCATATGAAGTTTTGAATCAGTACTGTATAGGACTAAGGAAGTTAAAATTCCACTGTATTCTGCCCCAGTTAGATCATGTCCAGAAAGTTACTTCAAGTTCTGGGTAACACATTTTACCAAGAACATTAATTGGTAAACCTCATCACTCAATTGAAACGGATTTCTTGAGGGTTATTGATATTCTCCTATTTACCAGATCCAAAGGCCTTTTCTTGATCCTCATTCCTCTTGAACTTTCAGCATCATTGCTGACAACTGAATCCTACATATTTTTTCCTCCTTGGATTTTTGTGATCCTATTCTCTTTTGGCTTTCCTCTTACCTCTCTGCTCACTTTTTATTCATCTTTTTTTTTTTCTTGGATCATCATCATCTTCCACCTTCTGTGAATAAGACCTCTTGTCTTCTCTCTGCACTTTTTGCCTTGCTGGTTTCCTCAGGTTCCACAAGTTCAATTGTCATTTTTATTCAGATGACTCCCAGGTCTTCATATCCAGACTTAGGGTCTCTTTTAAACACCAGCCCTGCACTACCAAGTGCCTATTAGACATTTCAGAAAGGATGTTCCAGAGGCATTTCAAACTCAATTTGTCCAAAACTGAACTCAATTTGTGTTGAAGATGATGCCATGTTTCCAGGGACTTATGTTAGTAATCGTAGAAGCTATCCTTGACTCTTTTCTCTTCTTTACTCTTAAAATTGAATCAGTTGCCACATCTTGCATTTGTCCCTTTCTTTCCTCTCATATGGCCATGACCCTAATTAAAGCCTTTATCTCTTTTCCCTTGGACTATTGCAACAACTTCTGAATGTCCTGAATCCTTTGCATCTCCCTACCCTCCCCACCCCATGTCACTCCTTTCTCTAATCTATCTTCTTCTCAGCAGCCAAATCAATATTCCTAAAGCACAGGTCTGATGATGTCATTCCTCCTAGTGTCTAAGATAAAATATAAATTCCTCCACTTGAAAATCCTTTACAATTCATTTCTGGCCTAACTTTCCAAGCACATTGTATATTTATGTCTTCCATGTTTTTCCACATTCAGCCAAATTTGCATACTTGTTCCCTACACAGGGCATTTCATTTCTTATCTTTGTGTTTTTGCATAGCCCATGTCAAGCCTAGGATGCATGCTGTCTTTATCTTGATTTCATGAAATCCATGGTTTCCTTCAAGGTTCAAGTCAGGTGCTGTCTCCTATTGTAAGGCTACCATGTTCTCCACATGAAATTAATTTGTATGTATTTTGCATAGGTTATGTATTTAATTTTTGAGTATGTAGTTTCCCCTCAGTAGAATGCAAGCTTCCGGAGTGCATGGAGTGTTTCATTTTCTATCTTTGTATCCTCAGAGCCAAACAGAACATATAGCAGATGCTTAATAAATGTTCGCTGAATGAATGAAAATGAATGAGCAACAGTATGGTGAAAGGCCATGAATTCATGCCTTATGAGGATTGATTAAAGGAACTTGGAGGCTTTGGCCAAGAAAAATGAAAAATGAAGACAGAGGCAAGTATTATAGCCAGTCAGTAAATATTGATTAAGTAGCTATTATGTGCTAGGCACGGTACTAAGTTATGGGGATACAATAAAGGTAAAAGTTGGGGCAACTAGGTGGCTCAGTGGATGGAGAACTGGCCCTGAAGTCAGGAGGACCTGAGTTCAAATCTGGCCTCAGACACATAACACTTACTAGCTGTGTCACTGTGGGCAAGTCACTTAACCCTGTTGCATAGCCAAAAAAAAAAACCAACCAAAAAAAAAAGGTAGAAGTTTCAGTTCTTGAGGAACTCACAACCAAATCAGGGAAACAACATGGAAGTAGGTACATACAAATAAACTGTATACAGGAGAATCAACAGAGGAAAGGTACCAGAATTAAGAGAGATTGGTGAAAGTTTCCCGTTGAAGGTGAAATTTTAGCTGAAATTTGAAGGAAGTCTGCCTTATATAACTACTGTCATACAAGTATTTGAAGAACTGTCATGTGGAAGGAAGGTTAATTGTTTTTATTTTTCATCCAGAGGACAGAATTAGGAGGAGTGCGTCAAAGTTAAGAAGCATATTTAGGCTTCATCTCAGGTAGAACTTCTTAACAAGTAGTACTGTCCAAAAGTAGAGTGGAAATGAGATGGATTCTGCCTCAGTTAAGGTCTTCAAGCAAACCCTGGATGGTCACTTATTGGATGTAGTGTAGAAGGGATTTATGTTCAGGGATGGGTTGGATTGGATAGCTATGAGGTCTCTTCTAACTCTCCAATTCTTTGGCTCTTGTTTCACAGCTGATGTGTGGGGAGAATAGATCATTGTATAGTGACTATAACAGCCACATAAACTACAAAGCTCAACTTTTATATACTCAGATATCACTAGTAGGTAGTTAAAGCAGTATAGGGGTGGAGAAAAGCAAGAGCAGGAATACACTAAGAGTTCTTCTTAATTTCCCACTTGCAAAATGAATAATTCAGTGTAACTGGTTAAATTATATAGCCCATAAGAAAAGTGGACCTCTAATAACAAGTGTTGTGAAAAAATACATCCAAGATTTCTGCTATTTGTAGATGTCAGCATTTTTTTTTCCTTAAAGACATATATGGCTTTTGATTGCAAAGGATTTTAAGCAACTGGGGGAAGTGGTGGCAATGGTGGTTATTGTTCAGTCATTTTCAGTCGTGTCTGACTTTTCATGACCCCATTTGAGAGTGATTTGCCATCTCCTTTTCCAGTTCATTCTACAGATAAGGAAACTGAAGCAAACAGTCATGCGGCTTGCCCAGGGTCACACAGCTACTATGTGTCTGAGGCCAAATTTGAACTCAGGTGTTCCTGACTCCAAGCAAGGTGCTCTAGCACTGTGCCACCTAACTGCCCAAAAGTGGTGGTAATGGCAGGGAATACGTGCATGTGAATGGCATGAAATCCTATATTAACAAATATGGAATATAATAAGTATGTGGATGCAAATTCCAAATAATCCAAATGAGAAGACACTAAGTAGTTAAATAAAACTCAGATATTCAGATGTCACTTTCTGCATGAGACTTTCCTGGGCATCACGATCCACTCCCATTATATTACTCTTTTATTTTTGTATATTTTTTTGCATATACCTCTAGGTATATTTTTTGTTTCCATTGATGGATTATAAGTTTCTTGAGGGCAGGGACAGTTTCATTTTGTTTTTGTATCCCCCCCCCGACTTCTTGCACACACACACACACACACACACACACATACACACACACACACACACAAACACACACACAGAGCTAACAGTGCTTGGCAGATTGTAGGCATTTAATAAATATTTTATAGCTTAAAATAAAAATATGAATATAGGCTAAGCAACCAGTGCAACCCTCCTCCCCCTCCAACTGTATTGAAATATCTTCTCTACATCCTCCTCATGTAGTTGCTCTTATAACAGCTGCCACCATTAATGTGTTAATGGCACATTCATACTTAAGTAAATGCTAGTGACATTTAAAATAAGCACCACCTGCTAAATCAGTGAACCTACTATTCCATCTAGAATCCAGGTAGGTGAAGTTGCATTGATAAGTCACAGGCTTCCCCCTGGTTGAATGATGTCTCAAGGTTTTCTCCTAGGCCTCCTGGAATCTCCCTCTGGTATCTTTTTCAGGAGCACTCCTATGGTCTGAAAGTTGACCATGGGGAAGAGCTGCCACCTCCACAGAGCATGTTGCGAGCTGAGCTCAAACCATCCAAGGTTTTTTTATTTTTTTAGCTTCTCCAAGCTAAAACTTCAGTCATCTATGACTCTTTGGTCATGACTCATTTGATATTTATTTCTCATCCTACTAGACTCCATCATGTCCCAGGAACATGTTCATCTTGCAAGATCATATCAGTGCTGGGATTTACATCTCATTAGTACCTTATGTTCCATAGGTCCCACTCATCAGAAGATGGAGCATTCCTACCAGAATCTCCATTTAAAGAGAATGCTCAGGCCAGTCATGTCTTCATTTCCCACCCTCCTGTAAGACTTTTGACTTCTCCATCATGTCCCCTCACCTTCCCTCTCTGCTACTCCTTTTTAGCTTCCTTTTATGTGTTGTCTTTTTCCATTAGATTGTAAGGTCCTTGAGGGTAGGAACTGTTTTTCTTTTTCATATTTGTATTCCTAGCATTTAGCACAGTGCCTGGGACATAGTAGGCACTTAAAAAAGGTCTATGGACTGGCTAGACTCCTTCATAGGAACAGTTTAAATTTATATAGTATTTTGTGATTTTTAAATAATAGTAATTTGAGAAAGATTTACTCCTTTTCCCATATACATCAGTTTTTAATTTGCTCTCCTTCTAAAAAGTATTTTTTATAACAAATAAGTACAATTTATACTAAAGAAATCTATATAACGATTGCACTTCAGTGTCTATTCTGGAATTTAGCATCTAATTACATAATATTATATATTGTACGGTAATTGTGTCATATTTGTGAATCTTGTCTTCCCAATAAGATTATAAGCTCTTTGAGGATAGGGGACATGGTTAATACTTTTGTGTCTTCCACAGTGTCCAGAATAGCATTAAGCCATAATTGTTGCTCAAATAATTCTTGTTGGTTGCTTAGCGAATTGGTATTGTTTTTGTTTTGTTGTTCAGTTGTTTTGGTCATGTTTCACTCTTTGGTTGGGGTTTTCTTGGCAAGGATACTGGAGTGGTTTGCCATTTCCTTCTCTAGCTCATTTTACAGATGAGGAAACTGAGGCAAACAGGGTTAAGTGACTTACTCAGCATCACATAGCTAGTAAGTGTCTGAGGTCAGATTAGAATTCAAGATGAGTCTTCCTGACTCCAGGCCTAACACTCTGTGCACTATGGCGCCACCTAGCTGCCTTATTGGTATTGTTAATCCTGTTAAGTCTGTCTCTCAGTGTGTCTGTGTGTGTGTCTCTCTATCTCTCTCCATCTCTGTCTCTGTCTCTGTTTCTGTCTCTCTTTCAGTGGCATTGTTGAGAGAGGTCTCTAGAGTACCTAGAGTTTCTAAAAGACTTGACTATAAGCCTCACCTCTTTTACTATTTTGCTTATGGTTGCCCCTGTCTATAGAGGAGTCGCAGAGGGAAGAAAGGAAAAGTCATTCTTGCCAAATTTTCAAAGCAAATCTTGGTGCTGATTTCACTGAAAAGCTCCTTGGTCTAATTTCAAATATATGCATTCGTCATCCAATTTTGTTGTTGTTGTTACTGTTAGTTGATCTATAATCACATCAGCTCAGGGAATTCCTGGTAGGAAAACTCCGTTCACCAACCAAGAATGCTATTCGCCTGAAATTTATAGCATTAGAAAATAGCCAGAGGCATTGAGAGTTTGTGACTCGCCTAATGTCACACAGTTGCTGTGTGTATGTCAGTGGCAGGACTTGAACCCAGGTCTTTCTGATTCTAAATCTGGGTCTCTAGCTACTATTCTACAAGCAATCTCCCCATTGGAATAGCATCCCCTCCATGGTAGACAACTTGATTTCTGCCCTAGATTATTAATTTGTGTAATCTGTCATTTTATTTGCCTTTCAGCTACTCTGCAGAATTTTAAAGTCTCTGTACTGGGCTTTCCCTCTTTTTAGGCCATTCACCTTTCAGAAGAGTACCTGATATAGACAATCTCTTGCCCTGGAGCAGAGAAATGAACTAGACGTCATCTTGATGTTTCATCCAGACCTTTGGTTCTTTGAAATGTGTAACTCGGTTAATGTAGGTCACTTGAGTATTGGACTTTGGGCCCCAGGAGTCTCCACAGGCATGTAAACTAT
This sequence comes from Phascolarctos cinereus, assembly GCF_003287225.1. Lineage (NCBI taxonomy): Eukaryota > Metazoa > Chordata > Mammalia > Diprotodontia > Phascolarctidae > Phascolarctos > Phascolarctos cinereus. The sequence goes on along the minus strand of NW_027556098.1, from coordinate 83,684,674 downwards.
CCATACTTCATTTAGGAAGTAATCAGATCAAACTTTGGGCCTTCAGCCGAGATAATAGCCTGTTATCTACTCTTCATTGTAGATTCTGTCAGGCCTCTCTTCTTTTGTGACAGGGAATAGGAGGGAGGATCAGAATGGTTGGCCTAGAACCACAGTCTGTCAGATTGTTTTAGGCTGGATGCTGCCTGAAGAGCTATGACTGAATTATGCTGTCTTCAAAGAAATCCATGAGAGCTGAGGGACTTTCAGAACTGAGGTCTTGATTAGCATAGAAATAATGAGAACTAGCGAAAAAAACTGCTAAATTCAGCCCTTTTCCAAGGAGTCCCAGCTATTGGATGGTTTGAGCTCAGCTCGCAACATGCTCTGTGGAGGTGGCAGCTCTTCCCCATGGTCAACTTTCAGACCACAGGAGTGCTCCTGAAAAAGATACCAGAGGGAGATGTCAGGAGGCCTAGGAGAAAACCCTGAGACATCATTTGACCAAGGGGAAGCCTGTGACTTATCAATGCAACTTCACCTACCTGGATTCTAGATGGAATAGTAGGTTCCCTGATTTAGCTGGTGGTGCTTATTTTAAATGTCACTAGCATTTACTTAAGTATGAATGTGCCATTAACACATTAATGGTGGCAGCTGTCATAAGAGCAACAACATGGGGGTGAGGTTGCCATGAATTCTACCCCAGACACTGGAAACCAATTGAGAGTGACTGACAGCATCCATCTATAAATGGCTTTTGGGGACATCTATTCTCATGATCTATGGATGAATAAAAATGCAAAGATGATGGAGAGAATTTGGTGAGGCCCTATCACTATAGAGTTCTTTTTGTAGTACGATTCTGTTAATTTTTTATTCTGCTTTTGTAAGTATACTATTCTATAAATGTGAGTGAGTAATTTTGGGGGATCATGCCAAGTTGGGAAAGAAACTGAAATCTTGTGTGAGTGGGGACTCTAGTTATTTGATACATTATGGATTATTGCTGGAACAGAACCAAGGGGGAGGGGTCCTGGCGTGAGTGTATTGCTGAACATTCACACTAATGATAATAATAATAGCTAACATTTATATTGGCTATTTCTCAATGAAATTAATATTATACAGTTATATTAATAATGAATTATTAATATGTGATCCACCCATTTCCCTTCTGTTAAGTCCCAACTCTTGAAAAGGAGACCTAATTTCTGTTTCAAGTATAAGTAGTCTGGTCAAGCCTTTGCCTGGAGGAGGAACCCAGAGTGGGTTCACCCAGCTCATGAAGGAGGAAACTAGCCTGAGAGCTCCAGTTGGAGATGGCTTCCCCTGCCCAGATGCCTTAAGGCTGCTGAGTCTCATGATCAAGCCATGTTCTCAGTGGGAGGAGCTGAAGACTTTTAGCCCACCTCCTCATTAAATGTCCACCAATCAAGGTTAATCTTCACTTCTCAGGGAAGTTCCTTTTCAGAAGGGATTTAAGACACTGAAGGGTCTCCCTTGGTGTCTCTGGTAACTGAGGGAAACAACTATCAATTTATTGATTGCCAGCTAGCCCAATTAATAAATTGATTATTAATTACCCAGAAACTCTGTCTCTTGGGGTTTTCATTTGTTGTGCCAGTTACTGTTCTAAGCACTTTACAGATATCATCTCATTTAATCCTCACAACAACCATGAGGGTTGGGTGTTATTATTATCCCCTTTTTACAGATGAGGAAACAGAGGCAGACAGAGGTTAAGTAACTTTCCCAGGGTCACACAGCTAATAAGTGTCTGAGGCTGGCCTGCTCTATCTATTGTATCACCTAGCTGCCCCATAGACTAGGAACTACTCCTCCAGAAGAGAACAGTTAGAGCTGAAGCACTGCTTTGTGGCTAGTGCAGACATGGCACTCTATGGAGCTATCCAAGCCACACAGGTATAGGAAACACAGGTTGTCTTTGTGTACAGGAATATGAGCTTTCCATGTCATTTATGTGAAATCAACGTGAAAAGTAAGAACAGGTTGTATTTCTCTCATCTCATTTTCAGTCACCCTCAATGCACTCTTAAAAATTTCAGCTTTTTAATATTTTATATAATATATGTATATGTATATATAAGTATATGTATAACATCTCTCTCTCTCTATATATATATACATACATGCATACATACATATATATATATACATATATATATATATATACACACACACACACATATAAATTCTGGCAAAGTAATAGTGAAATAAGTATTGAGCATGTTAATATTGTTTTCTACTTTTACAACAGCTCGTGCCAAGATGAATTCTCTACCTACTGTGCTTCTTGGTGAAAAGCAATGGATATCAATTTAAAGCTAGAAAGAACTTTAAAGATTATTTAGTAAATCTTCTCATTTTATAGATTAGGAAACTGAGGTCCAGAGAGGTGATTTGCCCAAGGTCATACAGATAGTAAGTAAATTTAATTCATTTTAACAAACATCTATTAAGTGTCTCATTCTCCATCATTCTCAGCTCCTTGCTTTCACTCACCCCATCTATCCAATCCAGATCTTGTCATTTATATCTCCACATCTTGTTTCCATACATTCCCTTCTCTTCACTGATAAAGCAATAGCCTTCCATTTGGTCTCCTTGCCCCAAGCTTCTCACTCTAGTCAATGCTGCACAGAACTGCTGGAGTTAATTTCCTGAAATGCAGCTTTGATCGTGTCACCTCTCTGCTCAATAAACTCTAGTGTCTCCTTAACATCTCAAAGACAATGTACAAATACCTCTGGATGACATCTTGGTAACTATAAGAGTCTACATACCAAAAGAGTATGAGTGGGGCTAGGTCAAACAATAAAGACAGACACGTATTCCATTGCCCTTCATTAAAAATGACTGATACCTCTTGGGGCTATGATCTGAAATTCTTGGATGAGAAGAGGAGAAGTTGGATTTTGCCTTAATCTCAGAGCCCTGAATTTGAAAAAAGAAAGTCTGGATTTAAATCATGGCTCTTCTATTTTTCACCTGTATGACCTCAGACAACTGACATAAACTTTCTGTGCCTCAGTTTCCTCCCCTGAAAAACAAGGAATTTGGAATACATCATATCTATGTCTTCTAACTATACAACTTCTGATCCTCTCAAGTCTTATAAGTTGTAAATTTTGCCCTTTAAAAAAAACCAACCTTGTACAATCACTTATAAATGTCTTGAAAACCTATCCTAACTTGAGTGGAAAGCTGTTTTGTCATTTCCTTCTCCTGATCTTGTTACAGATGAGAAAACTGAGGCAAACAGAGTTAAGTGACTTGCCCAGGGTTGCACAGCTAGCAATTGTCTGTGGCTGAATTTGAACTCAGGTCTTCCTGACTCCAGGCTTAGAGCTCTACCCATTGTGCCACCTAGCTGCCCTACTTCAAATATACGGAATAGACCAATTATTGTGAGACTGCTAGAGTATATGATGCCCATGTAAAAGATGGTTCTCTATTTAAAACACATCACCAACACAGTAACATCAAGATTAATTGATTTAAAATGTGTCATTTTTCAGGGAGACAGTTTAAGCCAATTTTGGTTTTACATAGCCTTAAATCCATTATCATTTCTCCTCAATAGAACTAGGTATGGCTTTCAAATTAAAGAAGGAGTCATGCCAAAATATTTTATTAATCACTTGATGTCAGGCTAAAAGACTCCACCACAAAATACTAAATCACTCCATTTAATGGAATCTTTCTCTAGTGATCAAAGAATGCCATTTTGACTCAATAAACATGAAATTCTTTACATACTCCAAGGAAATACAGAGACAGGAGGCTTCAAGTTTGAAACTGGAGGACTCATTGAAGCAATGGATGAAGGCATTATCCAGGTAAAGGCAGCTAGGTGGTGTAGTGGATAGAGGACTGGGCCTGAAGTCAGGAAGACCTCAGTTCAAATCTGGCCTAAGATGCGTGAGCCTGGGCAAGTCACTTATCCTTTGTTTGGCTCAGTTTCCTCAGCTGTAAAATGGGGACAATAATAGGACCTACCTCCCAGGGTTGTTGTGACAATCAAATGAGATTATGTTTTCAGAGCACTTAGCATGGCGTCTGGCACATGGTAGTGCTATATAAATGCTATCTATTACTATTATAAATATGTTGCTCTTCCCCAGGCAAGACATATCAGACATAAAGATGTCACAAAGCAAGCTGTAGCTGAATATATTAAGACACTTATCGGCATGCTGAAATCAAAGTTAATTTAGAAATATCTGCTTTAAGCAATTAAGATCTACATAACACCAGGCTTATTGTATACTTTTTTTGTAGCTACAAATGGACAATAATGGATTTGGAAAGTATCCTGACAAAAAAACACACAACATAAATGAAACACAAGATCTATCCTTCTTCCTCCCCAAAAAGAAGACAGAGGATAAATAAACATTTTAGAATACTTAATATATAGATCAAAATCCTGCATAAATAGTTTTTGTAACAAGCAGGCATAACCTCACTGATAAATAATAAAGGCTGATAAAGGCAGCTAGATGGTGCAATGGATAAGAATGTTGGATCTGGAGTCAAGAAGATCTGAGTTCAGATCTGATCTCAGACACTGTGTGATCTTGGGCAAGTCACTTAACCTCAGTTTCCTCAACTCTAAAATGGGGATAATAACACTGCCTTTCTTTTAGGGTTTTTGCAAGGATCAAATGGGATATTTATAAAATGCTTAGCAGAGTGCCTGGCATATAGTAGTGCTATGCAAAAATTTATTCTATTCCCTCTTCCCTTCCTTGATAAGATAATGTAGGTTTGTTAAATGTGACCCAAAGTAGTTTACTTAATGGTGCATGAAACACCTAAGATCCAAGAGTGGGTGATATCAGTGTGAGTTCAACCCAAAATATGCCAATAATGAAACACTGAACAAATAGCTGAATCATACATCTTTGTTTGTGGAAATGGCAGAATTTGTAATGGCAATTCAGGACCAGATTACTGCCACAAGAAATTATAGAATAGTTAAGGACCTCAGATTTAAGTGATAAATGTGGATTATGCAAAAAAAAAAAAAAAAAACAAACAAAAAAAACAGAACATGTGTAACACATCACTGCTGGCTATAAAAATTTAGTACTTACAAAATATCTATCAAGGGCAGCTAGATAGCTTAGTGGGCCTGGAATCAGGAAAATCTAAGTTCAAATCTCAGACACTAACTGTGTGATTCTAAACAAGTCACTTAACCTTTGTTTGCCTTAATCCACTGGAGAAGGAAATAGCAAACTACTTCTAGGAAACCACTGCCAGGAAAACCCCGTGGATAGAATTGGTATGCAATGGTCCTCGGGGTCATGAAGAGTTAGACACGACTGAACAACCAAACAACAACAAATATCTATTAAGCTATAATCTGGAAGCTGTAACGATCCACTAGAAGCTCTAATGTACATTTTAAATATACTGACAGATGACAAATCCCTACACTACCAATACATAGAAGAACATTTTTGCTGGACCTAGACTATTGGTTAGGGTTAGGGTTAGAAACAGGGGTTAGACATGGAATTAGGGTTAGAAGCAGGGGTTATAATTAAGGTTCAAATTAGATACAGAGGCATGGAGTTAGAAACAGAATAGAAGCAGGGTTAGAATTAGACATAGAATTAGGGTTAAACATAGAAGAACCCTTATCAGAGACCAAACTGTTACCCACAACTGTCTGGACATAACATGGATACATTAAGAACTAAATAACAGTTATAATAGATGACACCAAACCAAATACTTATAGTCTCCATGGAATGAATAAAAATATAGAGATCTAGCAGAAAAGATAAAAATCATGTGGAATGGTTCATATCATACCTATTGTCCTATTGGCCACTAGAGTTTTACTGGAAATGCTTTCAGTAAGCCTTTAGAGGATGATCTTAGGTCCTAATACTTTTCCTCAAATACAGAGAGCAGTTATTTTACCTACCTGTCATATAATCTACAGACTATTAAATAAGCAGAATAATAATATTATCAATTAAGAATTAATGTTATCAATGATATTAATAAACAATAAGATAATGAATAAATAAGCAGTCCTGATTTGTCCCAGGACTGCTTCTATTGGAAAATCATTGCAAAAGATGAAAACAATGAAATAATAATAATAACGATGACAGTGATAACAGCAACAACAATATAAAGAGAAGCAGTATAACATAGCAGGTAGAGAACTCTCTGAATTCTAAGGCAATGCAATTCTTCCGATACATACTATCTGTGTAGTCACTTAACTTCCAGGCAAGTATTTAAGACATCTTGCTGACCAACTGCCTTTATCTATTGGTACTGGAAGCTTCCTTACCAGAGAGCTTCTTACATCAATGAAATAACTGGCTTAGACTACTGTTACTACTATTGCTACTACTTCTTTACATTTTTATACTAACTTCAAGTTTCTCAAAGTGCTTTACATATATTATCCTATTTGATCTTTACAATAAACCTGTGAGTTTAATGCTATTATTATTCTCATTTTATAGATGAGGGAATAGTCTCAGAGAATTGAGCAGATTAGCCCAGGGATACTGAGTCAAAATGTTACTGAGGCACGATTTATACCCATGCTTTCCTTGTTTCAAGTCCAAAGCTCTCCCTCCTATATCCATCACAAAAGTATTTAGATCAGATTAATTCAATTTTCTTGATTGATAGGATTATTGGAACAGTTGATTCAGGGAATACTGTATACATAGTTTAACTTGATTTCACAATGTATTTCATTATATCCTTGTTGATAAGGATAGATGATATAGTTAGGTGGATTCAGGACTGACTGAATGCTTAGATTCAGGATGATGATTAATAGATCAATATCATATTGGTAGTAAGTCTACCATGGTGTATCCCAAGGATTGGTTCTGTTCAACATCTTTAATCAGTGATTTGGATGAAAGCATGATTGGCATATTCAGAAAATTTGCTGAGCTAAGAGGGATAGCTCACATTTTCTATGCCCAGTTGTTGTTGTTCAGTCATTTCAGTCATGTCTGACTTTCTGTGATGCCATGTGGAGTTTTCTTGGCAAAGATACTGGAGTGATTTGCCATTTCCTTCTCCATCTCATTTTACAGATGAAGAAACTGAGGCAAGCAGGGTTAAGTGACTTACCCAGGGTCACCAGCTAGTAACTTCTTGAGTCTGGATTGAACTCAGGTCTTCCTAACTCCATGGCCTGGTGTTCTATCTACTGCACCACCTAGCACGTATGTTAGAGTTAGAATTTAAAAAAAAAAGATCTTAATCTAGAACAACGGGTCAACTCCATTAAAGTGAAATTTACTAGAGATAAATGTGAAATCTTATACTTGGTTTCATTCAATCAACAAACAATTATTAAGCTACTAATATGAGTAAGATTGTATGCTAGGCACTTGGGGATTGTTGAGGTCCTTTCCAAGGCTGTGGTTCTATTGCTTCTGTATAGATGTACAAGAGAATTATGCTGTTAAGTAGTGTTAAAAAAAGTGGAAAAGGGGTTGTGGGCATTCCTACTTTTTATTACTAAAGCAGTTTAGTTGTATCTGAAGTCTGAACCACTTGCTGATCTTGGTATTTTACGAATTACTTCTGTGATTTTCTGGATTTTTCTCTCAAAGAAAAGTTGAAAAAATGTTTTTAAAGAAAAAATAATTAGGTATAAGGCAATTGCTTCACTTTTGTTGCCCCAGGCCTACTTTTTATTTCATTGCAGAAATTCCCATGAAACCCAGAGGATTTGAAGAAGTATATCAGACCCAAGGTTGAGTCCTGATTCTTTGGCTTGGGGGTTGCCATCCTTGCTTTTGTTGCAATCCGACCTTGTACCTCCACTGTGTTCCACAGGCCTCAGAGCACAGATGAGCACCTTGGTTCCTCCTGGTGACAACAAAGCTCTTGGAATTACAGAACAAAACCAGTGGTGCTAGATAATGTTGTGCCAGCTCCTTCATTGCTGCTGCTTATAGATCAATATGTCTGCATCCCTGGAGAAAGACAGAAGCAATTCGATGCTCATTTAATTAATGAAGTAGTAGTCATGACTACTATCCACAGAGCCATCATTCAGGGAAGCCTTTAGCCTCACAAGTTGTTTGTAGATGACTCTTGCCTGGAATTATTCCTTGCTTAGACTGGTCCTGAAAAATCCTTAAATGTCAGCATGTTGAGATTTCCAATTTTTTAAAAATGTTATTAAAAAAGACACTTTCTCCCTCCTCTTAGGGGCAGATTCTGTGTCAGATGCCTTTAGTTCTCAATCTGTTTCTCCTCTCTTGCTTTACTGCTGCTTCTGGAATGCTTGGATGGTGGGTGAATCTCCTGCTATGGACACACCTGCCCTCCCTTCCTGCTTGGGACCTCAGCCCAAGAGAAGATGCTCATTTAATTAGGACATTTGTTTAACAAAAAAGAGACCAAAAGGAGAGAGGCTTAGTTAATTTGCAAGGGAATGAGAAAATTTAGTGACCTGGAAAAGATTTGTTTTCTAATCATAATTTCTGGGTGATGGCTGGCAAATTGCTTATCTCTTTGTTGACCGTTTTTCTCATCTGTCGAATGGAAGTGAGGATATCTATCTATCTGTCTATCTGTCTATCTATATCTCAACATGCTGACATTTAAGGATTTTCTGGCACCAATCTAAGCAAATAACTCTATACATGCATGTATAACCTATTGTTATTCATTCTTCATTCTCAAAGAGGACCAATGGCCTCAGGAGGGTGATATCTTGACTTTCAAATGAATTGGATTTAAAGAAGCAGGGATGTGCAAAGTCATCAGCCCCACTCTCTCTGCCACAGTCATTGGAGTCCAGTGGCAAGACAGGTCAGGACAACTGGCGATGGCTCCTATAATAATGTATTTTTATATGTGTATATGTATATGCATACACATATATGCATATATGTACATGTTATATACACACACATACATACATATATGTATATAAAATCTACTTCATAAGATTGTTTTGAGAATCAATTGAGATAATGTATGGAGCATTTTGCACATTTTGAAGTTACTTAAATGTTAGCTACAACTATTACCTTTGTAATTGTCTGATTCTGTATTGGATAACATGGCCTATTTGGGGGTGTGCTGGATCCCAAATTTCCCATAATACACCTGTGCTTGTTATGCTGTTTTCACCATCTCTAAGCTCTCCAATGTGACTACCTATGTGACTTTGGGCACTCGCAACCTCCCTGGGCTTTGGTTTCCTCAATTATATTTATTTATTTTTAGGCAATTGGGGTTAAGTGACTTGCCCAGGGTCACACAGCTAGTAAGTGTCTGAGGCCAGATTCGAATTCAGGTCCTCCTGACTCCAGGGCTGTTGTTCTATTCCGGTTTCCTCAATTGTGAAATGGGGAGGTTGGACCAGATGGTTTCTGAGGTCTTTCCTGGCTTCAATCTACATAGAAGACTTAGGAGGCAGTGTGAAATAAGCAGAGGACTTGAAGTAGAGAATCTGAGTTCTCATCCTGTCTCTGCTATTTACTACCTGGGCTTCAATTTTCTCACCTATAAAAACAATGAATTTGGACTGGATGGTCTCTGAGGTACCTTCCAGCCCAGATCTAGGATTCTATATATTCTAGGACGTTGATACTTGACTATCATACCCTTCCTCCCTCTTCCTTCTACCCTCCCACACTTAAGGGAGAACTTTGGGTATTTCTCCATTTATCCATTTAAATAAATGCCCTTGAGCCCTAAACAAAACTGTGTATTAGGAGACGTCTACATTCAATATTTTCAAGTTTCTGGTGTTTTCCTGTTTCCTCACTTCCACAACTTGCTTTTAGGAAAGGATTAAAAAAAATAAACAACAGCTAAATTATGCTAAAATGTAAGTGACTTATAAGGCAACCTGCCATACCTCCTAGAAAGACTTAGGTTTAAAATCCTGCTTCTCTACTTACTAGTTGTGTTACTACAGCAAATTAATTAAACCTCATTGAACCTAGAATTTCCTCATTTATAAAATGGAGATAATTACCCTATACCTACCTCCCAGGGTTATTTTGCAAAGAGCTCTTTGTAACAATGTACTATAGAAATGTGAGCTAAATATTTATTATAATTTTTCTTGGTAAAGCTTCTCTGATTTCATCAATGTAGGGATGCTGTTGGTGAGGAAACTCCCTCTGCCAATGAAGACTGATAACTATTCTGCAACTTATATGTTTTGTTCTGTATATATTTGTTTACATGTTGTCTCCCCCATTAGATTGTAAGCTCCTTGAGAGGAGGGATTGTCTTTTGCTCCTTTTTATATCCCCAATGCTTAGCACAGTGCCTGGCACATTTTTTTTTTTTGTCGATTAGTCACATTAGACCCTTTATGAGCTCATTTGGTTTTTTTTGGCAAAGATAATAGAATGATTTGCCATTTCCTTCTTCAGCTCATTTTACAGATGAGGAAACCAAGGCAAACAGTGTTAAGTGACTTGCCCAGGGTCACATAGCTAGTAAGTACCTGAGGTCAGATTTGAACTCAGGTCCTCTTGACTCAAGGCTGGCACTCTATCTACTACAATACCTAGTTGGCACATAGTAAGCACTTCATAAATGTTTATTAAATTGAATGAACTTATTCTTAGAGAGTTGCCTTGGGCACTGAGAATTTAATGACTTGCTTATTGTCACATGGCCAGAGTGTGTAATGGGCAGGACTGAACTCAGGTTTTCTGACTCCCAAACCAGAATACATTACACCACACCATCTCTACCTATCATATTATAATAATTAGGAGAAATAGTGACAATGAATTAATTATATTTAATATTACTTAACTGTTTACAAAATAGAAAGGAATGAATCTGTAATAAAGGAATTGCAGGCATTAGTCTTGAGGAAGAGAGTTGTTTTTTGTTATTGAGTGGGTGGGAAGGGCAGACTTCCCTCACTGCTTTAAAAATCACAAAACAGGCTGCTGCTAACTTGACCTATGTAGAGTTGGCTTGGATTAAGATCACATTGCTAGAAGGGACCTTGAAATCCCTGCTGTCCTCGTTATACTCTTGTGGCTCCAAGAAGCTGTAGGCATGCACGGAGGCCACGTTCCAGTAAAACCATCTCAGCAGATGGGCTAACCCAGGCTGAGGGTAATCAAGAGGCCTCACACTCATCAATGAATTAGGAGGGTGTCTACTTCAAGCATGTGAAGACTTCCCTCAACAGAAGGGGTGGAACAGTTTGTTCCAATGGCCACGAAGGTGGCTGAACCAGGTATTATGGAGCCCTGAGAGCTTGGTTAGACATCAAAGATGCCCCAAGGCCATCCACTGCATCTAGGGCCATTGTTAGTTGTCCTGACCTATGTCTTGCCACTGACTTTGACAACTCTGGAGCAAAGAGTGAGACTGATAACTTTGTGCAACTCTACCTCACTTAAATCCAATTCACAGGGCAGTCAAGACATTGCTTGTGATGTCATTGGTCCTCTTTGAAATGGACAAACCACAACATAGAGATAAATAAACTGAGACAGACAGAGGTTAATTGACTTATCTGGGATTATACAGCTAGTAAGTTTCTGAGGCAGGATTGAAACTCAATCACTCTAGGAAAGTCATTTGACTTTAGTTTCCTCAACTATAAAATAAGGATAATAACAGCACCTACGTCCCAGGTCTGTGAGATAACATAATTGTAAAGCTCTGAGCATCATGTCTGACTCATAGTAGGTGTTTAGTAAATGCCTGTTTCTTTTCTCCCTCTATCAACAATCATATGTGGTTGTCTATTCACATGTTGTTTTCCCACTAGTTCCAACAGTAGAATGCAAATTCTTTAAAGGAGGGACTATTTTCTCACTTTATTCTTGTATCTATAGCACCTACCTTGGTATCTTATATGCAGTGCATCTGGATAGGATAGTGGATAGACTTCTGGATCAGAAAGACATGAGTTCAGATCAGATCTTGAACACTTACTAACTATGTGGCGGGGGCAAATCATTTCACTTCTGTCTGCTTGAATTTCCTCATCTGCAAAATGGGGAACAATACTAGCACCTACCTCTCAGGTTTGTTAAGTGCAAAACAAACCTCAGAGTGCTACATAATTGCCTGCTACTATTATTAAATGGTAGGAGCTCAACACAAATGTTTGTTGGGTTGTATTAACCTCTCCGGAGCAGCTAGCTCTTGCAGTGGATAAAACGCTGGCCCTTCAGTCAATAGGACCTGAGTTAAAATGTGGCCTCAGACACTTGCTGTCGGGCAAGTCACTTAACCCTATTGGCCTCAGTTTCCTCATCTGTAAAATGAGCTGGAGAAGCAAATGGCAAATCACTGCAGTATCTTTGCCAAGAAAACCTCAAACAGGGTCATCAAGAGTTGGACACGACTACTGGAGTAAACAACAACAAATTTACCTCTCTAAGATGTGCTTTTCTCTCTGAAAGGTTTTAGATGTTCAGTTCATTCCTTTGATCTGAAGTGACTAATCACAGTCTCCAGGAGTTTTATTTTAAAGTGCTTAGACACATTTTAGATACAGGATGTGTCAATAAGTTATCTGACACCCAAAACATCTCGAGAGACACTTCAAAAATTCTCAGGTACAAAGTACTTTCATAAGGTCTGGATCAATTTGCCCCTTTCTTCAGATGTTTACACATACTGTTAAGTGGACTTCCCGCAACTGGGGGAGAATTTCCCCTGCAGTGTGATGAAAGGAGCCAGATCAGCAGTTAGGTTTTGAGAATGGATATTCAGGAGCAAATCTGGTTGGTGTTTTGGATGAATGGGTGCTAGGATGGTCAAATTCTAACAGAAGACAGAGCAATTTTTTAGTCAAACAGTCTTGGTGTTGAGCCTGAAAAGAAAAAAAAATCTGTATTTCGATGTGATAGATAGGCAAGTTGGGCAGGGATAAGGAAGTGTATTATTGGAAAGTGATAAAATAGGTGACCTGGAGCTGTGGGGTCAAGGTTAGAGAAAAGAGCTGGGATTTTGCCTGGAAAGGTAACTTGTACCAATGAGATCTTCCTCCCAAGAGCTACTTTTTAATGAGGGTCTCATGGTTTTGTGGACAGCCTGTCCTGCTCTGGGACACTGTGTTTTAGGGTTAATGTGTTAGGGAGAGGAGAGAGGATATAGAAAATGAATTTCAATTCTCTTAGAATGCAAGCATTGGATAGAATACTGGATCTGGAGGAATGGAGATCTGCGTTCAAATCCAGCCTCAGATACTTATTATCCTTTGTTACCCTAGGCATATCACTTAATCTGCCTCAGTTTCCTCATCTGTAAATTAGAGACAATATCTACCTACCACAGTTGTTACAAGATAAAATGAGATCATTTTTATACAATGCTTCGTGGGCCTTCAAGTGCCATATAAATGCTAGCTGTTGTTGTTGTAATCTTTGGGCCTTCGAGAGGAGGCCCCAGACTCAATGCTAGTACTTGCAATAACTCAGTGCAGCAAGTTCCGTCCATTCCTTCAATTCAGTAGGAAAGGGCCCTCAAATCACAACTCCAGCTTGATTTGAGGTTGGAACAGCTCAGAAAGCAGACCATCAATTTATGCTCAGAAAACCACAACACACCTTGCTCTCCATTGAGCAGGGACCATGTATAACCCGTCTTTATCTACAAGCTGAAGATCAGTGGGAGGGAGAGCTGTAGTTGATGCAGAACACTTATGGCTCAACAAGGAAAATCACTGATTAAAATGAAAGTGAAGCAAGAAACAGAGGCTTTCTTTGCTAGCAAAGCATGGCTCTGTGTGGCTTGGGTTTGTTTCGTAGTACACAGGCTCGTTCCATGTAAATGTCATAACCTGTTTGTTTGTCTTGTTTTTTAATGTAATAACTAAGGGAGAGAGTTCTGGTCTCGGGATGCGAGAAGGACATTGACAATTCTCATTGGGCTACAGAGATGCCTGATGTTTACCATATGCAGAACTTTATAGAGATCCAAGAAAACCTCTATATTAAGTTTCATCTCTGGTTTAAGATTCCATTCTTCCCAGTTTAGAAAGGTTGACGCTCCTGATCCAATGAGTTTTCTTAAGCTTGACTGATTTGACATTTTTGCTGTGACCTTCATTTCAAAATGATCCAAAATAATGTATTATTTCCTTTGTCTCTGTCTTTTTTATTTCTTGCTGTTATGGGTAATAAAGCATTATCTCTGATAATTGATGTTTCAGTGACCATGACCTTATTAAGGAGGGAGGTGAATAAATCAAACAGAAAACACAAAGTGCTTTTTGGATGTTTTAGGGAATCATATGATCCATGGGCTAGTGGAACCTTGAAAGGTCAACTAATCCATCTTCATTTCTCTGTCACTCACTATACCGAGGAGAGTGTCAGGCACATACCTTCAAATGAATACATCAAAGACTGATGGTTTTCTTGGTGTGGAAACTCCCTCCATAAAAGCTGATAGCAACCGACGTATTATTGATAGCTTAGGGTCACACAGCTAGGGGCAGCTAGTAACTGTGGATAGAGTGCCCAGGGCCTGGAGTCAAGAAGAACTCAGCAAATCTTTCCTCAGACATTTACTAGCTGTGTAACCCTGGGCAAGTCATTTAATCCTATTTGCCTCAGTTTCCTCATCTGTAAAATGAGTTGGTGAAGGAAATGGCAAACCATTTCAGTATCTTTGCCATGAAAACCCCAAATGGAGTCATAGAGTCAGACATGACTGAAATGACTGCACGACAACACAAAACTGGTAGACTTTAACCCATGTCTTCCTGACTATGACATGCTGCATCTCTGCAGTCAGTTGGCTCTAAATAAATACTTGATTGATTTTCTTTCCTAAATCAGAGCCTCATTTATATCATCCTAGGTAAACAAGAACTTTCTATTTTAAATGAATTCTTTAAGAGGCTGCTCTTAGTAACTTACATGGAAGCTGCGAAACTCATTCTATCTGAACACTCTTTCTTAGCCTTAGTAAGTAGATAGAAGAGCATCAGGATAGGCTAGTCAGTACAGTACCCGATAATAAACATCTGATTTTTATGCACTTTCAAGAAAAAGTAAAAACATTTGAACATCAGTCTAAGATTGTGTTGAATAACTCAATTCAGAATAAAACCCTCAGTTTTAAGTAGCTACAAAACACCCTCTTGTGCAGTAAGATACACTTTTAACAGGTTTGAAGGCAAAAGTGCAGAAACTGTGGCATGATGGAACAGCAGACAAAGCCATCTTCTTTGTGAAGATGAAAGGTCAAGAGAACAGAGATTGTGATTCTGATACAAAATCCAAATCAGCGTAATACTGTGAAGGAGCAGAAATATTTACTGGTACAACTACAGCTTGGATGGACACAAGTGATGAACACATCCAAAAAAGAAATGCAAAATTATTGTGTGAGATGCTGAATTCTAAAGAATTGGCATTGGGGATCCATGGCAGGGCCGGGAATAGAGGTGATTTTGAATCTTCAAAACAGTAAGCATTATCTCATCATTGGCCAGATCATGACCATTTTATATGAGAATGCCACCACTAACATACGATTAGGCAAGTAAGATTATTTTCTGTCACAAATATGGGTTACATAGCTGTAAACATATAAAGTGTACTTGAGAGGAAAATTATCACTAGGGTCAAAGGATGCTGATGTCCAAGGAATATTGAGGAACATGGTGGTATGATATCTGAGTTGGTTACCATACATCAATGCATGATGATACAGATTTGCTGGGAAAAATACTTTAGCAGTGGAAGAACGTGGATATAAAGACTATGTTTAGATAGAAAAATTGGACCGTGAGATAATCTCAGATAAAGAAGAAATTGGTAAGTGAGAGAGAGCAATTGTATCTACTTACAAGACATTGATACGTTTATTTTGTAGACATAAAAAGATAGCTAGAGACCCAAAAATCATCACCTTGATACACAAGACTTATTAAGATATATGCTTAAAAGGAAACTGTTAAATTGGAACAGTATATAAGAATGTTGAAGCTAACTTGTTTCCCAGTCAGTACAGACAGTTCTTGAAACAAGTCTTGCTTTGAGTGAAGTAAATACTGTGTGTGGACATTCGATAACTGCCCAGTACTACCTGGGACGAGGATACCTTTTGGACAATGGGGAAGGTCTGAACCCAAAGGCACTATTTTATTGTCTCAGACCTCAGCTATAGAGTTCCCCAGGATAAAGGGACAATCTATACAGGTGTGATCATTAATGCTGTCAGATGTTTCTGATGAATTATATCTGAAGTTGCTTTGTACTTTTTGATGGTAATATTATTTATTGTATTTTTGATGTGTTTATGCATGGGTTAGGCATAAATTATTATATTTAAGACATTTTATTATCATTATGGCTAGTGTTGGATTTTTGGGTTATTCTTTTTTAAAAAATTTTACCTTTCAGGCAATTGGGGTTAAGTGACTTGCCTAGGGTCACACAGCTAATAAGTATTAAGTGTTTGGTCTGAGGCCGGATTTGAACTCAGGTCCTCCTGACTTCAGGGCTGGTGCTCTATCCACTATGTCACCTAGCTGCCCCAGGGTTATTCGTCTTTCATGTTATTCAAGTTATACTATATATTACAACAGTATACAAAAAGAGAAAAAAAATGTACGTGTGTGTGTGTGTGTGTGTGTGTGTGTGTGTGTGTGTGTGTGTGTGTGTGTGACTGGACATAGAATCAGGAAGACTCATCTTCATGGGTTCAAATCCAGCCTCAAACATTTACTGGTGGTGTGGGCCAGTCACTTAACCTTGCTTGCCTCAGTTTCCTTTGTAAAATGATCTGGAGAAGGAAATAGCAAACCACTATAGTATCTTTGCCAAGAAAATTCCAAATAGAGTCACGAAGAGTTGGGCAAAACTGAAATGACTAAAGGACAACAATGCTATATGTAATTTTTAGGATGATAAGCAGAATGGCATACTAAATATAGAGAAAGTCTTAAAGCAGGGAAGTTTCCCCTTTGACCCATACTGGTTGTGTGATCCTGAGCAAGCCATTAAACTATCATTGCTCTAGATAACTTTTGAAGGCTGTAAGTTGAAGGGAAGATAATGAACTACTGTTTTGAATAAGGATTCTATATCAATGAAATCACAAATTCAGTTCCTAGCTATAAAATTTAGAAACTTAGTCTGTCAAAGCACGGTGAAATGTGGTATGGTGACATGTGTATTATAGTTAATATTAATACAGCTTTGATGTAACCCAAATGACTTTTCGGTAGGTTGAATAAGTTTTGCCCATGGAGAGAAATGTAATACTTGCTTTATCTAGCTTTTAATAACCAAAAATACTATGGATGCTGTTAGTGTCCCTTTAAGAGAATGGAAACTTAGGGAGTGATAATTTAACTTTTTTGAGAGGAACCTGTCAGGAGACTTAGAGTTGCATTATTATTTTGCAGAATTTTGAGAGACAGAGTGATATAATGGTTTGAGACCTGGCTTTGTAGCCAGGAACACCTGAATTCAAGACCCATCTCTGACACATATTGGTTTTGTGACCCTGGACAAGTCACTTACACACTTAGTGCTCCTGGCAACTTTCTTTTCTTTTCTTTTTAAAAAATAATTGTATTTTAACATTCATATTGAAAATTTTGAGTACTCAGTTCTCTTTCTTCCTCCAGTCCCTTCCATACCCATTGAGAAGACAAGCAATATATCAATTATACATGCGAAGTCATGCAAAACATATTTCTGCATTGGTCATGTTGCAAAAAAAGGCAAGGATATTTAAGTAGGTAAAAAATAAAAGCATACTTCAATGTGCACTCAAAGTTCATCAGTTCTCACTTTGGCTGTAGATAACTTTTTTTCTTCATGAGTCCTTTGGAATTGCCTTGGATCATTATATTTATTAAAGTAGCTAAGTCTTTCACAATTGATCATTGTTATGCTATTGCTGTTACTGTGTACATTTTCATGGTACTGCTTCCTTCTTTCTGCATCAGTTCATATAAGTCTTCCCAGGCTTTTCTGAAATCATCTTATTAGTTATTTCTTATGACACAATAGTATCCTGTCACAACTGTATACCATAATTTATTCCCCAAATGATACCATTCCCCAAATGATAAGTGTGTTCTCACTTTCCAATTCTTTGCCACCACAAAAAAGCTGCTTGAAACATTTTTGTAATTATAGGTCATTTTCCTTTTACTTGAATCTCTTTGGGATATAGACCTAGTAGTTGTCTTGCTGAATCAAAGGGAATGCATGATGTTATAGCCCTTTGGGCAAAGTTCAAATCAGATCTCCAAAACACTTGGATCAGTTCACAACTTCACCAACAGTGCATTGGTGTACCTATTTTCCCACATCTACTCCAGTATTTGTCACTGTCCTTTTCTGTGATATTAGTCAATCTGAGAGTTGTGAGTTGTTTTAATTTGCATTTCTCTAATCATTAGTGATTTAGAACATTTTTCAATATAACTATTGATAGCTTTGATTTCTTCTTCTGAAAACTGTTTATATCTTTCAACCATTTATCAATTGGGGAATGACTCTTATTTTTATAAATTTGGCTCAATTTCCCATATATTTGAGAAATGAGGTTTTCATAAGAGAAACTGAATGTAAATCTTTTTCCCATTTCCTGCTTTCCTTCTAATTTTGGCTGCATTGGTTTTGTTTGTGCAAAACCTTTTTAATTTTATGTAATCAAAATTATCCATTTTACTTCCCATGATTCTCTGTCTCTTATTTGTTCATAAACTCTTCCCTTATCTATAGATCTGCTAGGTAAAATTTTCAAAGCTTTCATAATTTGCTTATGATATCCTTTATGTCTAAATTACGTACATACTTTAACTTTATCTTGCTACATGGTGTGAGATGTTGGTTTACGCCTACTTTCTGCTAGATTGCTTTCTAGTTTTCTCAGCAATTTTTGTTGAATTCTGTAGTGAGTTTTTGCCCCCAAAGCTTGGATCTTTAGGTTTATCAAATGTTAGGTCACTATGGTCATTTACTATTGCATGTTGTCTACCTAATCTATTCCACTGATCCAGCAGTATATTTCTTAGCTGATGCCTGATTATTTTGAAGATTAACACTTTGCAATATAGTTTGAAACCTGCTAGGCCACCATTCTTCACATGTTTTTTTGGTTCCCTTGATATTTTTTACTTTTTGTTCTTCTAGATGAATTTTGTTATTATTTTTTCTATCTCTATAAAATAATACTTTGGTAGTTTGATTACCATGGCACTGAAGAGTAAATTAATTGAAGTAGGATTATCATCTTTATTACATTGGCTCAGCCTACCCATGAGCAATTGATATTTCTCCAGTTATTTAGATATGACTTTATTTTTATGAAAAGTGTTTTGTAATTACATTCATACATATGTAGTTCCTGGGTTTGTCTTGGCAGGTAGACTTCTAAGTACTTTATATTGTCTGCAGTTGTTTTAAATGGAATTTCTCTTCTTATCTCTTCCTGCTGTGCTTTGTTGGTAATATATAAAAAATGCTGATAAGTTAATTGGGTTTATTTTGTAGCCTACAACTTTGCTAAAATTTTTAATTATTTCAACTAGTTTTTAAGTTGATTCTCTAGGGTTCTCTAAGTATACCATTGTATCATCTTCAAAGAGTGATAATTTTGTCTTCTCATTGTGTATTCTTATTCCTTCAATTTCCTTTTTTTTTGCCTTATTGCTATTAGCTAGCATTTCTAGTACGATATTGAACAGGAGTGGTAATAACGGACATTGTTGCTTTACCCCTGATCTTATGGGAAGGTGTCTAGCTCATACCCATTACATATAATGCTTACTCTTGGCTTCAGATAGATACTACTCTAGGCAACTTTCTAAGAATATAAGAAGCCAATCTGCATTGGAAAGGATTTTTTTTTTAGTCTGGGAGCTTCTTATACCAATGAAATAACAGGTCTTGAACCTATCACTGTCTGTAGTTATCTGTTCTGAGTGGAGAGAGAATGAGTAAGACAGAGAAAGGACTAAGAGAGCTTCTTCCTAAGAGAGTGAACTTAACTTTTATCTTATGAAGAAACATTATGAATAGAATTCTTGAGAAGAGATTGTAAATGGCACCCTAAGAGTTCTGAGTGGTAGAACTATATCTAGATGCTTTCAAGTGACTCTAGCTGTGATATTTCTTACAGTTGATACATCAAAATAGTTTATATATATATATATATATATATAATAATATATACACACACACATATATACATATATGTGTATGTATATATATACATACATATATATTTTGTTACATTAATAATACTTTGCCATAACCAACACTACTTCCACCTGCAATCATGACTAGGTGACCAACCTACTAACAAGGTTTCTCTATATTTAGCTAGGTTTGCCCTCTGAAAACTGTCTCAACTTTTTACTCAAGACCTTTCCAACATTATAGAATGTGCCAGAACTTACATTCTGTTGGCATAGCCTTTAAGTACCCAGAATCACTTCTATGCCATAATAAGGCATTGTAGAATGACTTTATGGAGAAAATAAGTAGAGTTGCACAAATGGAATTCAATAAAAGACTATATATTTGTAACTTCACAATTAACTAGAAGATGTGTAGATTATGAGATCCCATTGTGCTTGTTGTTTATTGATTTCAAATATAGCCTTTGTAGTTATGAGGGCTCTTATCCCCATTCCTACTTGTACTAACAAACAAAGTCCCTAGCAGGCAAGTACATCTCCCTTTTGAGGTTCTATGGGTACCTCTGAAGGGTTGTAAATGTATTTCTGTGGAAGCTTGAGCTTCCATTTCAAAGTGAGTTTCCCAAATTGACTAATGTTGATTAATATCTCTTCAATATCATTCATATCAGTGATTACAAGGGGATATTTAGTGAAAACATACCGTAAGAACCCAAAAGCAAAAATATTTCTCTGAATTGCAGCATACACTCCCTATACACTTCCATCCCTGGGGAGAGTGGGCTCAAGTGATAGCAACAAATTTTTCTTATCATGGACTTCACTTGGAAGGAGTCAATTCCTTTCTCATTAGACATAGAGTCTTGGTCGTTGGGTAGATTAATTGCTGGGATGAGTCAAATAGGTCCGCTCCTCAGGGACACACTTCCTGAACAAAAATGGATTTTCTTTTCCTTCTACCTTTTAATTGAGAAAAGAAAAGAAAAAAATATCCTCAGAACAAATATTCACGATCAAGCAAAACATTAGCGACATCCAAAAAATATGTCTTATTCTGTAGCTGGAGTCCAGTACCTCTCTGTCATGAGATGGGTAGCTGATTCCATGCCTGGAGTCATGATTAGTCATTGAATTGATCAGAGTTTTTAAGCCTTTCAAAGTTGTTTTTTTGTTCCTACTGTATTATAGTTATTGTGTAAATTCTTCTTTTGGTTCTTATTATTTCAGTCTCTATTAACACATACAAGTCTTCCTAGGTTTCACTAAAACCTTCCCTTTAGTTATTTCTTAAGATGCAATAATATTTCATTATATTCATACCCCATAATTTGTTTAAGCCATGCTCCAATTTATGGCCCCCTATGCTACTACAAAAAGAGATACTTTACATATTTTTGCACCTGTCAGTCCTTTTCCTCTCTCTCTTTTTTTTTAATCTTCTTGGAGTATTGGCCAAGTAATGGTATTTCTGGGTTAAAGAGAATGAACTGTGTAATTACTTTTTTTTTCTATTGCTCAGATTTCAACATATATTTGGATGGATAGCCTATAGAACTTGTCCAACACTATGTATATTTGGGCCAGACAATATAGAGGAACGGTGGATTGGGCCCAGAGTTGAACAGGAGGAAGAGAGTGGGCTGGATTGCTTTTGAGAAATAGTAAAGATCCTTTGCTAACCTCGTGTTTCTGATGAAATTGAAGGCCCATCTTTCCAATGCTAATGTTTGAATAGTGTTAGTTTATGGCAATAAGATATAGAATACGGCTGCTTCCAAAGAACTAAAAATGAGTATCACATGGAAGACAATGGAAAAAGTACATGGTGCATGTGAGTGGGTTGCAACATATAACCAAAGATGAACTCCAAAGAGGAATAGAAACAAAAGACACCACTAAGGAATTGAATAATAGGAAGATGAGATGGACCGCTAGTGTACAAGAATGATGCATAGTTAGAGCACGTCACAACGTAAGGAGAAAACAAGCAAGACCTCCAGCATGTAAGGTCTCTGTAGTGTGTTTCTGGGAGAACATGGACAAGAATTATACCAAAGGAACAGCCACAGATGGGTTGTCACCTACATTGTTGGAGGAAACTCTCAAATTGAGGAGATTAGATCCATTGGAGTGTTTTTAGTGGAGTACAATTTAGTACACTGTTAAATTGTATAGTCAGTCATTTTGGTGTTTTTTTAAGACCAAGCAATTAGAGGGATACATATATACATGCATACATAGATACATACATAGATACACACATATATTTATGGAAAGAGAGAGAGAGACGGAGAGATAGAGACACAGAGGTTTAAAAGCTTATGGGAAAAGAAGTTTCTAAGGTTTATTGAATAAGTAATATTTAATAAACTTAGAGGGTTCAGAGCTAATTAATTAGTGGAAGAGATGTTGTAATTTTAGTAATTTGTGAGGAAATATCAGAAAATTACTCTAGATTGCATTAGGACTTGTTATGAAAATGTGCAATGAAAATGAACCAATATCTGTATCACTCTACATACACTATGGATGGGGTAATTCCTTCCAAAACCTGTTATATGTGTATAAATAGACACAAAATAGATACATAATTATT
Organism: Phascolarctos cinereus; assembly: GCF_003287225.1. Taxonomy (NCBI): domain Eukaryota; kingdom Metazoa; phylum Chordata; class Mammalia; order Diprotodontia; family Phascolarctidae; genus Phascolarctos; species Phascolarctos cinereus. Next base: position 83,661,944 of record NW_027556098.1, on the reverse strand, counting down.
CTGGGGGATGATCTTGGGTGCTGATCCAGAAAGTTAATCTGTTTCTGGCTCATGACCTCACCCCATCATTTTACTTTGGGTTTATGGGAGAACTAGTACCTCTAGCGTGAGAGCTTGCCAGATTCTTTTCAGGACTAATCTACCTTTGTTGTCCACCTTCACCCAAATCTCACCTATGGTTTCAACATGTTGTAGCATGCTCAGTGGTCACACTCTGGTGAATCTTGGTTGATAGGCTAAACCAGGTGGAGGGTAACCTACAGGCTTCAAATCTGGTGAGTTAGGGGTGTGTTTAAGCCAAGTATTCGAAGACTTCTCCAAGTGAAATGGGTAGATGAAAATAATTTGTTCCAACAGCCACAAAGGAGGCTGAAGCAGGCACTTTGGAGAGCTTTGAGCTTGGTCAGACATCAAAGCACATCCCAGGCCATCACCAGTAGTCTTCACTTTTGTTTTGCTACTGGATGACTCTGGAAGAGAGAGTGAGGCAATTCTGTCTCACTAAATCCAATTTACACTTGAGTCAAGATGCTTGGTCACCATTCATCTTGGAGGCAGAACTCATCATTGGTAACCAATCAGAAAAATGCATGCTAGATCAACTCTAGTAACAATAGATCATAAGAAAAATTGGCTTGGTAATCAACATCTGTCTAAAATGATTGATGGGTGTAGCTCAATAAAAACCAAGTTGTTAGTATGCCCCCAAATTAATTTGTACTTACTTTCTATATATTTACTTATCTCTGTGTATGTTGCTTCTGCCTAATAGATGTAAGTTCCATGAGGGCAGAGACCATTTCATTTTTTAATTTGCAGCCTCAGCACTTGCTATAGTACCTCACACCAAGCAGACACTTAAGAAATGCTCCTTAGATTGAATTGAATTTCTTGTCCTGTGACCTAAAGGCCATGCTTTCATTTGTAATCACTGCACTGCAACATTTTCATGAACTGAAGAGAATTTAAACCTTTACATCTCTCTCTCCCTTCAAAACTTCAGAAAATCTTAGCATTTTAGTAACACAAAATGGTTAGTTCTTTTTTTTTACTTTGATATCTCTGATTTGTTTTAGATTTTGGAAATTCAGGTTGTAATGAGCATTGGAGTTGTGAGCAAGGAAGTAGAAGCATGGAGTATGGCAGTCCAAGCTTAATGGCATTGGTTGCATTTGATGGCTTAATTTATATCTGTGTTGCCCTTCAAAGGCTAGTGTGCAGCTTTTGGCTTCATGGAAGTATAGACCTTTTCCTGGGACCCAGAAGATAGGTGTAATCTGGAACCAGGAAAATTTACTAGTCACCAAATTGAAAACTACTAAGAAAATTTTATGAAAATATGTATGGTGATAAATCTTACCAAATTATTGGAGAAGAGGACAGGAATATATCAATATTTCAATACTTTTTTATTTTAATTTTTTAGTTTTTTGGTGAGGCAATTAGAGTTAAGTGACTTGCCCAGGGTCACACAGCTAGTAAGTGTCAAATGTCTGAGGTCACATTTGAACTCAGGTCCTCCTGATTCCAAGGCCAGAGTTCTTTGCATTGCACCACCTAGCTTCCCCCATTTTTATGTTTTTAGTTGCTGTTATTCAAGCCATTCCCCCACCATCTTCTTTTTTTTTTCCTTCTAGAAATAGAGTGCTGATATTATACTTCCTTTGGATAGTAAACTTTTAATACTCTTGAAGATTGCTATCAAGTATCTTCATAATCTTTCTTCTTCAAGGTAAATATCACTAACTCCTTTGTCTTTTCCTTATTCTTCTATTTACCAAACTTTTACATTGTTGTAATGTTCATTAAAACTCTTTTGTGTTTCTACATATACATACTTCAATTGGTCTCTGAGATACCAAACTGTCTTCTTGGTGCAGAGGGATTCTGCTAGAATCTGCTCTCTAGGTGAAAAAACAAACATAAACAAACTATCACCAGCTTATCATTTTCTACTAAATTTTCTGAGGAATTAAATTTTGATGTAGTACTAGAAGATCTCTGACACTGCACTTTGATAGAGTACTAGAAGATCAGATAAGGCTTGATGGAGGAGATGATATTTAAATTGGAGTCTAAAGGATAGACCAAATCAATAGGTGAAGGAATAAGGAGACCAAAGTAAGGGAAGCACAAGAGCACAGAGTGTAAAAGAGAAGGGAGCAGACCAATTTATTCATAGCCAAGACTACACTGAAGGTTGTAAATATGATGAATCTGGAAAAGTAGGGTGGTTTTAGTTTGAGGAGAGCCTTGAATGCCAAGAAGAAGATTTTGAACTTTACTCTGTAGGAAGTAGAAAGAACAAAAATCAACCATTTATTTCAGGATTGAATGAATCAATCATCTCCTGGGTAACTTTTTAAATATTCTCCCATTAATCAGTCCCCCAAAGGAGATATATCCAATATGCTGGGGGCTTTGTTCTAGAGTTCTTGCTATTACATAGATAGCAATAGAACACACAGACTGTCTATGAGCTATCTCTTATCTTACTACATGAATTCCTTTTCTGGTCATACATTTCCTCAATTATATTTTTCACACTACTTCTCTCATGTAATTCATCATTGGTAATAGGATACAATCTAGTCAGACCAACAGATGTGTCTATATCCTTTTGAGTTACCTACAATTTTAATTCCTCAGAAAATTTAATAGGAAATGATAAGCTGGTGGTAGCTTGTTTATGTTTGCTTTGGCATCTATAGAGGAATATGTCTGTGGGCATATTTCATATTACTACCATACTTGGAGCCAAGAGAAAGCCTATTCACTGAGCAAAATTTTCTGTGCTACATCTCTTAGAAGGTTGTGATGAGCTCTGCAGCATGGTATATCATCCCCCACATACTTTGATTACATAAAGGCATTTCAAGTTCAGATAGTTTAAAAGAGCTTATGAAATTCTTGGGAGTAGAGGATAACAAGACAGAGGTTGTAATGGACAGCAAGGAAAAGTGTAGCCAAGGGAATGGAGAAAGGGAAAGAAACGGCGGCTGCATCTGGACTATGCTGATGGCAGCAAGAGCTTTGGTCAGAGATTGTCATCTGATTGCCACACTTAGAAGCCAATGACCTCTAGGCAGCCATGCCAATAGAAGCCAATGCTCTTTAGGTTAACACTGTAGAGAAGTGGGTCTCCAAGTGGAAAGGAAAGTGATTAGAAAGGTTGTTTTGGATGCTTATGCCTCACGCTTCTGCCACGCTCTTGAATTGATGTGTCTCTTTCCCACTGTGTTGGGGAAACATAGGTATTAACTTCAGAATGTTTATGACCTGCTTCATTTTCTTAAAAACTTCACATTTTGTTTTAATTCAATGTCTTTTTCTCTGACTTGGTGAGTAATTTTGTTTGGGTTGATGAAAAGTCATTGGGTGAGTGTTTGGAGCATGGTCAGAGCAGCATCTAAATAGATGCTAACCCTAAAAAGCACCCACGCTGAACCTCAGAAGCGACAAGGAGTCACTCAGCTATGTGGTTATCCACTTTCCGTTTTTTGTCATCAATGCTGTTGTTCATTGTTTTGGGAATTTCTTGACAAAGATCCTGAAATGGTTTGTCACTTCTTTTTCCAATTCATTTTGTAGATGAGGAAACTGAGCCAAACAGGGTTAAGTGACTTGCCCAGGGTCACACAACTAGTAAGTGTCTAAGGCCAGATTTAAACTTAGGTCTTCCAGACCCTATAGCACTCTATTTTCTGTGCCACCTAGCTGCCTATTTCATTGTAATAGCTTCTTTAAATAGGTCAGGTTGGACTTGTTTTCAAGTGTCTTTTTGTTGTTGTTGTTCTTTCTCATTTATTTATTTATTTATTTATTTATTTATTTTTTAAATTTGGCTAGGCAATGGGGTTAAGCGACTCGCCCAGGGTCACACAGCTAGTAAGTATTATGTATCTGAGGCCGGATTTGAACTCAGGTCCTCCTGAATCTAAGGCCAGTTTTCTGTCTACTTCACACATAGCTGCCCCAGTTCTTTCTTATAATTCACTGTCAATTTTCATCTGTGATCTAACAAATTATTGGTTTAATTGTACATAGAATGCTTTATGGATTTAGCAGCAAGTGCTATATTGGTAAAGTTGTTATATTTGTCCTTTGTTCTCGAAGAGGACCATCATGTCAGAATGATGGTGCCATGACTTGCAAGTGAATTGTGGCACAGTAGAAAGAGTATGAAGGAAGTTAGGAAAATCTGGGTCAGAATTTTTCCTCAGATACTTGCTAGCTGTGTGATTTTGAGCAAGTGACAACCTCTCTCAGCCTCACTTTCCTCATTTGTAAAATGAGACTTAAGAGCACTTACCTCATTGTGTCGTGACAATCAGATGTAGTATTTTCCAAATACTTTGCGAACCTTAAAGCGCTGTGTAAATGGGAGTTGTTATTATTCCTTGTCTAGTAAGGTAGAATGAGTTTCATTTTTTGGTGATGCTACCCTGTGTTCACTATGTCCAGGTTTCTTGAGTTTCTTGAAGAAAATCTTTTTATGTTGGTGAAAGATTTCCATGTAGTCCACAAGCCTTTGGCTTCTTTCATTTTTTACACCTCAGATATATTTTCTAATATATTTTTCTCCATTCTCCCCTATGACCACTTTGGCATTAAAATCACTTACTCTTAAAGTATATGTTAATTTAATTTGGATGTCTCTTTATGTTCTTTTTGTCAGTGGAAATGACATTAAAGAAGAAGCTTTAATATCTATTTTGCAGTTTTACCTTAAGGACCATGGATTTTTCCATTTGACTTGCAATTGAAGCCTTCCATATGTGTTGTCTCTCCCCGTTAGTTCACATTAGATGTGAGCTCCTTGAGATTAAGAGCGCTAGTGCTTTTCTATTTATATTCTCTACACTTAGCACGGTGCTTTGTACATAGCAAAGTAGCTCTATATTGGGGAGTGTTGTTTATGAATTTTGAAAAGTACAAAACATATCTTCATCTGAACAGGTGCTAAATCAGCAATGATCTTAGCAATTGCACAGTACCTTGTGAGAGAAATGATTATTAAATAAGCAGTTATTGGGGAAATGCAGTTTTTTCTTTTCCTAGATCCTCATTCTCTTCTAGGCCAAGCTAGAATCTGAAGGACATTGCTTATGATGAAATTGGATTAATTTTCTCCCCAGTCTTGTTCAGACTCCACCCAAATGGGAAAGTCCATTGTATTCTCCTCAGGCTTGGGTTGGGATAGATCCTTTAACTAGACTGCTGGAAGTTGGGGGTGGTCTGGGAGTAAGGCTTATCAAAGTCACTCCCTTAGCCCCTCATTAGAATGGGTCCACCTCTCATTGCAATATTAATTTTCTCAGTAACTGTTAACCAATTAAAGTTGATTGTCACTCTTAGGAACATCCACTCTTCTAAAAGTATATAAGTGTTGAGTGGGTTCCATGAGGGGTCTTTGGCATTGGAGAGAATGCCACTGACTACTTTTATTAATTATCTACTAGCATGATTAATAAAATTATTAATTATCCAGAAATTGTCTATCTCAGACTTTTTATGTATGACACCTGGCTGATTCCATTTCTTATTCTTGGGATGGGAAGCAACAGGGTAGATAGAACACCAGACATACAGAGGAGAGTTTCAGATTCATATCCTTCCTCTAAACACTTAATAATTGTGTGATGATAGGCACAACCTTTTGAGACTTAATCTTCTTATCTCTAAAATGAGGCTATAACAAGGTGACCATGGGCAAGTAAGTCTCTCACCTTTTTGAAGCTTTATTTCCTTACCTCTAAAATAGGGTTATTATAATTATAATTATTATAATACCAAATACCAATTTCACTTCCTAGATCTGGTATGAGAATCAAATGAGATAATATAAATAAAAAAACAACAACAACTATGCAGAACTCAGAGTACCATATAAATGTCACTTATTATTTTTTAATTTTTAGCTCCTCAGTTTCACTTTCTTCTTCTGTGAAATTAGGGGATTGGTTCAGATAACCTTTAAGATACTATCAAGCTCTAAATACTATGATCCTCTAATACTGATTTCCCCTACTATACCCCTACCATTTTTACCTGTTTATAGCATTCCCAGTTTTTAAGATCTAGCTCCTCTATAAAGCTTTCTCTATTCCTCCAACTGGAATAACAGCTCCCTTCTCTGATTTCCTAGCCCTTTCTACTTCTCTTATGCATTAATAATGTTGCAATTTATATTTAAATGTACACATATATATGCATGTACATATTCTGATTGTCCTTAATTGTGTTTATCCTGTGAAGCTACATGAAGAGAAAACTTGAGAAAAGACTTAACTGATATCCTGAGAGAACTGAATTGTGAGAATGTGCTTCAGAACTGAAGAGAAGTCAACAGTGGTAATTAAAGGTAACTTTGGCTGTGATCTTTCTCAAAGATGATCTTATAAACAATCATTTGTATTTGTTTTATTTTTGATAACACAACAAATAAATAGTATAGCTAGGAACCTTGATGTTGATTTAACCTTACCTAATATTTAAGGTTTTAAGGTTTAAAATTTAAGATTTTAAGGTTTGCAAAATGGTTTATGGATTAATGAGCAAAGGCTTTTAAGAAAAGAGGTTTAAGGAAAGAAGCAGTTCTAGGTTGTAAGTAAGAAGCAAGGAAGATTAAACTAAATTAAATTCCAAACACAAGTAGCAAGATTGAGCTATTGTTTTAAAAATACAAGATGCAAGATCCAAGACCACCTCTCCTCTCTGGTCGTCAGGTTACTTTTCAATATTCTGATGGGCATAGGGTAGATGATCTCTAACCCTCCTTCTAGCTTGAGCAATCTAAGAATCTGACAAAGCAAAGGTAGCAAGTGGGAGTCAGTCAGTTGAATGAAGTCAGATAAAATAACAACAAGCAGATTCAAGTTAGATGCATGTGATGATGGACTGTTGGTTTTATAATGATCACTTTTTAATTTTAACATGAGAGGTTTTACTTATTTAAAAAATAAGTTGTATGTCCCTCTATTAAAGCTCTACACCAATGCCTCACTGTAGTAGGGGTTCTTGAAGTCTTTTCTCAGTAATGGACCACAAACTTTTCCAGGCCCCACCAGGCTGGAAAGGTCTCAAGTATACAGGCACTGACAGATTCTCCCTGTTTTCTTGGGACTTACCTAAGTTCAGACAAATTTATCACTAGAAGATTGTTTGCCTTGTGATGATTCTTTTGGCCACAGTAAGTGATGAAGAAATAATCACTTTTAAAAAAGAGACTTAAACCTTACCCCCACCCCCCCAACAACCTTACCATCAAATATATCTCCCTTCCTGTTTCTTTAATTTTTAACACTCCCTAACTTTTTTTTTTAAGGGAGATTTTCTTTCATTCTTTTTTGTACTTGATAGAGAAAGAAGATCTTTTTTTAAAGTCCTAGTTCAGTTCTTGCTTTAACATTTCTGGCCTAACTCCCCACAAACCTTCACTATTTCCCTGCATTTCAGTTTGTTTATGTTTGATTATAAACTGGGGCATGATTTCCATTGCTAAGGAGAAAATCCAGACTGAAAGATCTTTTCTATTTTGTTTTCAGGAGATTTGAAAATTGTTAGAATTCATTTCTTTTCAGTGACTGACATTGCATTTATGTTTTATGCATTCTCTTAGGGTTTGCAGTGTAACAGGCAAAATAAAAATAGATTTAGGAAAGTGAGGCAGAAATAAGGGGAGGAGAGCTTTTCTGTTTTGCACATTCTGATCTGAAAGAGCTTCTTGACCTCCAGAGCAGCTTGAGGTATAACTCTAGAGCAGATAAAGCTTTTCCTCAGCATCCCCACAACACACCCTTTCCTTTCTACTACCTTTGCTCTTTCTTTGCCTTCTACCCCAATCCCTACCCTCAGGATCATTTTTTTCTCTCTTTTCCACTCATGTTTACTAAAGAATCATCTGATCATTGGGGTCACAGAATGTCAGAGCTAGAAGGGATTTTAGGGACCATGCAGGTCAGAAGATTTTAACCTGGAGTCCACAGACACCCTCCTCCCCAAGGTGACCATGAATAGATTTCAGGGGCTCTGTAAAGTTGGATGGGGAAAATACATCTTTATAGTTGCTATATATTTATAGTACTAATACATACATACATATATATACATATATATGTATATAATATATACACACTAATACATCTACACAGTAACTGTATAGTTAATTATAGTTGCCTAAAATTTAGAATTTCCTTCAATTATTTAAAACATTAATGTAAGAAGGAGTCCCTAGATTTTACCAGAATGCCTGAGGAGTCTGTATCTTAAAAAAGGTTATCTTCTGATCTAGTTCATCTTGCTCAAAGAAATTGCGACCTAGAAAGGCAAAGTGCTTTTATTTTTTTGTTGTAATCCCGGATAATGTTGTGGTTTTATCCATGTCTCCTCAGCATCTAGCTTAGAGTCTTCCACGTAGTAGGCATTTAGCAAATGCTTCTTACCTGACTGAAGTGACTTTCCCAAGGTCACACTGCCAGACATTGAGGGGGCCAGGACTTAAACCCAGGTCTCCACTCTCCTAGTCCTGTGTTCCTCCCACTGTACCAAACTTGCCACTGGATGGGTTTGAGGTCCTACATGTGTGTTTTCTTCCATACTAGAATATAAGTTCCTTGAGGACAGGGACAGTTTTATTTTTGTCTATCACTAGTGCTCACTAACAAATAAAGGTAGCTGGTGGCCCAGGAGATAGAATTCTGGGCCTAGAGTCAGGAATCCCTGGTTTAAATCCAATCTCAGATATTTACGAGCTGTGTGACCTTGGGCAAGTCACTTAACCTGTCAGTGCCTCAGTTTTCCTAACTATAAAATGGAGATAATAATAGCACCTACCTCAGAAGGTTGCTGTGAGGATCAAATGAGACAGTATTTGTAAAAAGCACTTAGCATAGTGCCTAGAATGTAGTAGACACCATAGAAATGCTTGTTCCTTCTCTTCTCACTTAGGAGACGTTAAATATACGCTTATTGATTAATTGCTTGAGTGAAGTCTAAGAGACTCGAGGGGCTGGCAATGGTCAGAATGACAAGTGAAGGAGAGAGAGCTGGAGGCTTTGGGCAGGCTCTTTCAAATTAGGCCATTATAGCACAATCTTAGGCTACAAGCCGAGTACCCTAATGAAGTCTCTCTGCATGTATGTAGAAGTAAGGTTAAGAATGCCGGTGGAATGTGTGAACCAAGCAAAAAGCTAGCACACCTACTGCAAGTGTGTAACACAATGTGAGCTTATGCTTGACCCACAGGACAGATGGATGCTTTGTGTGCAGTCCAAGCCATTCTGTTAGGACCTGCAGCTCCTCTCTTCCTTTATCAGTTTATATGGGAAAAGAGAAGTGGTGGAATTGGGGGCTGCGGGTGGGGTACCACTTTATAGATGAAAGTGGCACTGATAGCCTCCGAAGGATCAATTTGGGAATAGCCTGCAGCTGAGGCGGCTGTTTCCTGCTGACTTGAAGTTTAATAAACGACAGAAATTACAATTGGCCCCCGTATGGCTTCGGTTTTGTTGAGAATGACATCCAAGATCATCGCCATAATCACTGAGGAGAGAATCACGGCCCAATTTGCAGTTTGAAATTGCTGGCTCAGTGGCAGCTGCTGCTCACTCATGGCTGAGCTGCTTTGGAGTGAACTTACAGAATAGAAAAACACAAATGGCAGTGATTGGGCCCCATACTTCTTAGGAAGCTCAGAAAATCAGTATTCCGGGAAACCTGATCGCGGTTGGTTAATTGAGCACCTACTGTTGTGATTAGTTTGAACTAGAAGTTGGTGGAGATGGGAGAAACAGAAATATAACACATAGTCCTTGCCCTTGAGGCAAGGTCTGGTTGGGGAGACAATACAGCATGTGCCCATACAATAATATAGCCATAGGGAAGATGGTATAAAATTGCCAAAATGAGTGCAGACAGTAAGTGCCATGGAAAATCAGATAAGAGAGAACTCATGGAGGGCAGGGGTAGTTGGGGAAGGCTTCAGGAAGCAGTATGACCTGAACTTGATCTTGAACTACTGGTAGAATTTGAATAGGCAGGAGGGACTGAGAGGAGAGTGTCCTAATCAGGAATTTTAAACCTGGGAGAAGAGTCAGAAAAGATGTGCTTAGATGCCAGGGGTCGAGGGGTGGACAAGAAAGACAGGTGACGTGGAACACCATTTTTAGGGAAGGAGTGATGGTGCTCACCCTTGCAGATTATCTGATAGATTCTAATCCAATGGGATTCAACAACCACCTATTAATTAAGCATTTCTTGAGCATCTACCTTGTGCAAGGCACTGGTGCTGGGGATAGAAAGTCAAAATGAAAAGCAGACCCTATCCTTAGGGAGCTTACCTTCTCCTGGGGTGTATATTTGTGTGTGTGTGTGTGTGTGTGTGAATGCATAACACGTAAACGACTAAGTATGGATATGCTTATTTCAGAAAGGAGAGAGCATTCACAAATAGGGGGATCAGAAAAGGCTCCTCCTGTGGGGTGGCTCATATGCTGAATCATGAAGTTAGCAAGGGATTTTAGGAGGAAAAAGTGAGGACAGAGTCCAGATCTGGGGGAAAGCCTATACAAAGACACTAAGGTAGGGGCTGGAATGTAGTGTGCCAATAACAGCAGGTAAATCAGTTTGGCTAGAAAAGAGCACATGAAGAGGAATGTGTTATGATCCTGGAATGACGGTTTGGAACCAGACTGTGAAGGGCTTCAAATGCCAAGCAGGAATTTGAAATTTATTCTAGAAGCAATAAGGAACCAGTGAGGCTTTTTGAACCAGGGAAATCTGTGTTTTAGGAAAATCAATTTGGCAACTGGGTGGAAGACATGTTAGAGAGGAAAGATGTTGGACGCAAGGAGGCTGATAGGAAGCATACTGTCCAGCTTAGGGGTGATGAGGGCCTGAAGTAGGCTATGCAAGAAGAGAGAAAAGTAAGATATTAGAGGGCATTTGATGAAATATGGGAGGAAGGAGGAGAATAAGGGACAGTGAATAGTTGAGTATAGCTGTAAGCTTGTGAACGAAGTGACTGGAAGGATGATGGTGTTTTTGTTCAGAGATGTCAAACTCTTAAAATTCCCAAGTGCTGCCGGAACAAGACTACAATGTAATTGGAAAAAGTTTAACCATGCAAATAAAAATATGATAAGACATAGATAATATTAATTTGTAGTTTTCTAAATCAATATGAGTCCTGAAGTGGTCCGTTTCTATTTGAGCTTGACGCCAGTGCTCTTAACCATAAGTATTTGGAATTAGGAAGAGAGGTGCGTTTTGAGAACGACATGAGGAGTTCTCTTTTAGATATGTTGAGTTTGCGGTCCCTATAGCACATTTGGTTGGAAATGGTTAGCAAGCAGTTGGTGATGGAGGGCTGGAGCTCAGGAGAGGCAAGAGGGCTAGACAGGTAGACTTGGGATTCATCTGCATAGAGGCGGTACTTGAATCTATGGGAGCTAAGCTCACCAAGTCAAAATAGAGACAGTATAGAGAGAAGAGAGGCCAGGGCAGAGTTCTGGTAAGCTTTAGTGATAGCCATCGCACTTAACTAACAAAACCAGACAAAATGCCCCTGTAAGTGATGGTACTCTTGGACCTTGAATCCTGTGTTCCCAATTCTACTTCAGTCTTGCCACTTCTGCTTGGAAAGACCCCTTGGTGGTGGTGGTGGGGTCTTTCAACCCTAGAGGTCTGAAATAAATGCTCAAGACAAACATTTATTTATTTATTTATTTTTAGCTGGACAATGGGGTTAAGTGACTTTCCCAGGGTCACACAGGTAGTAAGTGTCAAGTGTCTGAGGTCGAATTTGAACTCAGGTCCTCCTGATTCTGGTGCCAGTGCTCTAACCAGTGCACAACCTAGCTGCTCCAGGAACAAGTATTTGTTTACTACCTTTATTCTCAGTGCACTGTGGAATATAGTGGAGAACATAAAATGATAAATAGGGCAGAATGCCATACTTTCCTTGAAGGACCTTGTAACCTAGCATAACAAGAATTAGGGCAGATACTTCCTCCCACCCCTGTAGGCTAGGTGCCTCTTTCTACCTATTACTGGCTCAATGTCATCCCATGTTATAAGGTAATCAAAGGGTATGTTTTGATATTTCCTTATTAATTACTAAAACTACATCACTCATTAATTTTAAAGCTCTACCCCAATTCTTTTTTCAAACCCTATGTCACTAGGGATATGAATGTTCTCTCACTTAGCTTCAGATATTCCTAATTTTTTTTCTGCTTTAGCTTGCAAAAAAGTAAGCTAAGGTCATTGTTCTCTAACTAATTAGCTCATGTTCCTATCTTTATTATATTTACCCATTAGCCACAGAGCACGATTGTTTTAGTGATAGATTTTGGTCAGAAAAAATCAGTCCCCCTATAGCAACAAAGAGCTCATTGAAAAACTTGGAGGAAGTAGTTTGAGTTCAGTGGTGGGATCAGAAGCAGACTACAAAGGGTTGAGAAGTGATCTGGAGATGAGAAAGTGAAGGCAATGAATAGAGACAATTTCTCCTAGGAATTTGACTAGGAAAGGGAGAGGGCTAGAGAAGAACTTTAGAGATTAGTGGGGTCAAGTTAGGTTTTTTTTTTAATGATGGTTGATGCCTAGGTATGTTTATAGTCAGAAGAAAACAAGCCAGTGGATAGGGAAGGATTGAAAACTAAGGAGGGAAAGGAAGATCATTGAAAGGGGCAAGTTCCAGGAGGAGACAGACAGGAAGAGATGGCAATTAAGATGCAAGTAAAGTTCTTGACCTCGGTAAAGAAGGCTACTTCTTCCTGAGAGATCAGAGCAGAAGAGAAAAGAATGAGGGATGATGTTGAGGTAATTTGAGTTATAGGACTGGGGAAAGTAGATATCTTAAAATGAAGAGCCTGCATTTTTTTTCAGTAAAATATAAGTTGAAGTCTTCTGCTGAGAGAAATGGGGTAGACTAGGTCCCTAGAAGAGAATTAGTTACAGGTCATGTGATTCACTGGTAACCAGTCTGGAGAGACCCTTCTTCTGGCTCCCAGCTCATGCTGATGCTCCAGGAATCTTGATCCCCGAGAAGGAGCAGGAAAGGCTTGTGTCCTTTTGCTTTGATTCATAAGCATTTGGGTGAGTATTTTGTTGCTATTGTTGAATTGTTTTAGTTGTATCTGACTCTTTTTGACCTCATTTGGGGTTTTCTTGGCAAAGATATTAGAGTAGTTTGCCATTTCCTTCTCCAGCTCATTTTACAAATGAGGAACCTGGGGCAGCTAGGTGGCACAGTGGATAGAGCTCTGGACTTGGAGTCAGGAGGACCTGAGGTCAAATCCGGCCTCAGACACTTGACATTGACTAGCTGTGTGACCCTGGGCAAGTCACTTAACCCCACTTGACTCACCAAAAAGCAAAAAAAAAAAAACCCCAAAACAAATGAGGAGCCTGAGTGCAAACGGGGTTAAGTGACTTGCCCAGGGTCACACAGCTAGTCAGTGTCAAGTGTCTGAGGACAGATTTGGGACTCAGGTCCTCCTGAGGTCCCTCAGGACCAGTGCTCTCTCTACTGTGCCACTTAGCTGCCCTCTGGGTGAGGGGGAACTCACCCAATTAATGGACTTAGTCTAGGCCAAGAAGGTGAATGATTTCCCTACAGATATGTTTGTGTGTGTATAAGCGACAGAAGGAAGAAGGGAGTGACAGACATAATCCAATTTTTCCTGGCTCCCAGGGTCAATAAACACAATCCAAGGCCATCTTCTCTTTTCTCTCAAATACGGAAGAAAGGGGTTGGGTAGGACCTATGTGAAGTAAGGTAGGAGAGGATTATGAGGATCTCACTCTTCTGGGCATTCTCTGGTCCTGGCTCCTGGCCAGATCCAGATCCCTTTTCTAGTCTGTCCTTAAAGATGGTCAAGAACTCTTTGGAGCCTGGAGGTAAAGCTACACAAACTCCCTCTCACCCCTCCACATCCCTTGCCTTGATATCCAACTTATTCTTTAGAGGAAAGTCTAAAGATTGGTACTGCTTGCACTTCCCGTCCTTGTACCCTATCCTGGGCCTAACTGGGATCTTAAAACTCTGGTGGGCCTTGGGAAAAGAGCTAACTCTAACTTCCTCAGACTCCAGAGGGGCAATGTTGTTCAGTCGTTTCAGTCATGTCTGACTCTTTGTGACCCCATTTGGGGTTATCTTGGCAAAGATGCTGGAGTGGTTTGCCATTTCCTTCTCTTGCTCATTTTACAGATGAAGAAAACTGAGGCCATCAGGGTCAAGTGACTTGCCCAGGGTCACACAGCTAGTAAGTGTGCGGGGCTGGATTTGAACTCAGGTCTTCCTGACTCCAGGTCTGGCACTCTAAGTACTATGGTGACACCTAGCTGCCCTAGGGGTAATAAAAGCAGATAAAACCACATTTGCTGGGAGGTGCCAGGAGCATTGGCAGTCCCACCCCTCCTGCCATTAACGGTCCATATTGAGGTAACTAACCTTGCCCCTATACTTTTGGGGGTAATTTGGCACCCTTCAAATTCAGAATTGCTGGGGGCAAAACTCCCATTGTTCTGCCTTGGTTACAGATCTTAGGGAGATAATCCAGGCAGGTAGATAGAAAGGAGAAAAATGGAAAAAGCAAGAGTGATAGCAGCGTCGGGGTTGTGAGACCAGCCTTAAAATACAGAAGGGTTTCCATAGGGAATAACAGAAGATAAAGTAAGAGGGTCCAGAGAGCGTTGGAAGCTAGGTAGAGGAGTTTAATTCTTACAGGCAATGAAGAACCATTGAAGGATTTTCAGCAAAGAGATGACGTAATGAAAGTAGTATTTTTGGATGTGTCTACAATGATAATTATTCCTTTCAATGAGACTATAGCATAAGCAGTACTTTCATTAAGTTACAGTCCAAATGTATGCATTTCCTGTCAACATATTATATTTGGAGTGTGATTGTTGAAACCTGAAATGTTGAACATGTGCAGGCCTCATGCTAATAAGTTTGGCTGTTGTGAGTATTTTTAATTGTGAACACCTGACAGATCGGCATGTTTTCTTTCCTTAATCAACTTGATGATATTTTAAATCTCCAATGAGTTTGTTGTTGTTAAGATGGTTAGAGAGGGGCTGGAAGGATACTTAAGCTGAGACTCAGGGACTGTCTGCACCTTGGTGGGGGGGTCCTCATTTTTCCGCAGTTGCTACCTAGTGCTTGGCCCATTAAGAGTTTAGTGTCTCAGCTTACCTGGGGGACATGAGATACTAGGGAGCTAATTCACATCAACCAAACAAATAAGAGACTGCTCTATGGATGCCACTGTATTATTTTGCGATAGCAGCATAATAATAATGATGATGATAATGATAGCTGTAGGCATTTGTACAGTGGAGAACAGGATTATAGATTTAGAGCTATAAGAGACCTTAGAGGTCAACAAGTCCAATTCTTAATTTTACAGATGAGGAAACGGAGGCCCATGGAAATCAGATGATTTAACTAGGTTTCCATAGAAGGAAGAGGCAGATAAAGTTTTTAATCCAGGTTCTGTTGCTTGAAATTGAGCACTCATTCTGCTTCACCAAATGCTTTCTGGTTTTCCTTTTATCTTCGCATAATTTGATCAAGAAGGTGATATTATAATCTCCATTTGTTTAGATGAGTAAACTCAGGCTCAGAGAAATTAAGAATTGCCTAGCGTCACTCAGTAAGGCCTGAGGCAAGATTTGAAACCACGTCTTTCTGACTCCAAGTCCAACATTCTATCAATGACATCATGCTACATGTTATCTATTGGAGAGTGCACTAGACCCAAAGTCAGGAAACCTGGGTTTGAATAACAGCAATGGAGCTTAATAGTTGTGTGATCATGAAAAAATCAGCTTAATCACTTTAAGTCTCAACTTCAATAACTCCTCCATAAAATGGGAATGGTACTTTGCAGATTTCTGTCAGGGAAAACATTCTATAAACGTTTAGTCACTATGTACATGTACCACTTGGGGTCACCCTCCAACACACAGGGGAACCTGTGACACAGCAATGAGTTTATCTTTAATAATCGGTAGAGGATCCAATTGGTTTGAAGCAAAGGCATTTAATGAAATGATAAAAATTTTAAAAAATGATAATATAAAAAGTAGCAACAAACTATTGCCCTCCAAAAATCTTTGGTATACTCTGCTACTAATACACACAACATCTTTGTGAAGAGTGGAGAGACATAGGGACCACACGTGGACGGGCAGATACATGGGGAAGATGTATTCCCAAGACACCATTACGGAAGGGCAATTCTTGCTTCTGATGACGAAAGCCCCGGTTCTCTTCTAGGGACGTGATCATACTGTCAGGCCTGTTGGGCCTATTTATTCTTAGTCTCTGCTGGACAATGCTCAGCCAGCCAAAAGTCAGTCAGTTAGTCAACCAGTCAATAAGCATTTAACTAAGCACTTGCCATGTACCAGGCACCATGCTTGTTCCCAGAGAAGGAGTAGGAAAGGACTGGTTTCCTTTTGCTACAAAGATACGTAGTTAAGACAAAACAACAACAACAACAACAGCAACAACAACAATCTGTCTTCAAGTAGCTCAGACCCAATATTGGGCTCACAGGCCTGGAAAAGACTTTAATTTAGAAAGGCCGAGCTCATCCGCTGCATCCCAGGCCACTGCCAATAATCTTGACTTTTGTCTTGCCACTGGACTTCAATGACTCTGGAGGGAGACAGTGTGACTGATGATGACTTGATGATTTTTCACAGCTCTGCCCACTTAAATATAAGTCAAGACATTCTTGTGATGTCGCTGGTCTTTTTTGAGAACGCAGGATGAACAGCAACGTGCTTTCCACTTAATGCTGGTCAGCTATAGACTCTACCCCTGCCGTTTCACCAGTTCAGGTGAAATCTTGGGCCACTTTTTACTCATAGAAAACTGAGTTCTGCCATCTTTTTTCTCCCAGCTCTTTTAGAAAAGGGAAAAAGAAAACTTTGCCTGGACTTCAGAAAAAATCAACAAAAAGGCTAATATTGTTCCCGAAGTCTTTGCTGCTGTGGCCTCTCATTTTAGCTGCTCCAGATTCTCAGCCCCAGATGCTTTTTACAACAAAGAAGAAGGTCCTTTCAGTTAACTGGGGCTCTCAGATTTAGTAATTTCTTTGTATTCCTTCCTGGCCCAAGAGATTGGAACTCCTTCTATCATCATCATTTATGGTGACTACTCTTTGTACCTCCAAGTTTTTCATCTCTTCTGGCAAGCTGGTAAGTAAGATAATGGTTGATGGATTCATAATTACCAAACAGTTCTAGGGTTTGTGGTTCCCTAGTTTTGAACCTGAAGTTATATTCTTCCATATAGATGAATGTGTGGTGGAAAGACACTTGCTAATTTCAGCCAGCAAGGACGTTGTCTTTGCTGACTGTCCAGCTGCGTATACAGAAAAACCAGTCAAAACCCTCTAAAGGACTTTGGAGCACTTCTTAAATAGATATGAGCTATTATTTGAGAGAAATGATTATTTCTCTTTCACATTAATAGCAAATTATTAAAACTAAGGAGACCCAAGTTTTTTCCCCCTTTCCTATTGTCCAGTCTCTCAAGGACAGGGCTGATGGAGGATAGGATTAACATCCTCCTCATTCTGGGTATTGCTACTTCACCCAATTAGCTCAGGCTTGGGCGGGGGATATAGATTCTTTGTCTAGATTGCCCAACTCTGGTCTGAGTATAGGGATAGTCCCTGTCCAAGAGTGGCAAGATGTTTCCCTTAGCCCCTCATTGGAGTGAGCTCACTTCTCTTTGTAAAGTCCACCTCTCCTTAACTGATAACCAATTAGCATTTATTTCCACCCTCAGAAACACCCCTCTTCCAAGGGCATATAATTCGTTAGCCCACTGCCATGGCTGTGTTCAGCATTCAAGAGTGCCACTGACCTTTCATTAAAGATACTGGCATTATTAATAAAATGACTAATTACCCAGAAATTATGTCTCTCAAATTCTTTAAACACCATAGTTAATTAGTAGTAATAATAATAATGATATGTGAGATGTAACAGGCATGAGAATTCAGAATGGTCAGGTCACTTTCCTGGGATGGATAGGCCCATTCAAAAAGACCAACTGCTTTCTAAATACTGAATTGAATAAAGGGAGTTAGCTGTTCTGATGAATTTACCTACCATAGGGAAAGTTACATCCAAATAATAGAGGCTGCTCAATGAGGATCAGAGCACCTTCCATCCGCCCATTCTCCCCTGAAAAGTTATAAGTTATAACACTGAAATATTCTTTGCCATGGATTTATAGAGGAAGAAAGTATTCCTATATGGACTTGGATTCTAATTTGAGCTCTATTACTTACTACCTCTGTGACCTTGGGCAAATTATTTTATTGAACCTCAATTTCTTCATCTGTAAAATGAGAAGTTTAGACTTTATGATCGCCAAGATCCTGCTTAACTCTAAATCTATGATCCTAGGATCGCTTTTCCCCAATATTCTCAGCAGCTCCTCCAAGATTATGTTATTTTAACATGACTTGATTATGAATGCTACAGTTAATCAGATCCCAGCTTATTTTATATTGGTTACATTTTAGATTGACATCTTCTTGATGAGATTCTGATGACACCTTAGTTTCCTGGATGAGTTTGAGAAGATGCCCTAATCTTATTAGCAATGCATTTGCAAATCATTTGAGAGCATGGTAACTTCTGCAGAGGGCTAACCTCATCTAATTTTACATGGATTTTTGCTAGCATTATTTTCATAGTTGTGCATTTTCTAACCTTGTCTCCAAATTCTGGAGGAGGAGGGAGAAATCAAGCATGGGACTTTTAGCTTCATATAAAGACAAATTTACCAACTATTTGGGAGAAGGGAAGGGAAAATACCCTAATTAAACATTGTTAATGCCACTGTACAGATGATGATGAGGGCTATAGACCAATTCAATTCAATGGGTATTCATTAAGAGCCTACTATATGCCAGGAGAAAGGCAATATGGTATCATGGCTACAGGGCTGGCCATGGAGCCAAGAAAACCTGCCTCAACTTTCACCACTGACACATACTGGCTGTGTTACCATTGCAAGCCAGTGCCCCAAATAACTCTCTGAGGCTACAAGTTGCAAAATAATGGCCAATATGCATAGGTTGGTGGAGTACAAAGAGTTGTACAAATATCTCATTTGATCCTCACTATAGTCCTATGAGGTAGGTGCTATTATTATTCCCATTTTACAGATAAGGAAACTGAGACAGGCAAAAGTTGAGTGACTTGCTTAGAGTTACAGTTAAATATGACTTCAGATTTGAACTCATGTCTTTCTGACTTTAGTTTCAGTGTTTTACCCATTGTGCAACCTATCTGCCTCCACCCTGTCAAGGAAGAGGGAGGGAAGGATGGCATAAGCATTTATATGGCACTTCCTATGTGCCAGGCAGTGTGCTAAGTACTCTTTTACAAATATTAACTCATTTGATGTTCACTCCATCCTGGCAAGGTTGGTGCTAAAAAAGGTGTCAGAAATCTGAAAGTACAAAGAGGGTAGAAAAAGCAACTGGATAGACAACTAGCATAAGAGAAAGGTGAGCAGGAAGAGCTGTAACAAGACAGTAGTAGACATATTAGCACTGAGACAGAGGGTTCAAGCTTTTTGTTATGAAGAACATTTGGCACTAGGGAAAATAGACAACCAAGCAGATAGTTGTCTGTGTTCTGATTGTCAATTGTTAGACTAATTGGTAGGAAAGACCAGTGGATCTGTGGGGAACAAGGGAACTGCAATGACAGTTCTTATTTGGTGCTCTATGAGAATGCTGTTTAACTGGGGACTGGTAAACAGGAAAATGAAGGATGGTTACTGTTGCTAGTGTAAAACTGCTTTCAGCCTTTGGGTAGTATCAGTTTATCAGATCACAAAGGGGCTGATCCGAGCAAGCCTTCAGGGATCAGAGAACTGGGTAGATGCATCCTTGTGGACATCTTTGAATGGATAGCCTTCTGTAAGCCTTTTCTATGTCCTTCAGTGATGCCTTGGTTTATAGGAAAGTAGCTGTGTCAGAGAGAATTAATTTTTTGTTTATGTCTCTCCCTTCCCCAGGCTTTTTGTATGTTTTGGTTTTATTTGGTAACTGCCTTGCAGTAAGCAGTCAATTTATTGAAAGGGTGAGTCTCTGATGACTAGGTAATTCAGATCCAGCCCAAGATTTTTCTCTCAGACTTTGTCTATCACCCTAGGGGCCTGTTTGAAAAACCCTGGGCTAAAAAAAAAATAAGCCTAGTCCAAGAAAGGAGATCTATGACTATTTTGAACCTTAGATAAATGATACTTGGTCAGTCTATCAAGAGATTTTTGGAGGTTTCTGTTGAGCTCTTTCATTTTATTTGCTGTGTGCCAGCACTTAGAGCTTGTGCAAAGTTTTACGTCAGGAAGGTTTAATTAAACACAATGTATTGCAGGGCTCCAGTGCTCAGCTCCTAATTAGAAACCATGCTTCATGAGAGACTACTTAAATTGAAATAGGAGGGGAATTATCATGAATCTCCCTCAGAAACTTCAAGCTTGATGTGTTCATCATCTAATGTTCGGGTTGGATACATTATACTGCCTGTTGCCTGTTGTATTTCTGAATTTGCATATGCCAGAATCTCCTCAGTAAGGCTTGGCTTTGGCTTTGGGTTGGCCATTATGGTGGTAATTTGAAATAGATCAATTATTGTGTTTAACAATGACAATGGAGGTATCTTGAACCTCATGCAATAGAAATGTGTAAATAGCAAAGGAAAGGGCCCTGATATTCCACAAGAAAATTATGATTATCTTTCTCCAGCAGGGCACTGTGTGAAATTATTTTCTGGTGACCCATGACTCAAAGTCATCATTATTACAGATATTAGAGGATAAGTACTTCAGAATGAGAGGGACTAAAATGCTTTTTGTTTTCTCTTTTAAAGCTGATGATGAGGATTATAGACCAATTCAGTACACTGAGCATTTATTAAGAGCCTACTATGTGCTAAGAGAAAGGCAGTATAGTATCACAGCTAAAAGGGCTAGTTTTGGAGCTAGGAAACCTGATTCAGGCTCTACCACTGACACACATTAGATGTGTTACCATTCACAAGTCAGTGCCCCAGCCAGCTCTTTAAGGCTATAAGTTGCAAAATAATGGCCAATTTGCATAGGTTGATGGTATTTCTAACCCAATAAAACCACACGTATGGATAAAAAAAAGTCCCAGACACTGTACTAAGTGCTCAGGATACCTTTACAAAAATGAAATAGTTAACCACCCTTGAGAAGCCTCTGTTTTACTGGGCAGAACAACATATGCCTTAAATTGTACTAATAATAGTAGCAGACATTAATAAAGCACTTTGAAATTTCCCAATCATTTTTTCATAAAATATTTCTTTTGATCCTTTTAGCAAACTTCAGGTAGGTAGGACAAATATCCTTAAGGTAAGGTAGGAAAAATATTACTATCCGTATTATAGAGATGAAGAAGGTAAGCCTGCACTAGGATTTGAACTCATGCCTTCTGAACTTCAGTAGATAGAAAATCTCCAAAGTGTTTTACAAGTTGAACACCTATCTGTGACCCTTATGACCCTTCTTTTCAATGCTTCATGCTGCTTCTCTGCAATTCACTCTAATTTAGATCAGAGCTCCGTGCAAGGTCAGTGTCAGGTAGGGTGGAGAGGATGAGCCATAGATTCTAACAGCAGGGGCATTTTTGTTGTTTTGTCATTTTCAGGTGTGCCTGAATCTTCATGACCCATTTGGGGTTTTCTTGGCAAAGATACTGGAGTGGTTTGCCATTTCCTTTTCCAGCTTATTTTACAGATGAGGAAACTGAGGCAAACAGGATTAAATTACTTGCCCAAGGTCACACAGCTTGTAAGTATATAGGGTTGTATTTGAACTCAGGTCTTCCTGACTGTAGGCCTGGCACTCTATCCACTGTGCCACCTAGTTGCCCATGGAATATGCTATTCATACATTGTGCCCTTGTCTATATCTTACCTTATTACAGTCATGAAAAATAATGGGACACAAACCTTTGCCTCTATTCCTATGGGAGATATAAGGGGAGAGTTTGGGAAGATGAGATAGAGAAGTGAACCTTAGGAATATGCATTTGAGGGTTCTCCCATATCATTTCTTTCCTTTACACTATACCAACTCTCCATCTTACTTTACAATGTTGTAACACTTGTGGCTCTTAGGTGGCAGCTAGGTGGCTCAGTGTGTAGAGCACCAGACCTGCAAGTGAGAAGACCTGAGTCTCAGATACTCAAGCCACAACTTCTACCTGTCTCAGTTCCTTCATCTATAAAATAGGAATAAAAATAGCACTGCCCTCTCAGGATTGTTATGAAGACAAAATGAGACAATACTTGAAAAGTGTATTGCAAATCTTAAAGCATTATATAAATATTATCTATTTTAATAAGTATTTTAGAAACTTTGCTTTGAAATCTAATCATAATTCTCCAGGAAGAAAGATTCTCCATGTATGATAGAAATGATATAATTGGTATTTAAAATGCTTTTCAAAACAAAACTTTTTGTTTCCATTTTCATGAAGTATCTTTCCAGCTCTGATACCTTATGAGTTTATAAATCTTATTTTCTGCTTCCTCTCCCTTTGTTTGTGTGGCTCTTTTCTACTTCAGTGGTCTTATTTCTGAATTCTGAAGTTACAGAGTTCTAGGGAATGATTCTAAAGAGGATGGAGGGTTGATGATGATGGTGATGATCAATCAGTCATCACATTTTGTTTAATGTTCTCTATTGCCAAAGCATCATAGTGGGTGCAATATTCTACCTCGAAAGATGTTTCTCATTTGGCACTTTATTTTGTATTTACTTATATTGGCTCTGTAGAGGTATGAATGCAATGGACGTGAAGAGAACAAACATGGTAAATAGGGAGTAGATAACAAGTTAAGTAGGGAGATAGTAACAGAGGACCTATTTGCTCTGGATTAAATTTAATTCAGTAAATACTTATTGAGTATCTACTAGTTGCTAGGCTGTATTGTGGGTGCCAGAAATTCAAAGTAAAAAAAAAATACTTCAATCAAGTCCCTCCCATTGAATTATTGACATTTTATTGGAGAGAGGCAAAGGAAAGGGGAAGCATAATGCACACAGAGAAACAAATTCAAAATGTGTATAAAGTAAATGCAAAGTATTTTGGTGGAGAAGTGGGAAACCCTAATAATTAGGAAACAGGTCAGGAAAGACATTAGGTAGTACTCAAGTTGGGCCTTGAATGGAGTCAAGGATTCAAAAGACAGAGGTGAAGATTTAGAGCATGGCTGTGAACCTGTGGCCACAGAACAAGTTCTGTGAAGCTTGGATTCAGTCAAAGGGCTGCACTTGAGGACTTAGAGGACCAGGTGTGGCCTCAAGGCCGCAGGCTCCCCATCCCTGATTTAGAGCATTCCAGGCATGAAAAACGGCCTGTTGGAGAGAAGAGGGTATAGAAGAAGGCAGACTGATTGGGAGACTCTTGTAGTATTCCAACCCAGAGGTAATGATGACTTGAACCAAGATTGTGGCCATGTGAGCAGAATGTGGCAGATGTGAGAAATGTAGTGGAGATAGACTCAATAAATGTTGGCCATTGCTTTGATGTAGAAGATGATTGAGAGTGAGAGTTGAGAATGCCTCTGAGATTGTGTACTTGAGTGATTAAAAAGATAGTGATATTCTGCTTAGAAATAAAGAAGTTAAAAGTAGGGGGAGTTTGTGGAGAAAAACAATGAATTCTACCTTGGACATGTTGACTTTGAGATGCCTGTTAATTCAAATCCCTAATTCCATATGAAATGTTGTCTTTAAATTTTTAAAAATAGATATCATTCTCATCCAAAGCTCTTCTTCAGGATTAATATCATTAGTTCCTTCAGCCCATCGTTATAAGGAATGGTTTTCAGTTTCTTCAGCATCTTCTTGGCCATCCTTGGGAGGTACTCTAATTAGTTCTTCCTAAACCATGACACCCAGAATGGAATACCATAACCTAAATGTGGTTTGATCAAGGCATAGAAAAAAAGATTGTCACTTCTCCCATTCAATACATTTCAATGCAGCCTAATTATCTCATGAGCAATTAAGCAACAGACATTTATTAGTTTTCTGTTATTAGGTTCTGTGCTAGAAGGTAAGGATAAAATAGAAAGAAGGAAGCCATCCCTACTCTCAAAGAGCTTATATTTTATCTGGGGAGATAAGTACATGCATACAAATAAATATAAAAAATAATATGTACATATATACATATACATGTATATACAAAAATCTATACAAAACACAAGTATATACACACACACATACACACACACAAAATAAATATATATGAAATATATATAAAGATACAAATAAATACAAGGTAGCTTAGGAGAGAGCACAAGCAGTTGGGAGGATCAGCAAAGGTTTCACATAGAAGGTGATGCTTGAGTTGTGACATGAAGAAAAAAAAGGAGGTGGGGAGGGAGGGCATTTCAATGACAGGGAACCACTAGTGTAAAGTCATTGAGATAGGAGGAGATCCTTCCTAATTGCATTGTTAACTCATAATGAACTTGGAGTGTGATTCTGTGTGAAAGACCTTGCCAAGGGAGAGAGTAGGGAGAAAAGGGAAGAGGGTTGAGGAGTACAGGTTTGAGAACACCTGTACTTAGAGTCAGGTAGATGACAAGGAGCTTAGGAATAAGACAGAGAAGGGGCAGTTTGAGAAGGGGGTAGGGTGAAGTATCAGGAAAGCACAGTGTCTCAGGAATGAAAGGAGAAGAAATTATTGAGGAAGGTAATATCAACTGTATCAACACTTTCAGAAGGGTGCAGGGGGAAAATGACTATTTGATTATGTGATTAATGGGTCACTGAGGACCTATGAGAAAGCAGTTTTAGTGAAGAGGTGGGGATGATTGACAGAATGCTAGGTGTTGAAGAGAATGGATGATGAGGCAGTGAAAACATTGAATGTAGTCAACTTTTCCAAGAAGTTTGTCAATGAATGGGGAGGACAGAGATGGTATGTTCACTCTGAATTGTTATTCTGGTGGTGTTGACTATAGCTTAGTGAGTTAGCTATGCACACTTATCCTTCATTTGTAAGATTTACTGATTCCACCAATATTTATTAAACATGTACTATATGCAAGGCACTGAACCAGTGCTGGGATTGCATCTGTAAGGTGCAATGTAAGGCATAGTCTGTGCCTTTAAGGAGCCTACACATTAAGGGACCATACAACATGTATACAGATCATAAAAATATAAGTGAAAATATAAATGCATGAGAGATGGTTGACTTCAGTAAGGGTAATTCTGGTCCATTGGTGGCCATACATGGGTGCTGTGGCATTCTGTAATGCTGTTAACATTGAAAAGCGTTTCTCACTGAGGAGTTAATAAACCAGAATTGGAAACTTTAATAAAAATCCCTTTGGGTTCATAATATTCTGATATATTATAGTAGGCATTCTTTAATCAGAGGGCAGGTATATGTCTGGAAAATTAAAGGCTTTTATCACCTTTGAGATATAAATCACAGTGATTTGAGCCTTTGGATATTAAGTTTATTACAGCTAATGCAACGTAATTTGTTCCTTTAGGCTTTAAACTAACTAAAGTAATCATAGGGAGAGAGTCTTTATGAAGTAACTAGCAGTTTGTTTTGTGGTAATCATGTGAGCTAGGGCTCCTGAGATGTTGTACTCGGAGGATTGCTGTTCATTTATGGAAAGAATGAGAGAGTTGTGATATGAGCAGGTATTTGTGGAAAAAAAACCGTGATCCTTCAAAGGAAGGCTCTCATTGATCTTGGTACTCCCTTACGAAGCAATATAATGTCAAAGAAAAATGTCAATACTCTGCAGTTTAAAGCTTCTGTACTAGAAACTATTTTATTTAATTTAGCAAGAATTTATATCAAAGCCATTTCTGATTTGAAAAGAGAGCTGTCCAAAATTGCATAATTCTCCATGACCTTCAACATGACTCTACCCTCAAGACAGTTTGAAGTCACATTTATAGAAATCTTGAATAAGGAAAAGATTTATTGAAATACTGAGTTAATATTCTGAACTAGTATTCAAGAATAATTGAGTAAATCAGAATCACTTCCCCATTCCTGGAGTAAACAAAGGGGCCTCCTCACTTCCAATTATATCTTAATCCTTTTTTTTTTTAAATGGAGTGAGGTGGGACCTTAAACCAATCACTTCAATTGGGTGGGTAAGTAATGGTGTGAACCCAACCAGAGATAAGTTTGGTAATCACCAATCAATGTATTTGTAATAATATGCACAATATATTACATGTAATAATATATTCACATATGCACATGTATTATAACACTTTATGTATTAATGTAGCAATACATTTATATCAATATAAAATACATGAATGTACTACTTCATTATATAAATGTATTAATATTTAATGTGCTAAATAGAATATATGCATATTATATTTCACAAACTTGCATATAGCTATTCTATATTTTTGATAATGTAATATGCATGTATTACATTTAGTATATTAAATGTTAACACATTTACTTAAGAAACACTTTTTTGTCCTCTATCAATCATTTACCTTTCCAAGGGCTTTTCCTAGGAGTTTGGAAAGGGCTTTAGAAGAAAATGATTTTTAAAATTTCCTGTTTTACTTAAAAAAAGAGAGAGATTTAAAAAAAGAGTTTCTACAGCTGAATCTGGAGCCAGGGAGACTTAGGTCCAAATTCCACCTCAGACACCTACTCCTTTACTAGCTTTATGAACCTGGGCAGGTAATGAGGATGTTATATTAGATGGCCCCTAAGGTCCCTTCCAGCTCTAAATCTCTGCTCCTACGTGGTAAAAATTACAACCAATTCATGTCTGCTCATCTTGTGCCATGAACTCCTATCAAATCTTCGCATGGAGTCCATTCAGTATACTAGAGATCTTTATCTTCTGACTTGACGGAGGTACTGGTGGTGCACCAGGGCTGTCCATCTTTTATCATTCCCTCGCACTGTGTGATCAGTCCATCTCTTCCAGCAGCAGTTCTCTGATATCTTTTATACAACTTATTGTACAAAATCCTTCATTGGCTCTATTCTTGTTTCTATTCACACTCACTATACGTCTGTCCATTACCCTTTGGGTGACTCACAGATTTAATTTGTTGGAGATGATGATACTCCATGATTCATATCCATGTAGCATCCTTAGAAGAATATTAGTGTTAATAAGATGGAACTTTGTCCTGGCTCCCTCCTCCATCAGTGACTTCTTCAACCAACAATACTTATGTCCAGGAGTCTCTTCCCTTTGGAGAAGCCCTGAGATCCCAAGTTTTTCCAGACTTCTGCTCAAATGAATTTGTCTTAACACACACACACACACACACACACACACACACACACACACACACACACACACACTTTTTTGATGCTATTTGTTGAAGGCACCTGAATTGCTGGTTAATTGCTCTGGAAATCATCTTTGCCCTTAGGGAACTAATCAAGTAGTTGATGAGGTCTCTAGAGTGAAGAAATCAATCAGTGGCACATGTGTTCACTGAGCTAACCTAGGTACTGTGGTGGAGGGGGATATATGCAAAAAAAGTGTAAGACTAGATCTTTTCCTTTAAATAGCTTACAATCTAGTTAGGAAGATCAAAGCGGCATGTGTGAACCTACTAGAATACAAATCATTGTTAACCCATGTGTTATTAACTACTATGGATCCAGTGGGAATTTTGAGAAGGAGAGATGTAGGCTGGAATGCTCAGAGATTGTCTTAATGAAGGTGGTTAACATGAAGTTAGGCTAAAAAGGGTGGGGAGGTAGAAGGCAGGAAGGAAGACATTCCAAGGAAGGGGGATAATTCCCTAAATTCTTACTTAAACTCTGAAGTATGTTCTCATGAAAAGGAGATTAGGTGAGAAATCATGGCACCTGGGTTCTTATTCCTGCTTCTATCATCAATGTTTTGTATGACTTTGTGCAAGTCATTTCCTATATCTGGGCCTCTATTTCCTCCTCTATAAAATGAGAGGGGTTAGACAAGTTAATTTCTAAGTTTTATTTTGGCTTTAAATCCTATGATCCTGTGCTGTAAGAATGATGAGTGTGAACAGTTCAGTGAAGCCTATGAAGACTTATCAGCACTGATACAGAGTGAAGTAAGCAGAACCAGGAAATCAACACGCATAATAACAACAACAATGTAAATGCATAGAACAACAACAACAATAACAAAATAACAACTGAACCATGTAATTATAATGATTAGGCCTGGGCTCAGAGAAATTGAGAATAATGAATCTTCTTTCATTGCTGAGGTGGGGGACTGGGGATGTGAAATATTGCAGAGACTAACAGACTTGGTTATGGTGTTGGTTAGTTTTGTTAACTGCTTTTAAAAAGTCAATTGATCAATCAGCAAATACATATTAAGTGCCTACTATGTGCTGGGCACTATGCTAGCCCTTGCATTTAGTTATAATTTTCTTTTGTCTAAGACATCGAGGTGGCACAGTGATTAAAGTTCTGGACATGAAATCAAGAAGACCTGAGTTCAAATTTGGCCTTAGATGTTTGCTTTGTGATCTTAGAAAAGTCATTTAACCCCTTCCTCAGTTTCCTTTTCTGTAAAATGGGTATAATAATAGCACCTACTTCTCAGGTTAAGATAAAATAAGTTAATATTTATAAAGTATTTTGCAAACCTTAAAGCACTACATACATATATGTATATGTGCTAGCTATTATTGTTATTAGTATTAGTGTTTGATTTCAAAAGGTTAACGTAATATATAATTAATAAATAGGTTATTGCTGAACTTTAAGAAAGCACTTTCAGTAGAAAGATGGATGTGTTTGCCAACTTGCAAGGAGTTGTAGCAAATGGATGATGAAGTGAAGACACTGGCTATCATCAAGTTTTCAATAAGTCTGGCAAGGAAGAGGATGGGATGTCCACTTTGAGTTGTTTGTCTAATGAGGTTAAGCACTAGTCTAGTGAGTTACCTGTATATTTTGTGACCCACTTGTGACTTATGGCATAGATGTGTGAGATTCAATGATTCCACAAACATTTATTAAAACACCTACTGTGTGCAAGGGATTGTGCTAGATGCCAGGGATGCAAAGATGTGACATAGTCCATGCTTCAGGGACCTTCCTATCTATTAAGCTACCATATAATATGTAAAAAAAAAATCATAAAAACATGAGTTTAAATATCTTAAGTCCATAAAAGACTTCAATAATTTATTAAAAATAAGAGCCAAATAATTTTATTTCATAACATTAGCTAAATTTTATCATTTTTTAAAAAAAATTCACATAGCATTTTTTAATGCTGTAAGATTCATTGTATCTGGCCAAATACAAAACTTGCATTAAAACTAGCAAACAAATTGGACAAATCTTTTACTTGATTTTCTTTGCTCTCTTAGGATGATTTATTGATTCATCCCATCCATACCTTTACATCATATCTACTGTTGTCAATCCTTAATCTGAACAGTCTAACATTAAAATTGTGTTTTAACAGAATGCCAGCAAATACCGAAGGAATTCACTCATGTTTTAAAAGTAATCAAAGACAACTGGATCTTCTCAAAGTCTACTCCACAAAGCCTCTGTTCCATCTGAGCATATTTCTTCAGCAGCCCAGCTCTCTTTTAATCACTACATAACGAATTCTCACAGTCCTTTGGGCAAAGTCAGTGATGCCACACTTCTAAGTATTGGATTTGAGGAATCCCACTTTGAAGAGATGGTGGATAGATTCTGTGACGAAGAAATGGATGAATTTTTAGATTCTCATGAGCTCCATCTAGCTTCACTCTTCCCTATAACCTCAGCTTTTACTTTTTTCCATAGATGGAACAGGTCGGTAGATGAACTTGACAAAATTTCACCGGGAAACCATGGAAGGGCTAGACCTTACCCTACCAAGTTCCACAAGACTTTCATTCTCTCGCTAAGACAGACTTAAGCTTCTTCAAAAGTGATTTCTTGGATATTACTGGTCTCACTTTGAATACTGATATGAACCTTCATTTTGCAGCAGTGGTAAAATATAGTTATCCCTTCCACATTGCAGGGGTTAGTGGCAAGGTGCCCCTGTGATCTGGAAAATCTGCATAAAGTTTTTGGCCCTCAATCCATACCAGATATAAAGTCTGAACTTTTTCTTTTTCTTTTATGGGATATTTACAGTACCTTACTGTAAAATTTGAATTGATATTATATAATCCTATACATATATGTTATATGTTTCTGAGTTTCTAACTTTTGTCTGTGTTGTCTGTTGGCCTTTGCATGCCATCTTTGGCTTCCACGAAACTCCTCCCAAATGTCCATTTAATTATTATGTTGACCTATGACATATTGAAACCATGATGGAGAAAGTCAAGATGTGGAAGGGATAACTGTATTAGGCATAAAACACCAAGTATGAGTAGGAATGCATTGAAGAAGGAAAATGCTTAATCACAAATGCCTTCCTTCTTAAGAGAGGAGATAGTCAAAAAGAAGTACCATAGGCTTTAGTTCTATCCAGTGAGAAGAAAATGGACTCTTTATTACATGACATTTATCAACTGTTAATGAGTTTCACTGAAAAATGTTCCTTGTCGGCGTTTTAAACTGCAGGTACTGAGAACGTCTTTTAGTGCTTCTAAAAATGATTTTTCTTTTTTTTTTATATAAATTTATTTATTTTTAGTTTTCAACATTCACTTCCACAAGTTTTTGAGTTCCAAATTTTCACCCATCTCCCCCTCCCCCCCAAGATGGCATGCATTCTGAATATCCCTTCCCCTAGTCTGTCCTCTCTTCTATCTCTCTCCCCTTCTCTTATTGCCTTCCCCTTCTATTTTCCTGTAGGGCAGGATAGACTTCTGTACCCCATTTCCTGTATTTCTAATTTCCCAGTAGCATGTGAAAACATTTTTTTTAAGCATATGTTTTTAAAACTTTAGGTTTCAAATTTTCTCTCTTCTCCCTCCCCACCCACCCTCATTGAAAAAGCAAGCAACTCAATATAGGTTGTACATGTGCAGTTATGCAAAACACGTCCATAGTAGACATGTTGTGAAAAACTAACTCTATTTCCCTTAATCCTATCCTGCCCTCCCATTTATTCTATTCTTTCTTTTGACCCTGTCCCTCCTCAGAAGTATTTACTTCTGATTACCCTTTCCCAATCTGCCTCCTCTATATCATCCCCTGCTCTCTTGTCCCCTTCTCCCCCTATTTTCCTGTAGGGTAAGACAGATTTCCATATCCAATTGAATGTGTATGTTATCCTCTTGTTAAGCCAAATCCTACAATAATAAGATTCACTCACTCCCTTTCACCTTCCCCCATTTCCCCTCCACTGAGAGACTTTTCTTTTCTTTTTTTTTTGTGAGATAATTTACCCCATTCTACCTCTCCCTTTCTTCTTCTCTGAGTATAATCCTCTCTCATCCCTTAATTTTATTCTCCAGATATGACCCCTTAATCTTCAACTCACCCTGTGCCCTCTATCTATCTATCTACATATACATACATATAATTTTTTTCCTCCAACTACCCTAATACTGACAAAGTCTCATGAGTTTAAATATCATCTTTCCATGCAGGAATGTAAACAGTTCAATCTTAATAAGTCTCTTATGATTTCTCTTTCCTGTTTACCTCTTCATGTTCCACTTGAGTCCTGTATTTGAAAGTCAAATTTTCTATTCAGCTCTGGTCTTTTCATCAGAATGCTTGAAAGTCCTCTATTTCACTGAATGACCATTTTTTCCCCTGAAGGATTATACTCAGTTTTGCTGGGTAGGTGATTCTTGGTTGTAATCCTATCTCCTTTGCCCTCAGAATATTATATTCCATGCCCTGTGGTCCTTTAATGTAGAAGCTGCTAAATCTTGTGTTATCCTGATTGTGTTTCCACAGTACTTGAATTGTTTCCTTCTGGCAGCTTGTAATATTTTCTCCTTGACCTGGGAACTCTGGAATTTGGCTACAATATTCCTAGGAGTTTTCCTTTGGGGATCTCTTTCAGGAGGAGATCTGTGGATTCTTTCAATTTCTATTTTGCCCTCTGGTTTCTATATCAGGGCAGTTTTCCTTGATAATTTCTTGAAAGATGATGTCTAGGCTCTTTTTTTGATCATGGCTTTCAGATAGTCCAATAATTTTTAAATTCTCTCTCCTGGATCTATTTTCCAGGTCAGTTGTTTTTCCAATGAGATATTTCACATTGTTTTCTAATTTTTCATTCTTTTGGATTTGTTTACAGTGTCTTGATTTCTCATAAAGTCACTAGCTTCCAATTGCTCTATTCTAATTTTTAAGGAAGTATTTTCTTCAGTAATCTTTTGGACTTCCTTTTCCATTTGGCCAATTTTTCTTTTTAGGGCATTTTCTCCTCATTGGCTTTTTGGACCTCTTTTGCCATTTGGGTTAGGCTATTTTTTAAGGTGTTATTTTCTTCAGTATTTTTTTGGGTCTCCTTTAGCAAGCTGTTGACTTGTTTTTCATGATTTTCTTGCATCACTCTCATTTCTCTTCCCAGTTTTTCCTCTACTTCCCTTACTTGCTTCTCAAAATCCCTTTTGAGCTCTTCCAAGGCCTGTGACTGATTCATATTTTTCTTGGAGGCTTTGGATGTAGGAGCTTTGACTTTGTTGTCTTCTTCTGGTTGTATATTTTGATCTTCTTTTTCACCAAAGTAAGATAATATAGTCTGACTCTTTTTGTGCTGCTTGCTCATGATCCCAGCCAATTACTTGAGTTTTAAACTCTTTGTTAAGGTAAGAGTCTGCTTCCAATGTGGAGAATGTACTGTCCCAAGCTTCAGGGGTTTGTACAGCTGTTTTCAGAGATACTTGTAGGGACCTGTAAATTTTCAGTTCTTCCAAGGTGGTATGATAAGGGGTGAGGTGTTTACTCCTTTCCTGGCCTGTGACCACAAGTACTCCTTTCTGTCCTGTAACTGTGAGGAGGGGTTTCTCTCTACAGCCACTACAAGCTCCACCAAGCCAGTGCTCTTCCTCACTCCAGTACCACTGCCCAGAACTGTGACCCAGATCCAAACACGGGCAAAGCAAGAGATTCCTGCCTCAGCACTGGCAAAGAGATCCCTGCAATCCCTCTCTGATCAGCCACTGGATTCCCCCTCAGTCTGTGGGCCAGAAGCTCGGGAAGCAGCTGCCCCTCCCAGGGCCATGTTCTTGGGGGAATGGAGCCAAGACCCTGCCTTCCTTTCTCAGACTTTTCCCACTGTTTTTCTAAATTGTCTTTGGCATTTGTGGATTAAGGAGTCTGGAAACCTCCACAGCTGCCCGAGATTCAGTCCTCTGAAGCCTGCTCCAGGTTTGCTGCGGCCTGCGCCCACGCTGTGCTCCCAGCCCTGCGCGATACACCTTTCTTATCAATCATCCAGGTTGTCTTGGGCTGGAAATTTGTTTCATTCTGTCTTTTTGTGGGTTCTGCTGCTTCAGAATTTGTTTAGAGCCATTTTTTATGAGTATTTGGAGGGGTTTGGGGGAGAGCTCAAGCAAGTCACTGCTTTCACTCTGCCATCTTGGCTCCGCCCCCTAAATTTTATCATTAAAAAAAATAATAATGACCAAAATAAGTAGCATTTATGTAGCTCTTTAAGGTTTCCAAAGAGCTTTACATGTTATCAGTAAGTATGTCAATATCAGTATGATTCATTGCCTCTAATAGTATATTAAATCAGTTATTGGATAAAGATCTTACATTAAGAAAACCCACAGTCAAGTGGGTTTATAAGTGGTTTATTAGCTGTATGAGGGCAGGTAGGTGGTTCATCAATTAAAGTGCTTGGCCTGGAGTCGGGAAGACTCATCTTCCTGAATTCAAATCTGACCTCAGATACTTACCAGCTATGTGACCCTAGGCAAATCACTTAACCCTATTTGCCTCAGTTCCCTCATCTGTAAAATAAGCTGGAGAAGGAAATGGCAAACCACCCCAGTATATTTGCCAAGAAAACCCCAAAGGGGTCACAAAGAGTCAGACATGACTGAAATGGTGGAAAAATAACA
Source organism: Phascolarctos cinereus (assembly GCF_003287225.1). Taxonomy (NCBI): domain Eukaryota; kingdom Metazoa; phylum Chordata; class Mammalia; order Diprotodontia; family Phascolarctidae; genus Phascolarctos; species Phascolarctos cinereus. The sequence goes on along the minus strand of NW_027556098.1, from coordinate 83,627,893 downwards.
ACAATTAGCTGATTTATCTTGTCATCTAGCGTACTTTCTCAACCATTCTTTGTTGCTAAAGAAACAGAAGGGGCCTACTCAGGACTGAGAACTGTTTTCTGTTTTTCTTTCTTTCATGCAACTCATTTATCACCTTGGGGCCAGCCAACTACTAAGGAAACTCTCACACTTAGGTTGGTCCTCAGAAAGCAGACACAGCCTGATCCTGGGACTATACTTGAAGCTTTTCCAGTATGGTAGAATCATCCAAGGGTCACCTGTATATCACAATAAGGCATTGGAGCAGGACTTTTATGGAGACCTGGAAAAAGGAATTTGAAAAGCTAGCCACTCCCCCATGCCCAACACACACACACACACACACACACACACACACACACACATCCACATCCACAATTATCTCATTAATTACAGCTATTTATCAAAAATAGGTAGGGCTAAATGCAGGTTGGACAAATTCATCTGGTAAAAGGTTGCTGCCTTTTACATCGCTGCTGTCAAATCTCTGTCCACCTGCTAAAATGCACATATTAACTGTGCCAAAAGTAAAAAACGAAACCAGAAACTTGACATTGGTAAAGTTTTTTAATTGCCTGCTAGGGTAGTTTAAACAAACAAACAAACAAAAAGCGGGTAAATTGTGTGATGATGATTGTAGGGTCCAAAATTCTCCTACATGGGGATATTCATGGTCCCACCCACCCCTTTAACAGTGGGACAAGATTGACACTGAAGGAAGAGACCATGGGATCCATATTGATAATAGAGAGTAGTTTAATCGGTTGAGTTATTTACATTGGGGCAGAATGATGGATCCCCTGCTAAGAGTTTAATAAATCATCAGTCTGGGGCAGCGGCCAGACTACAGGCTGGATTCCTGCAAAGACCCCAGGAAAACCCTGTGGTAATTACAGAAATTGAATAAAGAGAGGAAGAGCTATAGAGCACATTGCTACTATTTGGTGGATATTTTGGGGTTTCTGCTTAGTAATGAGCTCATTTCCGAGCTTGGGTGTTATCCAATGCTATTGAGAAAATGCCCAAACACAGGGTTTGTGTACTGGTCACAAACTGGTCACTGTGTTCATGTTATGGCTTTTACTGGACACATTATCTGAGTTATGACTCAGTGTCTGAATTATGATTTTAACAGGTCACTGTTTCCAGCCTTCCACCCTTCACAGAGTTTAAGTTATAGCTTTCACTTCTTACTGTGTTTTATGGCTTCTTCCCAATAGGGACCCCACAATGATGGTGATGAAATAATCCACAGTAATTTCACCAGTATAGGGAAATTCCCAGAAAGGCAACTACATCTACCAATGCAAAAAGGCAACTATTATGAATTTGGCAAGAACTAGGAAATATGAACATTATAAAGAGGAACAGAAAAAGGGATTTATATGAAACCACAAATTTCTACCATATCAGTTTCAAAACTGTCATGTTTTCCTGTGTCTTCTCTCTGAACTTCCTCTGATTGTCTTCTACCTGTTTTTTTAAATGCACCTCCAAGACTATAAATGTCCTGGACTTTGTATCTACTTAACATGTAGGTCTGTATACAATAGGAACTTATTTAATGTTACTTGATTTGAATATGTTTTGCTCCATGACCTTGTAGAAGCCACATGGGTGGATTTCCATTTATTCATTGGTAAAATAAAAAGATTGAACTAGATTTTTTTAAAAGGTTGTATCACTAACATTTTATAATTTTGCAAAGTTGGTATATTTTCTGTAAATTATTAATGGATTTCAGAGGAACTTAGAATGTCAGTAAGGATTACTGAGACATAAATTACCATGAATGAGGTCTATAGTTTGCAGAACTACTTGTGTATTAAATTTTTATGTGTAACTCAGTTAAAATAAGTCAGTCTTAGAATTTTTCTTTCAGTTCACTGACATGTAGTCAGTTATTTTCTCTCTCATTTTAAGCAAGCACTGAAACAAAATCAAAGAAACTAGTTCTTTTCATTTTAAGTTCAAGAGGCAGCTTTTTGCTGAATACAGCACTTTAGAAGACTGCCCTAGGAACCTTTTATCAACAACTTTTTGTCCTTGAAAATTCCCTTGGAAAGAGTCTGAATTTCAGCAGCTTACTCAAGATGCTAATTTTTTTTTTGTCTTTACAGACAGCTAAAGTCTAGGAGTAGCTAATTCCAGCTGCCACAGATGACTCATTGTGGCCAAACCTTGAAGAATTGCTTTGTGTTTTCCCATTGGTTCAGGAAAGTACAGGACAGAGATCCACTTTGATACCATTTTGATACCAACCAATGAACATTTTGATTGTGGGGCAAAGGGAAAATTATTGGCTTTTTGTTATGAATGCCAAGGGCAGTGGAACAAATCCATTTGGCATTCCTATTAATGTGTTTTTTCTTTGGAGTGCCTGTAGTTGTAGGTTACAGAGATTTTAAGGTGGGGTTTTGCATAGAGCAGTTTTGTAGCAACAAAGGACCATCATGTTGAAGACTTGTTTGTCCCTTGCCTGTTTGTTTGATATCTGGCACAACATATGTCTCAAAAATTTCAAAAGGGTTTAAGGCAAGATAGTATGACAGCTATGTGAAGCCCATCCTGTAATACATTACCTTTTAAGTGAGATTTATTGGCCCATGTAAAGGAATTTATCTTATAAAGGGGATTTGAGAAATGTCAGCTGTCTATCATTAAAGACAAGCAAACTAACAGATGATACTTTTTCTGAAGCTAATTTTATTTTTGAGTGGTGGTATGTTAGATTAACTCCATGGGAAATATATATGATGTATTAACTTGTGCAAGCTACCTGCAGGTCATAGTCACCCTTATGTGGCCTTACACAGAAGCTAACAAGTTTGACTTACAAAAGATGGAAGCCAGATTTAGTCTTTTTAAAATAAAAAAAGAGAGATTCTATCCTTCATTAGACAACTACCTTCAACTTCTACTGTGCAGCTTCAAAATGATTCTTAACATTGAATTTAAATAGGTTTAGTTATGGATGTCATTTGAGTATCTGGGGGAAACTGAGTTGCAGGGATTGGGCTTCAATAAGGTTGTCTACGTTGTGTCCATGAAAGGCCAAAGTAGTTGGGATTGGTATTGACCTAGACAAGGTCAAGGTAAAGAGCAGGGAAATGATTAAATGATTGTGGTTTGTTTGTTTGTTTATTTTTTTACTGGGCAATTGAATTTGTTGCAGAAGACAAAAAGTACAAGGAAAAGTCAGTTTGAGCTTTTTTGAAATACTTCATTTCAGAATCATGAACAAAAATGAATAAAACTTCAGACTGTAGAAACTAAAACTATCAATTAACCAACAAGCATTTAGAAAGCACCTACTATGTGCCAGGCATTGTGATTGACACTAGGGATGCAAAAGCAAAAGTAAAACATCTGTGACTTCAAGGAACTTTCTATATAACTTTCAACACATACACATAGAAGGAAATACCATATATACAGGTATATAAATTAACTACAAGTCAATTCAGGAGACATTAACAGTTAGGGGGAAGATTAAGAAAGGCATCATTTGAGAAGTGGCAGCTGAACCTGGCTTTAAAAAGGGTCAGGGAATAACCTAAAGAGATCAAAGAAAGAGGAAAAGGATAGGTATGTACAAAAACTATTCATAACATTTCTTTGTGGTGGCAAAGAATTGGAAACTGAGGGGATGCCCATCAACTGCAGAATGGTTGAACAGGTTATGGTATATAAATGTGATGGAATACTATTGTGCTATAAGAAATAATGAAGGGGATGGTTTCAGAAAAACTGAGGAAGACTTGTATGAATTGGTGCAAAGTGAAGTGAGCAGAACAAAAATAACAATTCATGCATTAAGAACAATATTGAAAAGACTTAGTAGCTCTGATCAACATGAAGACCTATCATAGCTCCAAAGGACTTATGATGAAAAAAACTATCTCCAGAAAGAGGACTGATGGACTTGGAGTGCAGATTGAAGCTCAGTTTTTCTCTTTCTTTTTTTGGGGTGGGCTAGTGGAAAATTTGTTTTGTATGACTTCATATTTGTAATGGGTTTTATATTTTTTGCCTTCTCAATGGAAGAGGGAGAAACCCAGGAACTGAAAATAAAATAAAATTGAATTAAAAATGAAAAAAAAGTTTAAAAAAGAGTCGGGGAATCTAACATTAAGCAGAGATGAGGAGAAAGTGCACTCCAGGCATAGGGAGAAGTCTATGCTAAAGTAAACAGAAGGAAGATGCAACATCGTATACAAGCAAGTAAGGCATTCTGACTGGTGTGTAGAATGTGTGAGGGGGAGTAATGTATGATTAGTTTGGAAAGATAGGTTGGAGCCAGATGGTGAAAAGCTTTAAATGCCAGAAATAGGAATTTGTATTTTAGTTTAGAAATAATAGGATGCATTCAAGACTCTTAAGCAGGAGAGTGACATGATCATATCTATGCTTTAGGAATATCTTGACAGGTATATGGAGAATGGATTAGAAAAGAGCGAAACTGGAAGTAAGGAGGCTGATCAGGATACCATTGCAGTAGTCTAGGTGAGAGGTGAAGGCTGCAACTAATCCTGGCTTCCTTCAATTTTCAGCTAAAATTCCACTATTTACAGGAAGCTGTTCACAATTTCTCTTAATTCTAATGCCTCCCCTTTATGAATGATTTCTTATTTATTCTGTATGTAGCTTATTTGTACTTAGTTGTTTTCATGTTTTATCCCCTATTAGACTGTGACCTCTTCAAGGTCTAGGGCCATCTTTTGCCTTTCTTTGTATCCCCAGCACTTAGCATGGTGCCTGGAACATAGTAGATGCTTAATAAATGCTTATGGATTGATTGACTTGACTAGAGTGATGACTATGTAAGTGGAGAGAAAGTGAAGTAGGAGAGATGTTGTAGAGATAAAATTGACAAATCCTGGAAAATGATTGGTAATGGTGAGTGAGGGAAAGTACAGAGTTGATGATAACCTGTGTGACTAAAAGGATGGTGCTGTCCTTGAGAGAAATGAGGAAATTAGGAAACTGTATGCAATAGGGGTGGCAAGGGTAAGATAATGAGTTCTGTTTTGGATATGCTGATTTGTAGGTGGCTATGAGATATCCAGGTAGAACTATCCAGCAGTGCACAGCAGGTAGTGTGATTGAGGATCAGGTGAGATGAGGGCTATATATTGATTTGGGAATCACATATGTAGACATGACAATTCAACCTTTAGGAGAGAAGAAGGAAAAGGAAGAGTGGAGAGACAGAGAGAGACAGAGACAGAGAGAGAGAGACAGAGAGGGAGAGAGAGGGAGAGAAACGGAAAGAGAGACAGAGAGACAGAAAGAGAGACAGAGAGAGATGGAGAGAAGGCAAATAGAGACAGAGAGACAGCCAGAGATGGAGAGAGACAGAGATAGAGAGAGGAAGAGACAGAAATGAACAGAGACAGAGAGAGACAAAGACAGAAAGATATAGAGACTGAGAGACAAAGGCAGAAACACAAAAGAAAAGACAGCCTAAGACAGAGCCTTGGAGTGTATTTATATAAAGTACAGAACACCACATTCCATGATGTGATTATAATCCAACAACAACAACAAAAAAAGACTGAGAAGGAAAAAAACACTAAGATGAAAACCAGGAGACTACCAAGTCATGAAAGCCTAGGGAGGAGAAAACATTTAGGAAGGATGAATGGTTAAAAATGCCAAAAGCTGCAGGGTGGTTCAAGAAGAATAGAAATGAAGGAAAAAAAACTTATTGGTTTTAGACATTATGATAAAATTGCTAAACTTGAAAAGAGTAGGTTGAGTTGAGGGGAAGCACCTGAAGAAATTTTTAAAGATGTTGAGAAGTGAAAGGTGAGAGAATGGAAGAAATGAGTGTAAATAGATTTTTCTAGGAATTTGACTGTGAGCCATGAGATGTAAGATGATAGCTTGAGGTAGTCTCAGGGTCAAAGGAAGGTTTATTGATAAAGGAGGTCTAGGCATATTTCTAGAAAGATAGGAAGAAACCAGGCAACAAAAGGAAATTGAAGAGTCTAAAAAAGAGAGGATGATTCAAAGGGCAAACTTCCTGAAGGAGAGAAGAGATGAGATCAAGGAGCACTCATTTTCCTTGGTAAGGAAGAAGACTACCTCACTTACTGAGACTTCTTCCTCTAAGTCTGAAGCAGAAGAAGGAAGAGGAGAGGATGGTTTTGGAAAAATTTGAGGTGTAAAAGTTAAGAGAAGAGAGAACTCCCAACAGATGACCTAAATTTTTTGAGGTATATATTGCTGCACACATTTATTTCTAAATCTTACTGATCTATTCACTGGCCTACTTTTCCATTTTTCAGACAGGTGTAGGCAGTTTTCTAACACATCTTGAGATCTAGTAGTACCAAATCCCTTTTACTTCATGATACCCCTTGATATTCTTGATTTATTATTTCTTCAAATTAATTTAATTTTTATATTGTTGAATTCTATGAAGTATCATTTTGGAAATTTTGTTGATGTCACAGAATTTCAGAATCAGAAGAGACTTTTAATGACCATCTAGTCCAACCCTGAACAAAGGTATGGATGGCATCCAATTAGGAAGTACTCCCTACCTTCTGAGACACTTGCACTTTTAGATAGTTGTTAAGTATCGGGAAAGTGTTCCTCACATAAAGACTAAATTTGCTTCATTGCAATTTGTTCCCATTGATTTACCCCTTGGGGCTAAAGAAGACAAGTCTAATCCTTCTTCCATATGACTGCCCTTGAGATATTTGGAGATAGCTAACATGTCCCTCCTAAGCCTATTCTTCTCTAGGCTAAATATTGTCACTCCTTTAAGTGATGTCCATAAGATTTGAACTTGAGGTCCTTGAAGTGACCTCCCTTAGATATTCTGCAGTGTATCCATATCCACCCTATAATGTGGTGCCCAGAACTGAAATCATACTCCAGATATAATTTAATCAGGGCAGAGTACAATAAGACTACTATCTTCTTTCTGCACCTGTATGCATGAATATATATACATATGCATATATACATACATGTTTATATGTGTGTTTATGTATATTTGTATGTGTCTATGTATATGTATATCTGTAAAGTTTTGTTTTGGTACTAAATAGCTAATGACCCTGCCAGTTCCAGTTGGGCAATGCTGCTGTTTCTTCTTTTCCTCCTGCTTCTCTTCTTGCTCCATCCCGTGTTGTTGTTGTTGTTGTCTTTGGAAAAAAACTAGAACAATTAACTCTTTTGTCTCCCGTAGTTTCCATTTATGATTCCTTGAAATATAGCTCTGCAAAACCAAGCTTTGTCAAAGCCCATTGTGATTCAAATGGAAACACTTGATTATGTCTTTAAACCCCAATCACTCTGGCTTTCATAGATCAGCCAATAGCAGACTCTAGCCCAGGCCTCACTTGCTCATTGTTTGGTTTATTCATTCATTCATTCATTCATTCACTTATTTATTTATATACCCATCAATCAATCAATCAATCAATCAATTAATTATTTTTAGGCAATTGGGGTTAAGTGACTTGCCCAGTGTCACACAGCTAGTCAAGTATTTGGTCTGAGGCCGCATTTGAACTCAGGTCCTCCTGACTTCAGGGCTGGTGTTCTATCCACTTCGCCACCTTGTTGCCCCTATTGTTTGGGTTTTGATGGTTCAGAGTGAGTGTAAATAGCAGTTGTTTCTGTTCTGGCCAGAAGCTCTGAGGTTCTTCTCCCCCCAAGACTGATTCCTTTATGAAGACAAACTAGGTCATCTTTTGCCTCAATACTTACCTGGTTTTAATTACTGAATGGGCATTGCCTCAGACAAACCGAATACTGGGAAAGACCTCAGCTTACAAAAGCCAAAGTCTCCCATTACATCAGGGGCCATAGCCAGTGGTCTTACCCTATGTCTTGCCACTGGATTCTGATAATTCTGGAGGAGAGAGTGAAGCTGATGACTGTGCACATCTCTGCCTCATTCAAATCCAATTAACTTGCAAGTTAAGATATCCCCTTCTGATGTCATTGGTCCTCTTCGAGAATGAAGGACAACAACAACAACAACAACAACACCTGTCTGCTTTAGGACAAGTCATTCTACCCTTCTGAGCAATACTTGTAAAATTAGGCTGTGTTGGACACGGTTCCATCTGGTTCTAAACTTTCTGAATTCTGTTTTCAGATTAATAGTTCAAAAGGATTGTCAAGTGTTTTGAATTTTGTTTGAGGGAATGAGTCAAACCATAATACTATGTAAAAGTGGAAAGCTGAAAGTCTTAAACAAAATACACTGTACATACATACACATATATTATACACATATGGGAACTCTTAGGCAATAGCATATGAGAAGAAAATTATAAACACCTATCATCTTTTACGTATGATTGTGTGTAAAATATATATACATCACATGCATAACCATATAAGCATAGCTATACATCCACATTATATATACAGCAACCCTTAAGTAATTGTACATTTACACAGGCCCACATGAACAGATATAACTTAGGTAATTATTGTTTTGTTCTCAAACATAGTTGCCTAATAGTTACTATATACATATGCATGTTTATATATCCTATTTTCTATATTATATATAATGAATGTATAATCTATGTTGCTTTAGAGTTTTGGCTTTCTAGTTTGTACATGTATATATTTGTCAATTTACATATAAATATATTTATAAGTTTTATTATTTATCTATTTATACATATTTTAAAAATTGCATTTCTTAGAGTATGAGTCAAACCAAATTCTCTCTTCCTCTCTTTCTCTCTTTCCCTCTCCCGCCTCACTTTTTGACTCATACTTTAAAAAAATGCAACTTAAGATATACAAAATAATGTATATTTAATACATAATAATTTAATGCATTGTATATAAAATAATTTGTATATAATATATTAGCTTGAATCATACTCTAAAAATACAGCTTAAAAGGTAATAAATGTAATATAATTTAAACACGATAATTTATATTAATATAATATATCACAATGATATATTACATATAAATTATATAATATATATATATAGAGAGAGAGATGGAGAGAGAGTTTGATTTGACTCATACTCTCAACAGTACATTTATAAAACACTTGACAAACTCTTTCAAAATATTGATCTGATAATAGAATTATGAAAATTTTAGAGCCAGAAGGGACTTTTGATCTTACCCCATCTAACACCCTCATTTTACTACTAATGCTCAGAGAGGTAGGTCACACAATTAATTAGTATCAAACCAAGACTAGACACCCAATGTCCTGGCTCCTAGGCCAGTCAGTATTCTTTCCACTGCAGCACACTGATATGTATGTCCTTCTTTAAGATGATGTAAAAGTTATTTTTTTTCTATTGCAGTGGGATACTTTGTTTAATCATAGTGGACTCATAATGGATTTTCATAGATTTATAATGGACTTTCTTCTCATATAACATTCATCAGGAACATTTAAAATGTTTAAACATTTCAAATATTGATTTGAACAACTTTTAGAAACATATCTACTGACATGCTACTCACTTCCTGATAGAGAGATAATGGACCCAGAGTGCAAATTGAATGTAAATTGGATGTAGTCTACTTCTGGGACAGAGACAGACTTTGGTGAAAGACTGACCTTGTGGAAAGTGGAGACGTGAAAGCCAAGCATACAGGAAGAGAGGACTAGATAGCTGATATGGGAAAGAGTGCAATGTTGAGAAATGAGTGTGTAGAGAACCCATCAGAGGATATAGATTGAATGGGTGCTATGATGCAGCAGTAGCCTGGGCAACAGTGCACTAAGATGGTTAGAGCCATCTCAAGGTATCAGATGATCCTGGGGACCTATTCTACATCCCAGTAATACTGCGTTTTCCTCTTCTGATTACCCATTTTTACTTGCTTTTCTTCCACATATGTTGCTCTCATTTTAGATCTCATTTACCTACTATGAGACTATTGGCTAGCAGAAATAAGATGCGTATATGTATTTAAAGCTTACAGATAAGGAAAGGGTGACAAGTCAAATACTGTTTAGGTAGCTTTGAGATATTCAAAGAACCATAGAAAGCATACAACTCATTGAAAGGGTTTTTTTTTATGAAAGATTTGTGGAAAGATATGGACAAAAAGCACAACCAATGAGAAAACATGGTGTACTTCAGGGTCCCGGGACCACTGAGTGCAAGCATCTTGAGTCTCTTGCTACAGGCATGCCCAAGAAGAGAGGGTTCATTAGCTGGTGCCAAGGATATATTTTTTTCTGCATCATGACTGCGATGGTTTCCTTTTTCCCATGAATTCAGTGGCTAACACCTTAAGCAGTCCAGCACAATAACTTCCTCTGAAGATACATGAAGCACCAGGAAACATAAATGTAGCATGAGAGGGATAACCGTTCAGACAACTGGACTTCCCAGACATCCACCACTCTTTCACAAGATCTCACCTCAGTCTTTTTGTCTTCTGGAACTGTTTAGGGAAATACCAGCACAGGAATCCATACTGTTTTCACTTTTCTAAGCTACCCACAGGCAAATTCAGACATTAAATGTCCTCCTTAGGGCTGAAGGAGCTGTTATCTTCCTGCTATCAGAACTGAACTGGCCTGCCTTCTTGATGGTTGAAGAGATGTTGTGGTCAGCAGCAGAAAAAGGAGGAGCCGTACTGATGAGCTCACAGGCCCCTCTCTCTAGTTATTAGTGGAAAACCACAGTAATAGGAAGGTTATCTAGGTCATCCCCCTGCCTCTAGGCAGAATTTGAGAGAGTTGAGACTTTTATCTATGATATAAACCAATGGTAGGAATTTCCCTAAGGAATGCCAGCAATCACTGACCCTCTCAGTCCTTCAGGATTGTTACAAATAGAGAATAGCATGTAACTCTCAGAATTCTTAATCGGAACTGATATCCATTATCTCAAATGAGACATGCGCAGGCAAAGCATTTAATTTTTTAAAGAGGAGGGTGGAATGCAGGAATTGGATGTAAGCTTATTACATATAATTAGTCTATGTTTTTTGATAGTCTTTTAGAAATCGCTTTAGAAGGGCATTTAATTTGTTCAGTCATCTATCCAGAGCAGGCTTCTGCAGGAGGGCTGTTTCAATGCCTGCCTGCCTCTTGGAACTTGCTGCTTCCTGGGTTTCTGGCACAGGCCTCTAACAGAAGCTTTTCATTTCTGACACTGCCAACTGCATGGAATACGGATGGGGGAAATGAACAGAATCATGTGAAAAACATTCCACAGAAATTCAAAGGGGATATTCTCCATTGAAAAAAAAAAAGAAGACTCTCTGGACACAAATGACCAACTTGCAAGAAATGAGTGGGAGTTAATTTGTCCTCTTATTAATGTTATCAGCACTAAAAAAACTGCAAAAGAAAGACTGAATTATCTTCATTTTTACAGATTATGAAGACTGTTACCCAGAGAGAATGGGTTGTATAAAAGAGGGCAAAACACATACATACATGCATATATACATATATTTATAAAAAATTATGTATATACATTTATACACACATATATGTTTATATATAAATGCAGGTATGTGTGCACATACAAGAACATGCACACATCTCTTCTCGGCTCCTACTCCCCCCAAAAGGTGCTCTTCATAGATCTTATGCAATCCCTGATGAAGCCTCTATTAAGGATCCTGAAATAGGCTGAGATTGAAGTACAGAGCTTGGGGTTTCTAGCACATCACTCCAATTATTCCAATGATTAAATTTGCTTCAGAAGAAATATTTGAAAACGGTGCAGAAAAACTCAAATGTGTCTTACCATAGTTTTAAGCTTTACTAGCTTTAAATTACACTAAGAATCTTTGGGATACCATGTATAATTTTCCCAAGGTTTTTTTTTTTTAAAGCAATAACATAGACAAAGCTGAACTTCTCTAAGGATTGTTTTTAAAATGGAGGTTACTTTTTATTTTTCAGATGAGCTCATAATAGTGATAATTTTATTTCAAGGTTTGCAAAGTGGCTCATAAATATTATCACATTTGATCTTCACAACAACCCTGGGAAGTAGGTGTTATTTTTATCCTCATTTTATAAATGAGGAAATTGAGGCTGGCAGAGATTAAGTGCCTCACATAGCTATTAAGTATCTGGGGTCAGATTTAAATTTAGGTCTTCTTGATTCTATCCAATGTACCACCTAGGTTTGAGGACTTAGAAATTCTTTTTGTTCTAAAATTAACTTTTTATACTTTTGGCTAGAATATTGCAAGTTGCTTCAGATGGTCAGCCTTGTTAGTGCCAAATTTATTTTTTATCCTGGAAATTCTGCCTTTTTAAGCAGAAAATTGTTCTAGAATTAAGCATTGTCAATCTGGGGTCTGTGAACTTCGTCTTTTTTTCCCCTAATATTTTGAAAACTGTATTTCAATACAATTGGTCTCCTTTTCAATTGTACACATTTTATTCTATGCATTCAAAAACATAATTCTGAGAAGGGCTTCACCAGCCTGTCAGGGGGTGTCCATGACACCAAAAAAGATTAAGGACTTCCATTCTAGTTGTATAAGCTTCTTATTCAGTAGAATCTGCTTACTATGAAGAAGGAATAAAAATCTTACTCTAGAATTGGATAATTCTGACAAAAATTTTTTGAAATTTTTGTGGATGGTGCTGGTAGTGAGGAAAAAAAGTGAAATTTTCCTATGTACCTAATGATAATAGACCTTTATATGTTACTGCAGTCACATACCTAAAGCCTTTTCAACTCATCTCATTTGAGCCTCATGATGACCTTGTCACTCTGCTATTAGAGGTATCAGTGTTCCTCTTTTACAAATAGGGAAACTGAGCCTTAGAGATTTAGGTTATTTGAGCATAGGGTCATATGGCTAGTAAGTATATCAGAGACAGGATTTGAACCCAAGTCTTCTTGACTCCAGGGCCAACATTCTATCATGGTGCCTTATATTGAAAGATTCTAGTGGTGAATAGAGTTCGTGCATGCAACTATGCTGAAGACTCAAGGAAAGCCAGAGTAATCATCTTTTATTTTTTTAAATTATACTATGTTATGGAAATGCTTATTTTATTCCATAAATTAAAAATAAATAATTTTTAAAAAAGAAAAGCTAGAGTAATTCCTCCAGGTAGTATGCATACTTTTAAGGAATTTGACCTATGAAAATGACAGTAAGGAATATTCATAGACATTTCCACAAGGTGCATTATTCATTCACATTCATAAATGCCACTTTGATTTTAAGCAAACATTTATGCAAATGTGACTCTTGCTTGTCTAGGTGCATATTACAGACATCAAAGAAAAAGTTCATACTCTTACTTGGCATTCAAGGCCCTCTGTGGTGTGTTGCTGCAGCACCTTTTCACCCTGACCTCATAGTGTCCTTACATGCACTCAGCACCCTAATTGGTTTGGGCTGCTCTTGTCAGTCTCCTAACATACATACTCTCCCACTTCTTGACTGAGTGTTCAGCATTCCCTATGTCTGTTCTGCCTGCTATATTGTTGTCGTTCCATCATTTTTCAGTCGCTTCTGCCTCTTTGTGACCCCATTTGAGATTTTCTTGCCAAAGATACTGGAGTGGTTTGTCATTTCCTTCTCCAGCTCATTTTACAGATGAGGATCTGAGGCAAACAGGGTTAAGTGACTTGCCCAGGGTCTTATAGATAGTAAAATCTGAGGCCAGATTTGAACTCAGAAAGACGAGTCTTCCTGACTCCAGGCCAGGCACTCTATGTGCTATGGCACTACCTAGCTGCCTTTGTTATATTCGTACCCATCCTCTAAAGTCTAATTCAAATGTCACTTCCCCATGAAGACTTCATGGTACCTCTGCCCAATAAAAAACCAAAACAAAACAACCCCCCTCCCTAAACTTTTCAAGTCACATAGTACCTAGTTTTATAACTCCTTACAGCACTTATTATGTAATTTTATATGGATAAACATTATATAGTTTTATAACTCTTTGCACCACTTATACAGTATTATATAAACAACTATATGTCCAAGACCCATAGGTATATGTCTTTGTATTTTATCCTTCAATAAGCTTATAAGCTCTATTCTCTTCTCTCTACTCATACCACGCTCTATCCCAGTCCAGGACCTCTTCATCTCTGGCCTTCTAACTGGTCTTCCTACTTTCAGCCTCTCCTCTCCAATCTATGTTCCTCATGGTTATCAAATGTTATTCCTTTCCTCAAAACATTCAGTGACTTCTATTGCCTTTGGGATAAAATAGAAATTCCTGTGTCTGGCATTTAAAAACATTCACAAGCTGGTTCTAGTTTTTTTTTTTTTCATCCTGATTCCATATTACCTGCAATCATCCTCTGCAAACTGTTAGTCACACTGACTGTTAGCCATGTATAGCAGTCCATCTTCCACTTTCCAATCTTTGAACAGGTTGTCCTCCATTCCTGGAATGTTCTCCCTTCTCCCTTCTACTTCTTAGAAAGTCTATGTCCCATTGAGGTCTATTTCAAGTGCCTCCCCATTCAAGAGTCCTTTCCCAATTGTTGAAGTTATTAGGATTCCTCTTCCCTTAGCCCTTAATCCTTATGTGTTGATCTTGTATTTGCCCACTTGTGAACATTCATTAATCCTCAGCAGAATGTAAGCTCCATGTGGGGTGAGGTGGGTATTGCCTAATATTTTTGTATTTTCATCTCTAGAACCTAGCAAAATATCTGGCACATAGGAGACACTTAATAAATAATTGTGGATTGATTCATTGGTTGCAAAAACCTAAATCTTTTCTTCTCATATCTTCATCAAGTCTACCCTTGATATGAGTAAAGATCATTTTCTTGAAGATTTTACTGCAGAATATTTTTGCACCAAAAGGTATGAGGTGTAGCATGCTATAATAGATAAAAAGATGGCTTTGGAAATTGAATAACTCAGGTTCAAGTCTCACTTAATATTATCCAATCCAATAAATATTTATTGTGCCTACTACATGCCAACCACTGCACTGAGTTCTGGGGATACAATTAATAAAAAGAAAGATAACCCCTGACCTCAAGGATTTTACAGTCTTAAGGGGTAGACAATACACAAAAGGAAGCAGGGAATAGTAGTGGTGGGGGGGGCAGGACACCAGGGAGTAATCTGTGCACGGGCATCTTGTTCCATGGAGCTGAAACCAGGCAGAGCAGTAGATGCACAGTGGAATGAGCCAAGAGTCCAGTTCCTGCCTTCTATAAAGGAAGGTGCTGAAAGGAGTTTGGTACTCCTCCCTCCACCCCTCCCAGCAGAGAGGGAGGTGGTATCCATCTACCTCTGTCTCTGTTAATTTGTGACAAATTAACTCTTCAGTGTCCCAAGCAATGGTCTAAAGATGCAACAATTGCTGATGTGCTTTGGTAGATGGATTTTCCTCACTGAGAGTACCCTACCAATGAAGTCATAGGTGTAGACCAAAAAGAAAGAAAATATGAAGAATTCAAAGAAATATAATAGCACTTATATGAATCAATACAGAAGGAAGATAGGAAAACCAAAAGAAGATTATAATAATAATTACAACTATGGAATTAAATATAAAAATAATGGTAACAAATCCATGCTAAGTGCACAAAAAAGAAGTTTGTTTTAAAGGGTCATGGAAATAAACCAGACAATAGAGAGACAATGTGGTGTAGTGGGGGACAGCTAGGTGATGCAGTGGATAGAGTGTTGGTCCTGGAATTAGGAGGACCTGAGTACAAATCATCCCCAGACATCTACTAGCTGAGTAAGTCACAACCCTGGGCAAGTCATTCAACCCTGTTTACCAGTCCTTCATCTGTAAAATGAGCTGGAGAAGGAAATGATGAACCATTCCAGTATCTTTGCCAAGAAAACCCTAAATGGGGTCATGAAGAGTCAGACACCACTTTTCGAACAAAGGGAAAATTAAGTGGTGTAGTGAAAAGACTATTCTCTAACTTTGGGATCAGGAAAGACCTAGCTTTGAATCCCACTTCTAGCCTTGTGGCTATGATCAACTTTGCTGAGTCTCAGTTTCCTCGTATATAAGACATAGATAAGAAGAATATGCATAATAATGATCTCATGGGTTGTTAGGAAGATTAAATGAGATAATCTGATAATAATAAGTACTCTTACTACTGATTGACATTAAAACTTTGACCTGCTCCATTTCTGACCAGGGCCCTTTAGTTCCTCCTTCAGTAGCTTGGTGGCTTTTCTTCCCAGGGGGTCATCATATTAGTACTGGATTTGGTATAGACAGCTGATTGGCTTAACCCACTGCAACACAGAAATCCTGAGCTCAAATGATCCATCAGCTTCATCCTTCCTAATAACAAGAAGTACAGGTGTTCATTAACACTACTGGCTCTGGCAAGTGCTTTTCACATCTTAAGGCTCTATATAAAATCTTCTATTATTGCTTATTATAATAAATACAGTTTAAAAATAAGTGACAAGAAAAAGAAGTTTATGGACATGTGAAAAATCATTAATAACTTCTTTTGCTTGTTTTTCTCCCCTTATTGTCATTTCTTTTGTTCTTCCTTATATAGCTGGGTTTTTTATTTTTACTGTTAATGAACAGTGATTTCTTTCCTTGGCATCTTTTCATTAATGGACAGTGGGTAAGTCAGTGATTTGAACCCTGATGAATGAAAAAACAGACAATGCTGTTTCAGAGAGAGATTTAGAGCTATTTAACAAAAGCCTGGAGGAATATTATTTTTAGCTTAAAATAAACATATGCACTTATCCAGAATGACATCTATAAATTGTGAATATAATTCTCAATGATAACCCTAAATATGCAAGATTCCTTGTTTATATGGTAGTAAATTAATTCACTTCTTCTGTTTCTCATTGAGTATGCCTTGACATGAGGCCACATGGAGTTCCCTATTCCTGTTGGGGGGGAGATAGGGAGCAGAAGGAAGGAAGGGCAAGGGAGAGAGGGGAGAAGGACAGAAGAGATAAAGAGAGAGGTGAAGGAGAAATGAGAAAGAAGAAAGATAGAGGAGAAGGAGAGGAGAGGAGAAGAGAGAACAGGGAGATGATGTAACAATTCTATACCTGGCACCGATGATGATGATGGTGATGATGATGATAATAACACTTATATAACATCTGTTATGTTCTGGGCACTGTGCTGAGCTCTTAAAAATATTATTCCATTTATTCATTACTTGGGAGGTAGGTGCTATTATTATGCTCATTTTATGATTGAGGAAACTGAGGTACATAGTAGCTGATGGACTTACCCAGGGTCACACACCTAGAAAGCATCCGAGGCAGGATTTGAACTCAGATCTTCCTGACTTTAGACCCAGTGCTCAATCTACTTCATCACCTAATTTCCCTGCTGCCACTCAGATCTAACCTTTAGCTCTGGACAGGGCTATGTTATCACCAGAGTTACCACATGCCCTAAATTTGCCTTATAGGGACTAGAGAAAATAGCTGAGAAATTGGTATCTATTGGAGCTGATGGAAACAGGTATAGTGGCATCCTTTCTGTGCATA